>NC_134356.1:226208273-226811345 GCF_048569485.1 Anomaloglossus baeobatrachus
TGGTTTTAAAATTGGGGGGGGACCGCACGCCGTTTTTTTTAATTATTTAATTATTTATTTCACTGCACAGTATAGACACGCCCACCGGCTGCTGTGATTGGGTGCAGTGTGACACCTGTCACTCAGCGTGGGGGCGTGTCTTACTGTAACCAATCATAGGCGCCGGTGGGCGGGGAAAGCAGGGAATACGAGATTGTTTAATGGGTGGCCGGCTTTTTCAAAATAGTAAAAGCCGCCGGAGCAGTGTGAATGCTGTGCAGCGCCGGGGATCGGGGATCAGTGAGTATGAGAGAGGGGGGGAGAGGGATAGACTGACATGGACAGAGAGTGAGGGACAGAGATAGTGACCGACTGACAGAGATTACTGAATGACAGACATTGTGAGGTGCTTCAGAACGCAGCTTTTCAGCTGCGCTCTGAAGCGGACCTTTTTTAAGCTGCGGTGCAGAGTGCACACCTGCGCACATAGCATCAGACACCAAAATCGTATGAGGGATGTCACACGTTACAATTGACTAGGTTCGTGCAACAAAACGCTCAATTCTAGACAAAGATACGATGTGTTTGCGATCAACGGTTTTGCGTTCAATCCTGATCGCACGTAGGTGTCACATGCAGATACCTCACAAACGATGCCGGATGTGCGTCACTTACAACTTGACCCCAACGACGGATTGTGAGATATATTGAAGCGTGTGTAGCGGGCTTAAGAATGGTCGTTAATATACAATTTTTTTATTTGTTTAGTAAATTGCAAAGTAGGGATGGTTCCTTGCTCTGCCAAGGTATTCAACTATATCCTCTACTTATGTAAGTGTCCTCAAATTCTCCCCCTCCTCCCTATACTATGTCAGCACCCATCTCCCCTCGCTTCTCAAACTGTGTCCTAAATGATCTCCCTCACTTCATTCCCTATTCTGTGTCAGTACCCACCCACCCACCACTTGCTCCCCACTCCGTGTCGTCAAATAAGCTCTCCTCCAATTACAATAAATCTTCAGTGTCTTCAGTTCCGCTGGAGCATTACTACCAATGCTTTGGGCTCCTCTGCAGCACTGACAAGTGACATCGCCCCGACCCAAATTTGCCAGGTTTCAATTGTACTAACAGCTGGCTCAGAAACAGCTGAATCCAGTCAGGGGGCGGCAAAATTCAGCTGCTGGGAAGGCATTTCAGATGGCTGCATCAGGCAACCAGACGGCGCACCCCTGCATGTGTGTGACCAGGGCAAATGCCCCGCTAGCCCCAACTACTAAAGCATAAAGCAAACTAAATTTATTTAATTTTTTCTGGAACAAAATTAAAGCTTCACAGACAGTAAAAATGTCTTTTATAACCTAGCTAGTTCCTCCAAGATTGTAGGGACTTAAGAGGATGCTGGTGACAGTGTGGTCCGCATACACAGTATCTACGTTTGCATTACTCATCTCTGAACATGCTTATTCTAAACACACAGTAGTTTTAGATACTTTAGTTCCTTAAATCGTAACTTGGCTCAGTCACCTCAGCAATTTTGGCAATTTTTTCAAGTGAATAATTCATGGAAAAAAAAATTATTTGCACTAGCACATTGGCTGCAATCAGTTTGTGTATGGTCTGTTGCACCCTTGAGATGGTGTTTGTTGCTTTGGGGGCAAAGGATAGCAGGATGTTCCCACATGGGGGCTTCATATTGTGGAATTGTACACAGAAGGTGCTGCAAATTGGTGGATTGTACAGGGGAAGGTGTGATTTTTTACATACATGGTGCTGGAAGAGGAAAGGGGGTGATCTGTTATGTATGGGGCTACGTACTTGGAGGCTGTGCAGGAAAGGGGGTGATGTTACAGGTACTGGAGAGCTTCATGCCTGGAGCTGCATGATGAGAGAACCAGATTCCAGTGATGTGTCACTTACTGAGCTGTCTCCTCTGCTGCAGATCTACCGTAGCAGTTATACAGAGCTCATAAATATGTTGGACTACCTGGCAGAACGCAAAGTCATCCTCTAATGATAATCTACTGCTGATTAATTGTTGATTTTATCAAAACTACATTAAGCAGCCCAGTAAATGACACATCGCTGGAATCAGGGTCTCTGCCCCTACGTTATGCTGCTCTCAGATTAGGTGGCAAACACCTGGTGAAAGAACCCCTTTAACACTAGAAGTCCCAGAAATTTCGAGCTCCCCCCTGAAGTCCCAAAAGAGGGTCAAATGACATACAATAAACTGAATTGAACTAACTAGAAACTAAATGGCTAAACTCAATGGAAAACAACAACCTCCTGTGGTGCAACAGTAATGGCCTTAATTACAGAACAAAAGACGATGATTATAGGATGTTAGCTAAAATCCTTCAGGTCATTCGACCTGTCTCTGGGTTCCAAAGGTAGAAATGTTAAATGACCCCTCTCTGGGACTTCTAGTGTTAAGGATGTACTGAAAGTTGTAGCTTCATGTAATACAAATATACAGTATATGGGTCTGACCTGACATTCCAATTGATGTACCGTGTACTGCTTGTGGTTCTGCTGATGTATTTCTGTATTGATGCTATTTATGAACCGATGGGGCTATATGGATGTATTTCTGTACTGCTGGTGGTGTGGTTCTGATGATGAATCTCTTTACTGCTTGTGGGTCTATGATGAATTTCTGTTGGTTCTGATGATGAAATTCTGTATTTCTAGTAGTTGTGATGCTGTGTTTCTGTACTGATGGGGGTTCTAATTATGTACCTCTGGTGGTTCTGGTGTTGTTATTAATTCTGATCCTGTACACAAGTAGCAATTCATAAATTATAATATTTCTTTAACATTGATGACCTATGTTTAGAATAGGTGATCAATGTCTGATCTGCCTGGGTCTGGGACCTCCACTGATCAGCTGCTGTTGGTGCAGGTAGTCAAAAATGCTTATTTCGGGATCTGATTCGTCTTTTGATAGTGACCATGGCCGGGTAACTGCACATTTTCCTCATTGATTTGAATAGGAGACTGCAGCCGCTATAAGAAGACAGAGCAGATCCGGGACTGAGCACTTCCAGTTACCTGCCGTAACCTAGAACAGGCGATTGGCTGAGGTGCCAGGTGCTGGACCCTGGCCGATCAGACATCGGTGACCTATCCTAAGGATACACCATCAATGTTAAAGTAGTAGACAATCTCTATAATAAAGTATTGTGCCGTCAGACAAGTTAAGGGTTACTATGTTTTCATTTAAGTTAGGAGCATTAAAGGGGTTGTCCAAGTTTGAGATGAGTCTGTGTGCCGTCACCGTGCCAGCAGCGCGAGCTGCTCGGATCCGGAGCTGCGGTGGCTCGAGGGGTCTCCGGACCCGGGGGTTGTTCGACCACTCAAATGAAGGGGGTATTTACAGGGGATTGTAAAATTTGTGACGTCACCCATGGTATGTGGTAATTGGAGTACCACCGCTGCAGTTGGGAGTACCCAGGGATGATGGAACCAGGTGTTGTGACCCTCCACGGGTAGGGGGGATACCCCAGAGACTCGGTGATGGTGAGGGGGAGTGCCGTTGGGTGCGAAGGGGTCACTTGCGTACTCACTCAGCCCATTAAGCTCACACCGACAACTGGATAAACCAAAGTTCTGGATGCCGCTGAGGGCAGCTAGTTCGGGTCCCGTCCCCAATGGTGCTGCCTCGTGATCTGTGACCTGCCTCCTGGCACTAAGTTTACTTCTCTGTTGGTCCCGGTAGTATGGAACTTGCCGGGTCCCGCTCCCCACTATGGCTAAGTGTAGGAACTTGCTCTCAGGGTTCACTCTTGGGATTTTCTGGACCGTTTGAGTGGAAAGTCCTATCCCCCTCGTTGCGCTAGTACCCCGATTTTGGAGCAGATGGAGAGCGAATCTTGAAGGCTACGTTCTCGTGGGTTAGTTGTCAGGTTGCCTGAAACTACTCCCTGACCTAGGGTCCGTGTACCCCGTCGTGCCCTGGTCCCAGCCCGGTGATGGTGCAAGGCCACGGGCTGTCCTCCTCGACAGTTCTGTGCCCCTTGTTAAGATCCCCTGCGACCGGGGGTCCAGCTCCTCTAGGCCCAGACCACCGTCTACCACCTAGATAACTTCCTAGGAGCCCTGCTCCTGACCTCCTCTCTCCTTCACTTCCAACACAACACTCTCCTCTCCTGAAACTCCTGACCTCCCCTCTCCAATCCCCCAGGTGGGGAACCCTATTGCACTCAGGCCATCCACTGGTGTGTTTGGTGGGTGTGGTGCAGAGTGTACCTAGGATTTTGATTAGCTGATGTAGGCAACACCATGTAGTTGGGGACCCATAACCAAGAAGGAGGTGGATATTGCACGGGAGGGCAGATTGTGCAATTCCCTGTGACGACCTGATAGTCCAGGGGCGTCACATCTGCAGTCATTCCATGTGATACTCTATGTGCCTGCAGACTTCTGAATTCTCACAGTGCGCACACTGCATGCTGGCAGTATTCTCTGGTGGGAGGTCACAAAACCACAAGTATGCGATTTACATACATGTGCTCACGTGCTGACTAGACATGGATGGCCTTGCTCAATGAAAATGAATTGAGGCTGGACACGTCTAGTCAGAATGTGGCCAGAGGTATACAAATCGCATACTTGTGCTCATATGACGTCCACTGCCACCACTGGCACAGGATAATCCTAGAAGTGTGCAGTGCAAGTGCTGTGAGACTTCAGAAGCCTTCAGTCACATAGCGTCACTGCAGACTCTCATATCAAACCTGGACAAGCCCTTTCACAGGTCTGCGACTAAAAAGCTGTTTGATTATTTTCATCTAATTTCCATGTATTTTGGTGTGCTGAAAATGAAAAAAAATATTGAAAAAAATCCTGGACGTCAGGATTTGCAACACAAAATGCAAAATTCTCTTCAAATGTATTAAATTTTTATAATTTTTTTTTTTTTTTTTAGGTTTTTGAAAGTCAAAATTACTATTAATTAATTCACATCAATGCATTGAAGATATATAATGCCAAAAAAATATAACTTTCAAAGAAAAGAACTTTCAGAGTGAGCTAATGAAACCAGCATCAACATGTTGCAAGCTGAATGAGCGGGCTCTGACATGCCCGGGCTGGGTTTCAATTGTTTTATCTTTGTTCTCACCTGTTCACACTTTTTAATCTCAGTTCGTGTTAGCTCTCCATATTCAACCGTGTTTCCCAAAATTAGCATTATGGCTCAGCGGAAGTGGATTAATTCGCCTGACAGTTTCTGTTACATTTGTGGTGAATATACAGCGTTGAAGCAACAGCTGAATATTACAGACTTTGTGAAAAAAGTATACTTCGCATATTGCGGACTAAAGCTTGGAGATCAAGACAAAGCTTGGGCGCCTCATAAAGTGTGCAAACGGTGTGTTGAGGACCTCCGAAATTGGTTCATGGGTAAGAAAAAAGCTTTCCGTTATGGGATTCCTATGGTATGGCGAGAGCAAAAGAACCATAGTGACGATTGTTAGTTTCGTTCATGCGATGTGAAAGGGTATAATTTAAAATGGAAGCATTCCATTTCATACCCCAAAATTCACTCAGCAATTCGTCCCATCCCCCATGGCACAGATATACCAGTACCCAAGGCCCCTGCTACCTTGGAAGAGATAGCTATGTCCGATGAAGGTGGAGTCATACCTGAACCAGATGAATCAAGTTCTGACTTTGAAGATGATACAAGACCAAAATTGTTTTCCCAGGAGGAGATGAATGATTTGGTAAGAGACTTAAATCTTCCCAAAGATGCCGCTGAGTTACTTGGCTCAAGGCTCAAAAGCAAGAATTAATTGTTGCCAGGAGTGTCTTTTTCATGGTTCAGACATTGTGAAGATGAGTTTGTTCCTTACTTTGCCCAGGAAGATAAGTTGGTTTATTGCATCGATGTCGAAGGTTTGATGGGTCAATTCAAAATCCAATATGATTCAGCGCAATGGCATCTTTTTATAGATTCTTCAAAAAGAAATGTCAAAGCAGTTTTACTCCACAACGGCAGTTTTTATGCTTCCATCCCTGTAGGTCATTCCGTACACCTCAAGGAAACCTACGAGAACTTGGAATTGGTTCTTCGTAAGCTTAAATATGAAGACCACGGTTGGCAAGTGTGCGAGGATTTGAAAGTCTTGTGCATGCTGCTTGGGCAACAAGCTGGGTATACCAAATACCCTTGTTTTCTGTGTCTATGGGACAGTCGAGACCGACAAAATCACTGGACCAAGAAGAATTGGCAGCTGATGGTGCTCACAATTGGTAGAAAACATGTCCTCCGAGAAACTCTGGTTCCTCCCCATAAAGTTCTTCTACCACCTCTCCACATCAAATTGGAATTGATGAAGCAATTCGTAAAATCACTTCCAAAAGATGGAGAATGCTTCAAATACTTGTTCGCCAAGTTTCCAGGCCTCTCGGAGGCAAAATTGAAGGAAGGTATGTTCGTCGGACCAGACATTAGAAGGCTTATAGCTGATCAAGAGTTTATCAATACCATGACGCATCCTCAAAAAGAAGGGTGGATTGCATTTAAAGAGGTCATGGAGAATTTTTTAGACAATAAGGCTATGTGCGCACGTTGCGTAAATTCATGCAGTTACGCTGCGCTTTGCAGCGCAGCGTAACTGCATGCGTCCTGCGTCCCCTGCACAGTCTATGGAGATTGTGCAGGGGCCGTGCGCACGTGGCGTCTCAGAGCGCAGCGCTTCGGCTACTGCCGAAGCGCTGCGCAAAAAGAAGTGACATGTCACTTCTTTCCTGCGCTTTGCCGGCAGCTCCTGCTCTGTCTATGGCAGGAGCTGCAGGCAGAGCGCATGGAATCGGCGCTCACTACGGACATTTCTGCAGCGATCTAAAGCGCACATGTGCTCTTCAGATCGCTGCAGAAATATCTGCAGGGCTAGTACGCAACGTGCGCACGTAGCCTTACAAAGACCCTGACTACAAACAAATCGTTGGACGAATGCTGAAGGCATGTCAAGCTTTAGGTTGCCTGATGAGTTTGAAAGTGCTTTTCCTCCATTCCCACATTGACAACTTTCCTGAAAATTTGGGAGCTGTGAGTGAAGAGCAAGGTGAACGATTCCACCAGGACATTAAAGAGATGGAAAGAAGATACCAGGGAAGATGGAGCATTACAATGATGGCAGACTACTGTTGGACTCTTCAGAGAGACATTACAGATGCTACTCACAAGCATATATGTACCAAGCGAAGCCTCACAGGGAAGAAGAATCAATTTGAGTGTGTGTGTTAGTGAGCTCATTGCAGTTAAAAAAATGATTTTCATGAAACATTTGTAATAAAAAATTAATTTTATGAGTCTATTTTCATTTATTTTGAGGTATTGTCTTATTTAACATAGTTAATTAAATTGTCAGAAAACGTGATGTCCTATGACAAAACGGAGGTCATTTTCGGATTCAGCGCACTCAAAAACCTAAAGATTATGTGGAATAGCCAAAACAGCTCTCGAAAGTTTTTTTGCAGACCTGTGTTCTAAAATTAAGCCCTGTAACCCAATCCTGACAGCGTGTAATATACTCACTGTCAGGATTCAGCTCTGCTCGATGGTTCCAACAGTCATCACATGGCCACTCCACTCATATGTGATTTTAATATTTGCATCTGACAACTAGCTTTTCTTCCTATGTTTTTCATTGAACATTAAGAGAATTATTAAGAGCAGCTTGTTATCACGTATCTAAGTGTGCAAATCACATATGAGTGACTGGTCACATGATGACTATCCAAACCGCTTGGTGGGTGGGTGGGGGGCCCCAAACTGAAATTTTGCCCCGGGTGCTGGAAAGCCTAGATACACTTCTGCTGAAAGTAATCAGAGAGATCTGTAATGCACGGTCATGAAATTTAGGCCTTGTGCGCATGGTTTGTTTTTGGTACCATTTTGTTGCAGTTTTGGTGCACTTTGTGGCTCAAATCTGCATGTCTATCTTCGTGCTGGCTTCTTGCAGATTTGGTGCAGAAAATGAAATGCAGAATGTCAATTGTTGGCGCGTTTCTTCTTGCCCTTAAAAAGGTTTTACTACCAAAACTTTGGATGGAGCTGCGATGTCAGAATGTACTACCAGCATAGAAATAGTGGGTTAATCTGCAGATTAAGGGCTCATGCGTACGTTGCGTACTTACATGCATTTATGCTGCATATTACACTGCAGTGTAAATATATGCATCCTGCGTCCCCAGCACAATCTATGTAGATTGTGCATGAGACGTGCGCACGTTGCTTTTTTGAACGCAGCGATTTGGGTGCTAAAATTTGGACCCAAATCAGTGCGTTCATAAAAGCAGCATGTCAATTATCTGTGCTTTTTGGATGCAGCTCCCACTCTGTCTATGGTGGGGGCAGCTTCCCAAGCGCATGAAATTGGCTTTTTTTTTACAAAAATACTGCATTCATTATGCAGTGTTTCTGCAGCGATTTGAAGCGCACATGTGCTGTCAAATCGCTGCAGAATATTATGCAGTTACGTGCGCATGAGCCCTAATAGTGTTCTGAAACTGCCCGACACCCACAATGAGAGCCTTGCTGCCAGGAGGAAATTAACTTTATTCTTCCTGGCAGCGTTCAGCTTGCAGTCATCGGGGTGGTGCTGGCGTGGTTTCAGTCACCGCTCTGAGTATAGTGAGCAACGGCTGTAACCACTCCCCCAGCACTGACTGATAGCGAGCCCAGCATTAGACATCCCTTCACCCGAAAACAAGATTTTAAGATTTCTGCTGATATCATCACTAGAGATGAGCGGACACATGAATGGTTTGGTTTGGTGGGTTCGGACGGACTTGAAAAAGCAAAGTTCGATTCGGGCGCGGGATTTGACCACAGATACCGAACCCCATACAAATCAATGGGGACCTGAACTTCTGTGCTTAAAGATGGCTATAAAATGGTCATAGTAAAGGTTAGGGGGCTGCAAAATGAAGCACAATAAGGGTAAGACCAGGGCAGTTATACATACTGTGTTTCCCCGAAGATAACACAGCAGTCAGACTCTTTTCTGGCTGCTCATTAAAATACATGAATATTTTCTGATTCTCTCACCCAACATCTGTGTCGGCATCTGTGATTGGTTGCAGACCAGATTGCTGTATTGTAGTGTAAAAAGAAATAAATAAGTTAAAAAGATGGTGTGGGGTCCCCCCCTTCCCCAAGCTGTCAGCTTTACCTTAGCTGATTATAAAAATGTGTCCACGTTTTAAATAAATAAATAAATAATTGAAAGGAAAAAAAAATGACATGGGGTCCCCCACATTTTTTATAACAAGCCAAGATAAAGCAGACCACTGGGGGTGGCAGCCCATAGTTGTCTGTTTTATCAAAAATAGGACAGGATCCTACGTCATTTTTTTATTATTATTATTTTCAAGTGGTGTGCCGGCCAATCACAGCCATGCCGAAACGTGACATGGCTGTGATGGGGACGAAAGTGAAAAGCTTGCATATTGACTGTTCTGCAGCCTTTCAACAAGCTTTATTCGGCTGACAAACCCGAACAGGAACCGGACGTACAGGTAAAAGTCCATGTTCAGGTCTGAGACCAGGACACCAGGTGTTCGGTATGAACGCTGAACTTTACAGTTCGGGTTCGCTCATCCCTAGTCATCACATGTCTATGGGCAGCTTTATACTCTGTCAACCCGGTTGCCCTGTTTTACAACTATGGGACCATCTTGGCACCTTTTTAGTGATGGTGAGTGCCATATAAATGTCTATTCCTCATTGTTTTTTCTCCTATTATAATAACACGAGTCTATTATTATATATCTATATATACTGTAAGTACATTGTAGTTATTCCACATTCCTAACATGATCTATCTATGTGTGGAGTCAGTCTTCATTTCACAATCAGTCCGCAGTTAAGTTTTCAATCTTGTGATATATTGTGTAAATCTTAGCCGCCAGGAAATGGTGAGCATGTTACTTCAACATCTGCTTGGAATTTTTTTGAGACGGTATTTCTCGGTATTCAGATCAACATGACTGAGAAATTAGGAAATGAAAATAAAGTGTAGCATGTCTGGTTGCTCCACAAAATACATAGATGTAGTTAAAGAAAAGTAAATTTGCTGCAGTTTAAGAACAAAAGTAAAATATATCAGCGCACCCGGAGAAGCTTGCGGTAGTCCATACCAAATTGCCTTAGTGGATCAAACTAGGGCAGGTGCACAGATCCATGTGTCTGGCGTCCACACAATGAAAGAAGGCAAAGTCCAGCACCAAGCTTGATTAAAACGTTTGTCTTTATTGAGTACAATTAAGGCCTCTGCCACACATCCGTGCCTCCGGCACGTGTTTGGCATTTTTTACACGTACCGGCGGCACGGAGACATGTACAGCAATGCTACCCTATGGTAGCAGGCACACACACGTAAAACCACACGGAACGTGTGTCCGTGTGCGTTTGTACGTGTGTGCGATTTTCAAAGCGCTGACATGTCAGTGTTTTCTCCGGCAGCACGGGTGTTACACGGCCCGCACCCGTACCACACGGGTGTAGTGTGGATGCGGTCCCGTGTGACACGCGCCGGAGTAAACACACATGTCAGGGAAAAAAATAAAAAACATTAACTCACCTTCTCCAGCCCTCCTGTCTCTGCCGCTGCTGCCTCTTGCTGCCGACCGCCGCTCATTAATCTCATAGAATATTCACTTCACTGCCTGGCAGCAGCAGCGGGGAGACGGGAGGGCTGGAGACCGAGGATCAGCACCACGGACAGCAGCGCGGACAGCAGGAAGGACCAGGTGAGTATAATAATTACTGATTCTACGTGTGCTATCGCGGATAGCACACGTAGAACACACGTGTCACGCACGTACCAGAGACACGTACTTACCTGCACGCAACACGCAGGGAAAATACGTGTCTCTCGGCACGTGCGTGAATTTCACGTGAGTGTGGCAGAGGCCTAAAACATAGTGGAATTAAAATGATACCTGACGCGTTTCGGACAGGTCCTTAATCATAGGTGACATGCTACAAAAGGAGTCTACATTTTTAAACTATTAATCACGGACATGACGCATTTTTTTTTTTTTAAATTCTTTATTTATACAACAGACCCTTACAAACCATAAAGCAGTCAGTTGGCAAAATAAACAAAAACAATTGAACAGAGTTTGGGAGAATACATCTCAATACAAAGTCACCAACATCTGAGCCAACCCAACAAATTATCGGACATGACGCATTTTAACAGGTGCACACAGCCGTGATAATCAGTTGGCAAAATCAGGTTCTCCCTGGAGCTGAATTGGTCAATTGATTATCACTTCTGCGTGCACCTGTTAATATGTGCTACACTTTTCTGGTGTTAAAAAGTTGCATCTTTTTGCATTTTCTATACTTTTCATTCCCTTTCCTCTGTCCAGCTGATTTGCTATAATTTACTCCAAAAATTGCCATAAACTATGGTGGAAATCTATGCCAGTTCAAAGCAGCAAATGTATTAAAAGGCTTTTTTCTTCTAATAAATCTGACACATCTTATAACAGCATTGTTTTGACTTATATGTGCCGCCCCCACGTCAGCAGCCGAGCTGCTCGGATCCGGATCCGCAGTGGTTCGAGGGGTCTCCGGACCCGGGGGTCGTGCGGACACTCAAATAAAAGGGGGGTGTGATATGTACAGGGGATTGTTGTAGATAGTTTGTGATGCCACCCACGGTGTGTGGTAAGGTGGACTACCAATGCTGCCTTTGGGGAGCACCCGGGGGCGATGGAGTGGCAGCACGATGTTAACCCCTCCATGGGTAGGGGTAGATGCCCCGGGGCTCAGTGTCCAGAACACGGGAGGTGATGGCTGTTGGTGGTGATGTACCGGGCCGGACTGGAGGGTGTTGGTGTACTCACGATTGATTGAATGAATGCACACAAGTCTGCTGGTAAATCAAGGTGTCAGTGGCCGGCTGCCGCTTCAGGGTGTATATGGTTCCCACACCCAGCTGGTGTACCAATGTCCCTTCCTCCGGCACTTTGTACTTCTTTCCTATTTTGGACGACCTCATATGGAACGGGGAAGTCCACTCCCGGTTTTGTTTTGGTTGGGAGTCGTGCCCGCGAAAACTGACCCTTGGGATCTCAGTGGGTTGTAGCGGATACCCTATCCCCTGTGGTGGGCTGCCGTTTCACTCTATCTGGGCTCACACACTGGAACAACGTCTGGAACCTTGCTCCCGGCCTGGTTAATTAGAGAAGGGGCTTGCAACCATCTTCTAACTAGGGTCCCGGTACCCCGCCTGTGCACGGTTTCCGGACCGGATCTCTGCTGTCGGTATCGGCGGGCTCCAACCCTGTCCCGATCCACTTTGGATTTCCCGCGACCGGACTCCTGTCGCCTTTGGACACGGTCCACTGCTTGCCACCTAGCTAGTAGACCAGGGCCACTACCCTGGCTACACTTCACTAGCCTAGACTTCACTCCACTTCAACTCCAACTTCAACTTGAACTCCAACTCAACTACTTTGTTTACTCCCCTGGATCTTCAAGACCCCTAGGTGGGCGCTCCCAATCGACCTGGTTCTGCCCACTGGTGTGTCCTTCCTACCCTGAGGGGGGTGGCTAGGATTTTGTGGCAGATGGAATCTGATGTGAGATGGTGTTGTGTGAGGTACGTGTTTTTCTGTGACCATCTGGCGGCGCCAGGGAGTCACATATACATACCATTTCTATCTCTCATCTGGTGAGGTGGATCCACACAGCTTCTAGACTGTATGATCAATCTGCAAGTGGTGCTGGTGCAGCAAGGTTAATAAGTCATTATTATAGCGGTATTGGAAATGTAGCTGATCTGGTGTAGTGACACTGGACTATTGTGGCAGAAGTCATCCACAAGAATGAAGTAGTGGAGACTTGGATGTATCAGTAGTGAGTTGTGGAACTGAAGTAGGGTAGACGTGGATTTAGAAGAGTTGAGCAACAGTGCTAGAGTAGTCGTAACTTTGATGTAAGAGAACTGAGCTCCAGAAAGAGGCTTGGAGGTCACAGAATTGAGCAACGGTACTAGAGTATTTAATTTGCGTATCAAAATTGTGGGGACCTCATACTGTTTTTTTAAAATTATTTATTTAAATATTTTTTTTTTTAAAAAAAGCGCATGCAATTCCTCTTAGTATGATACACAGCCAAGATAAGCACATGACTAGTGCAGCCTGTAGCCGTTGGCTTTATCTGTGCTGGGTATCATAACATGGGGGGACTCTATGCCAATTTTTTTATTTATTTATTTTTACTGTACGATATAGATCCACAGACACTGTCTGTGATTGGAAGTGTCAGACACGCTGTCACTCAACATGGGGGCGCTTCTGACTGCAACCAATCACAGATGCTGATGGGCGGGGAAAGCAGTGAATATGCATAAGCCTAATGAGTGACCCCTGAAAAAGAATGAGAGATCACGGGAGCAGTTACAGCCACGCTGGGGGCTCAGTAAGTATAGCGCCACTTGCTTTATTTTTATTTTTCTTTATTTTTCCTTTATTTTGTTGCATTACCCAAGTTCCGGATCTGGATCATTAACCAGAATTCCTTGAGATTTCTGAGCCTGTTACTTGGGTACGTTTGAAACCACGTGGATCCGGATTTTACAGTCCAGGTCCGCCCATCATTCTACATGTTACATGGCAATGTTAAAGTGTAGCGTGGTCTGACAAGTTAAGGGTTACTATGTTTTCATTTATTTTAGGAGCAATAAAGGGGTTGTCTAAGCTTGTGATGAGTCTGCAGTCACTCTGTGTCATGCTATGTGACTGCAGACTTCTGAATTCTCAAAGTGCATACACTGTACATCGGATCTGTGGTGCCGGTGGTGAGAGTGGGAGGTCATGATTCATGAAACCACAAATATGCAGTTTACATACATGCAGTCTTGTGCCGACTAGACATGCAAGACCTCGCTCAATGAATATGAATTGAGTAAGGCCAGACATGTCTAGGCGGAATGTGGCCAGAAGTATAGAAATTGCATACTTGTGCTAACATGACTGTCCACGCTTGCACTGACATGGGAGAATTTTAAAAGTGTGTAGTGCATGCACTATGGGAATTCAGAAGCCTGTAGTCACCTAGAGTGATTGCAGACTTTCATCTCAAACTTAGACAACCCCTTTAATGATAAAAATAAGCAGTGTAGCATGTCAATCCTAACAGTGTGTAATAAACTGTAATATACTCAGTGTCAGCATTCTGCTCTGCTTGATGGAACGTAACAGCAGTCATCACATAACCACTCCACATATATGTGGTGTTCATGTGCCGCCCCCGTGCCAGCAGCCGTCACTGCTTGGGTCCGGGCCTTCGGGGGAGGTGGCTCGAGGGTCTCCGGACCCGGGGGTCTAGCGGACACGCCGAATAAATGGGGGGACGTAGATGTACGGGCTAGGCCATAGTAAGTTCGTGACGCCACCCACGGTGTGTGGTGAGGTGGGACACCACCGCTGCTGTTATGGGGCACCCGGGGGAGATGTTGTGCAACAAGTTGTTAACCCCTCCGTGGGTAGGGATGGTGGCCCCGGGACCCGGTGGCTCGGTGCAGGGGATGGCGACCACAGGGGGTGCAGGTGTACTCATTGTTAGTAAAACACACAAGTCTCTGGTAAACCAAGGTGATGGTGGCCGGTGCCACGGCCAGTTGCGTTCAGGTCCCCCACCTGGCTGGTGGTCTCTATCCTTTTCCTGCACTGCTTTGTGTAATAGCAAGGAGAAAGGACGGGACTCAGCACCAATTCCAGGATAGCAAAAATATAAATCCAACAAAAAATATATAAAAGTGTAGAAACTTTATTCAATGATTAAAAATCCAAGAAAAACATCATCGGTTCCATGAAAACATCATGGCTTATCGGTTCCATGAAAACATCATGGCTTGATGCGTTTCGGACAGTTGGAATATAGATAAGTCCTTAATCATAAGCAATGCTTATGGATGCTTATGATTAAGGACTTATCTATATTCCAACTGTCCGAAACGCGTCAAGCCATGATGTTTTCATGGAACCGATAAGCCATGATGTTTTCATGGAACCGATGATGTTTTTCTTGGATTTTTAATCATTGAATAAAGTTTCTACACTTCTATATATTTTTCGTTGGATTTATATTTTTGCTATCCTGGAATTGGTGCTGAGTCCCGTCCTTTCTCCTTGCTATTGCCTCTACGGACCTGCCTGTCCGGTGGACATCCTGCATCCCACCTGAACTGAGCGGATACATATACGGGTGAGCTGAATAATTTTTTTTCTTCGTACTGCTTTGTGTAAGGTGGACTTTCCTAGTGTGAAACTCAGGAGTCCGCTCCCGGCTGGATGTGGCCTAAGGAGCCGTGCCCGCAGACACTGGCCCATGGGATCTATGAGCCCTGGCGGTGACCTCTTATCCCTTATCGGTGGGCTGTTGTCTTCTATGAGGGACTTTGGGTGGGACAGGACCTCTAGTCCTGGCCTCAATCGGTTAATTAACCAGTCCGCTTGGTTCTGGTTTCTGGCTTCAGGGTCCGAGTACCCCCCCTTTGTGCTACGGTTTCCGGGTCGGTTCCCCGTGTCAGTACCGGCGGGCTACAACCCTGTCCCAGTCCATCTCGGTTCTGCTGAGCCGTCTTTCTGTCTCCTGCTGATGGAGACCACCATCTGCCTCCTAGCCAGTGGCACCAGGGCTCCTACCCTAGTACCGTTCAACTTGAACTTTCTGCTGGAGCTACCCTTAGCTCCAGCCCACACTCCTCTCCGAACGGAACTTCAACACTCAACTGACTTGTTTTCCCGCCCCGGGCTGTCTGGACACCTGGGTGGGTGTGTCCCAACCGCCTGGTCACGCCCACTGGTGTGTCTATCTTGCCCTAAGGGGGGGTGACTAGGGTTTCTGGTTGGCTGTGTGTTTCCTAGTGAGGGAACGGTGTTGTGCAGGGGCCTAACTGTGACTACCTGGTTTTGTTAGGGCGTCACATTCATACTTACGGTCATGTGATAACTAGTTTTTTATCCTGCTTCTCTCAGTTCTTACTGAACATTGAAAGAATTATGAAGAGTAGCTCGTCAGCGTGTAGGAGGTGGTCGTAACACCCCACTCCTACTATGTACATGTAATGTATTTTAAAGCTGATGTTTTATTGCTGCTGCTAATGTGTAGGCTGGAGACGTGGCAGAGCCAGAGCAGTGCAGCGATCGGCGCCCTCTAGCAACCGACAGTTTAAGTGTTTTAATGCCTATTGTATTTTACTGTATTTTAGTGTAATCTGTCATGTGTGACTAATGCATAACTGTATAATGTAAAGCATAAGAATGTAAGTAGAAATGTTAGCAGATAGGTATTAGAGTAAGAGAAGGTTTTAGTATGTACAGTAGATAGGTACATCCTGGTTGCGGAGGAACCAAGAGCCAGGATGGGAGGAGTGTCAGAGAGCAGAGAGTTGGGTAGAAAGACCGACCAGAAGATTGTTCTGCAGAGAGGTTCCTGAGGTGTTGATGAGCCATGGTGTGGGGTGTGCTGACATGGACTTTGACAGTGCCTAGCATGGGTTAAATTTTTTAAAATTCAGCCAGACATGAAGATAGTTTGTTTATAGTCGGGGATAAGCTCCTCATTGTTTTTACAAGACTCTTGTTGACTCATGTAATTGCCCTGGCTAATGAAGGCCAGACACCCAGATAAATCAATTATGCAAACCTCCCATTGTACTAGGATGTGTATTGCTAGGTGTGATGTAACTGCTGTCTCTCCCTCATCTCCCTCTGTGGTCTCCCTGCTAACACACTCGCCCCTCTCCAGTCCATCCTTAACTCTGCTGCCCGAATGATCCACCTCTCTCCTCAATACCACCCCGCTTCTCCTCTCTGCAAGACCCTCCACTGGCTCCCAATCGTCTATCGTATCCAATTCAAACTACTAACCCTGACCTACAAAGCTATCCATAATCTGTCTCCTCCATATATCTCTGAACTAATCTCTCGCTACACTCCAAAACGTAACCTCCGGTCCTCCCAAGATCTCCTTCTCTCCTCCTCTCTCATCCGCTCCTCATGCAACCGACTCCAAGACTTCTCCCGAGCATCCCCAGTCTCCTGGAACTCACTGCCTCAACACATCAGACTATCTACTACACTTGCAAACTTCAAACGGACTCTGAAAACTCATCTGTTCAGAAATGCCTATAATCTACAATGACGCCACCGCCCCACCACCGTGCGGAGCTGCCGCCCCACCACCGTGCGGAGCTGCCGCCCCACCACCGTGCGGAGCTGCCGCCCCACCACCGTGCGGAGCTGCCGCCCCACCACCGTGCGGAGCTGCCGCCCCACCACCGTGCGGAGCTGCCGCCCCACCTACACCCCACCTACTGTCTCCTCCCCAAAATCCTTTAGGATGTAAGCCCGCAAGGGCAGGGCCCTCTTCCCTCTGTACCAGTCTGTCTATTGTAACTTGTATATGTATTCTGTATGTAACCCCCTCATGTACAGCACCATGGAATCAATGGTGCTCTATAAATAAACAATAATAATAATAATAATAATAATCTTTGGAAATTTTGTGTTCGGCTTGAAATCTAGCCATTAAGAGCCCAGTTTTATCCACCAATCGTGAAGACCCCAGTGGTCTGAATGGAGAGCTCAGGGTTATAAGAAGGACTGTCCATTGCCCGGTTAGACTCTTACTACATGCTACCAATCTAGAACCTGCAGATCCGATTGGCAAGCCATAACCAAACCTGGATTATAACACTACATGGACTTCAGCATTGAATGAAAGGATTTGGCTGTGATATCAAAGACTACCTAAGGAAGGAATCCAGCTTGGGACAATCCAGTCATCTGACTACAGACTTTGCGGTACTCAGCCAGCTTCCTAAATCTGGCGTTATTCCATTCTCGGTGGGTGCCTGCCGAAAACGGGGTGCTGCTGGATTGGAGTAAGTAGCCCTGGAAGCTCTGAGGCACGGACATTCTAAATCAATGGTGAGCCAGCGGAACTTGTGAAAACTGTTGCCGATTACATTTTGTGGTTTTGCTGGTTATGAGCTATGTGCTGTTAATTGTTTTGGGGATCCAATAAAGTCTTAATATTGTGATTCCCTCACCCTGTGTTGTCTAAGTAGTGTTACGCCCATGGTTAAGGAGGTCGGGTGTTCAGTTGGGATGAGCCCTGGGCCATGCTGTCTTTCTAAAGACGGCCGGGCCAGCAGACGAGAGCACCCACTGACCCCCCGTGTCTCCACATGGGGTCCATCATGAAATCAGGAGGTCTCCTCCGGTGTGTCTTGAGCTTAAGTACTTCTCGTGTTGGGCAACCTAGACAGCATCTGAGGTGGTAATAGATATGCGAAGCCGCAAAGCTACGAAACGGGGAAAAGTAGAAGTTTGGACTCAGTTGCTGGAAGGTTAATACCCACCCGAGTGCTAGACAAGAAAAGTACCCAACAGAACAGTGGCAGCAGAACAGGATTTTATGGCCATGCTTGTCCAGAAGATTTCAAGTCAAATATAGTGTGTGTTGTTCTGGTTGTTGTGTTGCAAAGAATCTTAGTGTGATGTGTTATCCTGCTACGTCTCCATTGGTCACCTGCAGTAGGATGGCAGACATACCCCTGAAGACTCACATAAGTGCCGCACCCCCCAGCTGGGACAGAACACATTCGCAATTTCAGTCTAGCGAAGTGGAGCGGATCCCAGTCAACCATCACCTGGCTCCTTCTTACAGGCATGTGACTATAAGTATGAAAATTGCATATGAATGATTAGGCACATGATGACTACTCAAACCGTTTGTGGGGGGAGCCAAACTGAATTCCTGCCCCAGGTGCTGCAAAACCTATAAATGTCTCTGCCAAAAGGGGTGTAATTCCCAAAATGGGGTCACTTGAAGGGTGATTTTGCTGTCTTGTCACTAAGGGGCTCTGTGTATGGAATCTGCAAACTATTGGATGAAAATTTGTACTCCAAAAGTCAAATAGCGCTTCTTCCCTCGTGAGTCTCGCCTTGTTGCTAAGCAGTGCTATACAGCTACATATGGGATATTGTCACATTCAGCAGAAAATAAGTGACAATTTGTGGTGCTACGTTTACTCATTACCCTGTGGGAAAATGTAAATCTAGGTCTAAAACAAACTTTTTGTGTTAAAAATGTAATTTTGTTTTCTTCACCGCCCAGTGGTATAACATTTTGTGACACACCTGTAGTGTCAATATGATCACTGTACTGCAAGATTAATTCATTGAGAGGTGTAACTTGTAAGATGGGGTCACTTATGGGGCAATTCTGCTGTTGTAGTACCTCAGAGACTCTGCCAATGTGACATGGCACTCAAAGTATTGCAGCAAAATCTGCTTCTTCCCTTCTGAGCTTTGCACTGTACCTCAAAAGTAGTTTTTGACCGAATTGGCGTACTTAGGAGAAATTGCACAACACATTGTATCATTTGTTTTTTCCAATTACCCTTTTTAAAAATGAAAAACTTGGGGCCAAAGCAACACTTTAGTGGAAAAAAAAATATGGTAATTTTCATTTACTCAATCCAATGTTATATAATTATATGAATAGCACAAGGGTTAAACATGCTCAGTAATCCCCTAGATGAATTCCTCAAAAGGTGTAGTTTACAAAATAGGGTAACTTGCAGGGATTTCTGCTGTTTAGTCATGTCAGGGGGCTCTTTAAATGTGACATGGCATACACAATCTATTCCAGCCAAAATGGCGCTCCTTACCTTCAAGCCGTGTTGTGCATCCAAACAGTAGTTTTCACCACATATGGGGTACCAGTGTGTACTAAAGAGAAATTACACAACAAATGTATGGTCTATTTTTTCCTATTACCCTTGAATAATTACAAACTGTGGGGCAAAAGCAATGTTTGTGGAAAAAATGTGATTCCCCCCATTTTCATAATTTAAGGTTATAAAATTCTATGGAGCATTTGTAGATTTAAGGTGCTCGGCATAGCTAAAAAAAATTTCTTAAGAGGTACAATCTCCAAAATGGGGTCACATTTCGGGGTTTTCCACTATTTAGGCACATTAGGGGCTTTTCAAACACGACATGGTGTCAACTACTGACTGCGACCAATTTTGTGTTCGAAAAGTTAAATTGTGCTCTTTCCGTTCTGAGCTCTGCTGTGCACCTAAACAGTAGTTTCCACCACATATGGAGCATCAGAATACTCAGGAAAAAATGCACCATATAGTTTGTTGTGCAATTTCTCCTGATACCCTTGTAAAAATTAAAGAGTTGGGGCTAAAGCAACATTTTTGGGAAAAAAGTCAGTTTTTATTTTCACGACTCAACGTTATTAAATTATGTGAAACTCATAGGGGTTTAAGGTGCTCACCACACATATAGATAAACTCCTTAAGAGGAGTAGTTTCCAAAATGGTGTCACTTGGGGGGGTGTTGCACTGTTTAGGCACATCAGGTGCTCTGCAAATGCAATATGCCATCCACTATTGATTCAGCTAATTTTGTGTTCCAAAAGTCAAATGGTGCGCCTTCCCTTCCAAACCCTCAGTAGAAATTGCACAACAAATTGTATAGTGTATTTTCTCCTGTTACCCTAGTGAAAATAAAAAAAATGGAACGAAAATAAAACTGAGGGAGAAAGTAAATATTCCACATTGCTATAATCATAGCTCCCAACTGTCCCAGATTCAGAGGTTGAGGGCTCAGACCCATTAGTCAGGGATTTGTCTCAATCTCTTCTCACCTCTGTAGCTACTCCTCAGGGTCATAATTTCTCTGGACACAGACCTAAATTAAATACACAACTCGCGTCTCTGGTCTCCCTGAGACTCAAACTCACAACTGCATGTTAACAGGTAAGTGCTCTACCAATGAGCCGCATCCCACA
Source organism: Anomaloglossus baeobatrachus (assembly GCF_048569485.1). NCBI lineage: Eukaryota > Metazoa > Chordata > Amphibia > Anura > Aromobatidae > Anomaloglossus > Anomaloglossus baeobatrachus. The sequence goes on from NC_134356.1 coordinate 226,229,101, forward strand.
CTCACTGTCAGAAGAATTTTGTATATTTTACCTGTATTGTGTGTGTGTATGTGAGTGTGTGTGTGTGTGTGTAAAAATATATATATATATATATATATATATATATATATGTTCATAGCAATGTATGTCTATGTACCTGTATTCTAGAGGTGGAGAAATAATTAGATTGTTTTGTTCCTATAAAATTTATTAAAAAAAAACTATTTTAAAAACGTTGCAAAAATGTCATTTTTTTCTAACTGCAGAAATGTCATTTTTTTCTTTTTTTGTAAGTGTTTCTGGAACTTGAACCAACAATTGCTGCAGTTGCGGGGAGAAGCTAAACATCAGAGCCACAGGTTCTGGTAAAGTCAGTCCGGGAATTTGGCATATTTGAAGCTGCAGTGATACTAGTACATATAAATGCGTCGTACATTGCCCTGGTGCCACCAAATGTGATGTGCCACGTCTGGGACAGCTGTGGGCTGGTATTTTTAGGCTGGGTAGAGCTCAATAACCATTCACCATCCCAGTGTCATGATCCAGGCTGGCTTTTCCCTGCTGCTGGTTACCTCCAGCTCTGGCCTGGTCATGCCATGGGTTAACTTCCCTTGCCTCGTTCTGGATACCAGAACGCTATATATTGCCTCTCTACCTATGGCTCAGTGCCAGTGATATTTCTGCCATGCAGCGTGAATACTGGTTCTGGTGAGTGGTCCTGATCTGCTCTGCCTCCCTGCTACTGTGTTCTGACTTTGACCCTCCCCCGTTTGTCTGCCTGTTCTGGTCCTGATTTCCCTCTCCTGTCTGTTGTTTGTGTTTCCCTCTGCATACCTGATCTCCTGGCTTCTAACTCGGTTCTGCTTTCTGACTTTGATATTGATCCTCCCTTTGCAGTGACTCGACTTTCCTGGCTAGACCCTGACTGTTTGACTACTCTTTTGCCCCCTGATGATTCGCCCTTTAACATTGCTGAAGTTACTCTGCTATACTTCAGCTGCCTTTCCGTTACAGTGTTTCTTTGTCTCTCCTTCACTACTCTGCTGCCACCTAGTGGGGATTATGCCGTACTGCGTCTCACTAGCCTTTGTACAGCGTGACACCAAGCCTGATAATATTAGGACACAGCTGTCTGCTTTACCTTTACTTGTTGACAAAAATAGGTGGGACCCAACATTGTTTTTTAAAAATTATTTATTTATTCCATTAAACCAAGCTAAACACCCGTTAGTGCCACATGAAAGGATGCAAGTGTATATGTAGCAGAGTTGTGAAATGATATAGCCGCAGGATATCTATCATCTATCTAGCTATAGCTTTATATTTTTTGTGTGTATGTATATGTGTGTTTGTGTGTATTGTGACGTGGGCAATGATAGCATTTCTTATGAGATAGTAAAGGTTATAATTATGAATGATTTTATGCCATTATAATCTGTATAGTTTTCAAAAGAAAAAATGGAGAATTACATTGCACTTACCATCCATTTTTACCCATCTTTATTGGAGGTACATTAAAACTGCAGGCAGGACTGCATGGCAAGTACGCAGGGCACAGACGACAGCCATTTCCCGTGCTAAACACGCTTCTTCAGGTCTCCACCTCTTTGCTGACATCAGATCATTTATTCGCAATAAAGCTCATTGATTGGTCAGCAAGAACACACACAGATTTGAAAAAATGACAATTAAAAAGTAACCAAATATATAAATATACACAACAATACATCATAGAAACACTGACAAGTCGTTTCTTTCATTAAATCCTAATGGACCTTGCACATCTAGTATGAGAATCCATTCGGCTTCACGTTGCAGAAGCAGCATGTGTAAATCACCTCCTCTGTCAGTTAGGTTAACTCTCTCAAGACCAAGGAACAGCATTGTAACAGGGTATGCGACAGAGCAGTAACGGACACCAGGCCGAGGAACAATCCAAAGGGCTTTATTGGAACCACAAAGATAAAGCACCAAACATGAATATAAATCCTTAAAGTCTGCAAGGAGTCCACAACGAAACAACAGATCTGGGGGCACCTCCTGGTATTCCGACGCCAGGGAAAATATGGCAATGGTCCTTATATGAGTTCCTTGAGTCCAACAGGGTGAACAACTAAACACAATCCCACGTGGCCACTGATCTCCAATCTGTAACAGTCCATACACAGGCACTAGGATCTAGCCTCAGCTATAGATCCTAGTCTTTCTCCAGCCGAGATCCAACTATCTGACTAACTTGGGTCTCATTATTCTCCTCTCCTGGGATCAGCCCCGTAGGTGGTCAGAAGGGCACACCTCCCCTGGACATTTGATACATGAAAGGATTCTAGACATCCTGACTCTATTCTGTCTACCAAGTTGTGGATTGGAGGAGTCCCATGCTGAGAAGAACAAACAATATCCCACCAGAAGCAGTACATACAGGACAATAGCTACTGCTGGAGCCTGATTACAATATGGTACAGGCTGGGGAGATATAATGTTACAACCAAAGAACAAAGACAGCCAAGCAACCTATATGACCCTATATGGCATAGAGTACATGAATAAAGGCTGGGGGTTGGGGAGGGACACATCGTTACACACATATATTGGGCATTAGCCCCTTGCGAGTGCAGTGCGATTTTTCTCTCCCCCCATAGACTTGAATTGGTGCGAGAAATACAACCATCGCATTACAATTGTAGCATGCTGCGATTGTATTCTCGGTCCGATTAGGGCTGAGAAAATAATCGCTCATGGGTGCTGGCACATAGAGTAATATTGGTCCAAGTGGAATGCAATGTTTTATCGCACTCCACTTGCTCCGATTTTCATGCCGTGTGTCTTAGGCCTAATAGAGCGATCATGCTCTCTGATCCTTACAAAGAACGATCTAATAGTTTTACCAATGTAATAAAACTTACATGAGTACATGAAAGGTACAATAGTATCGCAGACAGAGAAGATTGGCCAGCTGTAGAAGATTCCAGCTCAGCAATCTGTGATGAAAGTGAACTTTATTATATACAAAAGAAAAATACAATTTATTGGATACATTTCCGTTGTCATGAGCAACCACTTTTTCCTTTGAGTTCACATTACCATTGAAAGCTTTACACAAGTGCATCTTACATGTAGACTTAAATAGATCAATACAAACAGCTACAAACTTAAAATTCTCTGCCGGCCAGAAATTGAGACCTTTAGAAAGCACGGAGATTATATCATCATTCAAAATGTGGGTGAACAGATTATTCACTGAGTTATCAGATGCATTAGCTGCACCTAATTCCTCCATGAAACCTGTTTGTGCTTCCTTCCTCTGTTTGCCTTTATTCTTCTTTGAAAGTGACAGGGATCTTCAAGAAAAATCCCTCTCGAAGTCACTGGTAATGTATAAAAGATGTCAGAATTTGAAAGATATTGTAATCAAAAATAGAGTTAAATCAAAGTCCGGCAATTGGTTGGAAAAAATGATCCCCCAGGGAAATTTCAGGTGCAGCAATTGTTCTTTTTGCCAAGTTCACATTACAGAAAACCCAGTACGGCTAGGAAGATATAGTGGGTACAGAAAGTATTCAGACCCCTTTGAATTTTTCACTCTTTGTTTCATTGCAGCCATTTGGTAAATTCAAAAAAGTTCATTTTTTTTCTAATTAATGTACACGCTGCACCCCATCTTGCAAGAGAAAAAAATAGAAATGTAGAAATTTTTGAAAATGTATTAAACAAGACAAACTGAAATATCACATGGTCATAAGTATTCAGACCCTTTGCTCAGACATTCATATTTAAGTCACATGCTGTCCATTTCCTTGTGATCCTCCTCTTCATTGGAGTCCAGCTGTGTTTAATTAAAATGATAGGACTTTATTTGGAAAGGCTCACACCTGTATATATAAGAGCTCACAGTGCATGTCAGATCAAATGAGAATCATGAAGTCAAAGGAACTGCCCAAGTAGCTCAGAGACAGAATTGTGGCAAGGCACAGATCTGGCCAAGGTTAAAAAAGAATTTCTGCAGTACTCAAGGTTCCTAAGAGCACAGTGGTCTCCATAAACCTTAAATGTAAGAGGTTTGGGACCACCAGAACTCTTGCTAGACCTTGCTGTCCAGCCAAACTGAGCAATCCTGGGAGAAGAGCCTTGGTGCGAGAGGTAAAGAAGAACCCCAAGATCACTGTGGCTGAACTCCAGAGATGCAGTTGGGAGATGGGAGAAAGTTCCACAAAGTCAACTATCAAGACAAAACAATCACTGATCTCGGGGCGACCAGCCAGAGAAAACACTGTCGGCAGCCAGCAAAGGTGCTCAACACAGTGAAATCCTAGGTGCATTGCCCCCTGGTAAGTATGCAAATCAAAAAGGTCCGTGGAGCCTCTGTTAGGAGTCTCGACACGGAAAATAGCCAGATATCCCTCCGGGAAGGACCTAGCCAAGGAGTGGCTCTTTTTAGGAGACCACCATAACCACCATACTAAGTGGCCCTTTTAGTAAATATTTTTCAGACGAGACTATTCCCTTACAGGTATATAGAAATACTTTTTGTGACAGATTATACCTATTTCTAAAATTGCATTTTATTAGAATATATATTTAAAACCACAAACTACAAAAATTCACACCTAATAAGGGTTGACACTAATAAAGATCCCAAAATGCCTTTTTTATTCAAATTATCCCATATAGGGGAGAGAAGGTCTTGTAGGTAAATGTATATAAGCTGTGTCCGTAATAATTTAGGGGTGATCTCTATATCTTATCCCTAAACAGCTTATTCCTACCTGCCAATGGAGTGCACCCTTATTTTAGCGATGCCCCCATTCCTCGACGGCTTTCCTTTCTCTCACCCTTTTCTCCCTACTTAAACACACAGCTTTTTTAATTAGTGGGAGGAGGGTTTTCATTCTTTACTTTATTAGGTAGTGGCAACCCACTATTTGAACATCTCAATCTATTGTAATTAGTTTTACTATATTTTACATTCAAGGTCAAGAAAACATTTACATAAATTTAATCCTAGAATGTCCCTTAATGTACTTTACCCTGCTTGACGATGGAGGACATTCTAATTTGTACAATGCCCCCATTCCTCGGCGGCTGTCCCTTAGTGATTCTCTGCCTCAAATCATAGCGCAAACCAACTAAATGTACGGGACTAATCAGATATTCAAATAACTTATCTGCTGTTTTTCAAAGTCCTGAGATGTTTTCATATCCGTAAATAGTCATATTTGAAAACTCGACGAATTTCCCTCCATCCCCATACTAGATGAGTTCATCAGGAGATTCATAGTAGGGCGTAATAGCCTCCTTCAGCAATGTGGTCTCCACGGATCATAGAATGGTATTATCATAAATTTGAATAAATAAGGCATTTTGGGATCTTTATTAGTGTCAACGCTTATTAGGTGTGAATTTTTGTAGTTTTTGGTTGAGTTTGTGGTTTTAAATATATATTCTAATAAAATGCAATTTTAGAAATAGGTATAACCTTTAAGTAAATATCCAACTCTTGACGAGTTTAAGGATATGACAAGGGAAATACCAAGGCCAGGTATCCATCCACAGACAGCTGTTTTGGGGTATTGCCCCTCATCAGTGTGGAGTAGGATTCTGGCTAGGTGGGAGCAATGCCTAGTAGACCAGCAAGACAAAACAATCACTGATCTCGGGGAGACCAGCCAGAAAAAAAACACTGCTGGCAGCCAGCGTGAAATCCTAGGTGCATTGCCCCCTGGGAAGTATGCAAATCAAAAAGGTTCGTGGAGCCTCTGTTAGGAGTCTCGACATGGAAAATAGCCAGCTATCCCTCCGGGAAGTACCTAGCCAAGGAGTGGCTCTTTTTAGGTGATCACCATAACCACCATATTAATTGGCCCTTTTAGTCAATATCCAACTCTTGACGAGTTTAAGGATATGACTTCACGGGTTCATCAGAGTTCATTGGGAACTCCGATGACCTCCTGGACGTCACTGCACACACTGCTTGCTGGATACTCACCTGCTTGCTGGATACTCGGCTCACGCTCACAGCAGAGCCTGAGCCGGGGGTCATTAGCATATTGCATCCGATGCGGTCGCATCAGATGCCATACTCTCGTGTGAGTCCAGCCTAAGTTCCTTTAGAGGACTTGAACCTTCAATGATCTGACACTTGTTATACAGTAATAAGCAAAAGAGTAACAATGTTTTGAACCTTTGACTTTCAGGCTCCATATCTCACCATCCACTACAGATTTGAACATGAGACTACCTTCATTTTATGGTCAAGCATAAGTTGTTAAGGGGATAATCCAATATTGATTGCATAAAACTGTATCTTGAATATGTTTTGGTAAACAGCTAAAATGTCAACATCTGTGTTACTGTCCAAGTATTTGTGGACCTAACTGTATATTTCATTCTACCTCCTCCAGACATATGATCCATATGCTCAAAGAGTTCCAGTTTTCTTTCATCACTCTACCTAATACAATTCCCAAATATTTGTGGCTTATTTATATGGTTTGGGCATATTGGAGCTGACTTTTTTGTGCAAGCAGAAAATACTCAACATGTACATGAGATTTCAGGATTCTCATTCACTTTGCAGGCATCAGAATTTCCTTTGGGTTTTGTGACAAATCAACATCAAAATACATGACAAATCTGCAATGTGTGCACAGGCCCTAAGTGTATCTCTAAGAACATTCAGTGTATTTGCCTTCTTTTTATACGCTTTCCTTGTCTTCTTTTAACTTTTTGGACCACTCTCTTGATAACCAGCCTAAATTAGTGAACTGGAGGCCATTTCCCATGAGGAATGGGCTATTCCTGTTCAGGAAAGTTACCAGATACCAGTTATTTGAAGTAGGTCATAACAGTCAAAGACTGCTCTACCAAGTACTGTGGCATTGCTGTATATAGCACAGGTGATCAGTGTGATGGTGGGATATTGTGGGTCATGTACCATTTTGTGTGGTTTCATGTTTTGGGCATGGTGGTCTGCCTATTCGATGTATTGTTTATCCTATCTACAGGGTTATAGCTTCTTGAAGCGCTTCTGTCCCTAGGTGTGGGGGAGGGTGCCTGGAATCCACCTAACCTCTTTGCTTACCTGGGGGGATGAGGCAGTCTGAGAACTTGAAGAGAGAAGGAAGAAGATTGATCCTCTGGGAGGGAAAAGCTGAGGCTGCAGCCAGCATGCCAGAGATACTATGAGAAACCCCCATTTGCCTGCAACAGGACTGCTGTAGGATTGTGACTGATCCCTGGGACATTTATGCCATTACTGGACAATTTTACCCTCTGTAAAGTGGATTATTTGATGGTCGTTCTGTACAACATGGAATAAATATGCTTTGGATTGTTCACTCATCTCTCGCTCTGTAGATTGTGTGATATCGGAGAAGGACCCCGTTACAATCAGATAATCACAGGCCCAGTAAAGGGATTACCAATTACAATAAAATAAAAAAAATGTTTAAAAATTTTAAATATTTAAAAGTTCAAATCACCCTCCTTTTTCCTCCATTAAAAATTAAGAAATATATATGTTTTAAAATACACATTTATGGTATCATTATGTATATAAAAATCCAGTTTATCAAAATTTAAATTGATTAACGTGGTAAATGGCATGATAAAACAAAACACCAGAATTGCAGTTTTTCGGTCACAGCAACAGAGCAAAACAATGCAACAAGGGTGATAAAAAAAAGAATCGCATGTACCCCAAAATGGTACTAATGAAAGCATCGGCTTAGGACACAAAAAACAAGCCCCCACACAGCCCCATTACCCCAAAATTGAAAACATTACGGCTCTCAGAAAAATGACAACCAAAATTTTTTTATATTTCTACAAATTTCAGAATTTCTTGTTTCACCTATAGGTAAAATATATCTTTGTACCATTTAGGCAGTAGAGATAATTTTTTTTTTTTTAAAAGAACTGAAAGTCCTCAGTGGTTGATACCTTTTAATGGCTAACTGAAAAGATGGTTTCACCTAATTACTGACTATGACATTCTTTGTGCGAAACTTTAGGATACATAACTCAGTGCCACCAGGTAATATAAAGGAGAGGAGCGTGCCTATTAAAACCCAAGGTCTTGTCTCTCTGTCCCACAGCTGATGACATGTAATGCATGCAGACCTGGCGCTAGTGATCACTGAGGCATGCTACGTCTCAGGCTACACTGACAATATAACTGTGACTGTAGGAAGGGTGGAAAGCTTACTGGAGGAGGCGTGACTTATCAAATGTTAGTTTCAGAACTGCTGGAAACAGAAAATAGTGAAGAAAAGGGAAGTACATGGGAGGGGGCAGCAACACTAGGTGACTATGAAACTTCACTAAGATCACGTGAAATAGGTTTTGTGCTTAAGAAAACTTGAAGGAATGAGTTTCATACTTTTTCTGGTATACATCTGAACCTTATAGTGATTCTTTTACATAGGGGAAATAGACACTTCCTCCAGGGTGCAGAGACTGCTACATCCCAGCCATTAAGGAAGAAGACCCCATGGTTTTCTGCTGTATGGACAGTGTGGCTCTGTTGCCATGTGTCTTGGTCATTTGGTCCTCTGCAGCGTTTATTGCTTCTTACATCTTTGCAGTACTTGAGGGACATGTGGTACCTTTTGTACCTTATATCAGGTAAGACTCTTAATGATATCAGTGTTAGTATTAAGTGTTTTAGAATTATATATTATACTGTGATTGCTTTCAGTTTGTCTGAGATATCAAATCTGTACATTTTTGTAATTTCCCTTTTTTGTTGCCGGGTCCGTTTAGCTAGTCTTTTGCCTGTTTGTTAGTGAAACCACACACTCGCCTGGTAGAGGTAAATGCTCAAGTTTATGGGGGTATATATCTATGGAAACATGTAAACTACTATATATATACTGGTCACAAAAATAAAGGGTACACCAAAATACCACATCCTTGTTTAAGTATTCCCTTTATGTTTTTGAGCAGTGTATATATATATATATATATATATATATATATATATATATATATATATATATATATATAATATATATTAGCTATGGGAAAATTACATTTTATATATATATATATATATATATATATATATACAACCAATTTTCAGACCAGCACTTAAAAATAACTTGGGTGCAAAATCCTTCACAACAGCATCCTATCGTCCCTTCAATATTTCCAAAAAATCAGAAGGCAGCACTCCACTTCTCTTTCAAATAAAATTTACTGTAATGGCCCATATCACAGGACATTTCGGTCAAAGGCTGACCCTCTTCCAACTGTTGGAAAAAGGTCAACCTTTGACCGAAATGTCCTGTGATATGGACCATTAAAGAAGATTCAATTTGTAAGAGAAGTGGAGTGCTGCCTTCTGATTTTTTGGATATATATATATATATATATATATATATATATATATACATACATACACACCCCGTGTGTGTGTATGTGTAATATATATGTGTATGTATATATATATATGTATGTATATATATATATATATATATATATATATATATATATATATATATATATATATATATATATATATATATATATATATATATATATATACATAGTATATAGGATGAATAGATGCATTTCAGATTTTTTTAATACAATCGCTAATTTTAAAAGGCATTTGCTATGGTTGTATAAAGAGATACCGCATTGTTTTTTGTTTTTGGCACAAATTCTAATTTTTTCATCCACAGTGCATCTATGTGTCCCACTTGATTGACTCGCCTGAGTGTTCATTTTTATTTCACTGAGGGCTAGGGAATAGGGCGCTGTCAAAAATTTCTAGCAACAAATTATTGCTGAAGGTTTGGTGATTTGTAACCCAACACGGCCAATTCTTCCCCCAATTTCCGTCATTAGTGGACAATTTGAGCACCTGGGCTGTTGGCTGTTTCTTGGGAATTGATCTGAATTTTTAGCGGGTTATTTCAATTTTGATGTTTTGGTTGTCCATGGTGTACTATATTGATCACTAAAAAAATTATAGTGTAGGTTAACTTTCCATGAAACTACACGTCTACATTAATGAAATGTATAAAGAGTAATTCCCTTTTAGCCTATGTGCGGACGCTGCGGATTTACTACGGATTTGCTGCAGAAAATGTGTCTAATATTTCTGCAGTCATTCCCCAGCAAAACCTATGGGTATAAGAATATGCTGTGCGCACACTGCGTTTTTTTTATACCTGCGGATTTACACGTGGAATTTCCGCTGCGAAATTAGGTTATGTGCCCACGGGACTATGTACCCGCAGATATATCCGCAGGTACGGCTGCAGGTTTCCCGTAGCTAATCCCCGGAATCCGCAGCTATCCATTGCTGTTGTATTCCAGCGAAATAGCTGCGGTAAACCTGCGGACATTCATGCGGCTTACCTACAGAAGTCCCGGCCTCTATCTCCATAGTGGAGGGCCGGGATTTCCGCAGGTATATCCGCAGAAATAATTGATATGCAGTTACGTGCGGCTGCGGGACATCCGCAGCATATTCTGCAGCCGCACATAACGCAGCATGGACACAGACACTCCCCGTGTCCTATATGATAACATGGATTGTGTCTGTACTTGCTAAAACCTGTGGATTTACCTAAAAAATCCAGATAAATCCGAAGGTTTTCCGTGTTAAAATCCGTGGGTACATAGTCCTGTGGGCAGATAGCCTTAATGTGCATGTCACTTCTTTTCTGCAGGAACCTGCGGTTTTGGCCTAAGATAGTGGTAAAAAACCGCAGGGAATAACCTGCGGAAAAAAACAAGGCAAAACCACGGCAAAAACGCGGGTGCAGTTTTACTGCGGTTTTTGCCACGGGTGCGGTATTCTGCCAAAGGGTGCAGATTTTTCTTAAGAAAAGTTAATTTTCTAGTGCACACATAGCCTTAATGTGTGTGATCAGAAAAAGCTTAACCTATGAATGAACAAACCACCAATTATAAAGTGAAACGTTAATTGGTAACAGAAAAAGCACACAGAAAAAACAATTCCAAACCTGATGCCTGATCCAATACATCGAAATACTAAAAGATGAAATGTATATAAGCCGCATATGTTAATGAATAATACAAACAAGACCTGGGATATGATAACTGCATTACTGCCTATAAGGGCTCCTGCATAGTGGTACAGGTAGATAAATAGATATACAAGAATAGGGAGAATACGTCTGAACACTAGTCAAGAGTACAATAGATATGACAAGAGAGCACTACGTACTGTTATAGAGATAGCATGCAAGTAAAGGTACCGTCATACTAAGCGACGCTCCAGCGATCCCACCAGCAACCTGACTTGGCAGGGATCGCTGGGCGTCACTACACAGGTTGCTGGTGAGCTGTCAAACAGGCAGATCTCACCAGCGACCAGTGACCAGCCCCCAGCAAGCAGCAACGCGTGGAAGCGATGATGCGCTTGGTAACTAAGCTAAATATCGGGTAACCAACCCGATATTTACCTTGGTTACCAGCGCACACCGCTTAGCGCTGGCTCCCTGCACTCCTAGCTAGAGTACACATTGGGTTAATTACCCAATGTGTAGTCTGGCTATGTGTGCAGGGAGCAGGGAGCCGGCACTGACAGCGTGAGAGCGACGGACGCTGGTAACGAAGGTAAATATTGGGTAACCAAGGAAAGGGCTTCTTGGTTACCCGATATTTACATTGGTTACGAGCGTCTGCAGAAGCCGGCTCCCTGCTCACTGCACATTTAGTTGTTGCTCTGTCGCTGACACACACAGCGATGTGTGCTTCACAGCGGGAGAGCAACAACTAAAAAATGGTCTAGGACATTCAGCAACAACCAGCGACCTCACAGCAGGGGCCAGGTTGTTGCTGGATGTCACACACAGCAACATCGCTAGCAACATCGCTGTTATGTCACAAAAGTCGTGCCTCAGCAGCGATGTTGCTAGCGATGTTGCTTAGTGAGACGTGGCCTTAAGTTGGTGCCTATAGGAGCTGATGATAGTAGGTAAAAAAAGATAAGTAGATGTACAAAAATGCAAAGATGAAGTGCAAGTAGTGCCTATAAGAACTGATGCATGCTGATACAGGTGGAATGGAAAGTATGCAAAGGTAAGGTGCATGCATCAGAACAATAAAAAAATGTAGTGCCTATAGGAGCTGATGCGTGTGAATACAAATGAGTGGATGAATGTTCAAAAATGAGGTGCATGCATGGAAACAATTCATATAGAAACAGCATGCAGCTAAATTGGTGCCTATAAGAACAAATGCAGGTGAGAGAGGCAAATATACAAAATTAAAGTGCATGCATAAGAATAAATAGCAAACACACAGGTAGTGTTTGGGGAGACGGCTGTACACTATTATGGATGTAGTGTGCAAGCCACATGCTCACGATATGTGCAACTGAACACTAAGTAAATATTGAAGGTATGCAGCACTATCAATAAAGGTGCCCAAGCTAAAATAGGACCAGACCTGTATAAACCTGTGACCAGAGGTGACTGGGCCATATAAGAAAACCAATTAGGTGGTTATACAGACCAAATCCATGATGTGGGTCCCAAGACAAAATAGCATAAAGAATAGAGAGGGAGGCGAACCGCCAGGGCCGGATTATAGGCGGGGCAGGCGGGGCTCCAGCCCAGGGGCCCCCACCAAAAGAGCTTCTAAGGGGGCCCCCACCATACTTGGCACTAAGCACCTGTCAGCATTTTTTTTATTCTTCACACCCTCTCCCCCTCCGTAAAGACAGTCTAATAAATCCGCTGTGTTTTCAGGAGGGGGGTGTTGGAGCACCGCTATTTGCATCTGCGTCTTTAAGACGCAAAAACAAACTGCCGGCACAGGACGCTGATTGACCCCGGAAGTACCAGCGGCCTCTTGCACTTCCGGGGTCAGAGGTGTGCTAATGCTCCCTGCTATGTGCTGCGGCCATACCCAGCGAGGGGCGGGGGGCAGCTGCCCCCCCTAGAAGCAGGGGCACGGTGTGGTGGGCCGCTGTATCTGCTGTCACCGCTGCGCTCCTCTACAGTGTGTACATTCCAGGCACACTAGCAGGAGCAGGAGGCAGCGCGCTGTGCCGGCTCTGCTGTGTGCCAGCATGTACACTGCAGAGGAGCGCAGCAGAGCCGATGACCTCAGCTTCCTCTTTCCATTCCTATTCAAATGTATTTGCGTCTTTCAGACGTAAATACATTTGAACAGCGCGCCGGGACTGGGCCCCGCTCCCGACGTGCAGCAACGTGATGAGATCAGCACCTTGCTGACATCATCACAGTGCTGCGGGCGCGCGCCACACAGGGGACATGAGGAAGCCAGCGCTCCATGAAGGAGCTGAAGAGACAGGTTTAATTAATGGGGATGAGTGAGGAGGGGCTGAGGACACATAACGGGGAACATTTGTGAAGGAACACAGCTCTGTGACAGGCAGAGGAGGAGTACTGTATTCCGAGGGAGGGGGGGGGGAGGCAGGAGTGTGTAGGGATGGGGCAGTGTAATTTGTGTGTGTAGGGGGTGATGAGGGTTGTATTGTGTGTGGGGGGAGGGGTAACGGAGGGTGCATTGTATTGTGTGTGGGGGGAGGGGTAGTCGAGGGTGCATTGTATTGTGTGGAGGGAGGGGTAATGGAGGGTGCACTGTATTGTATGTGGGGGGAGGGGTAATGGAGGGTGTATTGTGTGTGTGGAGGGGAGAGGTAATGAGGGGTGCATTGTATTGGGTGTGTGGGGAGGGGTAATGAGGGGTGCATTGTATTGTGTGTGGGGGGAGGGGTAATGGGGGGTGCATTGTATTGTGTGTGGGGGGAGGGGCAATGGGGGGTGCATTGTATTGTGTGTGGGCGGAGGGGTAATGGGGGGTGCATTGTATTGTGTGTGTGTGTGTGTGTGTGTGTGTAGGGGGTGATAGGGGGTGCATTGTATTGTGTGTGTGTGTGTGTGTGTAGGGGGTGATAGGGGGTGCATTCTAGTGTGTGTGTGTAGGGGGTGATAGGGGGTGCATTCTAGTGTGTGTGTGTGTGTGTGTGTGTCAGAGCTGTGTGTGTAAGAAGGAGTACTGTGTGTGTATATATGAATTAGGGCAGTCTGTGCGCCCCCCCCGAACTATATGTGTTCCCCAGAGCGCTATGTCACCCATCCCAGTAATGAGTACACCACCAGAGCTGTTTGCCACTCCAGTAACGTCTATGCCCCCTGCCCCTCCTGTAATGTATATATTGTAGCCCCCAGCCCCTCCTGTGATGTATATACAGCAGTGCAGTCATGTCTGTTAGTGACAGCCATCGTGAAACACAGCCACACGTCCTGAAGGAGCTGGATGGAAACAAGCGGGAGAGGTGAGTGAGGCTGCTGGCGACTTCCCCCATATTAATACCTGTAAGAGCTCATGCGCACGTAACTGCTGAATATTCTGCAGCGATTTGACAGCACATGTGAGCGTCAAATCGCTGCAGAAACACTGCATAATGGATGCAGTTTTTCTGTACAAAAAAAGTCAATTTCCTGCGCTCTGGCTGCTTCCCCCACCATAGACAGAGCGGGAGCTGCATCCATAGCGCACGGAATAATTGACATGCTCATTTTATGAATGCACAGATTTGGGTCAACATTTTAGCACCCAAATCGCTGCGTTCATAAAAGCAACGTGTGCACGTCTCACGCACAATCTACATAGATTGTGCAGGGGATGCAGGACGCATGCATTTACACTGCAGTGCTATACGCAGCGTAAATGCATGGAATTACGCAACGTGCGCACGAGCCCTAATGCGTCTGTGTCTGCATGTATGTCAGTGTATATGACCGTGCATATATTTGTCTGTTTATATGTATTTTTCTGAATTTGTCTTCAAATATGTATATGTACCCATGCCTGTATGTGTATGTGCGTGTCTGTGTGTGGATGGGGTCCACTGAGACTCTTTCACCCGGAGGCCACAGAAACCTGGAGCTGGCCCTGGCTGCCTTAACATTGGGATCAATGAAAAATATGTGACTAAAGCGGGCTTTACACGCTACAATATATCTAACGATGTGTCGGCGGGGTCACGTTGTAAGTGACGCACATCCGGCATCGTTAGTGATATTGTAGTGTGTGACAGCTACGAGCGACCCTGATTGTGCGTTAAAACGTTGATCGCATACACGTCGTTCATTTTCTAAAAATTGAACGTTTGGTTGTTCATTGTTCTTGAGGCAGCACACATCGCTCCGTGTGACACCCCTGTTACGATGAACACAGCTTACCTGCGTCCCGCCGGCAATGCGGAAGGAAGGAGGTGGGCGGGATGTTTACGTCCCGCTCATCTCCGCCCCTCCGCTTCTATTGGCCGGCCGCTGTGTGACGTCACTGTGACGCCGAACGTCCCTCCCACTTCAGGAAGTGGATGTTCACCGCCCACAGCGAGGTCGTTTGGAAGGTAAGTGCGTGTGACGGGGGTTAATCGTTTGTGCGACACGGGCAACAAATTGCCTGTTCCGCACATACGATGGGGGCGTGTGCGATCGCATACGAGATCGCATATGTAATTGAAACATGTAAGGCAGCCTTAACTCTACTTTCTGTGTATAAGTAGGTGAAAGTGATAAATTTTATTAAACACACAGGGTAGGTGAAATAGCGGCACAAGATACAGGTGCGACAGCAGGTCACAGTATCTCCAGGATCCGTTTGCACACAATATAAGTGTGCAAATAGAAAACTGAAACAATTGGTATATATAATATATATTATTATTTACTTACAACCACAATTGGTCATGAGAACAGTAACACATCACAACCAGGTAAACAGTGGATAATAAACCAAAATGGGACGTGATCACAAGGTAGAATAGCAGAGGGAGCTTGTATAAAGCAGGAACTCATAGAAGATATGAGAACCAAAAGGGACCCTCAGTTGAACCACATCACCCACCAAAGTGGTATGAGTAAACCACCATAATGCCCAAAAAGGGATAAGGATATACCTGGGAGGATGATCCTGGAGTATGCGGAGACCAGCGTCTGCCCGACGGCCGTTTCGGCTGTCAAAAGCCTTCGTCAGGGGGAGTGGTTAGTGAAGGAAGGTGCTCGTATAAAACAGAAGCATCAACCAATCATATTCGGCGGGCAATTGATGACGCATGCAATCTCCCAGCAACCAGGGACGCCACTCGCTGGCCGCGTCACTCCCGTGCATGACACTTCCGGTCATATGACAGCCAAGCGGCGGTCACGTGAGCGGACGTCATACAGGGAGTCATAACAACACAGCCACGCGATGACGTCCCGGTGCCAGCAAGGCGCATGCGTACTCACCCAGCGGAGATGACTTTGCAGGAGAGGAGAGAAGGAATCAACACCTCCATCGTTATACCCGAAGTCTATAATACAATATGCAGAAACAAGGGACTAAGTTCATGTAGCTACATCTATGTAGTATATAGAATGTACAGGTGCATAACCATAATTAGATTGTACCCAAAGGGGATAGCTATATTTCATGGATAATGGGATATTAAATGCATCGCACCCAAATAAGTGCAGTCAAACAACAGAAATAACATGGGTACATGATATCAATCAGGGCATCATATAAATCCATATGCATATCAAATCTCATTGGACACCAGAGGAATATGCGCATATAGTTCTCCAAGATGCGATCCATCATTCACATCACTGGAATACCATAGGTACACATGTCCAACATGGACACCAATTATATGTAAAATTTCCACTGGGCACAATGAGAATGTGCCTATATAGTTCTCTAAATAAAGCGCACTACCTGATTAAATCGTGTATATTACCAATAATAGTCGATTTTGATCAAAGTTATTAGCCAAAAACAGGTAATAGCAACTGATCATACATAATAACACATATAGGGTTATACAAAATCAGATGACCAATATTTTAAAAATTAAACAGATCAACTCATCTATTAAAACATAACAAACTATATAGGTGTCACAAAAATATACAGCATATAGTAAGCTAAAAGGGCAGCTGTTGAAATACACTGCACAAATTCGGAGATAGATGCATGATACAGATGCGGAGTCCCACAAGATCCAAATGAAAAATGAAAAATTGATTGAAGAAAAAGGAGTCCACTCATATGTAAGAAGAGATGATAGGGACATCCGGGAGATATTCATCCTGCCAAGGACTCACAGCTCTTAAGATGTGATATATAAGATGAGAGGTTGATGTCTGAATAAAATATAAGCATGAAGTTAAAAACAATAAATTAAAAATTGAATTACAAAGCACCCCAAAACCACGACCATCACAAAAAGGAGGCATACGATATGTTCTCATTGAGGCCCATAGGGTGAAGGGTTTTTAGGGTCCAGATCCACTTAGTTTCCATACGCGCCAGTTTCTGGCTGATTTTACCACCCCGAATGCTAGGATCGAGATGATCAATGCCCCTAATTCTTAACAATGCTGAGTTGGATCCATGATGTAACTTAAAATGACGGGGAATAGTCTTGAGAGATGTAATATCAAGACAATCAGCAGCGGCCACTATCCCATTCACGTGCTCTCTGATCCGCACCTTAAACTGTCTGGTTGTCAAACCGATATATATTTTGGGGCAGGGGCATGTGGCATAGTATATGACGGCTGTTGTGGTACAGGTAATGAATTTCTTGATGTGGAAAGTGCGGGTTGAAGCCGAATCTGTAAAGGAATTGGCCCTATCAACATTCGGACAAGCCACACAATGTCCACAAGGTGTACATCCAACCCGTGGATTAAGAGATCCAAAAGGGGAGGGCTGAACAACCGATTCATAGTGACTAGTAACGAGGTGGTCACGAAGATTTTTGGACCTGCGGATGCTTAACATGGGTCTATTAGGAATTATACGGGCAAGGACCGGATCAGCCTGCAAAACTGGCCAAAACTTTTGTAGGCAGGACCGCATAGCTGAAAACTGACCATGGTAATTGGTCACAAATCTTAGTACGTCCTGTGATTGCGGCTTTTTTGGGGTATACAGCAGAGAATGACGAGTAGAATGCTTGGCCCTATTATAGACCCTCTTGACGCATCTTTTACTGTACCCTCTAGCATAAAACCGGTGCTTAAGATCGATAGCTTGCCTCTCAAAGTCCGAGTCCACAGAGCAAATCCTGCGTAATCGCAGAAATTGTCCTGTGGGAATGGATTCAATCATATATTGAGGATGCGAAGAAGATGCATGCAGGAGCATATTACCTGCTGTCTCCTTCCGAAAGATGTCAGTTAGGATGTGTTGTTATGACTCCCTGTATGACGTCCGCTCACGTGACCGCCACTTGGCTGTCATGTGACCGGAAGTGTCGTGCACGGGAGTGACGCGGCCAGCGAGTGGCGTCCCTGGTTGCTGGGAGATTGCATGCGTCATCAATTGCCCACCGAATATGATTGGTTGATGCTTCTGTTTTATACGAGCACCTTAAACTGTCTGGTTGTCAAACCGATATATATTTTGGGGCAGGGGCATGTGGCATAGTATATGACGGCTGTTGTGGTACAGGTAATGAATTTCTTGATGTGGAAAGTGCGGGTTGAAGCCGAATCTGTAAAGGAATTGGCCCTATCAACATTCGGACAAGCCACACAATGTCCACAAGGTGTACATCCAACCCGTGGATTAAGAGATCCAAAAGGGGAGGGCTGAACAACCGATTCATAGTGACTAGTAACGAGGTGGTCACGAAGATTTTTGGACCTGCGGATGCTTAACATGGGTCTATTAGGAATTATACGGGCAAGGACCGGATCAGCCTGCAAAACTGGCCAAAACTTTTGTAGGCAGGACCGCATAGCTGAAAACTGACCATGGTAATTGGTCACAAATCTTAGTACGTCCTGTGATTGCGGCTTTTTTGGGGTATACAGCAGAGAATGACGAGTAGAATGCTTGGCCCTATTATAGGCCCTCTTGACGCATCTTTTACTGTACCCTCTAGCATAAAACCGGTGCTTAAGATCGATAGCTTGCCTCTCAAAGTCCGAGTCCACAGAGCAAATCCTGCGTAATCGCAGAAATTGTCCTGTGGGAATGGATTCAATCATATATTGAGGATGCGAAGAAGATGCATGCAGGAGCATATTACCTGCTGTCTCCTTCCGAAAGATGTCAGTTTGGATGACATTAAAGGAATCTTTCGAGACCTTAACATCTAGGAAGGAGACCGACTGTGTATGGAGGGTATATGTGATGTGGATATTATAATCATTGGAATTAAGAGACTTCATAAATTCATGGAGGTCAGTCTCCGTACCCTGCCAGATCAAAAAGATGTCGTCGATGTACCTCGTCCAAAAGGGGACGAGGTCCATCGACGGCAGCTGATCTGACAGGAAGAGGTCCCGCTCCCACAGCCCCAGGAACAGGTTGGCATATGAGGGGGCAAAGGAGGCCCCCATCGCTGTTCCCTGGAGCTGCAGATAGAAGGACCCCTTGAACACGAAAAAATTATGTGTCAATGTGAATTCTAGTAATTCCATAATAAGATTAATAATATCAATAGGAAGACTAGATGCTTCAAGAAAGAAGCGAGTAGCCCGAAGTCCGTCATGGTGTCTAATACTGGTGTACAAGGATTCTACATCCCCTGTCACCAGTAAAGTATCTTCCCCCACACACAGTCCATCGATCTTACGAAGAAAATCCCCAGTATCTTTAGTAAATGATGGTAAAACTTCAACTAATGGTTGGAGCTTAGCATCAATCCATCGATTGATATTTTCAAGGAAGTTCCCTCTGCCCGATACAATTGGTCTACCAGGTGGAACATTGGCGTCTTTATGTATTTTTGGCAGGAGGTATAATGTAGGGATCACTGGTTCAACCACATGAAGTGCGGAAAACAGGTCTTTGGTGATCACGCCGTTGTCCAGTGCCGCCTTAAGGATCTTTTGGAGTTGATCCGTAAAGGCAGATAGCGGATTATAGGTCAGCTTTTTATAACAGATCTTATCTCGTAGCTGCCTAAAAGCCTCTTTTTCATAAAGATCCTTAGGCCAGACAACGACGTTTCCGCCTTTGTCCGCTGGCTTCAGCACGACACCCGGCAAAGCCCTTAACTCTCTCAACCTACTCCGCTCCTGCCTGGTGAGATTGTCATGATGTATACCAATTGGTATGTTCTCAAATTCTCTGGCAACCAATTGCACGAACAAGTCTATGTTAGCGCAAGAGGATAGTGGGAGGAACTTCCTTGAACGAGGACGTATAGACTGAGGAATCTTACCTCCTTCTGAGGTAGTATGATCACTGGCCAGCTCCTCGAGGTCACTCAGGGCTACTTGTTCCTCCTCTGTTGGGAAAAGATCATGCAAATTAGCATCAAAAAAGTATTTTTTGAAAAGCAACGAGCGGGCAAAGAGGTGCAAATCCTTGGTGGCAATAAATCTATCAAACCTGGCAGTTGGTGAGAATGTAAAACCCTTCTCTAAGAGAGAGAGATCGGAAGATGAGAGAACGTAAGAACTGAGATTAATCACCTTGTTAGGATGTCTCTGCCCAGTTGTCCTATAATTGGTGGTTTTGTTGATAGGTGTCTTATTATCTCTCTGTCTCCCAATTGTTAAGCCAGACCTGGTAGTGATATTAGATTGTATTGAGGATGCATCCGATTGGTCGCTCGTTACCGAAAGTGAGGAGAAGGAGGCCATACGAGAAGCCCTGGGTGAACTGGAGGGGCGTGGTTTCCAATGATATACATCTTTGAGGGAAAAATCACGTTGATCTCTTGCTAACTTCCTAGCCTGTGTCTCATGTATCCTCTTCACACAGGCGTCAAGTGCCTTTTCCAGTTTTGTATCATATATCAATAACTGATCAGATGGACAGTCAGTTTTAAACTTAGATTGGATCTCATCCAATTTAATATCAATCTCGGAGATGTTTTTAGTGTTTGATTCTACTAGTAATTCCATAAAAATGAAAGAACACACATTGCAGGCATCTTCCCATCTGGAAATAAATGTCTCATCTTCAATAAAAAACGTGGGAATCACCCGAACCCTAAGACCCCTGGGAATCAATTTTTTAGATATATATTTTTGTAAAAATAGGCGATTCCACCATAGTCTAGATCTTTTTAATTGGAGTTGTTGTATGGTGGTGAATGCCTCCTCAAGATTGTGGTCACCTGCAGCTGGTGTGTCACAACTATTTTCACCAAACACCTGGTTGGCTTGATCAAGCCAACTTAGTTCTTTTGCTCTGCAGTCCATGACTGGAGAGACCAAACCTGTGCAAAACACAGCAATATAAATGTTATATACAAACCACAGCCACACCATGTTTTATCTAGATGCTATGTAAATGATGGTACCATAAATAAACATGGCGAAATGTGGATCCTGGCAAGTCGCTGGTATACAGTATAAGAAACAAGAGAGATTTGCGACAACACCAGTAGGTGAAAGTGATACATTTTATTAAACACACAGGGTAGGTGAAATAGCGGCACAAGATACAGGTGCGACAGCAGGTCACAGTATCTCCAGGATCCGTTTGCACACAATATAAGTGTGCAAATAGAAAACTGAAACAATTGGTATATATAATATATATTATTATTTACTTACAACCACAATTGGTCATGAGAACAGTAACACATCACAACCAGGTAAACAGTGGATAATAAACCAAAATGGGACGTGATCACAAGGTAGAATAGCAGAGGGAGCTTGTATAAAGCAGGAACTCATAGAAGATATGAGAACCAAAAGGGACCCTCAGTTGAACCACATCACCCACCAAAGTGGTATGAGTAAACCACCATAATGCCCAAAAAGGGATAAGGATATACCTGGGAGGATGATCCTGGAATATGCGGAGACCAGCGTCTGCCCGACGGCCGTTTCGGCTGTCAAAAGCCTTCGTCAGGGGGAGTGGTTAGTGAAGGAAGGTGCTCGTATAAAACAGAAGCATCAACCAATCATATTCGGTGGGCAATTGATGACGCATGCAATCTCCCAGCAACCAGGGACGCCACTCGCTGGCCGCGTCACTCCCGTGCACGACACTTCCGGTCACATGACAGCCAAGTGGCGGTCACGTGAGCGGACGTCATACAGGGAGTCATAACAACACATCCAAACTGACATCTTTCGGAAGGAGACAGCAGGTAATATGCTCCTGCATGCATCTTCTTCGCATCCTCAATATATGATTGAATCCATTCCCACAGGACAATTTCTGCGATTACGCAGGATTTGCTCTGTGGACTCGGACTTTGAGAGGCAAGCTATCGATCTTAAGCACCGGTTTTATGCTAGAGGGTACAGTAAAAGATGCGTCAAGAGGGCCTATAATAGGGCCAAGCATTCTACTCGTCATTCTCTGCTGTATACCCCCAAAAAAGCCGCAATCACAGGACGTACTAAGATTTGTGACCAATTACCATGGTCAGTTTTCAGCTATGCGGTCCTGCCTACAAAAGTTTTGGCCAGTTTTGCAGGCTGATCCGGTCCTTGCCCGTATAATTCCTAATAGACCCATGTTAAGCATCCGCAGGTCCAAAAATCTTCGTGACCACCTCGTTACTAGTCACTATGAATCGGTTGTTCAGCCCTCCCCTTTTGGATCTCTTAATCCACGGGTTGGATGTACACCTTGTGGACATTGTGTGGCTTGTCCGAATGTTGATAGGGCCAATTCCTTTACAGATTCGGCTTCAACCCGCACTTTCCACATCAAGAAATTCATTACCTGTACCACAACAGCCGTCATATACTATGCCACATGCCCCTGCCCCAAAATATATATCGGTTTGACAACCAGACAGTTTAAGGTGCGGATCAGAGAGCACGTGAATGGGATAGTGGCCGCTGCTGATTGTCTTGATATTACATCTCTCAAGACTATTCCCCGTCATTTTAAGTTACATCATGGATCCAACTCAGCATTGTTAAGAATTAGGGGCATTGATCATCTCGATCCTAGCATTCGGGGTGGTAAAATCAGCCAGAAACTGGCGCGTATGGAAACTAAGTGGATCTGGACCCTAAAAACCCTTCACCCTATGGGCCTCAATGAGAACATATCATATGCCTCCTTTTTGTGATGGTCGTGGTTTTGGGGTGCTTTGTAATTCAATTTTTAATTTATTGTTTTTAACTTCATGCTTATATTTTATTCAGACATCAACCTCTCATCTTATATATCACATCTTAAGAGCTGTGAGTCCTTGGCAGGATGAATATCTCCCGGATGTCCCTATCATCTCTTCTTACATATGAGTGGACTCCTTTTTCTTCAATCAATTTTTCATTTTTCATTTGGATCTTGTGGGACTCCGCATCTGTATCATGCATCTATCTCCGAATTTGTGCAGTGTATTTCAACAGCTGCCCTTTTAGCTTACTATATGCTGTATATTTTTGTGACACCTATATAGTTTGTTATGTTTTAATAGATGAGTTGATCTGTTTAATTTTTAAAATATTGGTCATCTGATTTTGTATAACCCTATATGTGTTATTATGTATGATCAGTTGCTATTACCTGTTTTTGGCTAATAACTTTGATCAAAATCGACTATTATTGGTAATATACACGATTTAATCAGGTAGTGCGCTTTATTTAGAGAACTATATAGGCACATTCTCATTGTGCCCAGTGGAAATTTTACATATAATTGGTGTCCATGTTGGACATGTGTACCTATGGTATTCCAGTGATGTGAATGATGGATCGCATCTTGGAGAACTATATGCGCATATTCCTCTGGTGTCCAATGAGATTTGATATGCATATGGATTTATATGATGCCCTGATTGATATCATGTACCCATGTTATTTCTGTTGTTTGACTGCACTTATTTGGGTGCGATGCATTTAATATCCCATTATCCATGAAATATAGCTATCCCCTTTGGGTACAATCTAATTATGGTTATGCACCTGTACATTCTATATACTACATAGATGTAGCTACATGAACTTAGTCCCTTGTTTCTGCATATTGTATTATAGACTTCGGGTATAACGATGGAGGTGTTGATTCCTTCTCTCCTCTCCTGCAAAGTCATCTCCGCTGGGTGAGTACGCATGCGCCTTGCTGGCACCGGGACGTCATCGCGTGGCTGTGTTGTTATGACTCCCTGTATGACGTCCGCTCACGTGACCGCCGCTTGGCTGTCATGTGACCGGAAGTGTCATGCACGGGAGTGACGCGGCCAGCGAGTGGCGTCCCTGGTTGCTGGGAGATTGCATGCGTCATCAATTGCCCGCCGAATATGATTGGTTGATGCTTCTGTTTTATACGAGCACCTTCCTTCACTAACCACTCCCCCTGACGAAGGCTTTTGACAGCCGAAACGGCCGTCGGGCAGACGCTGGTCTCCGCATACTCCAGGATCATCCTCCCAGGTATATCCTTATCCCTTTTTGGGCATTATGGTGGTTTACTCATACCACTTTGGTGGGTGATGTGGTTCAACTGAGGGTCCCTTTTGGTTCTCATATCTTCTATGAGTTCCTGCTTTATACAAGCTCCCTCTGCTATTCTACCTTGTGATCACGTCCCATTTTGGTTTATTATCCACTGTTTACCTGGTTGTGATGTGTTACTGTTCTCATGACCAATTGTGGTTGTAAGTAAATAATAATATATATTATATATACCAATTGTTTCAGTTTTCTATTTGCACACTTATATTGTGTGCAAACGGATCCTGGAGATACTGTGACCTGCTGTCGCACCTGTATCTTGTGCCGCTATTTCACCTACCCTGTGTGTTTAATAAAATTTATCACTTTCACCTACTGGCGTTGTCGCAAATCTCTCTTGTTTCTTATGCTGTATACCAGCGACTTGCCAGGGTCCACATTTCGCCATGTTTATTTATGGTACCATCATTTACATAGCATCTAGATAAAACATGGTGTGGCTGTGGTTTGTATATAACATTTCTGTGTATAAGTGACGGCTGTGAGTTATCCTGAACTGTATCTGTATTGTAGTACTGTAAATCTGAATGTGGCAGAACAGGATAAGATAAATCTTCATTGGATTTATATCTAAATGCTACAGTTCGTGCTCTACTGTTATGACTAAAAATGTTAACGTTATGGGGCCCCACCAGATTTTCTGCCCAGGGGCCCCCACCAACCTTAATCTGGCCCTGCGAACCGCACACGTATCGCTGTGGGAGCAGATTCATTAGTGGAGGGTATGTCATAAAGTAGTGTTTACCATGTATATATAGTGGTTAAATC
The DNA here is from genome assembly GCF_048569485.1 of Anomaloglossus baeobatrachus. Lineage (NCBI taxonomy): Eukaryota > Metazoa > Chordata > Amphibia > Anura > Aromobatidae > Anomaloglossus > Anomaloglossus baeobatrachus. Next base: position 226,254,250 of record NC_134356.1, read on the forward strand.
AAGAGATTAAATGGATAGCAGGTGTACAATGGCCTGGGCAATGGCCGTATGTCCTTAAGGACAGAAATGTCCAGGAAGGATGGGACATCTTGAAAAATGAGATTCTCAAAGCGCAATCGTTAACAATCCCTAAAAGAGTAAAGAAAAAATCCCTTTCGGCGCTTCCGGAGGATAAATGGGATATCAGTGCAAGTTTGCAAAAACTTCAAGAACAAGGGTTTATTAATAGGTTCAATAAAAAACGGACAATTACGAACAACGCGTTTCAGCTAACAAAAGCCTTCATCAGGTGTAGTCTACACGGATCATACTAGCGAAAACAGAAGAAATTTGCACGGTGAGTGTAAAATTCGTATGATCATTGCAATCTGTGTTTATACACATCTACACTTAGAATTGGCGCCCCGTTGTCCTCTTCTTTTTTTCTTTCCTTTATTCTGTAATCCCTAAAAGAGGGAAGAATAAGAAACATTTAAGGAAATCAGAATGGATGAACACAGAACTTAAACACATGCTAAAAAGGAAGAAAGAAATTTTTATTAAATGGAAAGAGGGAGGCATATCTAAAAAAGAATATAACACCATCTGCAAAACCTGCAGGGCGCACATCAGATTAGCCAAAGCTGATAATGAAATAAGGCTTGCAAGAGATGTCAAAAGCAATAAAAAAGGATTTTGGAGTTATGTCAAAAATAAAAGAAAAGTCAAAGATGTTATAGGAATTCTTCAAGATGAAAATGGTGAAGTAAAAAATGATATTGAGAAGGCCGAACTTTTAAATTGTTATTTTGCATCTGTTTTCTCTGAAAAAGTAAATGTAAAATCAACTGATCTTCACCGTTCTATTGTAGAATTAGAAGAATCCAGTCCATCAATAAACAAAGAGATAGTGAGGGAATACTTAGCTAACATTAATTAATTCAAGTCCCCAGGTCCAGATGAATTACACCCCAGAATACTGAAGGAGATAGCAGAGGAAATATTAGAACCACTCTTCATAATTTTTGAAAATTCTTGGAGAACAGGAGAAGTTCCAGAAGACTGGAGAAGAGCAAATATTGTCCCTATCTTCATAAAGAGGGAGAAGGTGGACCCAGGGAACTACAGGCTTGTGAGCCTGACTTCCATACCAGGAAAGATCTTTGAACAGATTATTAAACAACATTTATGCAAGTACCTGGATGAGAATAAAGTGATTAACCAGAGCCAGCATGGGTTTGTAACTAATAAGTCATGTCAGACTAACTTAATTTCCTTCTATGACAAAATCACTGACTGGGTGGATCAGGGAAATGCAGTAGATATAGTATATTTTGACTTCAGCAAAGCATTTCAGCAAAGTATCTCATACAATCCTTATTGAAAAAATGACCGAGTGTGGAATGGACAAGGCAACTGTTAGATGGATTCGTAACTGGCTTAGTGATCGGAGTCAAAGAGTGGTCATAAATGGCTGCACATCCAGTTGGAAGACTATCTCAAGTGGGGTACCACAGGGCTCTGTCCTGGGCCCCATGTTGTTCAACATCTTTATCAATGATTTAGATGAAGGAATTAAGGGTAAACTGATTAAATTTGCTGATGACACAAAGCTAGGAGGAATAGCTAATACTAGAGAAGAGAGAGAGGATTCAACAAGATCTAAACAAGCTGGAACAATGGGCAGCAACTAATAGAATGTTTTTTAACAGGGAGAAATGCAAAGTCATACATCTTGGCAAGAATAATGAAAAGATCATATACAGGATGGGAGGAATAGAGCTATCCAACAGCATGTGTGAAAAGACTTAGGTATACTAATAGATCACAGACTGAACATGAGTCAACAGTGTGATGCAGCCGCAAAAAAGGCAAACACCATTCTAGGATGTATTAACAGAAGCATACTCCTCTTTGGTCAGACCTCATCTGGAATATTGTGTCCAGTTCCAGTACCACATTTTAAAAAAGACATCAACAAACTGGAGCAAGTTCAGAGAAGAGTGACCAGAATGGTGACTGGTCTGCAAACCATGTTCTATGAGGAACGGTTACAGGATTTATGATTGTTTAGCTTGCAAAAGAGAAGACTGAGAGGAGATTTAATAGCTGTCTACAAATATCTTAAAGGCTGTCACACTGTAGAGGGATCAGTTTTATTCTCATTTTCACAAGGAAAGACTAGAAGCAATGGGATGAAACTGATGGGGAGGGGACACAGATTAGATATTAGAAAAAACTTTTTGACAGTGAGGGTGATCAACGAGTGGAACAGGCTGCCTCGAGAGGTTGTGAGTTCTCCTTCAATTGAAGTCTTTAAAAAGAGGTTGGGCTGACATCTGTCTGGGATGATTTAGTGAATCCTGCTTTGAGCAGGGGGTTGGACTAGATGACCCAGGAGGTCCTTTCCAACTGTAATATTCTATGATTCTATTACATGAAATCAGAATAAACCTTTCCCGTTTTAGGTCAATTAGGATTCGCTAAATTATTTATTTTGTCAAATGCCAGAATAATGAGAGAGAGAATGTTTTATAGTATTTTTATTACTTTCTGCAAAGTCAAAAGTTTACATTCATTTCATTAGTATTTGGTACCATTACTAGAGTTGAGCGCGGTTCGTGGTTCGTGGTTCTCCAGTTCTAGGCTCGAGTGATTTTGGGGCATGTTCTAGATCGAACTAGAACTCGAGCTTTTTGCAAAAGCTCGATAGTTCTAGAAACGTTCGAGAACGGTTCTAGCAGCCAAAAAACAGCTAAATCTTAGCTTGGTTTCTGCTGTAATAGTGTAAGTCACTCTGTGAATCAAACTATTATCACATTTCAGTGTATAGTGTGCGTGAACAGCGCCTTCAGATCACTGCTGTTTCTATAATGGCGATCGCCATTTTTTTTTTTTTTTTTCTTGTCTTCCTTCCCTAAGCGCGCGCGTCTTGTGGGGCTGGCCAGCATGTCAGCCAATCACAGACACACACACACCTAAGTGGACTTTGAGGCAGAGAAGCAACGGCATGTGTGATAGGATCTGCATGTCACATGTCCCTGCATTATAAAACCGGACATTTTCTTCACGATCGCCATTATCTGCCTTCTGCGTCTTTGGTGTCAGACATCACTGTCGCAGTTCCGTCCTTTGTCCTATCGCCGATACAGCTGTATGCGCTGCATACACAGCGTTAGACAGCTTAGGGAGAGCACATTCTAGCAGTCCTTTTAAGGGCTCGTACCGGCAGGGTCAGAGAGCCATAGGTGACAGGTCCTGCAAACAGCAACAGCGTCTGTGTAGCCCAGGTCAGGGATTTCCTCCCTGCATTTCACCATTAGGAGGGAATAGAAAGGCAGGCTTCCATTCCTCTACCCAGAGCACCACAATCCTGCCACTGTACCCTCTTGTCCTCTGCACACTCCAACTCATTCTAACTAAGCCATTATACTAGCAAACACTCAGTGTACCTAGTGGCATCCTATCTGTGGCTATTGGACTTTGCTATAGTCCCACTAGTGCAAAGACATTTGCAGAGCACATCTGCCTGCATTGCACACTCCAAGTTTTTTAAACTCAGCCATTATACTAGCAAACACTCAGTGTACCTAGTGGCATCCTATACGTGGCTATTGGACTTTGCTATAGTCCCACTAGTGCCAAGACATTTGCAGAGCGCATCTGCCTGCGTTGCACACTCCAACTAATTATAACGAAGCCATTATACTAGCAAACACACAGTGTACCTAGTGGCATCCTATACGTGGCTATTGGACTTTGCTATAGTCCCACTAGTGCCAAGACATTTGCAGAGCGCATCTGCCTGCGTTGCACACTCCAACTAATTATAACGAAGCCATTATACTAGCACACACTCAGTGTACCTAGTGGCATCCTATACGTGGCTATTGGACTTTGCTATAGTCCCACTAGTGCCAAGACATTTGCAGAGCGCATCTGCCTGCGTTGCACACTCCAACTAATTATAACGAAGCCATTATACTAGCAAACACTCAGTGTACCTAGTGGCATCCTATACGTGGCTATTGGACTTTGCTATAGTCCCACTAGTGCCAAGACATTTGCAGAGCGCATCTGCCTGCGTTGCACACTCCAACTAATTATAACGAAGCCATTATACTAGCAAACACTCAGTGTACCTAGTGGCATCCTATACGTGGCTATTGGACTTTGCTATAGTCCCACTAGTGCCAAGACATTTGCAGAGCGCATCTGCCTGCGTTGCACACTCCAACTAATTATAACGAAGCCATTATACTAGCACACACTCAGTGTACCTAGTGGCATCCTATACGTGGCTATTGGACTTTGCTATAGTCCCACTAGTGCCAAGACATTTGCAGAGCGCATCTGCCTGCGTTGCACACTCCAACTAATTATAACGAAGCCATTATACTAGCACACACTCAGTGTACCTAGTGGCATCCTATACGTGGCTATTGGACTTTGCTATAGTCCCACTAGTGCCAAGACATTTGCAGAGCGCATCTGCCTGCGTTGCACACTACAACAAATTATAACGAAGCCATTATACTAGCAAACACTCAGTGTACCTAGTGGCATCCTATACGTGGCTATTGGACTTTGCTATAGTCCCACTAGTGCCAAGACATTTGCAGAGCGCATCTGCCTGCGTTGCACACTCCAACTAATTATAACGAAGCCATTATACTAGCACACACTCAGTGTACCTAGTGGCATCCTATACGTGGCTATTGGACTTTGCTATAGTCCCACTAGTGCCAAGACATTTGCAGAGCGCATCTGCCTGCGTTGCACACTACAACAAATTATAACGAAGCCATTATACTAGCAAACACTCAGTGTACCTAGTGGCATCCTATACGTGGCTATTGGACTTTGCTATAGTCCCACTAGTGCCAAGACATTTGCAGCACGTCTGCCTGCGTTGCACACTCCAACGAATTATAACTAAGTTACATTGTCAGGGATATTTATTCTTTATTATTCTGCTGTTAATAAAGCTAGACCACCACTGCAATCTTCACCACCTCTCAATTTTTACTACCACATTTTCAGTCCACAATCTTGTCGCAATCAACATGAGTGGCAAAATGACAGATGCTGGTGGAAAGGGGAAGAGGCGTGGTGGAAAAGGCAAAAAATGTTTTGTCAGTGGGGAAGGTGGCAAAGCTCCATTATCATCTGCTGAAGATAGACCATCTACTAGCAAAAGTAAGATGTCTACTACTTATTGTGGACAATCCGATGTGCTCCCTTTTTTACGGACACGAACAAGAGGAACAAAGGTAGATGATGGGCAAAAAAGGAAAATGCTTGAATGGATCTCAAGTGGTCCAACAAGTGCCCTCTCAGCCACTTCAAGTACCGCATCCAAAAAACACCATTCCTCTGAGTTGTCATCCCAATCACACTTGATTTCTCCCAGCTCTGAAGTCTCCATCAGCCCTGCACAGTATGGTGGAACTGAGATGGCTGAGTCTGCAGAGCTGTTCAGTCACACTATAGCCTGGGAATCAGAGGTCTGCTCCCAAGCTACAGTGAGTACAGAACAGGAAATGGTCTGCAGTGATGCCCAGAACCTTTGTGACTCAGATTCAGGCCGTGAGGACCAAGTTTCTGAGCATAATGTTGACCCTTTGTCACAAACTGTAACACCTGTGGTTATAGACAATGAGGAACATACTGATGAAGATGAGACGCAGATACCCGATTGGGATGACAACTTAAATATTCGGTCAGGGCAAGAAGAGGCTCGGTCTGAGGGGGAGGGGAGTGCAAACACAACAATTGATGATGACGTTCTAGATCCCACCTACTGTCAACCCCCAGTCAGGCACTCGAGGAGGTCAACAGAGGCGGTGGAGGAGGATGCAACCGACGACGAAGTTACCTTGCGCCTTCCTGGACAGAGTCGGAGCACTGGTAGCACGTCTACAACTGCATCCTCAGCCACCACTCTGCCTATGAGCATTATTCGGGGTGGATCAACAGGTCGCATGGCCTCTAAGCCTTGCCTAGCCTGGGCCTTTTTTCACATCGAAAAAGATCGCCCAACTCATGTGATATGTAACATTTGTCATGATTCTGTTAGTAGAGGTCAAAACCTCAGCAGTTTGACAACTTCTTCCATGAATCGTCACATGAATAAATATCATAAGTCCCGGTGGGAAGCTCACCGTGCTGCAATGCCGGCTAGCGGAGCGAACCATCCACCGCCCGCCCCTTCCAGTGCATCCGCGCGCTCTTCATCTTCTAGGACTGTGGGGACAGCTGTCACACCTGTTTTTCCACGCAAAACTTCCACCACTGTAACCGCAACAGGCAGTTTGCTTGTAAGGTCGTCAGTTGGTTTGGAAGGGGAAACAAGTGAGTGTGTACAGCTCTCTCAGACATCGATAGCACCAACGTTGGATGAAGGCAACATCATGTCTCCGCCTGCACTTTCCTCACAAACCTGCATTTTTCCAGGGACACCCTACTCAACACCGTCTACACACAGCAGCCAGATCTCTGTCCCTCAGATGTGGTCAAATAAAAGGCCACTTCCTCCGACCCATGACAAAGCTAAGAGGTTGACTCTATCCCTCTGTAAGCTGTTGGCTACCGAAATTCTGCCTTTCCGCCTAGTGGACACACAGGATTTTAGAGACCTTATGTCTGTCGCTGTGCCCCAGTACCAGATGCCTAGTCGCCACTACTTCTCTAAGAAAGGTGTGCCCGCGCTACACCAGCATGTCGCACACAACATCACCGCTTCCTTGAGAAACTCTGTGTGTGAACGGGTGCATTTCACCACCGATACTTGGACCAGTAAGCATGGACAGAGACGTTACATGTCGCTGACTGGGCACTGGGTAACTATGGTGATAGATGGTGAAGGGTCTGCTGCACAAGTCTTGCCGTCCCCACGACTTGTGTGTCAATCCTCTGTCTGTCCAAGTTCCGCCACAGCTTCTGCATCCTCCACCTCATCTGGGTCCTCCACCTCCGCCCCAAGCCTGCCTGGTCAGGCCACCAGCGTTCTCACTGCGCAGAAGGAATCACGCACGCCTCATTACTATGCTGGCAGCCGAGCGCAACGGCATCAGGCGGTCTTTAGCTTGACATGTCTTGGTAATAAGAGTCACACAGCTGAGGAGTTGTGGTCAGCTCTGCGGTCCGAGTTTAATAAATGGTTGTCTCCACTCAACCTGCAGCCTGGTAAGGCCGTGTGCGACAATGCTGCAAACCTGGGTGCGGCCCTTCGCCTGGGCAAGGTGACACACGTACCTTGTATGGCTCACGTGTTGAACCTTGTCGTGCAGCAATTTTTAACACACTATCCCGGCCTAGATGGCCTTCTGAACAGGGCACGAAAACTGTCTGCTCACTTCCGGCGTTCAAGCGCCGCAGCTGAGCGACTTGCATCGCTCCAGAAGTCTTTCGGCCTGCCGGTTCATCGCCTGAAATGCGATGTGGCGACACGCTGGAATTCAACTCTACACATGTTACAGCGACTGTGGCAGCACCGCAGAGCCCTGGTGCAATACGTCATGACGTATAGCCTGGGCCAACGAGATGCAGAGGTGGGGCAGATCACCCTGATGGAGTGGTCTCAGATCAAGGACCTATGCACCCTTCTGCACAGTTTCGACATGGCGACGAATATGTTTAGCTCTGACAATGCCATTATCAGCATGACGATTCCAGTCATTTACATGCTGGAGCACACGCTAAACACTATTCGGAGTCAGGGGGTGGGACAACATGAAGGGGAGGAACTACAGGAGGATTCATATGTGCAAGGGACAACAACATCACCAAGATCCAGACGTTCATCATCACCAACGCAGCAGGCATGGGACCATGGGGAACAGGGATCGACAAGGGCGCATAGTAGCAGGCGAAATGTTGAGCAAGGTGCAGGAGAACATGAAGAAATGGAGGACGAACTGTCCATGGACATGGAAGACTCAGCGGATGAGGGAGACCTTGGTCAAATTTCAGTTGAAAGAGGTTGGGGGGAGATGTCAGAGGAAGAAAGAACGGTTAGCACCTCTATGCCACAAACACAGCGTGGACTTGGTCCGCATGGCTGCGCAAGACACATGAGTGCCTTCTTGTTGCACTACCTCCAACATGACAGTCGTATTGTCAAAATTAGAAGTGATGATGACTACTGGATTGCCACACTATTAGATCCCCGGTACAAGTCCAAATTTTGTGACATAATTCCAGCCATAGAAAGGGACGCACGTATGCAGGAGTATCAGCAGAAGCTGTTACTCGATCTTAGCTCGGCTTTTCCACCAAACAACCGTGCAGGTGCAGGGAGGGAATCTCCCAGTTGTAACTTGACAAACATGGGACGGTCTCGTCATCTTCACCAGTCTACCCGTACCAGTAGGACCGTATCTGGTGCCGGTAACAGCAATTTTATGGAATCTTTTCATAATTTTTTTAGACCCTCTTTTGCAAGGCCACCAGAGACAACAAGTCTGACACATACTCAACGGCTGGAGAGGATGATACAGGAGTATCTCCAAATGAACATCGATGCCATGACTGTGCAACTGGAGCCTTGCTCCTTTTGGGCTTCAAACATAGAAAAATGGCCAGAGCTCTCCAGTTACGCCTTGGAGATTTTGTCGTGTCCAGCTGCCAGCGTTGTCTCTGAACGTGTATTCAGTGCTGCTGGGTGTGTGCTGACAGATAAGCGCACGCGTCTGTCCAGTGACAATGTGGACAGACTGACGTTCATCAAAATGAACAAGTCATGGATCCAGAAGGAATTTACTACCCCTGTGTCATCCTGGGGAGAGTAAATGCTTGTGGATTTGGAATGTGCTTGATGCAAATCAAAACATCCTGTTTGCAACTAGGGCCCAAGTGCTGCCACTGATGGGGTGGGTGTCTGTGTGGCCCAATTTTTGGAAAAAAGGGAGACTCCGCTTGGAGTAACCCTTGCTTGCTGTGTTTTTAAAAGAAGCCAAGATGAACAGAGCTGGGATCAGGAAAGACTTTGCTACCTACCCCGGTGTCATCCTGGGGACGGATAAGAATGGCGTATTTTTGAATGTGCTTGATGCAAATCTAGCTGTGAAGTGTACAACTGGGGCACAACTGCTGCCACTGAAGGGGTGGGTGTGTGTGGGCCCAATTTTTGGAAAAAAGGGAGACTCCGCTTGGAGTAACCCTTGCTTGCTGTGTTTTTAAAAGAAGCCAAGATGAACAGAGCTGGGATCAGGAAAGACTTTGCTACCTACCCCGGTGTCATCCTGGGGACGGATAAGAATGGCGTATTTTTGAATGTGCTTGATGCAAATCAAAACATCCTGTTTGCAACTAGGGCCCAAGTGCTGCCACTGATGGGGTGGGTGTCTGTGTGGCCCAATTTTTGGAAAAAAAGGGAGACTCCGCTTGGAGTAACCCTTGCTTACATTGTTTTTAAAAGAAGCCAAGATGAACAAGTCATGGATCAGCAAAGACTTTATCTACGTACCCCGGTGTCATCCTGGGGACGGATAAGAATGGCGTATTTTTGAATGTGCTTGATGCAAATCAAAACATCCTGTTTGCAACTAGGGCCCAAGTGCTGCCACTGATGGGGTGGGTGTCTGTGTGGCCCAATTTTTGGAAAAAAGGGAGACTCCGCTTGGAGTAACCCTTGCTTGCTGTGTTTTTAAAAGAAGCCAAGATGAACAGAGCTGGGATCAGGAAAGACTTTGCTACCTACCCCGGTGTCATCCTGGGGACGGATAAGAATGGCGTATTTTTGAATGTGCTTGATGCAAATCTAGCTGTGACGTGTACAACTGGGGCACAACTGCTGCCACTGAAGGGGTGGGTGTGTGTGGGCCCAATTTTTGGAAAAAAGGGAGACTCCGCTTGGAGTAACCCTTGCTTGCTGTGTTTTTAAAAGAAGCCAAGATGAACAGAGCTGGGATCAGGAAAGACTTTGCTACCTACCCCGGTGTCATCCTGGGGACGGATAAGAATGGCGTATTTTTGAATGTGCTTGATGCAAATCAAAACATCCTGTTTGCAACTAGGGCCCAAGTGCTGCCACTGATGGGGTGGGTGTCTGTGTGGCCCAATTTTTGGAAAAAAAGGGAGACTCCGCTTGGAGTAACCCTTGCTTACATTGTTTTTAAAAGAAGCCAAGATGAACAAGTCATGGATCAGCAAAGACTTTATCTACGTACCCCGGTGTCATCCTGGGGACGGATAAGAATGGCGTATTTTTGAATGTGCTTGATGCAAATCAAAACATCCTGTTTGCAACTAGGGCCCAAGTGCTGCCACTGATGGGGTGGGTGTCTGTGTGGCCCAATTTTTGGAAAAAAGGGAGACTCCGCTTGGAGTAACCCTTGCTTGCTGTGTTTTTAAAAGAAGCCAAGATGAACAGAGCTGGGATCAGGAAAGACTTTGCTACCTACCCCGGTGTCATCCTGGGGACGGATAAGAATGGCGTATTTTTGAATGTGCTTGATGCAAATCTAGCTGTGAAGTGTACAACTGGGGCACAACTGCTGCCACTGAAGGGGTGGGTGTGTGTGGGCCCAATTTTTGGAAAAAAGGGAGACTCCGCTTGGAGTAACCCTTGCTTGCTGTGTTTTTAAAAGAAGCCAAGATGAACAGAGCTGGGATCAGGAAAGACTTTGCTACCTACCCCGGTGTCATCCTGGGGACGGATAAGAATGGCGTATTTTTGAATGTGCTTGATGCAAATCAAAACATCCTGTTTGCAACTAGGGCCCAAGTGCTGCCACTGATGGGGTGGGTGTCTGTGTGGCCCAATTTTTGGAAAAAAAGGGAGACTCCGCTTGGAGTAACCCTTGCTTACATTGTTTTTAAAAGAAGCCAAGATGAACAAGTCATGGATCAGCAAAGACTTTATCTACGTACCCCGGTGTCATCCTGGGGACGGATAAGAATGGCGTATTTTTGAATGTGCTTGATGCAAATGTAGCTGTGAAGTGTACAACTAGGGCACAACTGCTGCCACTGAAGGGGTGGGTGTGTGTGGGGCCCAATTTTTGGAAAAAAGGGAGACTCCGCTTGGAGTAACCCTTGATTGCTGTGTTTTTTATAAATGATCCAAGCTGCACAGAGCTGGGATCAGGAAAGACTTAGCTACCTACCCCGGTGTCATCCTGGGGACGGTTAATTATGGCGTATTTTTGAATGTGCTTGATGCAAATCTAGCTGTGAAGTGTACAACTGGGGCACAAGTGCTGCCACTGAAGGGGTGGGTGTGTGTGTGGCCCAATTTTTGGAAAAAAGGGAGACTCCGCTTGGAGTCACCTTGCGGTGTTTTACATGATTTTAGAAGGGCGTGCCATGCCTATATCTGTGTGTCCTCCTCTTTTTCCTTGTCCAGCTGTTTTGTTTTCGCATGAGTATATGTCCTTGTCACTTTCCAATGTGTTTGAGTTGTTTGTCACCTTTAGGACACCTTTGAGGGTGTTTTCTAGGTGTTTTTCTGTGTTTGTGATTGCCTGCCATTGTTTCCTATGCAGTTCGAGTTCAGTTCGTCGAACGTTCGACGAACCGAACTCGAACGGGAGGTCCGTTCGGCGAACCAACCTCGAGCCGAACCGCGACCGGTTCGCTCATCTCTAACCATTACCCTTATATTGTATGATTTGAGTGAAACGTTTTAGATATCCTTTCACAAGCTTCTCACAATAGTTGGTAGGAGTTTGGCCCCATTCCTCCTGACAAAATTGGTATTACTGAGCCATGTTTGTAGGTCGTCTTGCTTGCACTGGCCTTTTCAGCTTTGCCCAGAAACTTTCAATAGGATTGAGATAAGGGCTTTATGATGGCCACTCCAAAACATTACCTTTGTTATCCTTAAGCCACTTTGTAACTATTTTGGCAGTATGCTTCAGGTCATGGTCCATTTGGAAGACCCATTTCCTTCCAAGCTTTAAATTCCTGGCTGATGTCTTGAGATGTTGTTTCAGTATTGCCACATAATCTTCTTTCCTCATGATGCCATCTATGTTGTGAAGTGCACCAGTCCCTCCTGTAACAAAACAATCCCACAACATGATGCTGCCACCCCCGTGTTTCACAGGTGGGATGGTGTTCTTAGGTTTCAAAGCTTTTCCCTTTTTCCTCCAAACTTAACGATGGTCATTATGGCCAAAAAGTTCAATTTTAGTTTTGCCAGACCACAAGATATCTCCAAAAATTAAGGCCTTTGATCCTGTGTGCATTTGCAAATATTAATCTGGCTTTTTTATGTTTCTTTTGGAGTAGTGGCTTCTTTCTGGAAGAGTGGCCTTTCACCCCATGCTGATACAGTAGTCATTTCACTGCGAATAATGACACAATGTTACCAGCTTCTGCCAGCATCTTTACAAGGTCTTTTGCTTTTGTTCTTGGGTTGATGTGCACATGTCTGACCAAAGCACATTCATCTATGGTGCACAGAACCCATCTCCTTCCTGAGCGGTATTATGGCTGGACATTCCCATCTTGTTTGTATTTGTGTATAATTATTTGTACAGATGAACAAGACATCTTCAGAGAACTGGAAATTGCACCCAAGGATAAACAAGACTTGTGCAAGTCCACAATTCTCTTCCTAAAATCATGGCTGATTTCCTTTGACTTTTCCAGGATGCTACACAAAGAGGCAGTGTGTTTCAGGTGTGCATAAAATACATCCACAGGTGTGTCTCTAATTAACTCAGATGTTGCCAATAAACTTATCAGAAGCTTTCAAAGACATGACATCATCATATGGGCTGTCCCATATTGTTTAAAGGCATAGTACTCTTAGTGTATGTAAACTTTTGACAGTGCAGAAAGTAATAAATAATAAAAATGCCTTAACACATTCTCTCAAATTATTCTGAAATTTGGCAAACATAAATAATTTTGGTAATCCTAATTATCCTAAAACGGGAAAGGTTTATTCTGATTTCATGTCAGATAGTGAGAAAAACATGCAGATGTGTCTTTTTAGGTAGTGTATGTAAACTTCTGGTGTCCACTGTATATATCAATAAAAACACCAAAAAGGGGTGCAAAAAGAAGGTACATATGTGGCTATATGAACAATAATTGTAAGTGAAAGCAATTAATGATACAACAAGCACATAATAAATCATTATATTGACAATGGTCAAAATATATTTAAGAATAAATAAATCTGGAGATTAAAAAATAAAATAAAAAAATAAATAAAAAATGAAAAGGCAGTTTATTCCAAGATGCAACAGAAAACCTGTATTTGGAAGATCTGTGTGTGACATATCCAAAGAAAGGAGGGTAAATATCCCAAACCCCTGTTGTCCAGAGAGGTGTACTGTACATGTCCCTAATAACGGACTTGTTGCCCTTACAACCCTCCCCAATAATAGAGCAGGGAAGTAGCAGGGTATGTAAATGTATACCTTTGTTCTGTATCTCTGTAATGTCTGTCTAGAGTTATTCTGATTTTTAGTATACCTTAAGTAATTGCTTCTTCTTCCATTTTCTAATACATACAAATGTTTCTTAATAAATTAAAGTATCATCAAAAAGTTAATTTATTTCAGTTATTTAATACAAAAGTGAAACACATTATATAGAGTCATTACAAACAGTGATCTATTTCAAGTGTTTATTTCTGTTAATGTTGATGATTATGGCTTACATCCATTGAAAAGCCAAAAGTCATTATCTCAAAACATTAGAATAATTAATAGAAAACACCTGCAAAGGCTTCCTGAGCATTTAAAATGGTCCTTTGGCTCAGTAAGCTACACAATCAAGGGGAAGACTGCTGACTGGACAGATGTCCAGAAGGCAGTCACTGACACACTCCACAAGCAGGGTGAGCCACAAAAGGGCATTGTTATAGAAGCTGGCTGTTCACAGCGTGCTATATCCAAATATATTAATGGAAAGTTGAGTGGAAAGAAAAAGTATGGTAGAAAAAGGTACATAAGCAATCGAGATAATTGCAGCCTTCATAGGATTGTTAAGAAAAGGCCATTTCAAAATTTGGGGGAGATTCACAAGGAGTGGACTGCTGCTGGAGTCAGTGCTTCAAGAGCCACCACACACAAACGTATCCAGGGCATGGGCTACAACTGTCACATTCCTTGTGTCAAGCCACTCATGACCAATAGACAATGCCAGAAGCGTCTTACCTGGGTAAAGGAGAGATAGAACTGGACTGTTGCTCAGTGGTCCAAGGTGTCGTTTTCAGATGAAAGTAAAGAGGAAGATGAGAGACACCAGACCCAACAATGCAGACGAGCTGAAGGCTGCTATTAAAGCAGCTTGGGCTTCCATAACACCTCAGCAGTGCCACAGGCTGATCGCATCCATGTCACACCGCAGTGATGCAGTAATTCATGCAAAAGGAGCCCTGACCAAGTATTGAGTGCATTTACTGTACACTCTTTTCAGTAGGCCAACATTTGTGAGTTTAAAATAATTTTTTCAGTTCGTCTTATAGAATATTCTAAGGCCCCTTTCACTTGCGTTCAGTAGTCCCGTCGGGGCGTCCGTCCGAACCACCCCACAAAACGTTTCGGATGCATGCGCTGACAGGGCCATTAACTATAATGGAGCAGGCTCCGTTAGCGTGTGCTCTATCTTGTACCATTTTTGGACATATACGTTTTCTGCAGACAGACACCCGAACGTAGTCGACTTCGGTGCAAGACAGACACCTGTTGTGACCCCCAACGAGTTCGCATTAGCGATGTCGTAGCGTGTAAAGCCCCCTTTACACACATCACAGTTACAAATGCATCTCAATAAACTAGAATATCATTAAAAAATTAATTTATTTCAGTAATTCAATACAGAAAGTGAAATCCATATATTATATAGTCATTACACACAGAGGGATCTATTTCTATTCTGTATATTATATAGAGTCATTACACACAGAGGGATCTATTTCAAGTGTTTATTTCTGTTAATGTTGATGTTTGGCATACAGCCAATGAAAACCCAAAAGTCATTATCTCAGAAAATTAGGCTACTTTCACACAGCGTTTTTACTTACGTTCAGTGGTCACATCGGTACGTGTGACACCGCAGGAACGAGGAAGCTCTCCTTACCCGCCTCCCGGCCGCTATGCGGGAGGAAGGAGGTGGGCGGGATGTTACGTCCCGCTCAGCTCCGCCCCTCTGCTGCTATTGGGCGGCCGCTCAGTGACGTCGCTGTGACGCTGCACGGACCGCCCCCTTAGAAAAGAGGCCGTTCGCTGGTCACAGCGACGTCGCCGGGCAGGTAAGTATGTGTGACGGGTCTGGGCGATGTTGTGCGGCACGGGCAGCAATTTGCCCGTGTCACGCAACAGATGGGGGCGGGTACCCACATTAGCGATATCGGGACCGATATCGCAGTGTGTAAAGCCCGCTTAAGTAAAGGCTGCTTTACACACTACGTCATCGCTAAAGCGATCTCGTTGGGGTCACGGAATTTGTGACGCACATCCGGCCGCTTCAGCGATGTCGTTATGTGTGACACCTATGAGCGATTTTGAATCGTCGCAAAAATGTTCAAAGTCGCTCATCGGTGACATGCCCCCCTATTCCCAATTATCGTTGCTGCTGCAGTAACAATATTGTTTGTCGTTCCTGCGGCAGCACACATCGCTACGTGTGACACCGCTGGAATGACAAACATCTCCTTACCTGCATCCACCGGAAAAGGAGGAAGGAAGGAGGTGGGCGGCATGTTCCGGCCGCTCATCTCCTCCCCTCCTTTTCTATTGGGCGGCGGTTCAGTGACGCTGCTGTGACGTTGAACGAACCGCCCCCTTAGAAAGGAGGTGGTTTGCCCGTCACAGCGACGTCGCAGAGCAGGTATGTGCGTGTGACGCTGCCGTAGCGATAATGTTTGCTACGGCAGCAATCACCACATATCAGCCGTGCGACGTCGGCGGGTGCAATTGCGCTCGACATCGCTAGCAATTGCTAGCGATGTCGTAGTGTGTAAAGCGGTCCTAAGTCTACACTTTAGGTGACCGATGCAAAAGAGAAGTAGGATAGATCACACGGGTGAAACAGGTGATATTGAACAATGATAATACAAGTAATAAAACATCAGTGTGTCATCAACACTCTTCAGAGAGTAACCTTTGTACTTTCTTCAATCACATGACTACATTGGTAAACACTTATTTCCTTTGACTTATTAATGTGTAGACAATGTGTGAAATTGGTTTGAAAGTGGATGTATTTAAAATGAATGTTAATTTTATCTCACCGTTCTAAATTGTACTTAACCCTTCACGACGGGGCAATTTCTGTTTTCTTGTTTTTTGCTTCCCCTCTTCCCAGGGTCATAAGTTTTGTATTTTTCTGTCCACATAGACATATGGGGGCTTGTATGAGATGTATTTTTGAATGACACCATTCATTTTACCATATATTGTACTGTAAAACGTAAAACGGGAACAAATTCCAAATGTGGAGAAATTGTGAAAAAAAAACAGAATTTTGACGATTTTTTGGGAATTGTTTTTACGGTGTACATTTTGTGACAACAATCACCTTGCAATGGGATTATCCTCATCAGTACAATTACGGCGATACCAAACATGTCTAGTTTTTAAATTATTTTAGTGGTTAATAAAATCCAAAATTTTGCAAAAAAAAAAATAGGGTTCTGTTGCCATTTTCTATGATCGCTTTCATTTTTTCGGTCGATGGAGCCATGTGATGAATTATTTTTTGCAGGAAAAGATGACATTTGTATTGATACCAATTTTGGATAGATATGAGGTTTTAATCGTTTGTTACAGCATTTTTTGGGGGGTATTACAGCAACCAAAAAAAATGTTGTCGTTTTCTGAACACAGCGATACCACATGTGTATTTTGTTTACTTTTTATAATCTTTATTTTTAAATGAGCAAAATGGGAATGATTTAAACTTGTATGTTTAATTTTAACTTTTTATTATTTTATTCATATTTTTTCAAACATTTCTTTTTTTACTTTTCACTGTTTTTAATACTCTTGTTAAGTGACTATATCCTGTGGTTGTTTGATCACTTGTGTTATAGACCATACTGCTGTATATAGTAAAAATTATTGTCTTCTTTGAAGCCAAGCTACAGGCAGGTTTCAAAGGAGCGCTTTTATGACAAGCACAGAGGTCTTAAGCAAGCTCTCTGCTTTCATATTAGCGACCCATTAGCCACCCGCGATCTCATCACTTGAGTATGCCTGCAAGTTTGGATTTATGGAATCTAAAGCGACGTACGCTACATGTATGAAAGTAGTATAGTTAGAGAAAAATTGGTGATATGTTGGGGCTGAGAAGGGGGCAGAGAATTCAACAATAAAGCTAATTATGGTTTCTTTCTTCAAAAAAAAGCTAGACATTAGTAAAATGTTAACGTTGTGCACCGTCTTCCAAACTGTGCTCTTTGACAGTTTTTTGCTCTAGAATGAGGAAATAGTTATGTGGCTAAGTTGTGGTTACCCTGCATCAAGATAAGTGTATTCAATCTGTAGATAAAACTATTGGGTTTCCGTTGAGTGAATTACACATTTTTAATAGAATGTACTTGATGATAAAGCTACATACCGATCTACTCATAGCAGAACAGAACCTGGATTAGAAAGCTACTTCTGTGATCAAGCTGATCATACCCGTCTGATTCTGGAGACCCTGACAAACCACCTATTTTGGTCCATGCCTCTCCACTCTGACTCATAGATTATTATTCAAAGAGGGAAAAACGTTGTCAAGTTAAGACAACCCATACAAGGGGAAGGTGTGTCAAGTTGTCCATACATAGTGTAATGCCTGAGTGTAGCCACAGACTTAGACTGGCTGTAAGGGGAGTCTAGAGTAAAGGCTACTTTACACACTGCGATATCGGTCCCGATATCGCTAGTGTGGGTACCCGCCCCAATCTGTTGCGCGACACGGGCAAATCGCTGCCCGTGCCGCACAACATCGCCCAGACCCGTCACACATACTTACCTGCCCGGCGACGTCGCTGTGACCAGCGAACCGCCTCCTTTCTAAGGGGGCGGTCCGTGCGGCGTCACAGCGACGTCACTGAGCGGCCGCCCAATAGCAGCGGAGGGGCGGAGATGAGCGGGACGTAACATCCCGCCCACCTCCTTCCTTCCTCATAGCGGCCGGGAGGCAGGTAAGGAGACCTTCCTCGTTCCTGCGGTGTCACACATAGCGATGTGTGCTGCCGCAGGAGCGACGAACTACATCGTTACTGCTGCAGTAACGATAATCGAGAATGGACCCCCATGTCACCGATGAGCGATTTTGCACGTTTTTGCAACGATGCAAAATCGCTCATCGGTGTTACACGCAGCAACATCGCTAATTCGGCCGGATGTGCGTCACAAATTCCGTGACCCCAACGACTCCGCATTAGCGATGTCGCAGCGTGTAAAGCCCCCTTAAGGCTGCTCACCACGCAGGACCCCAAGAACTCTGCAAGCCTTTAACCCCTATACAGGGATTTGGAATTACACAGAGCCGCAGAGATCACTACCTGTGGCTGGCTGTAGTCCGTGGTCGTCAGGCAGAGTCAAAAACCAGGAGATGCAAAACAGGAACAGAATCAGCAGGCAAGGGCGTAGTGAGGAGACAAAGCAGAGGTCAAATCTGGAACTGGTAGCAGGGTACAAAAACGACAGGCAGGAGGGTAATTAAACAACAAGCAAAGGTCAGCGCACAGGAATCACAATACAAACAGCACATGAGCCAGGAATACAGAACTATCTCTGGCAGTAGTCATGTGACAGGAAGGGAAATAAGAAGGGTGTGGTGTCTTCCCGTTGGCTGCAGGTGAATGTTGGCAACATCAGCTGGAAGATACGCCACCTACACTCAGCCAGTGGTACTGCAGGTTCCAGGGAAACCCAGTCTAGTGGATGAGCGGAGTCTGTGCTCCGCAGAGCCACGGGCACCGACTCCTCTCCCATCACCAGCACTATCCATGGTGGGAACATGGCGTCGTCTGGCGATCGGAGCAGAAGTCGCAGGAGCGGAATCTGGTGGGGACGTGACACATAGTAGTCATCAAGGAGTGTACAATTTCCATGTCAGCTGAAAGTACACACTGACGTTTGCAACACTGACCTTCACAACAGCTACAAGCACTACTTAATGTGTGACGTAAGAGCCTGAGCGGGCTGCAATGAGCTAGAAGGAAAGGAAAGAGCTGCCAGAAAAGTTGTACATGTAAACTTCACAGCAGCTCACTCGCAGTTGCTCCTGAACGAAATGTCCTTACAGCCGAGGAAATCTGAAGTTGGTTGACGTGATGTCAAGAAAGGTAAAGTGTCCAAGAAGGAATTTTTAATTTATATACTGCTCTGTGCCAGGACAAAACTTTGGAAGAATTAAACAACTGGTGCCAAAGCGGGTTGTGCAAGGTAGACCAAACTCGCGTCATTTTCATCAATGTGCTGGCTCCTATTTTCATTTGCTTTTGATCTGTGTGTCTGCTTTTATCACCAGTGTGTCTCCTGTTTTTCTTATATGAGAAAAACTGATTAAGATTCCCAAACTTCTCCTAGCTAATAGTAAGAAAAAGAAGCAGTGCATTCTTCAATCACATATGTTCAATATGGGTGCATGTGGTAAAGTACACAAGTCTGGAGACACACTTAATATCCAATAAATAAAGAAAACCACAGCACTCTAGCTTTAGCCAACATATTTTATACACCACATATGCAACATGTTACGGTCACCAAGGGGCGGTGACCGTCTGGGGGTGGACCCACTGAACCATGCACCAGACTCCCATGAAAGAGCAACCAGCAGCAAACTCCTGTACAGGCACTGTGTAGCGCTCCAACAGAAGGCCTAAATGCACGGCAGTCAGGGACCAGAGGAGATAGTCTCTTATGGATGGGTATAGTCTCAATGTCCAGTGCAGGAGTGCACAGATGTGGAAGCACAGAGATGACGGCTCAGATGTGGTGGCACAGGAAAGACGTTACAGACGAGATGGCACTGTGGTGACTCAGACGTGATGGCATTGTGATGATCACTCAGACGTGGCCACACTCAGGTAATGGCAGACAGAAGTCTCTAGGATGAAACAGAGGTTAGGAACATGAGACTGGTACAAGGACACAACATCAAGGCTAGACACAGTAATGTACGGGGACCTGAGAACTAGCAACACACTAACAGGCAATGTTGCTCAGGTGCCTCCTGTAGGGGGAGACGGTCTTAAATACCTTTCGCAATAGGTGACCTCTGGGATCACTTCCAGGTAATGGGACACTGGCCCTTTAAAAAAGTATGGGTACTCACAGAAGGCCGGTGCATGGCTTGAAAGCAGGAGGAGGACCTAACAGGCCTCAGGGAAGGAAAGGAGGCTGTGGAGCCACTGGGCTGGTGAGAGGAAAGACGCCGGAGCCTGGGAACAGGGATGTTCAGGAATACCGCACTGGGACTGGGCAGGTGAAGAGAGGAGCTCTGCCAGGGCCTGGGAGTGGGGACACGTGGGGAATACCACAATGGGACCGTAATTGGCTACAAAACACCTGGTGAAACCTTGACGTAAGACGTTGCAATTCTGGTGAATGAAACACCCTGGATGAAGCTGGAGTGCTGCAGTGTTTTGTATTTATTGATGCATCTTCTGGCACTAGTCAGTGAAAAATGTCTCCCAACTACGTTTCCAGATCTTGGAGCAGGTCCAGCTGCCCAGACGAGGGGGGAGTCGCACCACAATGCTGAAGAGGAGAGAGACCTATTGGATATTCAGGCTGCAATCTCTGCAGCCGCTTGGTCTGAATAGAGACTATGATATTAGTGGTTTCTTGTAATGATGACTCGCTGATTAAATTCTCTGTGTATTTTTCTGTGATATAAATGTAACCCCATCATGTAATTTTGTAAACAAATGCTTTTGGAAGCTTATTTGTTTGGTTTCTATAATATAACCTATGTTTCTCTAGTTTAAATTTCATGATGCTATGTGAATCCTTAAGAATAAAAATTATAAAAAATTATAAAAAATTATAATAGTCAAAAAATGGCAAAAAAACTTTTTTTGCAACTTTTTTTTTGCAATAATTTATATGAACAAGAGTTTATTTTTGATGGTTCACATTAATTATTATTGATGTTTCCCCCTTTTTCCCTCATATGCTCTGCATGTATAAAAGTATCTCTTTTTTCTTGATGGTTTTTTTTTTTTTTGCTAACTTGAATTGGATCTTGGGATTTGAGTTGTTAATTGATTGATTATGCAAATGAGTAGGGTGTTTACTCCTACCAGATCCATGAACCTTTATTATTTAGAGTGGGAATTGTGATGCAGTAATCATCTTTTGTTTGAGAAAGGCTTTCGCCGAAACGCGTTATAATATTTGATGCCTGTACATGGAATTGTACAATAAAAAGAATCTACATTCATAAAGATCATAAAGAAGAGTGCCGGTCTTTTTCTTCAATTTTGGGAATACCACAATGGGACCGGAATTGGCTACAGAACACCTGGTGAAACCTTGACGTAACACGTTGCAATTCTGGTGAATGAAACACCAGATGGCATCCAAATGCTGTCCAATTTTTTCACTGACTCATAGATTTTCATTGCCGGCTTTGATCCAATACTCAGATCAATATTTGACATATCCCTGTGATTTTACACAGACCACTCAGTGCGCAACAAATCATGGACATGTGGAAAGCTCCATAGGCTGTTAAAGGTACGAGTAAAAAAAACCCAGATACCACTCATAAAACGCTGCTAAATCTGACCAATAATTGACATGCTGTAGATTTTTAATGTATCAAAATCTGCACCAGAACTGCACGGAAAAAAAACACAGCATGTGCACAGCAAATTTAAAATCACATATGGTTTGCTGGCTTCAGGAGAATCATGCAGATTCTGATGCAGATTTCAAAACAACAGTGTCAAAAACCGCAGCGTGTGCACAGGGCCTTAGAATATCTTTGATGCTTTATTTATTGATGCTTTTGCTGTGTAGAATTGTAGACCAAAATCAGGGGCATAATGATCGCATTCACAGAGGGTGCCATTGCGACTAGGCATGTGTTTGAAGGAACCCTTAGAACGCACATTCAGCTGAAGTGTATTGCGGTGGGTGCAGTGACCCATGTGATCCCTGCACCTCAATACATGCCACTAGCCAATCAGATGCTGACAGCTGACGTTGGAGTGTGAAGGTGGCCTGGGGCGGTAGTTGCGAGTGAGGGGCTTAGTCCTTCGGTGGTCCTCGCACCAGCCACCTCCACAGATCAAGAAGGAAGTGATTGGTCTCAGTGATCCTTGGCTGAGTGTGAGGTCTTTGTGTGTGCAAGACATATCTGTGACTAGGCCATCGTGCAGACCAGGATTCTCTAGCAAGAGAGTCATCCCTGAGGGTCCGGTACAGATGCCACAAAAACCCACTTAATTCGTCCTAAGGTTAACTGATAGGCTTGCACACTTTTTCTACTTGCTATACTATCCACTAGTACAGCTTTCCACATTCTAACTACTACTCACTAAACCAGGATAGAGTCAGGCTCTATCCTGCAGCTGGCTCGTCTTGTGAGCGACCCACAGAACTTAACTGTACCCTGCCTAAGTCCTCCTGTCGCTAGGCAGAATCCATTCTTTTTTACCAAGGAGCAGTACTTAAACCCGGCTACTAGATGGCCACAGTTACACTTATACAAGAATACATTGTATACATTAATACAGTTCACATTATCGCAATTCAACGGCGATCATTGTTTTCAGGGTAGTGGCACACGGACCTAGTCACCCTCTTACAGGCATGCAGGGCATTGGTGTCACATGGCAGTGACATCATGCATTGCCATAGCAGGCATGCATGCCCATGTCTGCTGCTGGCCTGTGCCCCAACTACAGGGGAGGATGTCACGCGTCGTGGGAGCGGATGAAGGTAAGTAGAATGTTTTTGTTTTTTTATGCATTAGAGTCAGGTCAGGGGACATACTGTCACGGATGTGTCAAGGCCGTCTGACATTCCTGTGGCAATCCATCAGTTTTTCCTGTCTGTTGCCAACCTCTGACTCTCTTTATAAGCTTCACTCTGGGGATGTTTGGGTGCCGTCTATATTTTGTTCCTAACTGAGCTGTGGAGAAGTCGTGTTGTTCTGTTGCTCTAGACTCCTGTGTTTTCTGCAGCTCAGTTAAGTGTTGTCTTTGCCATCTACCAGGGCTCTGGTGATAGCTGTTGTGTTTCCCCTGTATTGTTTTTTCCTTGTGTCCTCCTTTAGTGATAGTGGTGTTGATGAAAAGGTCATGTCCTCCATGCTTACTTAGGGCCCAATTGCTGGGGTGAAATAGGATCTCAGGTATTCCAACTCGGCGACAGGTGCGGAACCTGTATAGGGTCTGTTAGCACTGTGAGGGTGAGCTGCAGGTCATAGTCAGGGGTCACCACTTCCCCCATTCACTAGCTATAAGGCATTCCTTCCCCCTTCCACTGTGTTGTCCTTTACGGCCGATATAGGTTCTATCACCGGCTGTGACACATGTATACCAGAAAAGGCCCCAGGATTGGGGACATATATACCAGGAAGGGGGACATATATAATAAGGGGTTCAGGATAGGGGACTTTAATACTTAATGAAGGGTGAGTGGGGGCAACTTGTATGTTTGTATAGGATATAGAATGCTACAAGGGCCAACATTGGACCAATATGTGGGGGGGACCCAGGTCCAAATTTTACACCATGGCTAATCGGACTCTTGTTACTCCACTGCCCAACATCATTCCATTGAGCAGAGCTGAAACATAAAATATAACTCATGGATCAATGTGGAAGAAAGCCATATTTTCTTATTCTGTAACCCTTTTCTGACATTCGCCATATAGAGACCACTATCAGAAAGTGTTGGGTATTTCCAGTATAGTCATTCATAATAACACATAGTGAAAACTATAAAACCATATTGAAAAATAGTTTCATATACCCCTTTAAAAAAGATGCAAAACAAAAAAGCCGCGGAGACACCTTCACATGTTTCTCAACGCTGGCAGGAAACTAGCCAGGTCTTTCCCCGGGAAGGAACAACCACAGGAAGGGCAGTCTCCAGTCAAGGAAACCACCTATGCCAAAACATGGTATCCATCCACAGACAGCTGTTTTGGGGTATTTGCCCCTCATCAGTGTGGAGTAGGAAACTGGCTAGTGGGAGCAATGCCTAGTAAAAGGCTACGTTACGTAGGTAAGGATGGTTGACCTTAGGGAGATTAACATCCAGCACTACGGAGACACCATCACGTGTTTCTCAACGCAGTGATTCTAGAACAATGCCCCCTGGGAAATATGCAAAACAAGGAAGCCGCGGAGACACCATCACATGTTTCTCAACGCTGGCAGGTAACTAGCCAGGTCTTTCACCGGGAAGGAACAACCACGGGAAGGGCAGTCTCCAGTCAAGGAAACCACCTATGCCAAAACATGGTATCCATCCACAGACAGCTAGGAAACTGGCTAGTGGGAGCAATGCCTAGTAAAAGGCTACATAGGTAAGGATGGTTGACCTTAGGGAGATCAACATCCAGCACCGCGGAGACACCATCAAGTGTTTCTCAATGCAGTGATTCTAGAACAATGCCCCCTGGGAAATAATGAAAACAAGGAAGCCGCGGAGACACCATCACATGTTTCTCAATGCTGGCAGGAAACTAGCCAGGTCTTTCACCGAAACAGCTGTCTGTGGCTGGATACCTTGGTTTGGCTTAGGCGGTTTCCTTGACTGGAGACTGCCCTTCCCGTGGTTGTTCCTTCCCGGTGAAAGACCTGTCTTCAGCTGCACCAGGGTCGCCAATTTGACTTTTCATTTTCTGGACAGCTTACTAAAAAATCACGAACAGACAATATTTTTTTACAAACACATTGGAAAACCCTAACGAATCATTATGATAATAAGTGATACAAGTTTACAGTCCATAATTCTGATATAAGGACATCAGCTGCCTTCACTGTAAAATGCTGATAATTACAGAACACAATCTAGCCTGCGGACCACGTGGCTCTAGAAGTCCAATAAATCATAAGCAAGAAGGAAAAAAATAGTGAAGGAACTGAGCTGGCCTGATCATCCATAAAAACACTTGTTTATTTGGCATGCATTAAAATGAGACAGCAATGGAGCTCGCAAGAGGTGTACAGACAATGGCTGTTTCAGGTATCAAACTGCTTCTACTGGTCTGGACCTATAGACCTTTAGAATAATTTCAATATTCAAAACGGCCATCGTCTGTATGCATATTGCAGGCCCCCTAGCTGTGTGTTCACTTCTAATGTATGCCAAATAAACAAGTGGTTTTTACGGCTGGTTAGTGCCGCTTCATTAATATACTATTTTGTTCCTAAGGCCAGGGCCACACAGGGGACTACTGCGATCCTCGCATGACACTCAGCTCACACTGGCAGCACAGCGGGAGACAAGTGGCATGCGAATGTCACTGTGCCCGAGGTCCGATCATGCGATCGGACGTCAGCTGCGGGGAGCGGGCCGGCTCTGAGGAGGGGAGGGAGGGCTTTATCTCCCTCTCTCCTTCGTTGCCGGCTATTGCCATTCTCGCCCTGCACTCGCAGTACACCGGTGGTGTGTGTGTGTGTGAATGGGCGCAAATGTGGAACTGATTGACATTATGTGAAATATACTGTATGTCCTGTCCCATCAGTCTAATAGTTGTTCCATGTTATTCTGATTATTAATAACTGTTAAGAAAAAGTTACTGAAGCGCATCTGAAAAAACTAGCAACTGCTCAATTTTGTGAATGGAATTAATAGGCAAGATCATTTGTACTGTGCTTTACTAAACATAGTTTGTATGCAGTATGAAAAACTATGCAAAAAAAGATACTTGTTATTATGTCGGCATCTGTGCCCTAGAAGCAGATGCTTTTCAACATTTGTGTCTCAGCATGGCAGATTTATTTAGATATTGTTTATCACTTAGTAGAAAATATTGTATCCAGTGGCGTAACTAGAGTCTGATGGGCCCCGGTGCAGAGTTTGAGCCTGGGCCCTCCATATGTTCGTCAGATGTATGGGCCATTGTAGCATTCTAATACTTGTAAAGACATACAATTTGCCCCCCCTCCTCCTTCATTGTGTAGTGATATCCCATATCCTGTACTAATGTCCCCCATCCTGTGCCACTTCCTGGTAAATATGTCCCTCATCCTGGTACATGTCCACATCATGGCCCCATCCTGGTATATATATGGTCCCATCCTGACATATATGTCCACTATCATGGTCCCATCCAGGTATATATATCCCCATCATGAACCCCTCATGGTATATATCCCCATCATGGCCCTATCCTGGTGTATGACCCCCATCATGCCTATATCCTGGTATATATGGCCCTATCCTGGTATATATGGCCCCATCATGGTATGTATGGCCCCATCCTGGTATATATGTCCCTATTATGGCCCCATCTTGGTATATATGTTCCCATCATGGCCCCATCCTGATATATATTTGCTCCCATCATATTATATGTCCCAAGCATGTCCCCATCCTGGTATATAGCCCTCCATCCTGGTATATAGTCCACCATCCTGGTATATAACCCCCCATCCTGGTATATAGCCCCCTTCCTGGTGTATAAACCCCATCCTGGTATATAGCCCTCTATTGTGATATATAGCCACCCATCATGGTATATAGCCCCCTCATCCTGATATATAACCCTCTCTTCCTAGTATACAGCCCCCACCGTGCTGCATACAGTAAAAAAAAAAAACTAAAACAATTGTACTCCCATTCCATACGCTCCCCTGGCATCCTGCTGTGATGCTGGCATGCCAGCAACTAACTTGCATGTAAACAGTGCAGCACATGACGACAGTGTCATGCGCGACCACTTACAGCACCGGCAGCTGTCACCATGATCTCTGCTTCCAATGCGCAAGGTCGTGTGCGTGGGGAACAATGAATATTCATGGCTTTAATTGGCGGCAGTGCAGGGACCTGATGGTTTTCTGTGCTCCAATGTATTTCAGCTGGATACATGCACCCGGACACACATCTAGCTGGGGCAGGGGCCAGCAGGCCCCCTGCATCCATGGGCCCGGTCGCAGTGGCGATTTCTGCAACCGCAGTTGTTATGCCTCTGATTGTATCCTCAAACTATATAAGTATATCTCTGTTGAAATTTGGTAATTGTCTCTAAATTCCCCAAAATAAGGAAAGAAAATCAAAGTCAAATAAGCATAAAAGTAATAAGGAAAATGCATGTCCTTACTGTACATACACCGTATATGTATATGTCAGATCGAGCCAATTAATAAGTATAAGCGATAGGTAGGAGTAGGGATATAGTACAGTAAAGCCTGACATTTTTGGGGGGGGCTCCTCATACTGTACATATATTGTTCTGGTAAGTATACTTAAAGGCAATCTGTCACAAGGTTTGCCATGTAATCTGTGAATAGCAAAGGACAGAGTTCCTAGTTGCAGCAATATATTAATTTACTTGCTTAGTGTAGGTTTGATAAAATAATAGTTTTCTCAGCAGGAGATTATCATTAGAGGATTAGTAAATCTGCTGTCATGTAGTCCTCCATATTCATAAGCTCTGTATAACCCCACCCCCCACAACTGATTGACAAATTTCATTGTACACTGTGCATAGGCAGAAAGCTGTGAATTAGTGGTGTGGGTGGGGTTATACAGAAGTCAGCATTTAGATAATTACTACATCTGCAGCAGATAAAACAGTGATTTTATCAAAACTACAGCAAGCAGCCCAATAAGGGGTACTTCACACACAGCGAGATCGCTACTGAGATCGCTGCTGAGTCACGTTTTTTGTGACCTCATTAGCGATCTCGCTGTGTGTGACACTGAGCAGCGATCTGGCCCCTGCTGTGAGATCGCTGCTCGTTACACACAGCCCTGGTTCGTTTTTTTATTGCTGCTCTCCCGCTGATAAGCACACTTCGCTGCGTG
This sequence comes from Anomaloglossus baeobatrachus, assembly GCF_048569485.1. Classification (NCBI taxonomy): domain Eukaryota; kingdom Metazoa; phylum Chordata; class Amphibia; order Anura; family Aromobatidae; genus Anomaloglossus; species Anomaloglossus baeobatrachus. Next base: position 226,282,131 of record NC_134356.1, read on the forward strand.
TGACAGCGAGAGAGCAACAATCCTGAATGTGAAGGGAGCAGGAGCCGGCGTCTGACAGCCTGCGGTAAGCTGTAACTAAGGTAAACATCGGGTAATCAAGGTGGTTACCCGATATTTACCTTCGTTACCAGCCTCCGCAGCTCTCACGCTGCCAGTGCCGGATCCTGCTCTCTGCACACGCTAAGTTAAGCGGTGTGAGCTGGTAACTAAGGTAAACATCGGGTAACCATACCCGATGTTTACCTTAGTTACCAGTGTCCGCAGCTTCCAGACGCCGGCTCCGTGCAAGCGCAGCCTCTCTTGCACGTCGCTGCTGGCTGGGGGCTGGTCACTGGTCGCTGGTGAGATCTGCCTGTTTGACAGCTCACCAGCGACCATGTAGCGATGCAGCAGCGATCCTGACCAGGTCAGATCGCTGGTCGGATCGCTGCTGCATCGCTAAAGTGTGAAGGTACCCTAAGTGACACATTGCTTTAATCAGGGTCTATGACCCTACGTTATCTTGCTCTAGCCCCTATGTTATCTTGCTCTAAAATGGGGAAACAAAAACCTGGTAAAGGTTCCCTTTAATGCAGAGACTATCCTTGTGATCCACTTGATTCCTAGGTGGTACACTAACACTGTACTTACTACTTTGCAGTAGGCAGCAGCTATCACAATCTAATATGCCACAGTCAGTCAATCAGTTTATACTTTGATCAAACAGCGAAACTGATTGGCTTCATGAAATCTTAATAGGAAGAGCTTATTGGTTATTCTAAAATATTTATCATATTCCGCTGCTGTTCTGCCGTATTTTTGGGGTCACTGTTCCATAGTGGAGATTATTCACATTCTCATTTTGTAAACCTTTGTTTATCTAGTGACACTGGCACCTGTATTCCAGAAAGTGGAGTGTTTGGATTTATGATCAGCGTTACTGCCATGTTAGGTAAGTGGCTCAGATTATTTTCTCTTTGGACTTTTTATGATCTGGCGCTGTGGATGGAGGGGTGGATGGACTGTGCAGGGGCCTGTTTAGTTTCACCACTGGATTTCTCGACTCTTTCTTATTATGTCAGAAAAAGCATACACTGAGCCTTTAAAAGTAAATCAACAAATAAAGCAATCTAAAAATAAAAATAAACAAAAGTTTATGTCTACTGTAACACTCAATCATCCATCCACCTCACAGGTGTGGCATATCAAGATGCTGATTAGACAGCATGATTATTGCACAGGTGTGCCTTAGGCTGGCACAGAAAACCAATCAGTATCTGGTTTGACCACCATTTGCCAGTTTGCCATTTGCCCTGTACAGTGAAAACCAGGATTCATCAGTGAAGAGAACATCTCTCCAACGTGCCAGACACCATAGAATGTGAGCATTCGCCCAATCAAGTCAGTTACAACAATGAACTGCAGTCCAGTGGAGACCCTGATGAGGGTGACAAGCAGCAGATGAGCTTCCCGGAGACAGTTGATGACAGCTTGTGCAGAAATTCTTTGGTTATGCAAACTGATTATTGCATCTGTGGCGCCCTGGACAAGCCAGGGGCCACAGAGTACAACACCCACACACCCCACACTCCCGGTCAGGCACACCGAAGTCAGACACAAAACCCTTGTTGCCTTCCTGCAGGGGCTGATGTCCACACCAGGGGGTGGGCCAGGTGGTTGGTCCTGCCCACCGAGGAGTTCACAGTCCTGGAGGCGGAAAAAGTAAGGAGTTCAGCTAGGGAAGTGAAAGTGGAAGGAAGGAAAGTGGCAGCTGAGCAGACTGAAGTTGGTCCGGGTGTGTGGCCCGGACAGATCAGCAAGGTTGGCAGACGGTGGTGACCGTCTGCAGGAGTGGCCTATCGGAGTCTACCGTAAGGACCGTGGACGGGCGGTGGCCCGGCGGTACCGGACCGGTACACAAAGAGAAGCTAGCACCACCTGGCAGGGGCTTACGGACCCCGGCAAGGCTAGGAGTCGCCGTGAATTTGCCGAATTCGTTACTGAAAGGGAACCTCCTGGGTTTCCCAGCAGCCAAGTCCCGACAGAAGGCAACAGTCCAACCAAGAGAGGGAGACACCGCCAACGCCAAGGCAACCGTTTCTCAGGGCCAGAGCCTGCGGGCAAAAGGGGCTCCTCCAGCCCATATCCAAGCTGGGGAGCGGGTTACCGGTGGGAACCCATTGGAACCATCTACTGTATATAGGTGCAGGGAAAGGCAGTCACCATCAACCTGCCGGGAGAAACAACACTGCAGCCGTCTGTGGGACCCGTCCATCCAGCCGTGTTTTACCGAGAACTGTGTCCTCATCCTTGGCTGAGTGAGTACCGCCGTGCCGGGCGGCACAGCGCTGCCCCCGCGACCCTGCACCTCACCAGACCCTGTAACCCGCCTGCCATCCATCCCTACCCCATCACCGGGCCCCGGGACAACTAACCCCCTACCCATGGAGGGGAGAACTAACAACAAGGCTGCTCCCTGTCCTGGGATCCCCATCTAGAGCAGCGGTGGTGTCACCAATATCACCACAACCGTGGGTGGCATCACGGACAATATCCAATCCCCTCAATCAAATCCCCTTTTCACTCACGGGCGAGGAACACCGCTCGAGTCCCCGGGATCTGGCCCACCGCTTGAGCCACCACTGAGCAGCAGCAGCAGCCAGACCTGAGCAGTGGGAGAGCGCAGCGTCCCCTCCTCCGCCCGCGACAACTTGGCGTCATGAACAGGATCCTACCGTTCTACCAACTGGTGGAAGTGCGCCTTGTGTGACCGCCGGAGGTGTCCGGCCGGAAAATTTGTGAAACCGCCATCTTGGGCGCGAATAATTCCCGCTCGAGCGTCTCCTCGAGTAGTGGAGGCGCGAAGGCCAAAACCCCGCCCCTGTAGAGGAGGAGCCAAAAAGAGACTAAGGGGGACGCGGATGGAAGAATGGCGGCGTCCTCGAATTGGAGCTCGGGAGTGCCCGCTACCGGAGTGTCCAAGCTCTGGAGGAACCGAGGAGGAGTAGCCTTTTAAGACTGCGGCCCGGGTGAGCTCTCCGCCGGGACCGCTGCGTGGCTAGAGCAGGAGCTGGGCCAGTTCTGCTTGAAGGTGAGGGCGCAGAGCCTGCAGCAGCTGCTGGACTGGAAGGCGGAGATGCGCAGGATGGTTGCCGTAGTGGGGGCCCGTGAGCAAGGGGCCGCTGTGGCCGTGCCGCGTCGCGACCAGTCCACCCAAACCCCAGAGCCAGCCCTGATTGCTTGGGAGCCGGGGGCCGTTACAGCAGCCGGAGGCCCAGAGAGAATGTCGCTGATGGAGGAGGGGGTTCCGACCACGCTGCCCCCGCCACCGTTCTTAACGGTCGTCAGTGGTTCTGGGCTGAACTGCCTGTGGAAGGAGAACCCGATGTATCGACCGGTCCCCGAGTGGGCCGACCCCTTGCGGTGCTAACCGCTCCAGAGTCAGCGGAGCTCCGCTGCAAGTTGTCCCCATTGGGACCACCAGTACTGTTTAAAGTTAAAATGAATGATCAGTAAATGATACCGTGAAAGTTACCTGATTTGCTGCTGATTTGCATCGGTCGTTGCCGGCAACTGGTCCCCGTTGGGACCCCCTTTACAATTATGCATAAGGAACTCCTTATGGACAAGCCTGAGAACTTGCAAGGCAACCACAAACTTGTGGCATGTAAATAATGTTGTTATGGCTTCCACCATTACCGCCTCCGGAGAGGCAGATTGGAGGAAGGGCCCGCAGTGGAGCAGGCTGGGGCCCAGCCACCACCGGAACCGGTGGTGATCCTCTGGGGGTTTCAGGGGCTCCCCATGGACGTAGGTCCCCTGAAAAGGACAGAACCTGCTCGGGCAACTTGTGCTCGACTGGGGTCAAGGGGTGCTGCCTATTTGCTTAGGGGCAGCATCAGGGCCAGGTTGCTTGGGTGGGAGAGAGCGGAAACCGTTACGCAACGTTTTAAGTAAGAGTACCTCCCGATGTGGGAAGATGTTATTTTACTTGTAATCCCTGTTTTACCGTTTTTCTATTTTTCAGTTGTGAAAATAAAACCGGCGATGGACGGGCAGCCCGCGGACGGTCTGCATTTAATTAAGCGGGAATGTGGCGCCCTGGACAAGCCAGGGGCCACAGAGAACAACACCCACACACCCCACACTCCCGGTCAGGCACACCGAAGTCAGACACAAAACCCTTGTTGCCTTCCTCCAGGGGCTGATGTCCACACCAGGGGGTGGGCCAGGTGGTTGGTCCCGCCCACCGAGGAGTTCACAGTCCTGGAGGCGGGAAAAGTAAGGAGTTCAGCTAGGGAAGTGAAAGTGGAAGGAAGGAAAGTGGCAGCTGAGCAGACTGAAGTTGGTCCGGGTGTGTGGCCTGGACAGATCAGCAAGGTTGGCAGACGGTGGTGACCGTCTGCAGGAGTGGCCTATCGGAGTCTACCGTAAGGACCGTGGACGGGCGGTGGCCCGGCGGTACCGGACCGGTACACAAAGAGAAGCTAGCACCATCTGGCAGGGGCTTACGGACCCCGGCAAGGCTAGGAGTCGCCGTGAATTTGCCAAATTCGCTAGTGAAGGGAACCTCCTGGATTTCCCAGCAGCCAAGTCCCGACAGAAGGCAACAGTCCAACCAAGAGAGGGAGACACCGTCACCGCCAAGGCAACCGTTTCTCAGGGCCAGAGCCTGCGGGCAAAAGGGGCTCCTCCAGCCCATATCCAAGCTGGGGAGCGGGTTACCGGTGGGAACCCATTGGAACCATCTACCGTATATAGGTGCAGGGAAAGGCAGTCACCATCAACCTGCCGGGAGAAACAACACTGCAGCCGTCTGTGGGACCCGTCCATCCAACCGTGTGTTTTACCGAGAACTGTGTCCTCATCATTGGCTGAGTGAGTACCGCCGTGCCGTGCGGCACAGCGCTGCCCCCGCGACCCTGCACCTCACCAGACCCTGTAACCCGCCTGCCATCCATCCCTACCCCATCACCGGGCCCCGGTACAACTAACCTCCTACCCACGGAGGGGAGAACTAACAACAAGGCTGCTCCCTGTCACCGCTCCCAGGATCCCCGTCTAGAGCAGCGGTGGTGTCACCAATATCGCCACAACCGTGGGTGGCGTCACGGACAATATCCAATCCCCTCAATGAAATCCCCTTTTCACTCACGGGCGAGGAACGCCGCTCGAGTCCCCGGGATCCGGCCTACCGCTCGAGCCACCACCGAGCAGCAGCAGCAGCCGGACCCGAGCAGTGGGAGAGCGCAGCGTCCCCTCCTCCGCCCGCGACACATCAGCTGTCCGGGTGGCTGGTCTCAGATGATCTTGGAGGTGGAGATGCTGGATGTGAAGGTCCTGGGCTGGTATGATTACACGTGAGTGTCCTTTTACAGTGGCCATCCAAAGGCACACCTGTGCAATAATCATGCTGTCTAATCAGTATCTTGATATGCCACACCTGTTAGATGGATTGATTATCTCAGCAAAGGAGAAGTGCTCACTAAGGGATCATGCGCACGTTGCCTACTTACATGCATTTACGCTGCGTATTGCACTGCAGCGTAAATGCATGCATCCTGCGTCCCCTGCACAATCTATGTAGATTGTGCATGATACGTGCGCACGTTGCTTTTATGAACGCAGCGATTTGGGTGCTAAAATTTTGACCCAAATCTGTGCGTTCATAAAAGCAGCATGTCAATTATTTGTGCGTTCTGGATGCAGCTCCCACTCTGTCTATGGTGGGGACAACAGCCATAGCACATGAAATCGGCTTTTTTTTAACAAAAATACTGCATCCATTATGCAGTGTTTCTGCAGCAATTTGAAGCGCACATGTGCTGACAAATCACTGCAGAATATTATGCAGTTACGTGCGCATGAGCCCTAAGGGGCACTTTGCACACTGCGACATCGCAGGTGCGATGTCGGTGGGGTCAAATTGAAAATGACGCACTTCCGGCATCACATGCGACATCGCAGTGTGTAAAGGCTGGATGATACGATTAACGACCGCAAAAGCGTCGTAATCGTATCATCGGTGCAGCGTCGGCGTAATCCATGATTACGCTGACGCGACGGTCCGATGTTGTTCCTCGCTCCTGCGGCAGCACACATCGCTGTGTGTGAAGTCGCAGGAGCGAGGAACGTCTCCTACCGGCCTCACTGCGGCTTCCGTAGGATATGCGGAAGGAAGGAGGTGGGCAGGATGTTTACATCCTGCTCATCTCCGCCCCTCCGCTCTGATTGGCTGCCTGCCGTGTGACGTCGCAGTGACGCCGCACGACCCGCCCCCTTAACAAGGAGGCGGGTCGCCGGCCACAGGGACGTCGCACGGCAGGTGAGTGTGTGTGTGAAGCTGGCGTAGCGATAACTTTCGCTACGCCAGCTATCACCACATATCGCTGCTGCGACGGGGGCGGGCACTATCGCACTCGACATCGCAGCATCGGCCTGCGATGTCGTAGTGTGCAAAGCCCGCCTAAGACAGGTTTAGACAAATTTGTAAACAATACTTGAGTAAAAAAGGGCATAAAAGTCCGAGATGTTAGAGTTGAGCTCATGAAAAATAGGAGCAAAACAAAAAGTGTTTTTATATTTTTGTTCGGTGTGTATATATATATAGTATGTTTAAAGACATTTTGAGGTTTAGTATATATAGGCATTAAGGCTTGAGCTCAGTAGGTTTTGTTGGAGAACAGAGCAGTTTTCCATGCAGGTTGGAATATGACTCGTCTAGATTCACCTTTTGACAGTTTTATTAGACCCCACTGCCTTATGTCTGATTCCAGCCCTGGAGGACAGCATTTTACATGGGATCTGGGCTAGGCAGTGTAGCAGTTATGGAGTTTTTCATTATATTATCCACTTAGGTTTATGCATGCAAAATGTAATGGTTTTCATTTTTGATTAAAAAAAACAATTGTACACAGGAAAATAAGAAACTTTATAATATCTTAGACAAATTTGCTTCTTTCTCTGACAGAATTGATCGGTCATTATCAAAAGTCTCAATTCTGGAGGTAAAATCTGTATTCAGTGAAGACTTTCCCATTACTGAGAGGAGATGGCAGTGGGTGCTGATGAGATTCTATGATGGAAGGAGGGAGGAGCTAGAGGGAGCAGCTGGAGACAAAGGGAGGTGCTAGAGACAGAGGGAGGAGCTACAGGCAGAGCTCCGCCCCCTCCATCTCATCAGTGACAACTGCCATCTCCTCTCAGTAATGGGAAAGTCTTCCCTGAATACAGATTTTACCTCAGAATTGAGAATTTTGATGACTGATCAATTCTGGCAGAGAAGAAGCAGATTTATCTGATAAGATACATTACACATTTGCTTACTTTCATGTGTACTATTAATTTATGAATTATTATTATTATTAATATTTATTTATAGAGCACCATTGATTCCATGGTGCTGTACATGAGAAGGGGGTTACATACAGAATACAAATACAAGTTACAATAGACAGACTAGTACAGAGGGAAGAGGGCCCTGCCCTTACGGGCTTACATTCTAAAGGATTTTTGGGGAGGAGACAGTAGGTGGGGTGTAGGTTGGGCGGTAGCTCCGCACGGTGGTGGGGCGGCAGCTCCGCACGGTGGGGGTCAGTGGGGTCATTGAAGATTATAGCCATTTCTGAACAGATGTGTTTTCAAGTTCCGTTTGAAGTTTGCAAGTGTAGTAGATAGTCTGATGTGTTGAGGCAGCGAGTTCCAGGAGACTGGGCATGCTCGGGAGAAATCTTGGAGGCGGTTGCATGAGGAGCGAATGAGAGAGGAGGAGAGAAGGAGATCTTGGGAGGACCGGAGATTACCTTTTAGAGTGTATTGAGAGATAAGTTCAGAGATATACGGAGGAGACAGATTATGGATGGCTTTGTAGGTCAGTGTTAGTAGTTTGAATTGGATACGATGGAAGATTGGGAGCCACTGGAGGGATTTGCAGAGAGGAGAAGCGGGGTGGTATTGAGGAGAGAGGTGGATCATTCGGGCAGCAGAAGTAAGGATGGACTGGAGAGGGGCGAGCGTGTTAGCAGGGAGACCACAGAGGAGGATGTTGCAGTAATCGATGCAGGAGATTATAAATGCATGCACTAGCATTTTTGTAGCTTGAGAATTGAGGAAAGGACGGATTTTGGAAATATTTTTTGAGTTGAAGATGGCAGGAGGTGGTGAGGGATTGAATGTGTGGTATGAAGGACAAGGCAGAGTCAAAGGTCACTCCGAGGCACCGAACTTTGGGTACTGGGGAGAGTGTGATGTTATTTATTGTAATAGGTAGATCAGGTAGAGAGTGTAGGTGAGATGGAGGAAAGATGATCAGTTCAGTTTTGGCCACATTGAGCTTTAGGAAGCAAGAGGAGAAGAAGGAAGATATAGCCGATAGGCACTCTGGGATTCTGGACAGCAGAGATGTGACATCTGGGGCAGAGAGGTAGATCTGAGTGTCATCGGCATATAGGTGGTACTGGAAGCCATGGGACTTTATGAGTTGTCCCAGGCCAAATGTTTAGATGGAAAAGAGTAAGGGTCCCAGGACAGACCCTTGAGGGAAGCCAACAGAGATGGCGGGATGAAGAGGTTGTGTGGGAGTGAGAGACACTAAAAGTGCGGCTGGAGAGGTATGAAGAGATCCAATAGTGGGTGAGGCCTCTGACACCAAGGGAAGACAGGATCTGTAGTAGGAGGGAGTGGTCGACAGCGTCAAAGGCTGAGGACAGGTCTAGAAGTAGGAGTATAGAGAAGTGGTTGTTAGCTTTGGCAGTAAGTAAGTCATTTGTGATTTTGGTTGGGAACCTGATTGTCTTACTACTTTTGTTAAAAATAATTTTTATTTAATAAATCACAAACATACAAAAATTCATTAAAAAGAAAGTGTAAGGAGGAAATAAGGAGGTTCTCCCTATCTTGTTTCCTTCCTAACATATGGGGGTCGGCGTCCTAGGTTGATGACGCCCCCGTTCAACGACGACTAAATCCCTAAAGACCGCCCTCCTTATGCCAGAATAGTGCACCCCAACTATTAGATAGAAATCCTTAGAATTTTATCACCACAGTGAACATAGTGCACAGTCCAGGATGATTTAGGGTTGTTGTTACTATAATACAGGGATTGTGGGGTGGGGCTTAAGGGTCGTCATCCGATTCGTCAAATCTGTCAGTGTGCTCAGATAAATAGCTGTAGAATACAGTTTAAATAATTATGCTGTTTAAGATTATTCAGCACAATTTTATGCTCAATTTGTAGAAATTTTTTTGAGACACAATTAATAATAAGGATTATCCAATTAAACAAAGTTGCCCTCTTCACAAAATTTCCCGACGCGTTTCGCCCATTAACATCTTAGTGGTATAGGGCTCATCAGAGGCTTGAAGACAGTTGCTTGATAGACTCCTTATTTTGATATCTGTTAACATATAAAAATATATACAGAAAATCCTTGTTACCTATATGTGCAATATCCCCTTTCCACTATAGTTTAATTTTGTGTACTGACCAGAGTGAATACGGTCCTATTGGTCACAGAGCTGGTGCCAGGAATATTATGATCCTAGAGTCCACATGGTATCTCATCTGGATGATCATCTGTGTACATATATATATACATATCATTCATTTGTGTTAGATAGTATCATGTCTTATCCTAACACATCTTTTAGCCATAGAGAGAAACAATATCTTCTTGTGGACAATGATGTATAAGGATATTGTGATATGCATGTTGTCCATATCCATACATAGATACCTAATAGTGATCCACAGCATAGGTAAAACAAGTCATATATTACCTTATTGCATTTGGGCTCACAATGACATCGTTGCCACTTAGGGGATAATTTATAATACGACCACCATAATCAGCAAAGCAGCCAACCTGTCAAGAGGCCGAGGGAACCAATCATCACATTTGTTCTCTACGGGCTGTATCTCACTGTACCTCATGGATTAAAAGGCACAAAACCTTAAGGATGCACGCAGATAGTTGAATTCATCCCAGAGATGGATAATCTTCCATACGTAGGTAGGAGTTACAAAACACGACAAAGTCCTGAACACAAAGTGAATCTGTATTACTCCTATGTCCATACGCATGTTCCTAAGTTCTAAACAATAGTAGGAACATACCTAATTATTGACCGCAGCAGGAGCAGCCGTTTAAATAATACAATTGTGATCTCTGTAAGCCGGTCATTTAGTAGTACACGCCTTTGGTTTTCAAAGATGTCCCCTCAGACCTCCATACCCGAATCAATCTTCATAGATGGTCATGGCCCACAGTATATAGGCCCAGACCTAGGCGTAAGAAAGGACTAAATTACCCCTCTATCACCCTGCCAATCATTGGTTAGTATATAGTGGGGAGGCGTGTCTAATTACTAGTCCAAATTAGAACAATCATTTCTGTTTAATAATACAGAACTGAGGTATCTAGAGCAGAACTCCTTCATGTTTAAAAATCATGTCTTCAAAGCCCAAGAAGTATGGGTCCTACCTTACGTCCGTCTGCATGGAATGTAGATCCTGTACTGGCACAGCAGAGCCATTCCTGCAGAGGTTCCCAGTATTTAAATGACTATTTGGCGCCAAGTTATAGAGGAACCGGAAATGACGTTACGTCTCATTTTTCCTATGGTAAATGTATTGGGAAGGTGACCTCTTCAAATGATCACATGGTCGGGTGAGGTACATCTAATAATAGCTTCCCCAAGGCCCGAAATATCAGTTCCTATCAGCCTTTTCGGATGTAACGTTCCGTATCGGAGCATGCGCACTAGTGCTCCATATTAGTAATCCAAGACCGGAAATGACGTTATGCTCCAGTATAACCCGTACTGATTACTACGGGGAGGTAATTTTAGTTGTTGGTCACATGATCGGGTGAAGTACATCTAATAATGACTTCCCCTAGCTCCGTGATATTAGTTCCCAGTCAACATCGACAACATCACGTTCCGCATTCGCGCATGCGCGGAAACGCTAAGGAACAAATATATAGCTTTAGGGGCCAGTGGCGTCATAGCTGTAGTACATGACAATTGCTAATTAATGGGGTCACTTCCATTATCAATAGTGAACTGTGATACTGTATGTAATCTGCCATGAAATATATATTCCAAGAAAGAAATCCAGGAAAATTTTGACCAATATATGTTCTTTTAAATTTAGAAACAGCTTTGAGGTGTACTGAGGGTTACTTAATCAGGCAACAAGGACCATGCACACATGGATTTATGTATGTCATCCAGATTCTGATAACAGCATATTATTTCTCATGACTCTAAACGGTTTTTTGGAATGATGGTCCAAAAAAGCAAAAGGGGAGGGGTCCACTACAGACCTAGTACCCCACAATTTTTTGGGTGGCTCGGAATTTATCTATCTAGATAAAAGGCGTATAGCTAATATGTTCATTAAGACCATCTGGATGCACAGAGGCCATCCAGAAGATCCACCTCGCTTCTCTCTGCAGAGAGTCATATACACACATAGCGATGTGTGCTGCCGCAGGAACGACGAACAACATCATACCTGCAGCAGCAACGATACTAAGGAAATGAACGACGTGTTAACGAGCAACGATTTTTCACGTTTTTGCGCTTGTTGATCGTCGCTCATTGGTGTCACACGCTGCGATGTAGCTAACGGCGCCGGATGTGCATCACTAATGACGTGACCCCGACGATATATCGTTAGCGATGTCGCAGCGTGTAAAGCACCCTTTAGAGGAGAGGTGGGAGGAAAGTTCAGTATGGACGTGCTGTTCCAGGTGTTTTGAGGCAAACGGAAGTAGTGATATGGGGCGATAGCTGGTAGTAGAGGTTGGATCAAGGGAAGGTTTCTTTAGGATGGGTGTTACTATTGCATGTTTAAAGGCAGAAGGAAAGGTACCAGTTGTTAAAGATAGGTTGAAGAGATGGGTTAAGGCGGGAATAAGGATAGTGGTGAGGTTGGGGAGGAGGTGGAATGGGATGGGGTCAAGTGTGCAAGTGGTGAGGTGCGCTTTTGAGAGAAGATGTGCAAGCTCTCCTTCGGTGATGGTGGGGAGGAAGTTTATGGGGGAGGGGCAGTGGTCTCTTATATGAAAGGGTTGTGGTGGTTGAGCAGAAAAGACTTGTCTGGTTTGGTCGATCTTTTCTTTGAAATATGTGGCAAATTCTTCTGCGGAGATGAGGGAGGTTGGAGGGGGCAGTGGTGGGCGAAGGAGGGAGGTAAAAGTATTAAATAGCTGTTTGGGGTTGTGTGTTAAAGAGGATATGAGAGCTCTGAAGTAATCCTGTTTAGCAGAGGTAAGGGCCAAAAGAAATGTGTGAATTGCATTTTTGAATGTGGTGAAGTCTTCCTGGGAGTGCGTTTTCTCCCACCGCAGCTCTGCAGCCCTAGACACTTGCCAAAGCTTTTTAGTGAGGCTGTTGTGCCAGGGCTGTCTATTGATTCGTCTCACTCTGCCATGCACAAGGGGAGCGACTGAATCAATAGCTGATGTGAGAGTGATGTTGTAGAAAATGGTGGCACTGTCTTTGTCGTGGAGTGAAGGTATGGAGGACAGTGGTAGGATAGAGTCAGAAAGGGTGTGTATGTTGATGTGTGCAAGGTTTCTGCGTAGGTGTGCTAGGCGCTGGACAGGGGGGGGCAGGTGAGGAGGACAGGGCTGAAAAGGTCAGTAGAGGGTGGTCAGATAAGGGGAGAGGGGAGGTTGGGAGGTTAGATAGAGAGCAGAGGCGGGTGAAGATAAGGTCTAATGTGTGTCCATCTTTATGGGTGGCAGAGGCGGACCACTGAGTTAGACCAAAAGATGAAGCGAGGAAGAGGAGTTTGGAAGCCACTGACTGGCGGGTGTCAGTGGGGATGTGGAAGTCACCCATGATGATAGTGGGAATGTCAGCAGAGAGAAAGTGTAGAAGCCAGGCAGGGAACTGGTCGATAAAGGCAGTGGTAGGGCCCGGGGGTCTGTATATGATGGCCACTTGGAGGTTGGAGGGAGAATAGATGCGGACAGAGTGTACTTCAAAAGAAGGGAGGACAAGGGAGGGTAGAGGTGGGATTGGGTTAAAGCTGCAGTTGTTAGAAAGAAGGAGGCCCACTCCTCCACCCTGTCTATTGCTAGGGTGAGGAGTATGGGTGAAGTGGAGGCCACCGTAGCACAGCACAGCAGGGGAGGCAGTGTTGGAGGGTGTCAGACATGTTTCGGTGAGGCCCAGAAAGAATAGATTGCTGGAGGTAAAGAGATCGTGAATAATGTGCAGTTTATTACAGACAGAACGGAATTAAAAATTAAAATGATGGTTATGCTTTAACTTTCTTTTAAGATGTTCCATATAATTTTCTTTTGTGTTTCTGTTACATTAGGTGCTGCTACAATGTACACGAGGTACAAAGTGATCCAGGCTCAAAACTTGAGAATCTCTTTCCTGAGTTATTGGTTCAACTTGATATCATTACTTATTGGAGTGCTTGGCTGCATTGGGATGGGCATTGTAGCTTCCTTTCAGGTGGGTTAATAGGCCAAAATGGATACCAATCAGGCTCCAGCTCTTATTTTCTTAAAACTAGAATGATTGGTTGCCATGGCCAATTCCTTCCTCTTTTTTTGTAGTCTTTTTAATAGATTTCTGTTATTGTATTTACAAATATATAATGACATTTAGCGTGATATACACATTAGTTTTTAAAGGGCTTCTCTCAACTTGGCAAGTGATAATTAAATGATAATTTACTGAGTTGGGACAATCTGTTGCAGTTTTGGCCTCTGAAAGCTGCTGTAGAGCTAGATAGATGAGTATTAAAGTGGATAAAACATGCCTAGGTGATTGTTCATACGGGTTGCAGGACCAAGAAAAAGTAGTTTTAATCTAGCTCCCGCTATGGACCTCCCTGTGGTCTCTGCACTGAACGTTCTCCAGCTCCTCCCTATGGAGACTGCCCTGGTGTCTCATGGATGAAGATGCCGCCGAAGTCCAGAAGCAAGTGGTACAAGAGTCCAGTATACTTCACAGTAGAGGATTAAAACATTTTTTCAGTCATTCACTTATGTTTACTATGCCTGTTTAACCCCTATTGAGCATCTATATATATAATTGCCTTATTCTGTCTGTCTGTCTGTCTGTCTGTCTGTCTATCTGTCTGTCTGTCTGTCATGCTCCAAAATTGTGTCCTTACGGTGACACAAAGCTGATTGGCCGCTGGGCTCGCCATGGCCCCGCCCCCCCACACGGATTGGCCGCTCGCCCAGGCTGCGCCCCCACACGGATTGGCCAGCCGCTCGCCCAGGCTCCGCCCCCCCCACAGATTGGCCTCTCGCCCCGGCACCCTGCAGGCATTGGCAATTCAGCCACGCCCCGCCCCCCTCACGCAATGCACGTTAGCTCTGGCCCCACCCCCTCCCTCCCCCCGCGCATTTCTCTAACTGACACGGCTGTCACGGAGGTGAGTACGGTACTCCCTATCCCCCCCCAACCCCTCCCCCCCCGGCCCCCGCTCCCAAAGGGGTGGTGTGGATACTCGCATGGTTACAAGCGCTGTCACGGAGGTGAGTACTGTACTCCCTCCCCCTCCCCCGGCCCCCGCTCCCACGGCAGTGGTGGGAGTGGTGTGGATACGTTGGTAACCATGCTCGCATGGTTACAAGCCCATCAAGGTCCTGCTGCGCCGGAAGGTCCACACGCACACACACAAACATACACACACATCAGATCACACTCACACTCACTCTCATACACACCTCACACACACCTCACATCGCATCCACATACTCACGACATCCTGGGATATCGCTTGCTTCTCGGCGGCGAAAATGTGCTGTTGTGATCTTCCAGGACCTGACGGAGGATCACATGGCCAGAAGCATGTGATATCCCCGGATGTTGTGAGTATGAGCGCGTAAGTGCGATATCGTCAGTGTCTGTGTGTGTGAGTGGATGCGATCGGGTGTGTGTGAGTGGATGCGATCGGGTGTGTGTGAGTGGATGCGATCGGGTGTGTGTGAGTGGATGCGATCGGGTGTGTGTGAGTGGATGCGATCGGGTGTGTGTGTGAGTGGATGCGATCGGGTGTGTGTGTGAGTGGATGCGATCGGGTGTGTGTGAGTGGATGCGATCGGGTGTGTGTGTGAGTGGATGCGATCGGGTGTGTGTGTGAGTGGATGCGATCGGGTGTGTGTGTGAGTGGATGCGATCGGGTGTGTGTGTGAGTGGATGCGATCGGGTGTGTGTGTGAGTGGATGCGATCGGGTGTGTGTGTGAGTGGATGCGATCGGGTGTGTGTGTGAGTGCATGCGATCGGGTGTGTGAGTGTCGGCAGAGGAGCAGGGCGTGCTGGAGGAGGCTGGGAGCAGAGAGGCTGATCATGGGGAAGAGGGAAATGCTGATGCTGAAGGAGGCTGGGATCGGAAGGCTGGGAAGAAGGAGGCTGGGAGGAGAGAGGCTGATCCTAGGGAAGGCTGGGGAGAGGAGGCTGATGCTGAGGGAGGCTGGAAGGAGAGAGGCTGATGCTGAGGGAGGCTGGGACGAGGGAGGCTGATGCTTAGGGAAGCTGATGCTGGAGGAGGCTGGAAGAACAGAGGCTGATGCTGGTAGAGGCTGATGCTTGGGGAAGCTGATGCTGGGGGAGACTGGGAGAGGAAGGCTGATGCTGAGGGAGGCTGGGAGGCGGAGGCTGGGAGGAAGGAGGCTGAGAGGAGAGAGGCTGATCCTTGGGAAGGCTGGGAAAAGGAGGCTGATGCTGAGGGAGGCTGGAAGGAGAGAGCCTGATGCTAGGGACAGAGACGCTGATGCTGGGAGGAGAGAGGCTGATGCTGCGGGCAGAGAGGCTGATGATGCGGGTAGAGAGGCTGATGCTGGCGCAGCATGGCGGATGGAGCACGTTTGGTAATGCGCAGCATGGCGGATGGAGCACGTTTGGGAGTGCGCAGCATGGCGGATGGAGTACGTTTCGGAGTGCGCAGCATAGCGGATGGAGCACGTTTGGGAGTGCGCAGCATGGCGGATGGAGCACGTTTGGGAGTGCGCAGCATGGCGGATGCAGCACGATGGCGAGTGCGGAGTATGGCGGATGGAGCATGTTTGGGAGTGCGCAGCATAGCGGATGGAGCACGTTTGGGAGTGCGCAGCATGGCGGATGGAGCACGTTTGGGAGTGCGCGGCATGGCGGATGGAGCACGTTTGGGAGTGCGCAGCATGGATGATGGAGCACGATGGGAGGTGCGCAGCATAGGGGATAGAGCACGATGGGGAGTGCGCTGCATGGGGCATGGAGCACGATAGGGAGTGTGGAGTATGGCGGATGCAGCACGTTTGGGAGTGCGCAGCATGGTGGATGGAGCACATTTGGGAGTGCGCAGCATTGCGGATGGATCACGTTTAGGAGTGCGCAGCATGGGAGATGGAGCATGATGGAGAGTGCGCAGCGTGGCGGATGGAGCACGATGGGGAGTGCGCAGCATGGGGAATGGAGCACGATGGGGAGTGCGCAGCATGGCGGATGGAGCACGTTTGGGAGTGCGCAGCATGGCGGATGGAGCACGTTTGGAAGTGCGCAGGATAGGAGATGTAGCACGATGGGGGGTGCGCAGCATAGGGGATGGAGCACGATGGAGAGTGCACACCTCCCCCCAACACACACACACACGCGCGCGCGCGCGCACTGCACAACACACCACACACACACACTGGAAACCACAAACAACTGCCCTACACAGACACCCACACACAGACAACGCTGCACACACAAATATACGCACATACTGCACATATATATAACAAAAATCATACATGAACTACACAATACGTAAATTCTAGAATACCCGATGCGTAGAATCGGGCCACCTTCTAGTTGTCAATAATTTGCTAATCTGTACAGTTGTGAATTAGATGAATTGATAAGTTCTCTTCTATCTAGTTAAAGGGATTGACCAGATATATGATACTGATCAGCTATTCTTAGGATAAGTATTGAATACCAGATTTATATGAGGGACTGCTGATAAGTCTTTGGCTTTACCCAGAAAGAAACGAGATAGGATGATGAAACGTTACTCTCCACTGATGTCAACACACTTTTTACATCGGTATTTCCATGTTCTGTAAGCCTAGCAAAAAGAAAAATCTCGGTTGTGCCAAACCAGGCATCCGTAGCAGCCATGGCATCAGAAATGGTGTGAAATTTGGTACCCTTTAGGTGTTTCTTCAGGTTTGGAAACAGATGATAGTTGGAGGGAGCTAGATCTGGTGAATAAGGTGGGTGGTCAACCAGCTGGAAGCCCAGCTCTGCCAGTTTTGCCGTGGTCGCTTATGAAGTGTGAGTGTAGTCGTCTTGCAGGAACAAGATTCTTTTGGACAGCTTCTCATGCCTTTTGGCCTTCAGAGCGGTCTTCAATTGGTCCAAAAGTTCAATGTAATACCTTGCATTGATGGTGGAACCCTTTTGAAGATAGTCCACTAGCAGCACTCCCCCCTTATCTCAGACGATAACCACTGTACCTCCACTCTTTTGACTGCTCCTTGTTTTCAGGGTCATACAAATAAACCCAGGTCTCATCCATAGTGATCAGTCGAAGGATCAGGAAGTTCTTATCAGTCCGGAAATGTTGACAAATGGACCGGGAAGTTTTCACTCACATGCTTCTCTGATCTGTTGTCAAACATTTGGGGACCCACTTTGCAGAGAGCTTCTTCATGTTCAAATTTTCATGGATAATGACACAAACACGTTCACGGGAAATCCTCATGTTGTCTGCTATTGCTTTAGCTGAAATTCATAGATTCTCCAGTATGAGGTTGTGCACAGCATCGACGATCTCTGGAACAACAACCACTCTTGATCGTCCAGGACGTTCCTCATCATTGGTGGGGAAGTGGCCTGTTATAAATTTGGCAACCCAGTTCTTAACTGTGGAATATGAAGGGCATTGATCCCCCAATGTCTGCGACGTATCACCATGAATATCCTTTGTGGACTTTCCTTGCATAAACAAGAATTTTCTCACTCCTCTGCTCCCAGTTGCTGTGAATATCGCATTAGACTCCGTCATTTTGTTTTCCCACGTGCATAGAACACTGTTGCCATAAGCAACAAATACAAAATTTTGAAAACATATATTAGACACATAAGGCTTTCATGTGATGTAACATCCGTTACTATAGAAACAGAAAAAGATCACAAAGTCAAAGACTTATCAGCAGCCCCTTGTAGGAGTTCTGCATGCAGCATACCAAACAGATCTGCTGTTACTGTAGCCATAAGTACACAATATCCGAACTCTGAACAGAATAACTTCATACAGGGTGTGGTGGCTCTTTTTGGGTACCCAGATTCTTATACTGTTTTTCTAGCCAGTGTGCGGCTAACAGCTAATTGTGGTGGTGTCAGATCCATCGATTTAACATTAAGGATCTCCAATAAGAATAGGTCATAAATATGATAGTCCAGGACAAGCCCTTTAAGGCTAAATTTACATACTCAGTTAACATCCTGTACATTTCCCCTAAAGGTACCGTCACACATAACGAGATCGCTAGCGAGATTGCTGCTGAGTCACGGTTTCTGTGACGCAGTAGCGATCTCGTTATGTGTGACACTTACCAGGCCCCTGCTGTGAGATCTCTAGTCGTTGCCGAATGGTCCAGGCCATTTTCTTCAAAGGCATTGTCCTGCTGGGCAGGACACATCGCTGTGTTTGACACTGTGTGACAGGGTCACAGTGACTGCATCATTTTCAGGATCGCTAGTAAGTCGTTGTGTGTGACTGGGCCTTTAGCTTGATTGATAATACCCACTTGGCCAGAGCAAGTCTTCCTGAATTTAATCAGTGACCCTGAATGTTTGCACTGACACTGCAGGAGCCTATCAAGTGCGCACACACAGTATCAGTCTAGGTGCACTCACTTCCTCTCTCCTGTCTGCAGCAGCCACTCGCTGTACACAGGGTCACACAGTAGCGAGAGGCCGCTGCAGACAGGATAGAGGTTGCCTACATGTATACTGTGTGCACCTGCACTCGCTGAGCTTCTAAAGTGGAAGTGCGGACGCCTAGGGCCGGAGATTCAATTCAGGCCACGCTGGATTTAGGCAAGCAAGTCTTGTCAATCAACATGACAATGGTGCACCAAAGCGCCCTCATTGGCATATGGGATAAATCATGTTTTATGTAAAACTAAAGTAATGAAATCTACACCATGTGCACAGTTATTAGGCAAGTTGTATTTTAGCAGATTTTTTTTATTATTGATCAACAACTATGTTCTCAATCAACCCAAAAGACTCATAAATATCAAAGCTTAATAGTTTTGGAAGTTACAGGGTTTTTTTTTAGATTTGGCTATCTTAGGAGGATATCTGTTTGTGCAGGTAACTATTACTGTGCAGAATTATTAGGCAACTTAATAAAAACCAAATATATTCCCCTCTCACTTGTTTATTTTCACCAGGTAAACCAATATAACTGCACAAAATTTAGAAATAAACATTTCTGACATGCAAAAACAAAACCCCAAAAAATTAGTGACCAATATAGCCACCTTTCTTAATGATGACACTCAACAGCCTACCATCCATAGATTCTGTCAGTTGCTTGATCTGTTTACGATCAACATTGCGTGCAGCAGCCACCACAGCCTCCAAGACACTGTTCCGAGAGGTGTACTGTTTTCCCTCCCTGTAGATCTTACATTTTATTAGAGACCACAGGTTCTCTATGGGGTTCAGATCAGGCGAACAGGGGGCCATGTCATTATTGTTTCATCTTTTAGACCTTTACTGGCCAGCCACACTGTGGAGTAGTTGGATGAATGTGATGGAGCATTGGAGCATTGTCCTGCATGAAAATCATGTTTTTTTTTAACGATACATACGTCTTCATGTACCACTGCTTGAAGAAGTTGTCTTATAGAAACTGGCAGTAGGTCTTGGAGTTGAGCTTCACTGGTAACAAGAAAAGAGAGTTTTTTCAGCTCACCCACAGTATCATTTCACCTGGCTCCAGGACCCAGAACGGTGCAAGGAAATGAACTCCGTGTTCAGGAATATAAAGCAGCAAGTGGTGGAAATTCCTTTCCCAATCCAGCAACACGTCCGAGATAGATGTGAATTAAAAATTCATTTTATTGAAAAATTATTAAAATACCAATCATCAGAATGACATCCAAAACATTTTTTTCTTTAAAAAGAAAGCGTCTTACGCGTTTCTGGCCCCTTAGTCATAGACTATGACTAAGGGCCACAATGGCCAGAAACGCGTAAGACGCTTTCTTTTTAAAGAAAAAACATTTTTGGATGTCATTCTGATGATTGGTATTTTAATAATTTTTCAATAAAATTAATTTTTAATTCACATCTATCTCGGACGTGTTGCTGGATTGGGACAGGAATTTCCACCAGTTGAGCTTCCCTCCATCCTCAATCCGAAAAGGTCCCACAAGTTCATCTTTGATGATACCAGCTCATACCAGTACCTCACCTCCACCTTGCTGGCGTCTGAGTCGGAGTGGAGCTCTCTGCCCTTTACTGATCAGCCTCTGGCCCATCCATCTGGCCCATCAAGAGTAACTCACTTCATCAGTCCTTAAAATCTTTGAAAAATCGTTCTTAAGATATTTCTTGGCCCAGTCTTGACGTTTTATCCTTAGGTTTCTTGTTCAAAGGTGGTCGTTTTTCAGCCTTCCTTATTTTGGCCATGTCCCTGAGTATGGCACACCTTGTGCTTTTTGATACTCCAGTAACGTTGTAGCTCTGAAATATGGCCAAACTGGTGGCAAATGGCATCTTGGCAGCTTCACGCTTGATTTTCCTCAATTCATGGGCAGTTATTTTGCGCCTTTTTTGCCCAACGCGCTTCTTGCGACCCTGTTGGCTATTCGCCATGAAACTCTTGATTGTTCGGTGATCACGCTTCTCAAAAATTTGGCAATTTCAAGACTGCTGCATCCCTCTGCAACACATCTCACAATTTTGGACTTTTCAGAGCCCATCAGATCTCTCTTCTGACCCATTTTGCCAAAGGAAAGAAAGTTGCCTAATAATTAAGCACACCTTATATAGGGTCTTGATGTCATTACACAACACCCCTCCTCATTACAGAGATGCACATCACCTTATTTACGTAATTGGTAGTGGTCGCTCAAGCCTATACAGCTTGGAGTAGGACAACATGTATAAAAATCATTATGTGATCAAAATACTCATTTACCTAATAAGTCTGCACACAGTGTATACTATACGGATGATTTGTATAGTGGCTAAATCCCCTATATTACTGTATAATTGGTTTAGATTGAGGTTTGGGGGTGACAGACTGCCTTTAAAGTAGTCTTCTTTAGAAAGCTGAAAATGTCCTAAGTGTTAAAACTTTCAACGTTATTGACTTTGATGTACTTTGGAAACTGTTTGAGGTTTTTTCCCGCTGCACCACAAGTCTTATGATCAATGAGTGCTGATTGTTTGTCTGTGAAATAACCACAAAAGTGCTAAACCACAGCAGGAACTGACAAAGTGAAGTTGCCCTCTGCACAGCCCCCTGCTTTGCGGTGTCTGATTCAATACATGGGTGTACCAGAGGAACCTGTGGTTTTCTGATAGGGCATCTGAGCCTGTAATAACCTAGCCATAATATGTATGTTATTTTACAGGAGACATCTGTCACAAAAGTGCATGACGTGGGAGCCCTCATCACCTTCATCTGTGGGGTTGCATATATATTTCTTCAATCCATCATCACATTCAAAGCCTGTCCTCATTGGAACAAAAAGGGAATCTGCTATGTACGAATGACAATATCTGTGATATCCATAATTGCTATATTTCCTAGTATCCTTTTCATACTCATTAGTAGGTTTTGTTTAGAGGCATAAGGCTTGGTTGTTGTACTTGGGGAAAGAGAAGTTGGGCTTCCATTTCACCCAGCCATTCATTGAGGTGACCAAAGGAAGTTATGACACGCCAGGTTGCGAGCTCCCAGTCTAAAGAAGTGGAGAACTCTGGGCCAAGGACTGTTGGAGTCACCACCATGGGGAATGGTATGGCTGATGTATGTTATGTTTCTTTGTCGCTCCATTGGGAGACCCAGACAATTGGTGTACAGCTACTGCCTCCGGAGGCCACACAAAGTATTACACTTTAAAAAGTGTAACCCCTCCCCTCTGCCTATACACCCTCCCGTGCATCACGGGCCCATCAGTTTTTATGCTTTGTGTTGAAGGAGGCACACATGCACACAAGCTCCACATTTTAGTCAGCAGCAGCTGCTAATTATATCGGATGGAAGAAAAGAGGGCCCCCCACAGGGCCCCCGGCATGCTCCCTTCTCACCCCACTGAGTCGGCGGTGTTGTTAAGGTTGAGGTACCCATTGCGGGTACAGAGGCTGGAGCCCACATGTCGTTTTCCTTCCCCATCCCTTAGAGGCTCTGGGAGAAGTGGGATCCTAACCGGTCACCATTCACTGGGACCGAGCTCCATCCGCAGCCCCTGGGGGAATCTGACGGACAGGAGCCTGGATATCATCAGGGACAGGGCCCTGCATCCATAAGGTACTCTGTGTCCCCTTAGGGACGGTGCATGCAGCGCCTGTGTTACAGACGCCGCAGCGGCTCCTGTGTGGTTTGTGAGACCGGGACTACCGCGCCGACCGCGCCTGTTTGCCGGCCGCGTTTTTAACTTTAGTCCCCGGCTTTTGCGGCCTAGTACCATATACTCCCGCCCCCGGGCCTGCCAGTCAGGGGTAAGGGCGGGACGGCCGACTGGACGTCGGCAGTGAGGGCTGTAGCATACTTTGGTATCCTCCTCCCCCCTCACTGAGCACTGTGGGGGCACCAGTTTCCCGCACTTTATTAGGCACGCCCACGGCTCCATCCTCCCCTCAGAACGCTGGCAGCCATTGTTATAATCACTTCTGCCGGTGGGGGATTTCAGAACGAGCTCCGCAGTTCTGGGAGAAGTGGGATCCTAACCGGTCGCCGTTCACTGGGACCGGGCTCCCTCCGCAGCCCCTGGGGGAATCTGACGGACAGGAGGCTGGATATCATCAGGGACAGGGCCCTGCATCCATGAGGTACTCTGTGTCCCCTTAGGGATGGTGCATGCAGCGCCTGTGTTACAGACGCCGCAGCGGCTGCTGTGTGGTTTGTGAGCCGGGACTACCGCGCCGACCGCGCCTGTTGGCCGGCCGCGCTTTTAACTTTAGTCCCCGGCTTTTGCGGCCTAGTACCATGTACTCCCGCCCCCGGGCCTGCCAGTCAGGGGTAAGAGCGGGACGGCCGACTGGACGTCGGCAGTGAGGGCTGGAGCATGCTTTGGTATCCTCCTCCCCCCTCACTGAGCAGTGTGGGGCACCAGATGCCCGCACTTTATTAGGCACTTCCACGGCTTCATCCTCCCCTCAGAACGCTGGCAGCCATTGTTATAATCACTTCTGCCGGTGGAGGATTTCAGAATGAGCTCTGCAGCTCTGGGAGTCCCAGGCAGGGAATCTGGTGGACACACCACCGCTTGGGGCGGTTGGTAAGCCACACCAGTTGTCAGGTGCTGGCCCCCCTTGGGTGCCGAAGTGTATATATATATATATATATATATATATTGTATACATTTTCTCTATTCGGCAGCATTATTTGCTTTTGGCTATATCTCTAAGAGGAGACAACAGCATGTCGTCCACAGAAAGCAAGGGGGCCAAGGCACAGGCTTATTTTGTTGCAACCTGTACCTCTTGTGCGGCTATGTTACCTGCAGGTTCCACCTACCCTCATTGTGACAATGCTCGGCCCCTGTGGCACTCACTCAGCCGGAGCCTCCGGCACTGGTGGGACCCTCGGCTCAGGTGGTACCGCCGGTTTCCACTGCACAGATGGAAGGGACAGAGTTTACAATTTTGACTGAGAAACTCTCTGAGTCGCTTCACATTCCATGGCTCAGTCTATGCACAGATGGTCTGCTAAGATACTAGAAGCTTGGCAGTCCAGACCGGTAACACAGGGCCAGGGCACTGTGAGTTCATCGCCCCCAGGCCCCTCTCGGTCGGTACAGCAAAGGGCTCCTGGGGTGGCACCCAGATCCCACGGTGAGAACTCCGACATGGACCGCAGCCTCAGACAGGCTAAGCGGGCTTGCTGGGAACCTTCCCCGACTTCATCACGCGGTTCGGGGTCTCAGCATGAGGACTCTCTGGAGGATGAAGCGGAGGTCGCAGCTCAGGGCTCTGATCCTGACGTTGCTCTCAATCTGGATACACCTGAAGGGGACGCCATAGTAAATGACCTTATAACGTCCATCTACCAGGTGCTAGTCCTTCTCCCCCAACTCCACCTATAGAGGAGTCGGCTTCACAGTAGGAGAAACACCAGTTTAGGTTTCCCAAACGTACCCGGAGTGCGTTTTTCGATCACTCTAACTTCAGAGATGCTGTCCAGAAGCACAGAGCATTTCCGGACAAGCGCTTTACTAAGCGCCTTAATGACACACGTTACCCTTTCCCCCCTGACGTATTTAAGGGTTGGGCTCAGTGTCCCAAGGTGGATCCTCCAGTCTCCAGACTGGCGGCTAGACCCGTAGTATTAGTGGCAGATGGTTCATCGCTCAAGGATGCCACTGACAGGCAAATAGAGCTCATGATGAAATCCATCTATGAAGCCATAGGCGCGTCTTTTGCTCCGGCCTTCGCAGTCGTGTGGGCACTCCAAGCTATCTCAGCTTGTCTGTCTGAGACTAATGAGGTCGCACGTACCTCTGCCCCGCAGGTTGTGTCTTTGCCTTCTCAGGCGTCGGCTTTTTCGTCCTACGCCATGAACGCCGTCCTGGACTCTGCGAGCCGTACAGCGGTAGCATCCGCCAATTCGGTGGCAGTCCGCAGGACCATGTGGGTACGCGAATGGAAGGCAGACTCTGCTTCCAAGAAGTTCTTAACCGGTTTGCCATTTTCTGGCGACCGTCTGTTTGGCGAGCAATTGGATGAAAAACCGATGGGCGAGAGACATTCCGTCTCATGGTTACAGGATAGAGCTCAGCTCTCGTCCTCCGACTCGTTTCTGCAGATGGAGTTGTGATCCCCGTTCCGCTTCAAGAACGTGGTCGCGGTCTTTACTCCAACTTGTTCGGGGTACCAAAAAAGGACGGATCATTCCGGTTCGTTCCGGGCCTCATTCTGCTCAACAGACACGTGAGAACCAGACGGTCTCGGATGGAATCTCTCCGCTCAGTCATCGCTTCGATGTCCCAGGGAGTCTTCCTAGCATCAATCGACATCAGGGATGCTTATCTCCATGTGCCGATTACACCAGAGCATCAACGCTTCCGGTGTTTCGCCTCCGGGTCGAACACTTTCAGCTCGTGACTCTGCCTTTCGGCCTGGCGACAGTCCCACGGGTCTTCACCAAGGTCATGGCATCAGTGGCGATGGGCCTGCACTCTCAGGGACACTCGGTGATCCCTTACTTAGACGATCTCCTAAGTCAAGGCACCCTCCCGGGTGGCATGTCAACACAGCCTGAACATTGCTCTGGAGACTCTCCAGAGGTTCGGGTGGATCATCAATTTCCCAAAGTAAAAATTGACACCGACCCAATCACTGACTTACCTCGGGATGGAGTTTCATTCTCCCTCAGAGATAGTGAAGCTACCGCTGGACAAACAGCGTTCGCTGCAGACAGGGGTGCACTTTCTCCTTCGGGCCCAGTCTCACCCCTTGAGGCGCCTCACGCGCTTCCTAGGGAAGATGGTGGCAGCAATGGAGGCAGTTCCCTTTGCGCAGTTTCATCTGCGTCCACTCCAAGGGCACATTCTCCGCAAATGGGACAGGAAATCGACGTCCCTAGACAGGAACGTCTCTCTTTCACTGGCAGACAAAGCCTCTCTTCAGGGGTGGCTTCTTCCCACTTCTTGGTCGAAAGAAAAATCCTTCCTGCTCCCATCCTGGGCTATGGTCACGACGGACGAGAGTCTGTCAGGGTGGACAGCGGTCTTCCTCCACCACAGGGCTCAGGGAACCTGGACTCTGACAGAGTTCTCCCTTCAGATCAATGTTCTGGAGATAAGGGCAGTGTAGCTAGCCCTAAAGTCGTTCCAGCGGGGGCTGGACGGCAGGCAGATCCGGATACAGTCGGACGACGCCACGGCGGTCGCGTACATCAACCACCAGCACAGAGCGCTGGCGGCGGACGCATCAGTTCAGGACTGGTCGCAATTTCGACTGCCTTATGTATTTCCTCCTCTGGCGCTGCTGCCCAGAGTGTTACTCAAGATCGGGTCCGACTGCCGCCGCGCCATCCTCGTCGCTCCAGACTGGCCGAGGAGGTCATGATACCTGGATCTGTGGCACCTCACGGTGGGTCGACCGTGGGCGCTCCCGGACCGACCAGACTTGCTGTCCCAAGGGCCATTTTCCATCTGAATTCTGCGGTCTTCAACCTGACTGGGTGGCCATTGAGTCCTGGCTCTTAGCGTTCTCAGAGTTATCTCTATCACGCCTTTCGCAGAAGGTGGTCTTCCTAGTGGCAGGCACATCACTTCGGAGAGTGTCTGAGCTAGCAGCGCTGTCATGCAAAGCCCCCTTCCTGGTGTTTCGCCAGGATGAGGTGGTTCTGCGTCCGGTCCCGGAATGCCTACTTAAGGTGGTATCCCCCTTTTCTTATCAATCAGGATATCTCCTTACCTTCTTTTGGCTCTCATCCAGTTCACAATTGTGAAAAGGATTGCACTTGTTAGATCTCGGGAGAGCACTCCGGCTCTTCTTTTCGCACACTGCGCCCCCGCGCCGTTCTGATGCGCTCTTTGTCCTTGTCACTGGCCAGCGTAAGGGGTCGCAGGCTTCCAAGTCAACCTTGGCTTGGTGGATCAAGGAACTGATCCTTGAAGCCTACCGTTCTTCTGGGCTTCCGATTCCTTTAGAGCTGAAAGCCCATTCTACCAGAGCCGCAGGGGCATCCTGGGCATTGCGTCACCAGGCTACGGCTCAGCAGGTGTGTCAGCACTACCTGGTCGAGTCTGCACACTTTCACGAAACACTATCAGGTTCATGCCTATGCTGTGGCAGATGCCAGCCTAGGTAGGCGAGTCCTTCAGGAGGCGGTTGCTCACCTGTAAGAGAGGGCCGTTTTTTCGGCTCTTTTTATCGAGGTATTCTTTTACCCACCCAGGGACTGCTTTTGGACATCCCAATTGTCTGGGTCTCCCAATGGAGCGACAAAGAAGAAGGGAATTTTGTTTACTTACCGTAAATTCCTTTTCTTCTAGCTCCTATTGGGAGACCCAGCACCCGCCCCTGTTCCCATCGGGCTGTTGTTCTTTTGTGTACACATGTTGTTCATGTTGAAGGGTTCTTTTGGTTCATGGTTTCAGTTCTCCGAACATCCTTCGGATTCAATTTACCTTAGACCAATTTATAAGTTCCTCCTTCCTGCTTTGGCACCAAAACTGATGGGCCCGTGATGCACGGGAGGGTGTATAGGCAGAGGGGAGGGGTTACACTTTTTAAAGTGTAATACTTTGTGTGGCCTCCGGAGGCAGTAGCTATACACCAATTGTCTGGGTCTCCCAATAGGAGCTAGAAGAAAAGGAATTTACGGTAAGTAAACAAAATTCCCTTCTTTGCAGAGCTGGACGGTAGGCTAACAGCCTGTACAAGAGTGCTGTATAGAATGTACAGTTAGTATTTACTTTAACATATTAAAACATTTTTACACATACACTGCTTAACATTGAAATTACAACACTGAAAGAAAAATTTGTGAAATTATGGAAATCACAGGATCAGTACAAAGACTGAGAATATACAATTGATGAAAAAAGGAAACAAATCTTTCAAAACATTTAGATTTAATCAAAATTTAGTATGAGCGCCACACGCAGAAATACATGCCCTTACACAGCTTGGCTGCTATTAATGAGGTCATTATTAATTTTTTGAGAAATAGAGATGAGTGAACCCGAACTGTGGCGTTCGATATTCATACCAACATGGACTTTACAAAAAAGTCAGAGTTTGGAAGTTTACATATGCAAACCACTCATATGAGCATCGCTATGCTCGGGTACACTGTGCTCAGCCCAGCGAGCCGCTTGCAGTGGTTGAATGGCTCATACTGGGGGTAACAACAGCATGATAAAATGCAGTGTGCAAAAAACAAAAAATGGAAAAACTCCACCCACCTGGAAGTGCTGGCTGTATGTGGGCGGAGAAACAGACTGCCCAATCAGTGAGTTCCAATGACGTTCGAGTAAAGTATGGGTCCAGAACAGAACTTTATCCAAAGTCCTGCTGAACCCGCCAGAACCGAACTTCAGCGGGTCTGCTCATCTCTAATGAGGAATGTTCTGCCAGGCTGAATGTACTTGGTCACGCAATTTATCAAGGTCTGCTGCTGCCAGCTCTTCTTGCAATTGTCGACCAATGACAGCCCAGAAGGATACTCCCATAAACAGTGTTTATCAACTATACATATCAGTGAGTGGTTTGCTTGGGGTCTTATTATTGGGACCTGCCAGTGATCACAAGGTGTTATAGCTGTGAAAATAAAGCATTACTGATTATGTGCAATAACTGCATTAAAGTCTAAAGGGTAAAGTTTCTCATTTTGGAGAGCACCAAGATGGCGTAGGGAGACATACCAAATGCCGTTCTCCCCTGAGAATCTAAATTTGCAAATAGCCTCTTTACAACCCCAAAACACGTGTCTGCAAATACAAATTCTGGTTTGGCAATTTATCTTAAGTAAAGAGTTGATAATGATAACAACAATAACCTCTAAACCAACCTCCAGTACTTGTGCTGTTACAGCAACATTGGCACCCGCTCTTCCGGGGCATGCGTGGCATTGATATTTTACTCATGACTTGCAGCCAATCCGCAGCTGCTTCATTCTCACTTACCGCGGATGAAACGGACCCCCGGAAGAAATGAGGGCTGCTGCTGCTCTCTTATTTCCTCTGAATAATTTGATTTGAAGTCATGAAATCCAAAAGAGGACTAGGAACCTTTGAAGATGGTGTTTGCTACGTTTTTGGAATACAGCTACTCAATATTGCAGACATATTTAGAAAGTAAGGTATAAAATATTTGTGGGGAATGCTTATTCTAGTTCACATGCTCAGTAATGCTGTTCAGCCACTAGGGGGAGTTCACCACATATTATTATTGCTCTTTATGACTTTATCAGAACTCTACAACTCTGGCTATTCATATGAAAATAGGGTATTGGCATGATCTCTGTATACACCAGAGGTCTCAAACACGTGGCCCACGGGCCGCATGCGACCCCTCAGGCTGCTTTGTGCGGCCCCCAGGCCAGTTTCCCTGTAAACTATCGCGGCTGGTGCTGGGGCTGCAGCCACTGTCTGCACTTTGTTAGATGAATGTTTTGCTGCACTCTCAGAGTCCAAGGCTCTGCGTGCGCAGCACCGGCAAAACAATCATCTGACAGAAATCGCTGCCAGGGACTGCGGCCCCTGCACCGGCCGCGATAGTCACCGGGGGCACGGGCCTGCAGACAGCAAGAAGCAGAGGTGAGGCAGCCGAGGGAACGCGGGACAGGTGAGAAGAATGGTGTGTTTTTTTTTTGCTGTGTGTGTATGTGAAGGACGGCACATTATCCCCTTAGCGACCTATGATGTACTGGTACGTCATGGCTCCCTGATGCTTAAGGACCCATGACATACCCAGTACGTCATGGCGAAATCGCGGCCCCGGAGCCCCGGTGGCTGAGATCGCTTTGCATTGCAAATACCTTAGATTCGGGGAGGAGGGGACCTCAGGAGGGGTGGTGTCTCCTCCCCATACCTACGGAGGCTGTGATTGGCTGACGAACGCTGCTCAGCCAATCACAGCCACTGTAATGTTTCAGCCATTGAAAATGGCTGAAACATTGAAATCCAGCCATGATCAGTTGAGCTATAGCACTGATCATTGGCTGGAGCTGGGTGACCTCTGTTTCACCCGCCCCCAGCTCTGATTGGAGAAACCGGCCTTGTGACCAATCTCTCCAATTACTGTGGATCTGGGGCCGGAGACCGCTCCCCTCAGCTTCACTCCGGCGTCTGTGAAAGGTGAGGGGAGCAATCGGTAAGTTATAGCCACTGCCCCCCTGACCCATTACTAAAGGATGGGCACATTACTATAGAATAGGGACAAGGTGATCACATTACCATAGGAAATGGACAAGGTGGGCACATGACTATAGGATGGGGACAAGGTGAGCACATGACTATAGGATGGGGACAAGGTGGGCAAATGACTATAGAATAGGACAAGGTGGGCACATGACTATAGGATGGGGACAAAGTGGGCACATGACTATAGGATGGGGACAAGGTGGGCACATGAATATAGAATAGGGACAAGGTGTGCACATGACTATAGGATGGGGACAAGGTGGGCACATGACTATAGGATGGGGTCATGGGGACAAGGTGGGCACATTACTATAGGATAGGGACAAGGTGGGCACATGACTATAGGATGGGGACAAGGTGGGCACATGACTATAGGATGGGGTCATGGGGACAAGGTAGGCACATTACTATAGGATAGGGACAAGGTGGGCACATGACTATAGAATAGGGACAAGGTGGGCACATGGCTATAGGATGGGGACATTACTATAGAATAGGGACAAGGTGGGCACATGACTATAGGATGGGGACAAGGTGGGCACATTACTATAGAATAGTGACAAGGTGGGCACATGACTATAGGATGGGGACCAAGGCTGGGGACATTACTAAAGGATGGGGACATAACAAGGATGGGCATAATACTATTGGATGAGGACATTACTATAGAATAGGGACAAGGCTGGGGTCATTACTATAGGATGGGGACAAGGTGGGCACATTACGATAGGATGGGGACTAGGATGGGCACAGTACTACAGGATAGGAACATTACTACAAGGGGACAAGGATGAGAAACATTACTATAGGATAGGGATAAGGCTGAGGACATTACTATAGGATAGGCACATTACTATAGGATGGGGACAAGGATGGACACATTACTACAGGATGGGCACATTATGATAAGATGGGGACAAGGCTGGGGACATTACTATAGGATGGGGACAAGGTTGGCACATTACTCTAGGATAGGGACATTACTGTAGGATGGGCACATTACTATAGAATGGGACAATTATATGATGGGGACAGTACTACAGGATAGGGAGATACAAGGGGACAAGGATAGAGAACATTACTATAAGATGGGGAGAAGGCTGGACACATTACTATAGGATGGGCACATTACGATAAGATGGGGACAAGGCTGGGGAACATTACTATAGGATGGGGACAAGGATCAGCACATTACTGTAAGATGGGGACTAGGATGGGGCATGATACTACAAGGGGACAAGGATGGGCACATTACAACAAGATGGGGAACATTACAAAAAGATTTTCGCCAAAATTTCTATATATAGTGATAATTGTAACACTATTAGCTATTAGTTACAAGAAAGGGATAAAATGTAAAAAAACAAAACTCAAAATAAGGCATGACTTTTTTTTACCATCAAATTTTTTTTTTTTATAGTTAACCAAAGAATATGCACATTTTTTATAATAAACAAGTGAAAAATTTTCAAAATCAATGATCCAAAGGTGTGTAAAAAAAAAAAAAAAAATATGGTACCAATAAAAATGTCACTTTGTCCTGCAAAGAATGCTGCCCCCAAATTATTTTTTTCCTCTGTGCGGCCCATACATCCAGCCGAGTTTGAGACCCCTGGTATACACTATTGTTATGTAATGGTGGTAATAGAGGGGGTAGTTTGATGTCGATATTAACAGTCTGGCATTAGCTTTAGCGCATTATGTGTATTGCGTGGCAGCATAATCTAAAAGCCCTATAGTATAGTGGCATTTTTTAATTTTTTATTGAGAGTATTACCTATGTTTTCCAAGTGTGCATATATTAATTTATATGTGTGTCATTTACATATTCACATTCATTCTTGTGAAAAAAAAAATCCCTGAAAGTCTCCAATATTCTGTAATTCTAGTGATACATTGGGTGTACTATGAGCTAGTATTAATCGCTGCTGTATTGAACTGGAAGGTTTTACAATATTCTAGGTTTCTACTATCAGTAAATTCCTTAACATTTACATCTAACAGTGATAATATGTGCTGCATTCGATGGTATAAAGCTGTACCATTGTACCGTTGGTGAGGAGGTATGGAATTTATTTATTTTTTTACTTAGTTTGATTTTAAGTCTGTAATTGGTTACTGCCTATTACCACTAAGTATTATATTTTTTCTCTTTGGATATAGCCCTCTCCATATCACCAGGCAAGTGCAGTCTCAGAGTGGGTTGTAGCTTTCGGCTTTGTGACCTTCTTCCTGACCTACATAAAGGAATTTCAGGTTGGTTTATATATCATCTATTTAGGTTTTCTTAGTGATCAATAATATTTAACCAGGCAACTATTTTTTGGGCAAGACCAGATGTTTCAATTGAATGTGCACTACCAAACCACTCCTATGGGTGCACAATATTGACGACAAATTGTTGAGTTGCAACTAGTCATGGGCGAACTTGGTGCGGGACCGGAATTAATTCCGGATATCTGTCTGGATGCTGATCCCCATATAAGTCTTTGAGGACCCGAATCATGCTCTTTAAAATGGGGGTAGAAAGGTCTAGAGGGATTAGAGCAAGCGCGTTATACTTACTGAGTCTCCCGCATGGCTATAACACTACTTCCGGGGTCGCTCATTACCTTCATACATATTCATTGCTTCCCCTGCACCCCCACCCTGTGGGACAGTGTGTCTGACTGCTTGGAATCACAAATGCTGCGGGCATCTCTCTAGTGGTGTAAAAATAAACAAACAAGTTTATATGTTGGTGCAAAGCGTACAACTACAGGCTGCAGCCCCCAACCATGTGCTTGGCTGTCTATCAAATTAAGAGGTGCCCCATGCAGCTTTTTTAAAAATTATTTACCGAAATTATTTTAAAAAAACGGCGTGCGGTTTCCTTCAATTTTAATAACCGGGAAGCTGGTGTTCTCAGGTTTGGGAGACCCATGGTTATTCTGCCCCCCCAGCCTAAAAATAGCAACCTGCAGCCGCCTAGACCTGTCGCATCCATTTGATCCCGGCACTTTACCTGGTGCCTGGTGCGGTGGCTATCGGGGTAATATAAGGGGTTAATGACAGCTCACAGCTGCCACTAAGCCCTTGATTAGTGATGGGAGGCATCTATGAGACCCAACATTACTAATCTGTAAGTGAAAAGAAATAAAACACAAACACTGTAAAAATCCTTTATTTGAAAAAAAAAAAAAATATATATATATACAAAAAACCCACCCTCTTTCATCCTTTTTGTAACTTCAAACACCCAGGTCCGACGTAATTCACACGAGGTCCCACAACAATCCCGGCTCTGCTACATACATACTGAAGTAACAGCATGTGGACACAGAACATGTCCACACGCTATGGCTTCAGGCAGAGACTGACTCAGCCTCAGCTGTGATGTCACTCAGTTTATTTGTGGTCACAGCTCGAGGTTCCCACGGTACCCCACCTGTGACCAAAAGTAAACTGACCTCATTGAACTCAGTCACCTCACCTCAGGTAAACTGAGTTCACAGACCTGCATCATCACATTTGGTACTGAAATTTATACCCTATATTCATGCACCAACTCTGCATCTTTGAGCAATAAAAAGCATAAAAACACAATGTGGTTTTGATATGGTGGTGATGGCGATTTTTCACCAGGAGATGCAGATTTGGTGCAGAACTATGGTGTATAAATTTCAGCACCAAATCTTCATCTCTTCAAAAAATGCACAAAAACAGTGCGGTTTTCTGCCAGTAGATGCAGATTTGGTGCTGAAATTTATACACCATATTCCTGCACCACATCAACATCCCCTGGCAAAAAAACCGCATCACTACCAAATCAAAACCGCATTGTGTTTTGATGCATTTTCTTTTGCCAGAAGATGCAGATTTGGTGCAGGAATATGGTGTATAGACTTTAGCACCAAATCTGCAGCTCTTGAGATACAGGTTTGTGAACTTACTGACTGAGTTTAATGAGACCACCTGAGGTCAGTTTATCTGCGGTCACCGGTGGGGTACCATGGGAACCTCCAGCTATGACTGCAGATAAACTGAGTGATGTCACCGCTCACAGCTGTGGCTAAGCCAGGCTCGGCCTGAAGCCACAGCGTGTGAAAATGTTTTCTGTCTGCGACAATTCTCATTGGCTGAAGACTACTATTTTAAGGCTGTGTGGACTGCAGGTCATTTTTTTTTTTAAATGATTTCTTTAAATAATTTAAAAAAAGCCACATATGGTCCCTCTTATTTTGATACACACTCAAGATAAGCACACAGCTGGGGGCTGCAGCTTGTAGCCATATGATGTGTTTGTCCTTGGTATCATATGAGGGTACCCTATGCCCTTTTTTTTAATTTAGTTATTTTTGCACAACTATAGGGACACAGACAAGCGTGTGTGATTCCAAGCAGTCAGACACGCTGTCACACAGAGTGGGGGCACGGTCTCACTGCAACCAATCACAGACCTCAGGCCTGCCAGTGGGCGGGAGAAGCAATATGTTTGCGAGTATTGAGTGGCCCCAGAAGTACTATTACAGCCGTGTGGGGACTGGTAAGTATAACGCGCTTGCTTTATTCCTATTTTCTTTCTTTTATCTTTATTTTTTTAATTACATGGGTTGCTGGATCTGGATTCTTACCCAGAGTTCCCTGAGAACTCTGGGCCAGGGCTCAGTCCATGGATACTAGGTATCCCACTCGGATCCAAAATTTTACAGTCCGAGTTCACCCTTCATTTGTTGCAATGTCTGGTTTAATCTATATTTAATTTCTATTTTATTTGTGTAGGGCAATATGTAATGAATAAACAAGGATCAGTTATATTTTGCAAAGCGTTTTGCCCTTATAACATGTACAGCATTGTACAGGGGCATCTCTCTCCCTAGTATAAAACAGCACATGAACCATATGCTTTTGTGTAGATGTTAGATGCTGTATGTACAATGCTCACCTTAAAGGGGTTAAGAGAATTTACCTTCGTGCATATGAAATCCAATGGAGCATAACATTTTTTTGTAACGTGGTGTCTTATGAAATCAAGCAGAGTAAAGCCCGCTTTACACGTTGCAATTTCGCATACGATATCGTATGCGATTTGCAACGCCCCCATCATATATGCGGCACGTTCAATTTGGTGAACGTGCCGCACAAACAATTAAACCCAGTCACACGTACTTACTCGTCCATACGACCTCGCTGTGGGCGGCGAACGTCCACTTCCTGGAATGGGAGGAACGTTAGGCGTCACAGCGACGTCACGCAGCCAATATAAGCGGAGGGGCGGAGCTGAGCGGGACGTAAACATCCCACCCACCTCCTTCCTTACGCATTATCGGCGGCAGCTGTGGGAGCCAGGTAAGTTCTGTTCAATGTTCCCGGTGTGTCACACACTGCGATGTGTGCTGCCCCGGGAACATTGAACAACCACACGTTCAATTCTAGAGAAAGATACGATGTGTATGCGATGAACGTTTTAACGTTCAATCGCAATCGCACGTACCTGTCACACACTGCAATGTAACTTACAATGCCGGATGTGCGTCACTTACGACGTGACCCCGCCGACACATTGTAAGATACATTGCAGCGTGTAAAGCGGGCTTAAGGGCTTATGCAGAGGTCCATGCAAATTGGTCCGACCTCAGACAACAATGCTCAGCCTGACTGCAGGTCTTCCGACCCGAGCAAGACAACTCCATATATTTCTATTAGATTGTGACAGCTGCAGCCAGTCCATAAATTGTAGTCCAAGATTGTACCCATTTCCACGAACATCTGCATAAGACCTAAAACTACATATGAAATCACCAGCAGATAACAGGTCTCATTTTACTAAATACCGCTAAGTATTTAGAATTGGCAGCCAGAAAGTCACATTTTGGGACGTACACTGGGTGCAGAATTGTTAGGCAAGTTGTATTTTAGTGGATTTTTTTTATTATTGATCAATAAATATGTTCTCAATCAACCCAAAAGACTCATAAATATCAAAGCCTAATATTTTTGGAAGTTGGAGTGTTTTTTTTTTTAGATTTGGCTATCTTAGGAGGATATCTCTTTGTGCAGGTAACGATTACTGTGCAGAATTATTAGGCAACTTAATAAAAACTAAATATATTCCCATCTCACTTGTTTATTTTCACAAGGTAAACCAATATAACAGCACAAAATTTAGAAATAAACATTTCTGACATGTAACAACAAAACCCCAAAAAAATAGTGACCAATAAAGCCACCTTGCTTTATGATGACACTCGGCAGCCTACCATCCATAGATTTTGTCAGTTGCTTGATCTGTTTACGATCAACATTGCATGCAGCAGCCACCACAGCCTCACAGACACTGTTCCGAGAGGTGTACTGTTTTCCCTCCCTGTAGATCTTACATTTTGAGGGACCACAGGTTCTCTAAGGGGTTCAGATCAGGTGAACAAGGGGGCCATGTCATTATTTTTTCATCTTTTAGACCAGGGGTGGGGAACCTCCGGCCCGCGGGCCGTATGCGGCCCGCGATGACCTTTTCTGTGGCCCCCGGGGCACTGGAGCAGATTCCCGGTGGCTGTGGTGCTCGGGCAGCCGCTCATCTTGTCTATTGCCGGCAGACAGCACTGGGGGTGGGACTTCCTCCCTCTGGCTCCTACATGCTCCCTGTGAGATTGCAGCTAGAATCAGAGTGATGGGGGAGGGGCCTGCACGGGATATAGAAGTCTGTATAGTGCCGTGCGTTCTACCTCTCACACTCCCATTCTGTGCTCGGCTGTTCATGGCTAGCAGGTCTTTTCTTGGAGAGAAAAGACGAGAATGAAGCCAGCCCTTGAGCTGAGCTGCTGCATCCATCACTTGTGCTGCACCTGATCTTACAGGGCACCTAAGCAGCAGGTACTTATATCTGCGCTAATTGTGTTTATATCTAATATATACCACCATATATCAAATGTATTTGTGACTTCAGTGTCCAGCGTCTGTTGTGTATACATGTGCGTGTGCTGTGTATACGGCTTGTGCGTGTGCTGTGTATACGGCGTGTGTGCTGTGTATGTGCTGTGTATACGGCGTGTGTGCTGTGTATGTGCTGTGTATACGGCGTGTGTGCTGTGTATGTGCTGTGTATACGGCGTGTGCGCTGTGTATACGGCGTGTGCGCTGTGTATACGGCGTGTGCGCTGTGTGTACGGCGTGTGTGCTGTGTGTGCGCGCTGTGTATACGGCGTGTGTGTGCTGTGTATACGGCGTGTGTGTGCTTTTGTATACGGCGTGTGTGTGTGTGTGTGTGTGTGTGTGTGTGTGCGCGCGCGCTGTTTGTTGTGTTTGGCACTTAATAAAGTTTCATATTGTAAGGTTTATTGGTATATCTAATTCCTGGTGTGCATATGTTTACATGCAGAGCTTTTTTTCTTCTCCTTATGTACTGTGTATACGGCATGTTGAGTGCTATGTATGGCTTGTTGAGTGCTGTGTATGGCTTGTGTGTGTGCTGTATACGGCGTGTGAGTGCTGTGTATGGCTTGTTGAGTGCTGTATACGGCTTGTGAGTGCTGTGTATGGCTTGTGTGTGTGCTGTATACGGCGTGTGAGTGCTGTGTATGGCTTGTGTGTGTGCTGTATACGGCGTGTGAGTGCTGTGTATGGCTTGTGTGTGTGCTGTGTACGGCGTGTGTGTGCTGTGTATGGCTTGTGTGTGTGCTGTGTACGGCGTGTGTGTGCTGTGTATGGCTTGTGTGTGTGCTGTGTACGGCGTGTGAGTGCTGTGTATGGCTTGTGTGTGTGCTGTGTACGGCGTGTGTGTGCTGTGTATGGCTTGTGTGTGTGCTGTATACGGCGTGTGAGTGCTGTGTATGGCTTGTGTGTGTGCTGTATACGGCGTGTGAGTGCTGTGTATGGCTTGTGTGTGTGCTGTATACGGCGTGTGAGTGC
This sequence comes from Anomaloglossus baeobatrachus, assembly GCF_048569485.1. Taxonomy (NCBI): domain Eukaryota; kingdom Metazoa; phylum Chordata; class Amphibia; order Anura; family Aromobatidae; genus Anomaloglossus; species Anomaloglossus baeobatrachus. The sequence continues at coordinate 226,320,069 of NC_134356.1, forward strand.
TGTGTATGGCTTGTGTGTGTGCTGTATACGGCGTGTGAGTGCTGTGTATGGCTTGTGTGTGTGCTGTATACGGCGTGTGAGTGCTGTGTATGGCTTGTGTGTGTGCTGTGTACGGCGTGTGAGTGCTGTGTATGGCTTGTGTGTGTGCTGTGTACGGCGTGTGAGTGCTGTGTATGGCTTGTGTGTGTGCTGTGTACGGCGTGTGAGTGCGGTGTATGGCTTGTGTGTGTGCTGTGTACGGCGTGTGAGTGCTGTGTATGGCTTGTGTGTGTGCTGTGTACGGCGTGTGAGTGCTGTGTATGGCTTGTGTGTGTGTGCTGTATACGGCGTGTGAGTGCTGTGCATGGCTTGTGTGTGTGCTGTATACGGCGTGTGAGTGCTGTGTATGGCTTGTGTGTGTGCTGTATACGGCGTGTGAGTGCTGTGTATGGCTTGTGTGTGTGCTGTGTACGGCGTGTGAGTGCTGTGTATGGCTTGTGTGTGTGCTGTGTACGGCGTGTGAGTGCTGTGTATGGCTTGTGTGTGTGCTGTGTACGGCGTGTGAGTGCGGTGTATGGCTTGTGTGTGTGCTGTGTACGGCGTGTGAGTGCTGTGTATGGCTTGTGTGTGTGCTGTGTACGGCGTGTGAGTGCTGTGTACGGCTTGTGTGTGTGCTGTATACGGCGTGTGAGTGCTGTGTATGGCTTGTGTGTGTGCTGTATACGGCGTGTGAGTGCTGTGTATGGCTTGTGTGTGTGCTGTATACGGCGTGTGAGTGCTCTGCATGGCTTGTGTGTGTGCTGTATACGGCGTGTGAGTGCTGTGTATGGCTTGTGTGTGTGCTGTATACGGCGTGTGAGTGCTGTGTGCAGTATACAGTATCTCCTGTGCATGTGTACTATATATGGCCAGTGTGTATCGTGGGTGGTGTAAAATAGGAAACCTGTGTCAAGGCTGTGTGCAGTATACGGCCAGTGTGTCAGAGCGGTGTGTGTATGTACAGTGTCTCCTGTGTGATATATATGATTTACCAATCTGCGCTTCAAACAAAGACAAACCTGGAAAAGCAGTTGTGAGAAGCAAACATCACAGCGCACCAAAGAGAATCATCTACGGCCGCCACAGTAGGGGTATAGGGGAGAGTTAATTGTTTGACTAATTATAGCCGGGTCATTTTCAAGTTGATAATTTTGTGCGGCCCCCGAAGGTTGGTAGAATTTTCCAAATGGCCCCCGGCAGTAAAAAGGTTCCCCACCCCTGTTTTAGAGCTTGATTGGCCAGCCACGCTGTGGAGTAGTTGGATGCATGTGATGGAGCATTGTCCTGTATAAAAATCATGTTTTTCTTGAACGATACCGACTTCTTCCTGTACCACTGCTTGAAGAAGTAGTCTTCCAGAAACTGGCAGGTCTGGGAGTTGAGCGTCACTCCATCCTCAACCCGAAAAGGTCCCACAAGTTCATCTTTGATGATACCAGCCCATACCAGTACCCCACCTCCACCTTGCTGGCGTCTGAGTCGGAGTGGAGCTCTCTGACCTTTACTGATCAGCCTCTGGCCCATCCATCTGGCCCATCAAGAGTCACTCTCATTTCATCAGTCCATAAAACCGTTGAAAAATCATTCTTAAGATATTTCTTGGCCCAGTATTGACGTTTTATCTTATGTTTCTTGTTCAAAGGTGGTCGTTTTTCAGCCTTCCTTACATTGGCCATGTCCCTGAGTATGGCACATCTTGTGCTTTTTGATACTCAAGTAACGTTGCAGCTCTGAAATATGGCCAAACTGGTGGCAAATGGCATCTTGGCAGCTTCACGCTTGATTTTCCTCAATTCATGGGCAGCTATTTTGCGCCTTTTTTGCCCAACACGCTTTTTGCGACCCTGTTGGCCATTTGCCATGAAATGCTTGATTGTTTGGTGATCACACTTCAAAAGGTTTGGCAATTTCAAGACTGCTGTATCCCTCTGCAAGACATCTCACAATTTTGGCCTTTTCAGAGCCCGTCAAATCTCTCTTCTGACCCATTTTGCCAAAGGAAAGGAAGTTGCCTAATAATTAAGCACAACTTATATAGGATGTTGATGTCAGTACACCACACCATTCCTCATTACAGAGATGCACATCACCTGATTTACTTAATTGGTAGTTGGCTCTCAAGCCGATACAGCTTGGAGTAGGACAACATGTATAAAAATTATCATGTGATCAAAATACTCATTTGCCTAATAATTCTGCACACAGTGTACATACAAAAGTCAGATTTTATCTGGAGCCTACTTGCAACGGCGCTGCAAAAAAAATAAATATAATGCACAGAAATGCAAAAATAACATTGCTGTGCACTTTCAGTCTTTCAAAGTTCAGGATTCAGAAACTGTGAAAGGGTTAAAAAAAATAACATCTTGATTCTTCAGGTATGGACTTTAGGCTGCTTTCACACTACATTTTTTTTTTTTTAACATCCGTCATGAACGTTTTTTTAACGCAAAAACGGATCCAGTGCAAAAGCATTTTCATTTCAATGCATTTGCAATGGACTCGCGTCAACATGCGTTCACCTGCATTTGCGTGCGTTATAGTGAGGATCCAGCGACTTGCAGTTTTTTAACATTTTTCAAAAACGCTACTTGTAGCGTTTTTGAGCTGCGTTCAAATACTGCAAATTGCTGGATCCTGACTATACTGCACGCAAACATATGTGAATGCTGGCATGCTGATAGACAGGATCCTGCTTGCTCTACTGAGCATGCCCAGAAACCAGCCTCGGGTGATCAGTCCCTCTCTCCCCCTCCCTCTCTGTCTCTCTCCGCCTCCCTCTCGGCCCCTCCCTCTCGCCCCCTCCCTCTCTGTCTCACCCTTTCCCTCTCCCCCGCCTGAGAGCTGCGGACACTCATGACCAAGATAAATATCGGATAACCAAGCAAAGTGCTTCTCTTAGTTACCCGATGTTTACGTTGGTTACGTGTGCAGGGAGCAGGGAGCCGGCTCCTAGCAGCTGCAGACGCTCGTAACCAACATAAATATCGGGTATCCAAGCAAGTTACCCGATGTTTACCTTGGTTACGAGCCTCTGCAGCTGTCAGAAGTCAGCTCCCAGTCTATCACGTTCAGTTCACTGACTCCCGATCACATGACTCCAATGCCCGCCCATAAACTTAAAGTGACAGGATCCTGCAAAATAACACATGCGTTTGCATGCGTTTTTTTGCTGTAAAAGCAGGATCCGCTTTTACAGCAAAAAAACGTTCATGATCATGACGCATTTTAAAAAAACCTAGTGTGAAAGCAGCCTTACCAAAAAATCAGTGTTCGAGTTCAGAGTTAAGGTGCTTTACATATGCAAACCACTCGACCGAGCATTGGGGTGATCAGGTACGCTCGGTGCTCAGGCAAGTGCGAGTCACTTGCAGTGTCTGAATGGCTTGCACTGGGAGTAACAATAGCGTTATCGGATGTAGTGTGTACCCCTCCAAAAATTAGAAGCATTTCGCCCTCCTTCCCCTGGAAGTATTCTGTTTATGTGGGCAGAGACCCGAACTGCCCAATAAGTGACTTCCATTGATGTTCAGGTCAAGTCCCAAACAGAACTTTTTCTAAAGTCCGGCTGAACCCACGAAACCAAACTTCAACAAGTCCGCTCATCTCTATTCAGGAAGCTTCATTTAGAAGCCACTCACACTTTATAGTTAGACATAACAATATGAAAGAAACGCCGGTGGTGGAGTCATCACAAAAAATCCACCTGCGAAGTCGCTTCAGGTAAACACTGTTGGTTATTTCCTGAAGCGGCATCACCTAAGAAATCCTTTGCAGTTCCACCGTGGGAATTAAGAGATTGTGTGCAAACCCATAGGGACCTTAATTTTCTTCCTAGTGCTCTGCATTATAAGGAAAAGCCTGAATTTTACACTGCAGTTTAAGGGCTCATTCAGATGAGAGTTTTTCACTTACATGTTCTTAGTTTTTTATAGTTAGAAAACATGCCCATAATGGACAATGGTGCTGTTCACAGTTCCTTGTTCGCTGACAACATGTCCACAAAAAATCACAGAGATAGGGTTCATTCACATGACCATTCCATCTGTCCTGTTCAGTTCCTGGTTTTTGCAGACCCACGGACAGGACCATCATTTCAATGTCTTTTGTGTAGGATCGGATGGCACACGGAAACACTTCCGTGTGCATCCGATCCTACAAAAAAAAAATCCACATCGGATGCCGCATGTCCAATCCGTTATTATGGAACATGTCCTATTCTGTTCTGTAATAACGGACCGTGACGCTATACAAGTCAATGGGTCCGCAAAATCCCTGGAAGCTGCACGGAAGCACTTCCGTGTGACCTCCGTCGGGTGCCCATGCAGTCTGTGTCCCACTCCCACCCCGCAGCTGCCCACACTGCAGTGTGTCAGCATCTGCCCGTACTGCAGTATCAGCAGCTTCTCACACTGCAGTGCGGGCAGCCGCGGGGATGACTAATGCTGCTGTCAGGAGGTTGGATGAGATCATTACCTGCTGTGACGATCTCCTGTATTGATGACGTCAGCGCTGTCACTGACTTCTATGCCCGCCACGTTCTCACGTCACATCTCGCGAGCGGCCCGAGACTGTCACTAGCGGTGACGTCACGAGCTCCCACGATACTGCTAAGAACGCGGCGGGCAATGGAAGGCAGTGACAGCGCTGATGTCAGGAGTGCAGGAGATCGTCACAGCAGGTAATGATCTCATCTAACCTGCTGATGGCAGCACTCATCATCCCCTGCAGTGACCTGGGCTGACCTATTGATGTTACCTCAGGTCACTGCACTGCTCTCCCAGCCAATGGGGAACATTCTGTTCTTCATTGACTGGGACAGTGAGTATTGATCGACGTGAGACCCCCTTATTGGATTACGCCGGACCCGGATTTGATACTTCTTTTCAATAAATTGGTGAAAGAGTGAATGTTTTGGGGAGTGTTTTTTCAAATAAAACTTTTTTTGTTGTCTATTTTTTTTTTATTACTCACTGGGTTGGTGATGTCGGGTATCTGATTGATGCGTGACATCACTAACCCCAGGGTTTGATGCCAGGTGACATCACTAACCCCAGGGCTTGATGCCAGGTGACATTACACATCTGGCATCAACCCCATATATTACCCCGTTTGCCACTGCACCAGGGCAACGGGATGAGATGGGGCAAAGTGCCAGGATTGGCACATCTAATGGATGTGCCACTTCTGGGGCGGCTGTGGCCTGCTATTTTTAGTCTGGGGAGTGTCCAATAATGGTGAACCTCCCTAGTCTGAGAATACCAGACCACAGCTGTCCACTGTGGGGGGGACCCCACGTATTTTGTTTTAAATTATTTATTTAATGTAAAATAACAGCGTGGGGTGCCCTCTGTTTTGGATTACCAGCCAAGGTAAAGCTGCCAGCTGCGGTCTGAAGGCTACAGCCGTCTGGTTTACCCTAGCTGGCTACAATAGATAGGGGGGACCTGACGTCATTATTTTTTTTAATTTTTTTTTTTGGCTAAATACAAGGCAAGGCACTCTTTAGTGCCACATGAAAGTCACTAAAGGTTGCCAGCTTAGAATATGCAGGGGGTAGGACATTATATGTCTTTCTCATCTATTATCTATCTATCCCTCTATTCATTCATCTATTCATTCATCCTTCGATCCCTCTATCTCTCTGTCTCTATATCTATCCATCTCTATATCTACCCATCTATTTATCTTTGTAGCTGCTTCCGTTTTTTGCAGTCCGCAAAAAAAAAACGGAAAGTACACGGATGGCACACGGATGACACACAGACCGTATATGGAACGGATGTCATACGGATGCATCCGTGAAAAAAAACTGACCGTTTTTTGCGGACCGCAAAAACGGAACAGTCATGTAAATGTACCCATACTGGTATGTCTGCTTTTGAATGGAATTATGGATTAAAATCAACTATACAGGTCTAAAGGTCTATAATGATCCTGGACAGCACATGAATGAAATCTACATGCAATCTGTGTGCTCTCCTTTTTAAAATCAAAATGGGTTGGAGATGTTTTGATTTTTTTTTATATGCCAAAATAAAAAAAAAATATCACTGATCACTGAACAGGCACACTGACCAAACACTGATGAAGATTGCCAAATGTATGTAAAGCGCTGTGGAATTAATAGCGCTATATAAATGAATAAAATTAATTATTATTATTATTATTATTATTATTATTATTATTATTATTAAGATCAGATCAAAAATGGAAAACATGAATGTCCATGAGCCAAACACTTATCTAAAAATCCATGGTTTTATTGATAGAAAAAAATTGAAACATCGTAGAAACGCATGGTCGCCAACAAAAATGTTGAAAACATTGATTTGCAATAATTTAGGACTCGTGTCTGAACCATGATTGCTACTCATTTTAACATTTTTGTTGATGGGTATGCGTTTCTACGATGTTTGAATTTTTTCTACCAATAAAACCTTGGACTTTCAGAGAAATTTCAAGCTGCTGGACTTTTACATTAGTATTGCAGTGTCCGCTCAGTGGAGTTCCTCTTTTTGGGTGAGGTTTATTCTGTTCCAAAGAAAAATGGACACTTGACTTAGGCATAAGTAAAATTTCAAAATTAAAGCTTTTTGTTTCGCAACGTTAGATTTTCCCCATGGCATTTTTTGTGATTGTCTCAATGTGGCTTACAGCTTTTGTTTTCTCAAAAAGCAGCAACTGAATCACATCTCATGTTGCAGTGATTCCCTGTAGCTGCAGACACATTAGCCTTGGCTGTCACTATTGCATGACTAAACTTTAAAGGTGTTGTCCAGTTTTAAACTACAAGACTATGACTGCAGACTTGTGAATCCTCACATTCACTGGGAGCGAGCCGACTAGATTGTATCCTCACTCAATGGAAGAGTATTGAGCAAGGCCGGGTACAGTCTAGTTGGAATGTAGCAAGAAGTATGTAAATTGATATTTGCAGTCATATGGTCACCGGCTGCCGACACTGGAGAATCCTCAAAGTGCGCAGTCTGCACATTGTGTGGATTCACAAGTCTGCAGTCACATAAAATGACACATTACAAAGTAACTAAATTCGACAGATACAAAGAAGAGTGAGGGCACTAGTCACAAGCTTACACTCTATGAGCTGGCTACTAATCAAATGTATCTGTATTTAACCTACAGTTGACACCAGAAGTTTACATACACTATCTAAAGAGACACACATGCATGTTTTTTTCTCAATATCTGACATGAAATCAGAATAAACCTTTTCCATTTTAGGTCAATTAGGATTATCAAAATTATTTATATTTGCCTTATGCAAGAAAATGAGATAGTAAGAATGTTTTAAGGCATTTTTATTGCTTTCTGCAAAGTCAAAAGTTTATATACATTAAGAGTAATATGCCTTTAGACAATATGGGACAGCCCATATGATGATATCATGTCTTTGCAAGCTTCTGAAGGTTTATTGGCAACATATGAGTTAGAGACACACCTGTGGTTGTATTTTAATGCACACATGAAACACACTGCTTCTGTGTGTAGCATCATGGGAAAAGCAAAAGAAATTAGCCAAGATCTCAGGAAAAGAATTGTGGACTTACAGAAGTCTGATTCATTCTTAGGTGCAATTTCCAGATACCTAAAGGTGCCTCATTCATCTGTACAAACAATTATACGCAAATACAAACAAGATGGGAATGTCCAGCCATCATACCGCTCGGAAAGTAGACAGGTTCTGTGTACCCGAGATGAACGTGCTTTGGTCAGACATGGGCACAGCAAGCAAAAGCAAAAGACCTTGTGAAGATGCTGGCAGAAGCTGGTAAGATTGTGTCAGTATCCACAGCGAAACGAGTACTGTATCAACATGAGCTGGAAGGCCATTCTGTCACGAAGAAGCTATTACTCCAAAAGATATATAAAGAAGCCAGATTAATGTTTAAAAATGCACACAGGAACAAAGACCTTAATTTTTGAAGACATGTCCTGTGGTTACATTTGGATGACAAAGGGAGAAGATTTGAAGTCTAAGAACAGCATCCCAACTGTAAAACACAGGGGTGGCATCATGTGGTAAGTTTGTTTTGCTGCAGAAGGGACTGGTGCACTTCACAAAATAGATGGCATCATGAGGAAAGATTATGTGGCAATACAGAAGCAACATCTCAAGACATCAGCCAGGAACTGAAAGCTTGGGCGGAAATGGGTCTTCTAAATGGACAATGACCCAATGCATACCACCAAACTGGTTACAAAGTGGCTTAAGGATAACAAACTCATTGTTTTGGCGTGGACATCAGAAAGCCCTGCTCTCAATCCTATTGAAAATTTATGGGCAAAGCTGAAACGGCAGGTGCGAGCAAGGCAACCTACAAACATGGCTCAGTTACACCAGTTCTGTCAAGAGGAATGGGCCCAAATTCCTACAAACTATCGTGAGAAGCTTGTGGAAGGATATCCAAAACATTTGACCACAGTCATACAGTTTAAGGGCAATAATACCAAATACTGTATGTAAACTTTTGACTTTTCAGAAAGTAATAAAAAACATTCTCTCTCATTATTCTGGCATTTGGCAAATATAAATAATTTTGGTAATCCTAATTGACCTAAAACGGGAAAACGTTATTCTGATTTCATGTCAGATAGTGAGAAAACATGCATATGTGTCTTTTTAGATAGTGTATGTAAACTTCTGGTTTCAATTGTATATCTGTGATGCTTGACACCACGGAGTAGTGATACTAGTCACTAGGTGGTGCTTGATGGAATACAGGACCCTATGTGGCGTAGTGTGAGGTTTGTCACTAGATGGCACTGCAATCACTAGCGTACAGAGTCAACAGAGAGAAAGTCAGACAAGCCAGGATCAAAAATCTGGAGGGCATGACAAAACACAGGGAGCAGGCAGAAACAAGGTCAGGAGGAGGTCCGAGATCAGAAGACAGGAGATAACGACAAGGTTAATGGGGGTGTGCAAAGCAGAGTCAGTAACAGTCCAGGGTCGAGTAGCCAATATCAGAATCAGACACAAACAGGAGCTGAAAGCACTTACTGCAGAACCAAGCAATATGACTGGCGACGTTCCGGTCGAGCATGCTCCCTGATAAAGCAGAACAATTTCTACGAACAAGGAGCATGTCAGCAAGCCCCTTCCAGCAACAACGACAGACCCGGTGCAGAGAAGGAACCCATCCAGAGGAGTGCAAAATAGCTGAGCATCTCAAGGCAAAGGGCTCTGCGCAAAAAAGCATAACAGCCAGCACGTCACAGCACAGAAGATACAGTTCAAATCGGAACCATGACAGTACCCCCTCTTCAAGGGGGGCCACCAGACCTCCAGGTTTCTCAGGAAACCTCTGATGGAAGGCCCTGACCAATCGGTTGGCTCTCACTGAACGCACCCGGAACCCATGATCTTTCCTCGGGTCCGTATCCCCGCTAATGAACTAAATACTGGAGGCAATTCCAGACCCTTTAAGAATCAACAATTCTCTACACTTCATACTCCAAACCTCCATCAAAGGGGACAGGCAGAGGCAGGGCAGTGGAAGTCTAGGCAAAGGGAACAAAGGGTTTAAGCAGGGACTTATAAAATACATTGGGAATGCGTAGGGACTGAGGGACTCGCAGCCCAAAAGCCAAGGGATTAACCATCTTTATAATTTCATAGGGTCCAATAAATTTAGGACCTAAGTTTAGTTGAAGGTACCTTAAGCTTAATATTCTTGGCTGACAACCACACCTTATCCCACTTGCAAGACAGGACTCCAAGAACGTCTCCTATCAGCCTTCAGCTTCTGATGGCACTGGGCCACCCCGTTATTTCTCTGAACGTCTCTCCAGACATCCCCAAGCTGTTGTATGGCCAACTCTGCTCCCAGACACCCATAGTTTAACCAAGAGAATTCTCCAAAATGGTGATGAAAGCCTTAGTTACAGAAAAAAGGTGAAGTCTCAGTGGATTGATTGACTCGACTTTTGAAAGCAAACTCAGCAAGAGGTAAGGACGAGCACCATTCCTCCTTCTGAGTCATCACCAAACACTGCAAAATTTGTTCTAGAGATTGATTAGTTCTCTCAGTCTGCCCATTGGTCTCCGGGTGATAAGTCAATGAGAACGATAACTCAATCCCTAATTTTTTGTAAAAAAACCCTCCAAAATTTGGAAATGAATTGTACCCCACTATCAGACACAATATTTAGGGGAATGCCATGTAATCGAATAACATGATTGATAAATAACCCAGACAGTGTCTCGGCATTAGGCAACCCCAATAATGGGACAAAGTGTGTTTGTTTACTAAACCGGTCCACTACCACCCAGATCACAGTCTTCCCATAAGAAATTGGCAAGTCTGTAATGAAATCCATGGACAAACGGGTCCATGATCTTTCAGGAATATGCAATGGAGCCAACTCCCTGGCCGGCCAGTTACGACTCACTTTAGGACGTGCACGTTTCATAAGAAGACACAAATTCTGTAACATCAGTACGCATAGAAGCCCACCAGAAAAGACGGGAAATAGCCCTCAAGGTGGTCGTGACCCTCGGGTGACCACTCAACACAGAGTCATGAAAGTCCTGTAACACATGCAACCTCAGGTGTACAGGAACAAACAATTTAGACAATGACTGGGCATCCCGGATGTCCGTCTCCAACTCGGAAGATAACATGGCAATAACAATACCCTGGGGAAGAATGGAGGATGGAGCTTCTGGGGAAGACACGGGATCTAGACTGCGTGATAGGACGTCAGCTTTCACGTCCTTAGACCCTGGCCGGAATGTAATAGAAAAATTAAATCTCAAAAAAAATAATGACCATCTGGCCTGTCTAGGGGTCAACCGTTTGGCTGATTCAATATATGCCAGATTTTTATGGTCAGTAATAACCGTGATCTGATGGGCAGCATCCTCCAAAAAAATGCCTCCATTCTTCAAATACCAGTTTCACAAGAAGCAGTTCACGATTACCAACATCATAATTTTTTTCAAAGGCCGAGAATTTTTTTTCGAAAAAAAAGGCACATGGTCGCAGGTTGGTTAATGTTTTTGGTCCTTGAGACAATACCGACCCCACTCCAATCTCAAAGGCATCCACCTCCACAATTAACGTTTTCATGAGGTCTGGCTAAATGAGAACTGGCATGGACATAAACTATCCCTTCAATTCCAGAAAAGCACAATAGCCTCTGGCGACCAAACCTTCAGATCTGCCCCGTTACGTTTAAGATCTGTCAAGGGCTTGACGATCTGAGAAAACCCTTAATGACTTTCCTGTAGTAATTGGCAAATCCCAGGAAACGTTGCAGTGCTTTAAGGTCCCTAGGTTGAACCCAATCAACTATGGCATGTACTTTCCCAGGGTCCATCTTAAACCCAGCCACTGACATAATAAACCCTAAGAAAGAGATTTCCTGCATGGCAAACATACAGTGTTCCAATTTAGCAAACAGGGAATTTTCTCTAAGCTTAAGTAACACAGAGCAGATATGGTCATAATGAGAATTCAGATCAGGAGAGAAGATCAAAATATCATCTACATATATCACAATAAAACATTCCAATAAAATCAGAAAAAAAACATAATTCATAAAATTTTGGAACACAGCAGGTGCATTAGTCAGACTGAAAGGCATCACCAGATTCTCTGACTCTCGGACGTTAAAATTGCTGTCTTCCACTCATCTCCCGGATACATATAAGAATATGGGCTTCCCTTAGATCTAACTTAGAAAACCATTTGGCCCCAGAAAGCTGATTATAAAGGTTAGGGATCAGTGGAAGCGAATAGGTATTTTTAACCGTAATTTTATAAAATTCCTGGAAATTGAGGCAGGGACAGAATCCACCATCCTTCTTTTTGACAAAGAAAGATTTGGTGCAGGGTAGGAGGAAGGACGGATATGCCCCTTCCGTAGGCTTTCACTCATGTACGGCTTCATAGCAACCCGTTCCGGGCCAGACAAATTGTACAAGCAAGCCTTGGGCAATTTTTTCATCAGGAACAAGCTTGATAGCACAATCATAAGGGCCATGGAGCGACAAGAATTCTACCGCTTTTTCTGAAAACACATCTCTGAAGTCCTTTAGGTATTCCGGAAGACCCTCCGGACTAACAGAGAAAACCTGAACGGTCTTAAGACAGGTATTATAACATGAAGACCCTCATTTAACAATATCCCTTTGACACCAATCTATTACAGGATTATGCATGTGTTGCCACGGAATTCCCAATACCAGCCCCACAGGCAAATTATCTCCATAACATAGCAGGAGATAAGGTGGGTCTGTCCATACTGAGGTTAAGTGTGAACTCCACCTTAACAAATTGGACCAGATTCTGAAATAACGGAATTTTGTCAATAGCAGTAATCTGGATTGGTTTCTATAGCCTAACTGTCCATAAATCTAGTCTCCGAACCAGTCCAGCATCAATAACATTGGCGGCAGACCCACAGTCAACGAAAGCGAGTGCGGACATATAAGCCGATTCTTTAAAAGCAGTTCCACATTTCACAAAACTTTACTGGAGCAGTTAAGAAGTACCTGGAAGTCTGGGTGCCCTCCTCGAAAATCACCAAGACTTAGGCATTTCCAGACAGTTTGCCTGCTGAGGGCCGTGCAAGACAATCTTTCCTCCAGTGTCTTGCGCGACAGCAATAGAAACAGAGTCCTAAGTCGCGACACTGTCTCTTCTCCTTTTGTCCTGGGCTGGCTATACCGACTTCCATGGGCTCCGTGTTCGATTGATGATTGATACTGGGGAAGACTAAAGGGAGTCTCTTGTCAGACCACATGTCTCTCCTGTATCCTACGGTCCATGCGGATAGCCTAAGTCATGGCCTCCACGAGAGAGCTCGGAGGAGAGTAGAGGGCCAGAGCGTCCTTTAAGGTATACAACAGGCTTTTTTTAAACTGATAGCAGAGGACGGCGGCGTTCCATAGAACCTCAGACGACCACTGTCTGAACTAGGAGGTATATTGTTCGGCAGTGTGACCCCCCCTGTTTCAAGCTCATGATCTTAGTTTCGGCTACCTGGGCTCCATTAGGCTTGTCATAAATCACTCCTAAAGCGTCAAAAAACATATCCACAGAAGACCGTTCTGGGACTAACAGGAGCAAAGAAAAAGCCCACTTCTGGGGGCAAAGAAAAAGCCCACTTCTGGGAACCCCCCCTTAGCAGGGACATAGTAATTCCCACTCGTTGGGACTCATTCCCTGATGATCGGGGTCGCAAGGTAAAAAACAATTTACAGCTTTTCCTGAACATCCTAAACTGGTCTTTCTCCCCAGAAAACATATCAGGGAGTAAAACCACAGGTTTAGGGAAACTTGTTTGCACATCAGTAGGTTCAGAAGGTCGACCTGTAGACTATTCTAAGGGGTTCTGGGAAGCTCTTAACAGTGAGGAAAACTGCTCCTGTAACTGAATCTGAGAGGTGGCCAAATTCTGCTGCTCCGCAGCCATGTCTTTAACCAGCTGAGTCAGATTTGCCACCTGATCGCAGAGTGTGTGCACTGGATCCATAGGTGAGGAGGAAAATGTCTGGGCCAGTCATAATGTGATGCTTCAAAACATATACAGCTGCACACTAAAATGTTAACAATGAGTAAGGGAACTCTGGTATTTCATTACTACTATAGCAATATTTTAATAAAAGAGAGATATTTAACATATGTATTGGCCAATGAATTTGAGCCCAGTAACCAACGGCAAGATAATCTCTGTATATCGGGAACCTAACCTGTAATGCCACTATCTGGATTGAAAACCTCCATGTCTGGGCAGCTAGACTAAAAACCTAACTTCAAATGCTACTATCTGGGTTAAAACCTCCATGTCTAGGCAGCTCGATTCCAGCTATAAAGGGGAGTGAACACAATCTGGTCTAGGGCGGAGTGCTCAATCAGAAAGAGATGCACTCTAAATATACAAAATGACTGACCAGCACATCCAACAGGTGTGAACAGGTGCTAGCTGAAAACACATTATAACTACAAAACATATACAGCTGCACACTGAAATGCTAACATTGAATAAGGGAACTTAATGAATAAGGGAGGTTTTAACCCAGATAGTGGCATTTGCAGTTAGGATTTTAGTCTAGCTGCCCAGACATGGAGGTTTTCAAATCAGATAGTGGCATTACAGATTAGGTTCCCGGTATACAGAGATTACCTTGCCATCAGTTACTGGGCTCACATGCATTGGCCAATACATATGCTAAATATCTGGGGGGGGTTTTCAAATATAGCAGTAATGCAATACCAGAGTTCCCTTATTCATTATTAACGTTTCAGTGTGCAGCTGTATAGTTATGTGTTTTCAGCTTGCGCCTCTTGACACCTGTTGGATGTGCGGGTCGGTCTTTTTGTATATTTATAATGTGATGCTTGACACCACGGAGTACTGATACTAGTCAATAGGTGGCACTGGGTGGAATACTTGATCTTATGTGGTGTAGTATGACGTTTATTACTAGATGGCGCTGGAATCGCTAGCATACAGAGTGAGCAGCTGAAAGTCAGACAAGCCAGGATCAGACACCAGAGGACATGACAACACACAGGAAGCAGGCAGAAACAAGGTCAAGATACAGACCGAGGCTTAGGATACCAGGAGAGTACGTATGGGATACAGGGAGCAAGCAGAGATGAGGTCAGGAGGAGGTCTGACGTCAGAGCCGGGAGGTAATGCAAAGTCAAGGGGGTGGGCAAAGCAGAATCAGTAATAGTCCAGGGTCGAGTAGCCAAGATCAAAACCAGACACAAACAGGAGCTGAAAGCACTTACTGGGGAACCAGGTAATACGACTGGCGTAGTTCCGGGCGAGCATGCTCCCTGATAAAGCAGAGCAATTACCCAGAACAAGGAGCATGTGGGCAAGCCTCTCCCAGCACCAGCGATAGACCCGGTGAAGAAAAGCAACCCATTCACAGGAGTGCAAAACAGCGGAGCATCTCAAGGCAAAAGGCTCTGTATTCAGAGAAGCATATCAGCACGTCACGGCATACAAGATGCAGCACAAATCGGAACCATGACAATATCATAGCTCAGCCCCTAGAGGTATACCTCCGCCATAGACTATTATTAAAAAAACAAAAACAACAAACAATATTCATTTTTGTTATGTATACTATATTACTGTTATAATGAAAAGTTCAGTCGACTTTGCATTGTAGTTCAGTTGGAGTTATGAGATCTTAATACATACAATACATAACACTTCATTTTTTTCTTGGTTAGAACACATACTCGTTATAATTAGTGATGAGTGTGCCCGTGGATATTCGGGTTTGTCGAACCAGCATAGACTAAAAAAAATCTGATTCAGCATCTCAACTTGATCCCGGACAACGAACCCCATGCAAGATTATAAATAGTTCTGGGCTGTAAGTGCTAGGAGTCAACAAATGGACGTTAAATGGTAGTAAGAGCAGGATAGTTATACATACTGTGCTTCACAGGGGATCACACTGCAGTCTGACTCTCTTCCGGACCTGCTTATTAAGCGTCATGAATATTCACTGCTTCCCCCGCACACGCTCTGTGCAAGTGTCTGTGATTGGTTGCAAAATGCTATACACACCCCCCCACCCTGTGTCTGCATCTGTGATTGGTTGCAATATATTTGTTGTATGGCAGTGTAAAATTTATTTATTTTTTTTTAAAAAAATG
Source organism: Anomaloglossus baeobatrachus (assembly GCF_048569485.1). NCBI lineage: Eukaryota > Metazoa > Chordata > Amphibia > Anura > Aromobatidae > Anomaloglossus > Anomaloglossus baeobatrachus. The sequence continues at coordinate 226,335,743 of NC_134356.1, forward strand.
AAGTAGACTTCCGCCATATTTTGATAGCCAGTGATGGTAAAATAGACAGCTACAGTCAGTTGTGAGCTTTAACTTGCATTGATATCAGAAGAGAGGGGATCCTATGCAGTTTTTTAAAAAAAATATTTAAATATGATTATTATTTTTAAAACACCATAGAATCTCCTCCATTTTGATATACAGCCAAAATAAAGCTCACAGATGTTAAGCCAGTACGTGACATAGCTGTAATGGGGCCAGAAGTGCCAACATTGGAAAATCTTGCTGATTAGCTGCTCTGCAACCTTTCAACAAGCATTATTCGGATGACAAACCAGAACAGGAACAGGACATAAGGGTAACCGTCTGTGTTCTGGTAAGGACGACGAACTTTACAGTTTGGGGTCGTTCCATCCCTAATTATAATCTATTGAGCCGTTCATGTCTGTGTGTCCGCAGAAAATCTCAGAGATATTTCCGAGTTTGATTGGAGTCATGGATTAAAATTTACCAATACAAGTCTATGAGTGAGGCCTCTTCTCCACTGGCGTTTTTTTAATCACAGCAATACTCAGCTCAAAATGTGAGTCGAGTATCCTGCGTGTGTCCTGCGTGTGATCTGCGTGTGATCTGCATACGGTGTGTGTTTTTTTCCTCACATAGCATCCGTATGACATGTGAGCGTCATGCGGGTGCTATGTGAGTTTTTAAGTAAGCAGTGTAGGGCTGGCTACGGGAGAAATCTCCTGTAAAACCAGTCCTGGCCGCTGTTACCTGCACTCAGCTCCAGAGCTGAAACCTGAGCTCCAGCGTCTGCCTGATCTGTCTGCAGCTGTGCTGACCTGAACAGCAATCGCCAGGGAATCCATCACTCGGCGCTTGCTGTTCAGGCTGCACTCTGGAGCTCAGGGGACAGCTCCCGGGTTCAGTGCATGTAACCGCAGCCAGGACTGGTTTTACAGGAGATTTCTCCGGTAGCCAGTCTGACGCGGTATGCAAGTGTCAGGATCCGTGTGACATGCGCATGCCACCCGGATTCTGACTTGCATGGGGGTGAGAGAGCTGAGAATCGCATCAAATCGCAGCATGCTGCGATTTCAAGGAGAGCCCGTGTATCGTCTGGAAAAAAAGGGGAAATGGAGACAGCATCATTAGAAACCATTTGCAAGATTGCAATCCGTTTCTCAATGCGAGGGAATTTGCAGGAAAAAAACGCTAGTGGAGAAGAGGCCTTAGTGAAAATAACGGAGAGCACACGGATGTCATCAGTACGCTATCCATGGGCTGATGGTGACTAACACTGCAATGAATCGGAGATAGTTTACAACTTATTAATTTTTCATGTGTGAAAATCGCTGAGGAAACACTGATAGTAAAACCTGAAACACTAATCAACCACTGATAAAACTTGGAAACAAAACACTGATGAAACTCAGACCATTTTTTTGCATACCAGAAAAATCAAGGACAACTGAATGACGCTCTTTGATATATATTTGTTATTTACTGTAAAGTCTATGAACTTATAGCTTATACATTAGTGTGAACATCAACAAAATGTTTAGTATGCACTGCAATTGTGCAGATATACTGTATCTTTAGTGCATCTGCTTTTTGTAAGAAATAGGACATGATGCACTGGTCTAAATAATTATTTTTATGCTTCTCCTGCAGGGTGTAACTGTGAAACTGTCGATAGAAATCCATGATGATTTTTGACAATTGCTCCGTTCCAGTGTCATAGAATGAAGATTTATTTAATCATGACTTTACAAGTCAATAAGAGCCGAACACAATTTGCACTATCTGCTTTGTTAGCAGAGATACAACCTTTACTGTATGTGTTTTAGTAAATTATATCCGTCCAACATTTCTGGATATTTTATGCTGTTTTTAGGTTTGTTTTTTTTTAATGAGTAAATGATAATCCTGTATTTCAAATGTTTTTTTTAATAGAAGTAAATTAATAAAACATGATGCACATATTATAGGCTAAAAATATTAACAATATAATATTGTGTAAAGTTTTCATTTTACCTGACCTTCGTTTATTTGTCCCTCCGCCGCCTGTGCTCATGGTTAATAGTCTGTCCTTCCTTTGTACTGCTTCTGGTGAGAGATTGTTTGTTCTTCTCAGCATGGGACTCCTCCAATCCACAACTTGGTAGACAGAATAGAGCCAGGACTTCTAGAATCCTTTCATGTATCAAATGTCCCGGGGAGGTGTGCCCTTCTGCCCACCTAAGGGGCTGATCCCAGGAGAGAAGAACAATGAAACACATGTTAGTCAGTTAGGGCCACTTTACACGCTACGACATCGCTAAAGCGATTTCGTTGGGGTCACGGAATTTGTGACACACATCCGGCCGCGTTAGCGATGTCGTTGCGTGTGTCACCTATGAGCGATTTTGAATCGTTGCAAAAACATTCAAAATCGCTAATCGGTGACATAGGGGTCCATTCCCAATTATCGTTGCAGCTGCAGGTACGATGTTGTTCCTCGTTCCTGCAGCAGCACACATCTCTATGTGTGACACTGCAGGAATGAGGAACATCTCCTTACTTGCATCCGCCGGCAATGAGGAAGGAAGGAGGTGGGCGGGATGTTACGTCCCGCTCATCTCCGCCCCTCCGCTTCTATTGGCCGGCCGCTTAGTGATGTCGCGGTGACGCCGAACGCACCTCCCCCTTGAGGGAGGGATTGTTCGGCAGTCACAGCGACGTCGCAGAGCAGGTATGTGCGTGTGACGCTGCTGTAGCGATAATGTTCGCTACGGCGGCAATCACCACATATCGGCCGTACGTCGGGGGCGGGTGCTATCTCGCTCAACATCGCTAGCAATTGCTAGTGATGTCGCAGCGTGTAAAGTGGCCCTAAGTTGGATCTGGGCTGGAGAAGGACTCGGATCTATAGCTGAGGCTAGATCCTAATGCCTGTGTATAGATCGTTACAGATTGGAGATCAGTGACCACGTGGGATTGTGTTTTGTTGTTCACCCTGTTGGACTCAAGGAACTCATATAAGGACCATTGCCATATTTTCCCTGGCGTCGGAATACCGGGGAGGCGCCCCCCGATCTGTTGTTTTGTAGTGGAATCTTTGCAGACTTTAAGGATTTATATTCATATTTGGTGCTTTATCTTTGTGGTTCCAATAAAGCCCTTTGGATTGTTCCTTGGCCTGGCGTCCCTTACTGCTCTGTCGCATACCCCGTCACAAATTGGTTAGCAGCGGAGGTATCAGAGCAGAAGGAATGGAGGACAACGGCCCATCAACATCTGGAACCAGAACCTCAGAGTACAAGAACTGGACTTTGTTGAAACTACAAACAAAGGCCTGTGAATTAGGAGTCTGGTACAAAGGATTCCCCAAGGAGCAACTAATTGAGGCTTTGGAAGATGCTTGCCTGCAATGGCACCAAGGAAGGTCACCAGTCGGCTCCCCCTGGTGACGCCTCACCACTCGGCTCCCCCTGGTGACGCCACACCACTCGGCTCCCCCTGGTAACGCCTCACCACTCGGCTCCCCCTGGTGACGCCTCACCACTCGGCTCCCCCTGGTGACGCCTCACCACTCGGCTCCTCCTAATAAATCGCCTTACAGCCAAGACAGATTGGAGTCCATTAGACCCTTTTGGCGACCCTGGTGCAGGGACCCTCACCAATCACTTATCGAGTGGCTAGATGAGAACTTTTAGGCTGTGTGCACACTACGTTTTTTTTGGTGCAGATTGTGGCCCAAATCTTCATGTCTCTCTTCATGCCACTAAATTAAATGAGAATTACATAGTGCTGTGCACATGTTGCTTATTTTTTACTTGCAGTTTTGCTGCAGAAAATAATCTGCAGTATGTCAATTGTTGGTGTATTTTTTTTTCTTGCATTTTTTAGCATTTTCACCCATTGACTTCATTGAACAAAAACAAAAAAAAAAACGCATAGCACAAAAATGCTCTGGTGCCTCTTTCTTCCAGAAGGTGCAGATTTCATGCAGAAAATGTCTGCACCAAATCTGCAGCGTGTGCACATAACTGTAAGAACCGTAATTGGGCCAGCGTGCAGAAGACACAGCCAAAATGGAAAACAACAGCAAAGCAGTACATTTTTGCAACACTTTTTTTTTTGCCCACCATTTTTAAAGATATTTATGAGGCTATAACTGCAAAAAAATAGCAAAGCAATAAAAATAATAACAATTTACAGCAATTTCTGGTCAAACCCGTGTCCTGCTATTACCTGCATATATTTCCATCCATTGGGGCATGATATATTAATGCAAGTGTGCCAGGGTTTGGGGGGGGGGGTTGCATTGGAAGTAATAAATAATTCCTCCAATACTTTCTCACCATTGCAAAGTACAAAAAAAACAGAAACAAAAAAAAAAAAAACACAGAAAAGTGCATGGTTTGCAGGTTACTGGTGTGTGATTAAAGACAAAAAAAACCTGCAAGTTTCGGATAAGTTCTAAATTAATATGATGCTTTCTGAACTTCGTTTACCCAATGGTGCAAGACCGAGGATCAACACTCCAGATTTACCATGGACCACCTGCACAATTGAGGTATACTGTATATGGCGCTGCTAATGATGGGAAAAACTGCGGAGTACCTGCATCGCTTCAGATTATCATATGGGCCAAAAAACATTTGCAGATCCACAGGATTCACATATAAAATGGGAGCTGCAGCATGTCTGAGTGCAATGGAAGTGACAATATTACAGAGGGACACTGTAACAATTGGCTAATTAGCAGCCATCACCTTTTCTACCTGCAGGGAATTACCAGCAATACATACATTTTGGATTTTAGTTACCTGCAGATCCTGTGCTCATTGCAGTGAGTGCAGCCCCAGGGCTCACGTGACCGGCTGCAGCATCATGTGCTGCCCACCTGTGACCACTGACTGCAGTACCTGTGCTCATCAGCGCCACCCAGAGGCTGGAGGTCATATGAAAACTGAACTATCACACATTAATACAGGGGAGGGGAACCTTCGGCCCGCGAGACATATGTGGCCTGCGATGATCTTTCCTGCCCTGCGGCCCCTGGGCAGATTCCCAGGGACAGCAGTGCTCAGGCGGCAGCCGTGTCTTGCTGGCTGCTGGCCTTTAAATCTCGCATACAATACACGGCCACCAACCTGGAAGGAGCCCATACATTCAAGGCTCAACCATGCATACACTGGAGGACATATTTTGTGGGCGTTCTGCTCTCCTCTGGTCCCACAGAAGAGGAGCGGCTGCCCCAGCGTCCCTCGGGTTTGTGCCCCCAGGACTGTCTGACCCCTCCAGCCTCCCCAGGCCCATGTGCGTGCCCCTCCAGCCTCCCCAGGCCCGTGCGCGCGCCCCTCCAGTCTCCCCAGGCCCGTGTGCGTGCCCCTCCAGTCTCCCCAGGCCCGTGTGCGTGCCCCTCCAGCCTCCCCAGGCCCGTGTGCGTGCCCCTCCAGCCTCCCCAGGCCCGTGTGCGTGCCCCTCCAGCCTCCCCAGGCCCGTGTGCGTGCCCCTCCAGCCTCCCCAGGCCCGTGTGCGCGCCCCTCCAGCCTCCCCAGGCCCATGTGCGCTCCTCTCCAGCGTCCCCAGGCCTCTGTGAGCTCCTCTCCAGCCTCTCCAGGCCTCTGTGAGCTCCTCTCCAGCCTCTCCAGGCCTCTGTGAGCTCCTCTCCAGCCTCTCCAGGCCTCTGTGAGCTCCTCTCCAGCCTCTCCAGGCCTCTGTGAGCTCCTCTCCAGCCTCCCCAGGCCCGGGTGTGTTCCTCTCCAGCCTCTCCAGGCCCAGGTGCGCTCCTCTCCAGCCACCCCAGGCCCGTGTGCACTCCTCTCCAGCCTCCCCTGGCCCATTTGCGCTCCTCTCCAGTCTCCCCCGGCCCGTGTGCGCCCCTCCAGCCTCCCCAGGCCCATGTGCGCGCCCCTCAGCCTCCCCAGGCCCATGTGCGCGCCCCTCAGCCTCCCCAGGCCCATGTGCGCACCCCTCCAGCCTCCCCAGGCCCGCGTCTGTGCCCCTCCAGCCTCCCCAGGCCCGGGTGCGCGTCCCTCCAGCCTCCCCAGGCCCGTGTGCATGCCCCTCCAGCCTCCCCAGACCCGGGTGTGTTCCTCTCCAGGCCCATGTGCGCTCCTCTCCAGCCACCCCAGGCCCATGTGCGCTCCTCTCCAGCCTCCCCTGGCCCATTTGCGCTCCTCCCCAGGCCCGTGTGCGCTCCTCTCCAGCCTCTTCAGGCCCGTGTTCGCTCCTCTCCAGCCTCCCCAGGCCCATGTGCGCTCCTCTCCAGCCTCCCCAGGCCCGTGTGCACTTCTCTCCAGCCTCCCCAGGCCTCCGTGCGCTCCTTTCCAACCTCCCCAGGCCTTTGTGCGCTCCTCTCCAGCCTCCCCAGGCCTCTGTGCGCTCCTCTCCAGCCTCCCCAGGCCTCTGTGCGCTCCTCTCCAGCCTCCCCAGGCCTCTGTGCGCTCCTCTCCAGCCTCCCCAGGCCTCTGTGCGCTCCTCTCCAGCCTCCCCAGGCCTCTGTGCGCTCCTCTCCAGCCTCCCCAGGCCTCTGTGCGCTCCTCTCCAGCCTCCCCAGGCCTCTGTGAGCTCCTCTCCAGGCCTCTGTGAGCTCCTCTCCAGGCCTCTGTGAGCTCCTCTCCAGGCCTCTGTGAGCTCCTCTCCAGCCTCCCCAGGCCCGTGTGCGCTCCTCTCCAGCCTCTCCAGGCCCAGGTGCGCTCCTCTCCAGCCACCCCAGGCCCGTGTGCACTCCTCTCCAGCCTCCCCTGGCCCATATGCCCTCCTCTCCAGTCTCCCCAGGCCCGTGTGCGCCCCTCCAGCCTCCCCAGGCCCATGTGCGCACCCCTCCAGCCTCCCCAGGCCCATGTGCGCGCCCCTCCAGCCTCCCCAGGCCTGCGTCTGTGCCCCTCCAGCCTCCCCAGGCCCGGGTGCGCGTCCCTCCAGCCTCCCCAGGCCCGTGTGCATGCCCCTCCAGCCTCCCCAGACCCGGGTGTGTTCCTCTCCAGCCTCTCCAGGCCCATGTGCGCTCCTCTCCAGCCACCCCAGGCCCATGTGCGCTCCTCTCCAGCCTCCCCTGGCCCATTTGCGCTCCTCCCCAGGCCCGTGTGCGCTCCTCTCCAGCCTCTTCAGGCCCGTGTTCGCTCCTCTCCAGCCTCCCCAGGCCCATGTGCGCTCCTCTCCAGCCTCCCCAGGCCCATGTGCGCTGCTCTCCAGCCTCCCTAGGCCCTTGTGCAGTTCTCTCCAGCCTCCCCAGGCCTCCGTGCGCTCCTTTCCAACCTCCCCAGGCCTCTGTGCGCTCCTCTCCAGCCTCCCCAGGCCTCTGTGCGCTCCTCTCCAGCCTCCCCAGGCCTCTGTGCGCTCCTCTCCAGCCTCCCCAGGCCTCTGTGAGCTCCTCTCCAGCGTCCCCAGGCCTCTGTGAGCTCCTCTCCAGGCCTCTGTGAGCTCCTCTCCAGGCCTCTGTGAGCTCCTCTCCAGCCTCCCCAGGCCCGTGTGCGCTCCTCTCCAGCCTCTCCAGGCCCAGGTGCGCTCCTCTCCAGCCACCCCAGGCCCGTGTGCACTCCTCTCCAGCCTCCCCTGGCCCATATGCCCTCCTCTCCAGTCTCCCCAGGCCCGTGTGCGCCCCTCCAGCCTCTCCAGGCCCATGTGCGCACCCCTCCAGCCTCCCCAGGCCCATGTGCGCGCCCCTCCAGCCTCCCCAGGCCTGCGTCTGTGCCCCTCCAGCCTCCCCAGGCCCGGGTGCGCGTCCCTCCAGCCTCCCCAGGCCCGTGTGCATGCCCCTCCAGCCTCCCCAGACCCGGGTGTGTTCCTCTCCAGCCTCTCCAGGCCCATGTGCGCTCCTCTCCAGCCACCCCAGGCCCATGTGCGCTCCTCTCCAGCCTCCCCTGGCCCATTTGCGCTCCTCCCCAGGCCCGTGTGCGCTCCTCTCCAGCCTCTTCAGGCCCGTGTTCGCTCCTCTCCAGCCTCCCCAGGCCCATGTGCGCTCCTCTCCAGCCTCCCCAGGCCCATGTGCGCTGCTCTCCAGCCTCCCTAGGCCCTTGTGCAGTTCTCTCCAGCCTCCCCAGGCCTCCGTGCGCTCCTTTCCAACCTCCCCAGGCCTCTGTGCGCTCCTCTCCAGCCTCCCCAGGCCTCTGTGCGCTCCTCTCCAGCCTCCCCAGGCCTCTGTGCGCTCCTCTCCAGCCTCCCCAGGCCTCTGTGCGCTCCTCTCCAGCGTCCCCAGGCCTCTGTGAGCTCCTCTCCAGCGTCCCCAGGCCTCTGTGAGCTCCTCTCCAGGCCTCTGTGAGCTCCTCTCCAGGCCTCTGTGAGCTCCTCTCCAGCCTCCCCAGGCCCGTGTGCGCTCCTCTCCAGCCTCTCCAGGCCCAGGTGCGCTCCTCTCCAGCCACCCCAGGCCCGTGTGCACTCCTCTCCAGCCTCCCCTGGCCCATATGCCCTCCTCTCCAGTCTCCCCAGGCCCGTGTGCGCCCCTCCAGCCTCTCCAGGCCCATGTGCGCACCCCTCCAGCCTCCCCAGGCCCATGTGCGCGCCCCTCCAGCCTCCCCAGGCCTGCGTCTGTGCCCCTCCAGCCTCCCCAGGCCCGGGTGCGCGTCCCTCCAGCCTCCCCAGGCCCGTGTGCATGCCCCTCCAGCCTCCCCAGACCCGGGTGTGTTCCTCTCCAGCCTCTCCAGGCCCATGTGCGCTCCTCTCCAGCCACCCCAGGCCCATGTGCGCTCCTCTCCAGCCTCCCCTGGCCCATTTGCGCTCCTCCCCAGGCCCGTGTTCGCTCCTCTCCAGCCTCTTCAGGCCCGTGTTCGCTCCTCTCCAGCCTCTTCAGGCCCGTGTTCGCTCCTCTCCAGCCTCCCCAGGCCCATGTGCGCTCCTCTCCAGCCTCCCCAGGCCCATGTGCGCTGCTCTCCAGCCTCCCTAGGCCCTTGTGCAGTTCTCTCCAGCCTCCCCAGGCCTCCGTGCGCTCCTTTCCAACCTCCCCAGGCCTCTGTGCGCTCCTCTCCAGCCTCCCCAGGCCTCTGTGCGCTCCTCTCCAGCCTCCCCAGGCCTCTGTGCGCTCCTCTCCAGCCTCCCCAGGCCTCTGTGCGCTCCTCTCCAGCGTCCCCAGGCCTCTGTGCGCTCCTCTCCAGCGTCCCCAGGCCTCTGTGCGCTCCTCTCCAGCGTCCCCAGGCCTCTGTGCGCTCCTCTCCAGCGTCCCCAGGCCTCTGTGCGCTCCTCTCCAGCGTCCCCAGGCCTCTGTGCGCTCCTCTCCAGCGTCCCCAGGCCTCTGTGAGCTCCTCTCCAGCATCCCCAGGCCTCTGTGAGCTCCTCTCCAGGCCTCTGTGAGCTCCTCTCCAGGCCTCTGTGAGCTCCTCTCCAGGCCTCTGTGAGCTCCTCTCCAGGCCTCTGTGAGCTCCTCTCCAGGCCTCTGTGAGCTCCTCTCCAGCCTCCCCAGGCCTCTGTGAGCTCCTCTCCAGCCTCCCCAGGCCCGGGTGTGTTCCTCTCCAGCCTCTCCAGGCCCAGGTGTGCTCCTCTCCAGCCACCCCAGGCCCGTGTGCACTCCTCTCTAGCCTCCCCTGGCCCATTTGCGCTCCTCTCCAGCCTCTTCAGGCCCGTGTTCGCTCCTCTCCAGCCTCCCCAGGCCCATGTGCGCTCCTCTCCAGCCTCCCCAGGCCCATGTGCGCTGCTCTCCAGCCTCCCTAGGCCCGTATTCACTTCTCTCCAGCCTCCCCAGGCCTCCGTGCGCTCCTTTCCAGCCTCCCCAGGCCTCTGTGAGCTCCTCTCCAACCTCCCCAGGCCTCTGTGAGCTGCTCTCCAGCCTCCCCAGGCCTCTGTGAGCTCCTCTCCAGCCTCCCCAGGCGTCTGTGCGCTCCTCTCCAGCCTCCCCAGGCGTCTGTGCGCTCCTCTCCAGCCTCCCCAGGCCTCTGTGCGCTCCTCTCCAGCATCCCCAGGCCTCTGTGAGCTCCTCTCCAGCCTCCCCAGGCCTCTGTGAGCTCCTCTCCAGCCTCCCCAGGCCTCTGTGAGCTCCTCTCCAGCCTCCCCAGGCCTCTGTGAGCTCCTCTCCAGCCTCCCCAGGCCTCTGTGAGCTCCTCTCCAGCCTCCCCAGGCCTCTGTGAGCTCCTCTCCAGCCTCCCCAGGCCTCTGTGCGCTCCTCTCCAGCCTCCCCAGGCCTCTGTGCGCTCCTCTCCAGCGTCCCCAGGCCTCTGTGCGCTCCTCTCCAGGGTCCCCAGGCCTCTGTGAGCTCCTCTCCAGCATCCCCAGGCCTCTGTGAGCTCCTCTCCAGGCCTCTGTGAGCTCCTCTCCAGGCCTCTGTGAGCTCCTCTCCAGCCTCCCCAGGCCTCTGTGAGCTCCTCTCCAGCCTCCCCAGGCCCGGGTGTGTTCCTCTCCAGCCTCTCCAGGCCCAGGTGTGCTCCTCTCCAGCCACCCCAGGCCCGTGTGCACTCCTCTCTAGCCTCCCCTGGCCCATTTGCGCTCCTCTCCAGCCTCTTCAGGCCCGTGTTCGCTCCTCTCCAGCCTCCCCAGGCCCATGTGCGCTCCTCTCCAGCCTCCCCAGGCCCATGTGCGCTGCTCTCCAGCCTCCCTAGGCCCGTATTCACTTCTCTCCAGCCTCCCCAGGCCTCCGTGCGCTCCTTTCCAGCCTCCCCAGGCCTCTGTGAGCTCCTCTCCAACCTCCCCAGGCCTCTGTGAGCTGCTCTCCAGCCTCCCCAGGCCTCTGTGAGCTCCTCTCCAGCCTCCCCAGGCGTCTGTGCGCTCCTCTCCAGCCTCCCCAGGCGTCTGTGCGCTCCTCTCCAGCCTCCCCAGGCCTCTGTGCGCTCCTCTCCAGCATCCCCAGGCCTCTGTGAGCTCCTCTCCAGCCTCCCCAGGCCTCTGTGAGCTCCTCTCCAGCCTCCCCAGGCCTCTGTGAGCTCCTCTCCAGCCTCCCCAGGCCTCTGTGAGCTCCTCTCCAGCCTCCCCAGGCTTCTGTGAGCTCCTCTCCAGCCTCCCCAGGCCTCTGTGAGCTCCTCTCCAGCCTCCCCAGGCCTCTGGCAATGTGGGACATTATTGGGCAATGTGGGACATTGTCTTTAATAAAATGGAGCCAGAGATTGTGGTACACGCATGCATGGACTCCAGCACCATTTTAATGAAGACAGAATACTGTGGTAAAGAAGATGCGCTGCAATGGTGGTGCTGTGCGATATTCAAATAAAGAAAAGGGGGAAAGCCAGGAGGACGCCGGAGTAGGAATAAATACCGAGGACCCCACCCACAAAGGCCCCATCCCCGCTGCACCGGTCAATCAAAGTGCAGGGCATTTATGGAACTTTGATTAAAGATATTTCATCAGCCAAGCATCGGATCTTTCTATAACAGGTATGCCTGGATTCAGCATCTTACTGCCTGTATGCCACTACCTTTACTTTATACAGCAAAATCCTGCTGGTTGGCTCTCTTTAATAAGTTGCAATGTTTTCACAACTTGGAAGTTATACAAAAACATTGTGATTTTTGGCATTTACACCCCCGTGTCGGCCAGCTACACCAATACAAGCATAGGATGCGCAGCGCATGGGTGGGAACAGTCGTGGTCATGTCCGCCCATCAAATTCATCATAGGTTACATCACTAAAGATGTGTAACTTACTCCAGAAATGTCCACAAAGCAGGTGGATTTTTTTCCCAAGTATAGGACATTGAAAGAAGGTTTTAAAATTTATTTTGTTTCTCTATAAATTTGTTAACATTTTTTAATGAAAATCTATGTCATCAAATTAAAACTGCATCTCTATGTTTTTTTTTAGAATGGCTGCTGTATGTATCGGATTATAAGACGCACTTTTCCTCCCAAAAATTTGGGAGGAAAATGAGGGGTGCGTCTTAAAATCCAAATATAGCTTTACCTGGGGGGGCCTGTCTGTGCGGCGATTGGGTGCGTTCAGGCGGCCAGGTGCCTGTGGCTCCTTGCGGGCGGCAGCCGGGTGCCTGTGGCTGTGTGCGGGCGACAGCCAGGTGCTTGTGGCTGCGTGCGGGCGGCAGCCGGGTGCCTGTGGCTGCGTGCGGGCGGCAGCCGGGTGCCTGTCTGTGTCGGGTGCCTCTCTGTGCGGGTGGGCGAGCGGCCTGCTGGCTGCCACTCTGTGCGTGTGGGTGGCTGTGCGGCAGGTTTCCCAGTGTATCCGCGGTCCCAAATTCAAATGATGGCGCCGGGAGTCAGCACGTGTGCAGATGGAGCCCTTGGATGAGAGCTCCATCTGCGCATGCGCCGCTCCAGGCACCATCATTTGAACCAGGACCGCGGACACTGGGACACTCACCGCACTGGCCAGCTGCACCACTCACCCGTCACCGCTGCTGCCACTACTGACCCGCTGCGCCTGCTGCCACGGACGCCGCAGCACCTGCCGTCACTGACCCGCCGCGCCTGTTGCCACTGGCCTGCCGCGCCTGCCGCCACGGATGCCTGCTGCCACGGACCCACCGCCCCTGCCGCCACGGACGACGACGCGCCTCTCGCCACTGACCCGATGTGCCTGCCACCACAATCTCTACCTCCTGTGACCCCGCTTCACCACCACTTTTGCACCCTTCCAGTAAGACAACACCGGAATATAAGACGGACCCCATTTTTATTTTTTCGTACCTTTTTAATCTCTAAATTTGGGGTTCGCCTTATAATCTAGTGCATCTTATAAGGCGAAAAATACGTTAATTCCACAATTGTTTTGCGGATATTTTATTCACCTTGTTCACTATATGGTAAAACTGATGTGTCAGTGTGATGTTTCAGGTCAGTGCAAGTTCGTAGACACCTAACATGTATAGGTTTACTGTTATCTAGGGGGTTAAAAAAAATTCAGACGTTTACGTCATTTTCCGAAAACCGTAGCATTCTCATTTTTCGGGATCTATGGCTCAGTGATGGCTTATTTTTTGCATCTCTAGCTGACATTTTTAACAGTACCATTTTTGCACAGATGCTATGTTTTGATTGCCTGTTCTTGCATTTTGTGCAAAATTTGCGGCAACCAAGAAACGTAATTTTGGCGTTTGGATTTTTTTATAATACGCCGTTTATCGATTAGATTAATTGATTTAATATTTTGATAGATCGGGCATTTCTGAATGCGGCTATACCAAACCTGTATATTTTTTATTTTTTTTAACTTTCATTTTCAATGGGGCGAACAGGGGGTGATTTGAACTTTTTAAGTTTTTTTTCCTTTTTTTTTTTAAGACTTTTGTTTTTTAATTTTACTAGACCCCCTAGGGGACTGTAAAGATCAGCAGTCTGATCGCTCATTTATTTCTGTAGATCAGAGCAGCATTACTGTGATCTGCAGAACAGCAGCTCTCCTCTCACACACGGACCTCTGACTAAACTCTGATGACTCTGATGGAAAATACTAATGAAACTTGGATCAACCACTGAGGACTCTTATCTCTTTTAAACATTTTTCTTCAATCTACTGGCTAACACAGAACAAAGATGAATTTTACCTGGATGAAATTTGGAGAGTTTTTTGTTTGAGAAAAATCACTGACGTGTGAAGGAGCAATCAGATGCCGCAAATTTGTTGCAGGTGGATGACTCTTGATATATTTAGCACATCTCAGGCAGCGTTCACACCAGTGACTAAATCTACTCCAGCCATCAGCTGATACAGACATCTGCTATACAGTATTTATGCCAATTTCTGCTGCAAGGTGAAGGGGATCTATTGGGCTTTGATTTGTCTGTAAAGCTTGTGCTTCATATCTTACTGTAAATAATTTTATGCCAAAACAGACAAAAGTTTTGTCTACTGGCCAACCCAAAAAATATTTGCTTTTGGTGCACAGAGGCTTCTTCATCAGGCAAATTTTCAAATGAAACAAAAGTTAATTTCCGGATTATCGGCTGATTAAATAGGCCGCCACTCACCCGACTGAAGATCAAAAAGTTGTCCATCGGGCGACAGATGATTGTGCTGATGATTGTCTTGTGCTTGAGTTATTCAGAATCGATTCACAGGATCCGGTCTATTGAGCTCGTCAGTAATCGGAGAATCATCAGTAATCTGAGAGCCCTGAGATCCGCGGAGGAAGGAGACGGTTCTCAGGGCATCCAGCAGCCACAGATTACTCACATGGCCGATATACTGGGTCATACAAATCGATTTGTACCAACTGTATCTTGTGCGCCTGGAAGTGCAATGATTGGCCGATCTAGAAAGACCATTAAATGACAGACGATCGACTGGATGTGGCCGATCAGCGGTCGTTTAACAGACATGATCGGCCATTGTAAGCACACTGTGCTTCCCACTGCCTATAAGACTGTATGCAGATGAGAACAACTGGACTCATCATTCCCATAGCTCACAATTACTGGCTGATCGGCCACCAGTGATACACTTTAGATTAGGGCTAAACAGTGGCATGTGTGGGCGACATCTAGATCATGCACCTCATTGCTACATTGAAAGACAAATGTTTGCAAATGTGTTTGATTTTCTGTTTTTCTTTATTGCAGGAAAATAAAGGCAACGACAGAAAGTTATATTTATAATATTCTACCTTTTATTACTGCCATATTTACTACACTTATAAATGTGAGGTTCTTAGTGCACATTTTAACCAAATTGTGCAAGCCCATCTGCCAACGACAAGGCGACCTCATCAGATGGGGCCCTACACTAACCTATTTATTGTATTTATAATATTCTTACTCTTATCCTAGTAACCTATTCATTACTATTACAATATTATTATACTTATTATTAGTATCATTACTCTAGTACTAGAGTACTACTACTCACTAGAACTAAAGCTGTTGATCCAGAAGAAGGCGAAAAAACCCCCGGACACATTAAGCCAATTTGTGTCAAGGGGAAAAATTCCTTCTCAACCCCGGGAAAAGGCGATCAGTCCGAGAACCCTGGATCAATCCTGCTGGTGCCTAATAATGTGTTATGTTGTTATTATTATATTATTCCTAATAATAATGTAATATTATCATTTATATTACTATTATTTTTTTAATACTATTTCATGCTTTTTAACTTATTCTTTTTAATATTATAATTATTATTACTAATATTTCTATTATTTCTTTATTTGCTATTAATTAGATCCCTATTCCTAAAGCTGTTGATCCAGAAGAAGGCAAAAAACCCTGGACACATTCAGCCAATTCATGTCACAGGGTAAAAATTCCTTCTTGACCCCTGGAAAAGGCGATCAGTCCGAAAACCCTGGATCAAATCTGACAGTACCTAATAATATGTTATTTTACTATTATATTATTCCTAATAATAATGTAATATTATTATTTATATTACTATTATTATTTTAAATACTATTTCTATGCTTTTTAACTTATTCTTTTTAATATAATTATTATTACTAACATTTCTATTATTTCCTTATTTGCTATTAATTAGATCCCTATTCTTAAAGCTGTTGATCCAGAAGAAGGCAAAAACCCTTGGACACATTCAGCCAATTTGTGTCTCAAGGGGAAAAATTCCTTCTCGACCCCGGGAAAAGGCGATCAGTCCGAGGACCCTGGATTAAATCCCCTAATACCTATTATTGATATACTAATTATTCTAGTCATTACTATAAATACTGTAAAATTATTATTACTATTATTTATGCTATTTTTAGTTTGTTGCTATTTTAGTGATTGTATTACTATTCTATTATTATTATTCTACTTTGTCATATTTTATTCTAGATATTTTTGGATTATTGCTATTTTTATTATTACTATTATTACTAACATTTGTATTGATATTTTACTAAAATTATAACTTGGATTCCTATTCCTAAAGCTGTTGATCCAGAAGAAGGCAAAAACCCTTGGACACATTCAGCCAATTTGTGTCTCAAGGGGAAAAATTCCTTCTCGACCCCGGGAAAAGGCGATCAGTCCGAGGACCCTGGATCAAACTTGCTGAGATTATTTCTCTAATTATCATTATTATACAATTAATGTTAGTTACTGCTCTTATTATTATATTATTATGGATGGATGGATAGATAGATAATGGATAGATAGATAGTTAGATAATAGATAGATGTATAGATAAATGGATAGATGATAGATAGCTAGATAGATAAAAAATGATACATGGATAGATGGATAGATAGATAATTTTTCCCCAAAGCTATGAGACCATTGTCATAGTCTTGAGGAAATTCAACTACCGGTATTTTTTAATGTATTATATACAGAGTGTCAGTCTTTATATAATACCATATAGATGGAATTAATATAGGCATGTGTCCAGCCTCCTCCACCCCTTAATAGCTGGCCATCACTCACCTATTTATTTCCCTCTTAACCAACACAGCACTATAGGTGTTAGTGCTGTTATGGATGAGATGAAATGTAATCACCGGTAAAAAAAATTGTAGTGTTTCACACATGCCTATAATTAAGATGGAGAGCACATGTTTTGGTGCTTCTACTTACCACCAGCATTTGTCCAAACCTACCAGCTTCTCTGTTATGCAGTGGTCAGCCCATGTCAGTCTTCTCCACATAGCTCTTCCACTGTTACTTCTCACTTTATCCCTGCAGGTGTCCTTGGCAAATACTGAAGACTTCTTGACAGCATTGTGGCATCCACTCTGCAAGTTCTTCAATTCCCATGGACTTCATGATTTTCATATGGTGTTATATCTAATAGAGTAAATAACCCAGAACATTTATACATTTTCTACAATACTCCACATTCATATGCACTCATTAATCCACACATACAGTGCCGTGAAAATTTTTGTAGCCCATGAACATTTCTACATTTTTTCACATTTCGCCCACAAAGTTAAATGTATTTTATTGGGACTTTATGTGATATAGCAACACAAAGTAGCAAGCATCACCTCGAGAATGCTATCCCCACTGTCAAACATAGCAGTGGCAGCATCATGCTGTGGGGAGACTTTATTCAGCAGGGACAGGAAAGTTGGTCAACTTGTTGGGAAGATGAATGGAACTAAAGGCCCAGTCACACACAACGACTTACCAGCGATCCCGAAAACGATGCGACCTGATAGGGATCGCTGGTAAGTCGCTGGAAGGTCATTGGTGAGATGTCACACAGTCAGTCCTTACCAACGATGAAGGAACGATACAGATTGCAGTAGCGACCTGTATAACGATCTCAGCAGTCACTGTGACCCTGTCACACAGTGTCAAACACAGCAATGTGTCCTGCCCAGCAGGACATCGCCTTTGAAGAAAATGGCCTGGACCATTTGGCAACGACTAGAGATCTCACAGCAGGGGCCTGATCGCTGGTAGGTGTCACACATAACGAGATCGCTAACGGGATCACTACTGCGTCACAGAAACTATGACTAAGCAGCGATCTCACTAGCGATCTCATTATGTGTGACGGTACCTTAAATCTAGTGTAACCCTGGAGTAAAACCTGTTACAGGCTGCAAAAGACTTTAGACTGGGTTATAGGTTCACCTTCCAGAAGGACAATGATCCTAAACACACTGCCAGAGCTACAATGGAATGGTCTATATTCATGTGTGTGAATATCCCAGTCACAGTCCAGACCTAAATCCCAGTGAGACACTGTACTAAGACTTGAAAATTGCTGTTCACAGACGCCTCCATCCAACCTCACTGAGCTAGAGATAGTTTGCAAAGAAGAACAGCCAAACATTTCAGAATCTAGATGTGCAAAGCTGGTAGAGACATCCCCCAAAAGACTTACAGCATTAATAGCAGCAAAAGGTGGTCCTACAAAACTCAGAGGGGATGAAGACAAATTCACATTATAATTTTCAGATTTAAATGTTAAAAATACTAAGAAAGCCATGGAACATTTTCTTTACACTTCATAAATACTTGCTACTTTGTGTTGTTGTATCACATAAAATCCCCATAAAATACATTTAGGATTGTGGGGTAACATGAAACACATGGAAGAGTTCACAGGACATGAATACATTTTCAAGGCACTGTATAAAAGACCCTGCATTTGTTCTTTTAGTACATATTCTAGCCATTATTTGTATGGATAGATCAGTGACCCATTATTTACCAATACGCTTTTCTCAGACCGATCTTTGATAAAAAAAATTAAGATGAAGATGTGTCCTACTTTGATCCATGTGGTGGATCAAACTCACCACCAGAAGACTATGGCCCAGTGATACAGCCATGGGCTGTCTATATTTTACTGTTTAAGGGGTAGGAGAAGATATGAGAATGATTTATTTCACATGGATGAAACATGGGTCTAGTGCACTGAAAAATACAAGGACCGTTTTTTCCTATGAGAAAAAAAATGCATTTATTAAAATTGCACATTTGCAACAACAATAAAGATGCTGAAGTTCCTCAACAGACCTAAAGTATAACCATTCCTCTTCCATTAGGAAGATTATTTCATTGTTTAGTTTTTTTTTTGTTCACCTATGCCCTCACAGTCTTTGCTCCACTCCTCCTCGCTCTCCTTTGCTATCCCCAAACCCCAGCACTCTCCAAACAATTATTTATCTCCCCTTCCCTCTTACCTCCCCACCTGTCCTCATTTGCTGACCTGCTCCTAAATCTCAGCTCTCTCTTAATAACACGCAGACCATGCCGTCCACTCTCCTTCTCCCACCTGCTCTCCCTTTCTCTACTTCTTCTTACTGCTGGTGACATATCTCCCAATCTTGGACCCCCACAGATGGGACATTCCTCTTTACCACCCCCCTATCGCTCCCCACCAACTAGTAACTTCTACAACCTCGCCAATATATAATTCATTCCCCTCTCACCCACTCTGCCGCCCCCTCTATCTGGAGCGCTCTGGAATGCCTGTTCTGTCTGTAATAAACTGCACATCATTCACAATCTCTTTACCTCTAGCAATCTATCCTTTCTGGGCCTCACCGAAACATGGCTGACACCCTCCAACACTGCCTCCCCTGCTGCGCTATGCTACGGCAGCCTTCACTTCACCCACACTCCTCGTCCTGGCAATAGACAGGGCGGAGGAGTGGGCCTTCTTCTTTCTAACAACTGCAGCTTCAACCCAATCCCATCTCTAAGCTCCCTTGTCCTGCCTTCCTTCGAAGTGCACTCTTCTGTCCGCATCTATTCTCCCTCCAACCTCCAAGTGGCCGTCATATACAGACCCCCGGGCCCAACCACTGCCTTTATCGACCAGTTCTCTGCCTGGCTTCTACACTTTCTCTCTGCTGACATCCCCACTATCATCATGGGTGACTTCAACATCCCCACTGACACCCACCAGTCAGCAGCTTCCAAACTCCTCTCCCTCGCTTCATCTTTTGGTCTAACTCAGTGGTCCGCCTCTGCCACCCATAAAGATGGACACACACTACACTTTATCTTCACCCATCTACTGACCTTTTCAGCCCTGTCCTCCTCACCTGCCCCCCCTGTCCAGCACCTAGCACACCTCCGCAGAAACCTTGCACACATCAACATACACACCCTTTCTGACTCTGTCCTACCACTGTCTTCCATATCTTCACTCCACGACACAAACAGTGCCACCACTTTCTACAACGCCACTCTCACATTAGCTATTGATTCAGTTGCTCCTCTTGTGCATGGCAGAGTGAGACGAATCAATAGACAGCCCTGGCACAACAGCCTCACTAAAAAGCTTCGGCAAGTGTCTAGAGCTGCAGAGCGGCGCTGGAAGAAAACACACTCCCAGGAAGACTTCACCACATTCAAAAATGCAATTCACACATTTCGCTTGGCTCTTACCTCTGCTAAACAGGATTACTTCAGAAACCTCATATCCTCTTTAACACACAACCCCAAGCAGCTATTTAATACTTTTTTTTTTTAAACACAAATTTTATTGCAGTTTTCAGAATCATTACAATATGTCTAACATTTGAACAAGAATACATTCACCTTACCAATTTACCCACCCTTGTCTTAACCCACCCTCTTTTATTCCCATTTTATCCCCCCCAACATTTTTAATACACAGAACACCAGGTATAAGTCGTGAAAGAACACACAGCTCCTCTATATTCTGATTCCCGTTTGAAGCCCTATTTCTCTGAAACCCTCGTCTCGCCCTACTGTCGTGTCTCTACTGCGTGTATATTTTCAGCTTTCCCAATGTGCCTTGCAAGTCTCCCAGTAGATACCATTCCGTATTAGTGAAAGGAGATACCACTTTCCGTATTTCTGCAACTCCATACTGTTGTACTATAAATCTCTTCCATTTTTTAAAAAAGTTTCCCGTTAGTTCGTCCTTATTTCTTTCGGCTTCCAACTGTTCAATATTGAGCAGCTTTTTAATCTGACCACCTCTTCCTCTGATGGAACAGATTCCTCAAGCCATCTGCGTAGTAGGGCCTTTTTCCCTATCATAGCAATATTATGAAAGAGTCTTGGAATCGTGGTCCCCTGTGTATCTCCTCCTCCTTCCTTTTCTTTAGTCCTGTGGTGGAAAATCCATAACAATGGGTCTATTTCCATTTCCACTTCCCATACTTTTTCTATAAGTGTCTTCATTTTTCCCCAAAATTTCTGACTTTCTGGGCACTGCCAAATCCCGTGGTATAAGTCCGTTTTCGGCTGTTTACATTTGGGGCAATGTTCTATTTTATTCATCGTCTGCTTGGTAGGGATGTTAAAACTATAAATTGCTCTGTGCATTAATCTAAACTGTGTGTCCCTCCAGCCCTCATTAATCACCTCCTTCCTCATCCTCATCCATCCCTGCTGTATCTTTTCCCCTGCCTCTGTATCTTTTAGTTGTCGTGCCCACGCTCCCCAGACCTGGTCAGAGTGCAGTGGTACCAGTGCTGTTCTCAGATCTTTGTACAGGGAGGAGATAGTAATCTCCTGTTTATCCTTCATTATAAATTGGTCTATTTCATTCATTAGTATTACCTGTTCTTTTCTAACATCCCTCAATAGTCCCATTATTCCCTTTTCCACCTGTTTATATTGTATGATTTGGAATGGGGAAAGCCCGTACCTGTTCACCATCTCCTCAAGGGTCAACCATCTATGTTTCGTTTCATGGAGCAGATCTTTCACCCCACCGATCCCCTTATTTCTCCATTCTAGAAATAGTTTGTTTTCCCTCCCTGCTGGGAATTCCGGAAAACTCCAGATATTTAGGTATTTGGAGATTCGCCAGGACAGGTTAAACTTTTTCCTCACTGCTTTCCACGCCATTATCGTATCTCTACATACCAGGGAGTGCTTAATTTTCCTCGGAATATTGGCCAATGACATGTGTAATATTGCCCCCAAGTCCCATGGTCTACAGTACTCACTTTCCAATTTTATGTTAGAATAGCTATTTGTCTTTCTCAGCCAGTCTATTACGTGCCTCATAAAGCATGCAAGGTTGTAGCCTCTCACATTTAGCATCTTGATTCCTCCCT
The DNA here is from genome assembly GCF_048569485.1 of Anomaloglossus baeobatrachus. Taxonomy (NCBI): domain Eukaryota; kingdom Metazoa; phylum Chordata; class Amphibia; order Anura; family Aromobatidae; genus Anomaloglossus; species Anomaloglossus baeobatrachus. The sequence continues at coordinate 226,357,016 of NC_134356.1, forward strand.
TTTCCAGTGGTAGCATTAGTTTTTCCGCCCTAATTCTTGGTCTTTTTCTCTTCCATAGAAAGCTTGTAAATGCTTTATCCAGTCTATTTACATCCGCATGTTTCAATAATATAGGGATAGTATGCATTGGGTATAACAGCTTCGAGAAACTCATCATTTTTAAGAGGTGGTTTCTACCTAGCAGGGATAGCGGCAGCCCCTCCCACATCTTTAGCTCTCGTTCTATTTTCTGTATCAACAGTTTGAAGTTTAATTCATAAATCGAGGCAGGCTGGCGTCCCATCTGGATCCCCAGGTATTTAAGGTGGGTTTTTGCTATCGGTATCCCACATATGTTATCCCCTATTCCATAGGTTTTCAGGGATGACATGGTTCGCTCATTCAGAAACAGTATTTCACATTTTGTCTTGTTCAATTTAAAACCTGCCATAGACCCAAATCTCTCTATCTGTTGTATTGTTTTTAAAAGGTCATTCTGTGGTCTATTCATGAATAATATGATATTGTCCGCGAATAGAGCTGAATGTACTTTTTCCGTTCCAATGTTAATGCCCTCAAAGCAATCTCCTCCATTGATCAGTTTTGATAATGGCTCAATGGCTAGATTGAACAAGAGAGGAGACAGCGGGCACCCCTGTCTCGTCCCTTTGGTCAAAGAGAAGGGTCGTGACAAAAATCCGGGTGTCGCCACTTTTGCCTGAGGGTTTGCATATAGTATACCTATAAATGTTCTGAATGCTCCCCTGAAGACCATATTATCTAGGACTGTTTCCAGCCATGGCCACTGCACATTATCAAACGCTTTTTCAGCATCCAACGTGATCATGGCTGGCAACTCCCATCCTTGTAGATCCCTGTGTCTGATGGCGTCTATTACTATCATGGCCTTTCTTACGTTCGTCACGGCTGCTCTCCCCTTTACAAACCCCGATTGGGCGGGAGAAATTAGCCTTGGTAATACCTTTGCCAATCGATTGGCCATCAATTTGGCCACTAGTTTAAGGTCTTGGTTGATTAGTGAGATTGGTCTATAATTTGTTGGATTGTCCAAATTTTTGTCTCCCTTGGGTAAAAGTTTTATATATGCAGTGTTAAGGTGGCTAGACATTCCCGTACCCCCTAACAACATTTTATTAAACATATGTGTCAGCGTTGGTGATATTTCCTCCTTTAGTACTTTATAGAATTCCCCATTGAACCCGTCAGGCCCCGGAGCTTTATGTATACTCAGTTCTCCTATTGTTGTTTGCACTTCCTCTATTGTGATGTCCGCGTTCAGTCTAGTCAGTTCATCCTCGGTTATTTGTGTAAGTCCTAATGTCTTTAGCCACTCCCTCCCTCCTTCTCTATTTTCATCCCCCTTACTATATAGTTTGGCATAGTATTCCCCCAAGATCTGGTTGATCTCCTGCGGATTCGTCGATTTGGTCCCATCCTGTCTTGTCATACTAGCTATTAACGTCAACGGTCGTCTTCCCTTTGCCAGGTTAGCCAGCAGTTTACCTGCCTTATTGCCAAATCGGTGCAAGTCAACCTCCTGCTGGGACCTTACTAGTTCTTCTCGTTTTCCTACCCACATGTCAAACTCTTGTTTTGCTTCCTTCCATTCTTCTTTTGCTTTTTGGGATTTGTTTTCTAGGTACCTTGTGTATTTCTCTCTCAAACTAGTGCTTGCCTCCTGGTAATGTTTTTGCGTCTGTTTCCTGATTTTGGCTACATGCCCCATCAGTCTCCCCCTTAATACTACTTTCGCTGTTTCCCAGAATAGCATTGCCTCTTCCTCATGCCTGCTGTTAGTGCCGCAATATTCCTCCCACCACTCCTTTAATGTTTTAATAAAATCTTTATCTTTGAGTAAGAATGATGGAAATCTCCATATATAATCCGAGCCCCTCTGTATTCTGTCATTTAAGTCTAAGGTCACCGGGCTGTGGTCGGATATAACCATGTTCTCTATGTCTACATCCTTGACCCTGTGCCAGAGTCTTTGGTCTACTAACATAAAGTCAATCCTTGACCATGCTTCGTGTGGGTGTGAGTAGTGTGTAAATTCACGTTCATATTGGTGTTGCGTTCTCCAACTGTCCTGCAGATTTGTGTCTTCCAGTAATTTGGCCATCAAACCCTTTGTATTCCTACTCTGCCTACCTTGTTCCTTGCCATACCTCCTATCCTCCTCTTTCGAAACTACTGCATTAAAATCTCCCCCCACTATCTTATTTGGGTCTACATCCACTCCCAATTTGTTGGTGATAAAGTCAAAGAAGGCTTTTTGTTCGTTATTAGGGGCGTATATATTGTGTATGCTAAACTCTCCCTGTGGGCTAGTTAATTTGATATGTATGTACCTCCCACCATCATCACTGTCTTGGGACACTATTTCGTGAGTAAAGTGTTTGTTTATTAAGATCATTACCCCTGCCTTCCTTCCCTGGGATCCCGACCCGACTACCGCCCCCACCCATAATTTTTGCATACGAAAAAAATCCCCTTTTTGCAGGTGGGTCTCCTGCAGTAGTGCGATATCTACCTTCAGTCTTTTAAGGTGTCGTAATATCATCATGCGCTTATGTGGAGACTTCAAACCTTTTACGTTCCAAGTGACTAATTTAACCATTATCCCAACATCTCGGGACATTTATGTCGCTATATGTTCTCACTTGTGTGTGTCTTGGCGCCTTTCCCTGGTCTTTTCCCTGCCTTAACTCCGCTGCGTACTGACAACTATGTATTGCCTGGGCGCAACCTTGTGTCCCCTTCTTGGCATTAACTATAAACCTGTTGGCTACCCCCCAACTGCCCTCAGTTTTCTTTCGGTGTGCTTATAGCGTTGCTTTCCCTGAACCCAACTATTCAACCTAAATCTATTGTCAACTAACAACCCCTCAACTGTCCCCCCTTTACAATCAATCATCTCGTCACTTCCATTTTTTCTGTGATGCTCCTGGCTCCGCAATCCCCTCTCAGCCTACTGATTCACATTTACATATAGCCTGTCCCCCATTGTTCTGTTATCTAACACACCAGAGCAAGGCCTTTCTGGTCAATAGCCGTGCCAGCATACAATACTCCCTCCCTCATTGCCCATACCTATTATTTGTTGAATCTGGTCTCAATTTCACTTCACCTCCCATCAGCATAAGTGACCTGGCTACCAGAAGAGCGATTTATCAGTAGACACTAAAGAGAGAGAAACCCGGTCCCCCATAGATGATAGGATCCCCTACACCCCCGAGGGGGCAGGGCACCTTGGTCCATATAGATTGAAGAGGCGAGGGGAACTGAAGAGAAAGAGAAAAGAAAGGAAAAGTCTACAAGAGGGGAAAAAAAAGAGGAAGTAGGAAGTGGAAAAGGAAGTGGAAAAGGAAGAGGAAGAGGAAGTAGGAAGTGGAAAAGGAAGTGGAAGAAGAAGTAGGAAGTTGAAAAGGAAGAGGAAGTGGAAGTAGGAAGAGGAAGTAGGAAGTGGAAAAGGAAGTGGAAAATGAAGTGGAAGAGGAAGTAGGAAGTGAAAGAGGAAGTGTAAGAGGAAGTGGAAAATGAAGTGGAAGTAGGAAGTGGAAGAGGAAATAGGTAGTGGAGGAGGAAATAGGTAGTGGAAGAGGAAATAGGAAGTGGAAGAGGAAGTGAAAGAGAAAGTAGGAAGTGGAAAAGGAAGTAGAAGAGGAAGTAGAAGTGAAAAAGGAAGTAGGAAGTGAAAGAGGAAGTGGGACAGGAGGTGGAAGAGGAAGTGGAAGTAAGTAGGAAGTGGAAGAGGAAGTGGAAATAGGAGGTGGAAGAGGAAGTGGAAGAGGAAGTTGGAAGAGGAAGTAGGAATTAGAAGAGGAAGTGAAAAAAGTAGGAAAAGGTAGATGGGGTGGTAAAGGAAGTGTAAGAGAAGTGGAAGAGGCAGTATGAAGTGGAAGAGGAAGTAGGAAGTGAAAGAGGTAGTGAAAGGGGAAGCAGGGAGTGGAAGGGGAGGCGGAAGAGGAAGTAGGAAGCGGAAGCAGAAAGTAAAAATGCAATAATAAACAGTAGATGTTACTCATCCCCTGCATTCCTTCAGTCCCCTCTCTCTTGGGCCCCTCAGTTCAGTTCAAAAATATCGATTCTTCTCCTTGCAGCCTCTCTCATGGCGCTCCCATCTTCTGGTTTCCAGGCCAACGCGACGGCGACCTCCTTGCTTTTGGACTTCCTGCATGTATCTCCTTCCCCTCCATCCAGTCGTTCCGGCCCGATGCCCAGCTCTCCTCCTCTCTTCCTTGCCGAGTATGTTGCCTCTCCGGGAAGTCCTCCGTCTGGTTTCTGTTCTCAATCTCCTCCATCCATCTCTCTGCCTCACTCAAGTCTTTCGTCGCAAAAAGGGATCCATCACGTCTTGTTACTCTCAGTATTGCAGGATACAGCAGTTGGAATTTTATGCCTTTACGATACAGCACGGTACAAATCTTACTAAAGGCTTTCCTTTTGCGTGTAACCTCCACCGAGTAGTCCCCGAAGATCAGCACTTTATGCCCTTATAAAGACAGTGGGGTCCTCCTTCCTCTAAACGCTCGCAGTATCTCTTCTTTGTCTTTGTATTCCAAGTATTTTATTATCACTTGGCGCAGCCTGGCTGGTCCCGTCACTCCCGTGCTGTCTTCCTTCCCATTTGTTCCTCCAGTGCCTGGACGCTCTCTTACAGGGCCCACTCTGTGCGCTCTTTCCACCCTGCATTTGTGCGTTAGACCTAGCGCCTTGGGGAGCTCTGCTTCACATATGTTGTCCAATTGCCACATGCTTAAAGATTCCAGCAGTCCCACCAGCCTTAAATTGCTTCTTCTGGAGTGGTTTTCCAGATCCTCTAGTTTGTCTCTCATGGCCTGGGATCCCTCCACCATCTCCTGCAGCTGCCCCTTTAATTCTGTCACCTCGTCCTCTGTGTCAGAGATTCTTTGCTCCATCTCTGACATCCTGGCTCCCTGCTGTTCGATCTGTTCCTTTAAGGGTGCTAGCACTGCCCCCACCATAGCCTCTAGAGAGTCTTTGATCTTGTCTGCCAGGTGCACTGCCACTGTTCCAGCCAGATGGTCATAATCAATTTGCAGACCTGGGAACTGGTTGTGCTGCTGGGCTGTCTGTTGTTCGTGCTGCCAGGCTGTCTGCTGCTCGTGGTGCTGGGCTGTCTGTTGCTTGTGCTGCCAGGCTGTCTGCTGCTCGTGGTGCTGGGCTGTCTGCTGCTCGTGCTGCCAGGCTGTCTGCTGCTCGTGGTGCTAGGCTGTCTGCTGCTCGTGCTGCCAGGTTGTCTGCTGCTCGTGGTGCTGGGCTGTCTGCTGCTCATGCTGCCAGGCTGTCTGCTGCTCGTGGTGCTGGGCTATCTGCTGCTCGTGGTGCTGGGCTGTCTGCTGCTCGTGGTGCTGGGCTGTCTGCTGCTCGTGGTGCTGGGCTGTCTGCTGCTGGTGCTGCTGGGCTGCCTGCTGCTCGTGCTGCTGGGCTGTCAGCTGTACGTGTTGCCGAGCTCTTTGCTGCTCTCTCAGCTGCTCCCCCTCCTCCTCCTCCATCTGTCCCAACTCACCTCCCTGCATACCGCCGCGGCCCGCGGCCGCCATTTTGCGCTCCATGTGCACTGCTCTCTCTGCAGCACCCTGCTCCAGCTGCCTGCCGCTGCTCCGGGGGAGGTACCGCTCCATGCACGGTCACCTCCTGCTCCTCGCTTCCCTTTCTCCGCCTCCTCCCCCGGCCGGGGGCTCTTGTAGTCGGTGTGAGGAACGTGCAGAACTCTGTCTCCCGCGTCCTCACATCACAGCGCCGGAACCGGAAGTCTCGCTATTTAATACTTTTAACTCCCTCCTTCGCCCACCGCTGCCCCCTCCAACCTCCCTCATCTCCGCAGAAGAATTTGCTACACATTTCAAAGAAAACATCGACCAAACCAGACAAGTCTTTTCTGCTCAACCACCACAACCCCTTCATACTACGTCTACTGACCTTTTCAGCCCTGTCCTCCTCACCTGCCCCCCCTGTCCAGCACCTAGCACACCCCCGCAGAAACCTTGCACACATCAACATACACACCCTTTCTGACTCTATCCTACCACTGTCCTCCATACCTTCACTCCACGACACAGACAGTGCCACCATTTTTCTACAACACCACTCTCACATCAGCTATTGATTCAGTCACTCCCCTTGTGCATGGCAGAGTGAGACGAATCAATAGACAGCCCTGGCACAACAGCCTCACTAAAAAGCTTTGGCAAGTGTCTAGGGCTGCAGAGGTGCGGTGGGAGAAAACGCACTCCCAGGAAGACTTCACCACATTCAAAAATGCAATTCACACATTTCGTATGGCCCTTACCTCTGCTAAACAGGATTATTTCAGAGCTCTCATATCCTCTTTAACACACAACCCCAAACAGCTATTTAATACTTTTACCTCCCTCCTTCGCCCACCACTGCCCCCTCCAACCTCCCTCATCTCCGCAGAAGAATTTGCCACATATTTCAAAGAAAAGATCGACCAAACCAGACAAGTCTTTTCTGCTCAACCACCACAACCCTTTCATATAAGAGACCACTGCCCCTCCCCCATAAACTTCCTCCCCACCATCACCGAAGGAGAGCTTGCACATCTTCTCTCAAAAGCGCACCTCACCACCTGCGCACTTGACCCTATCCCATCCCACCTCCTCCCCAACCTCACCACTATCCTTCTTCCCGCCTTAACCCATCTCTTCAACCTATCTTTAACAACTGGTACCTTCCCTTCTGCCTTTAAACATGCAACAGTCACACCCATCCTAAAGAAACCTTAACTCGACCCAACCTCTACTATCAGCTATCGCCCCATATCACTACTCTCGTTTGCCTCAAAACTCTTGGAACAGCATGTCCATGCTGAACTTTCCTCCCATCTCTCCTCTTTGACAACCTACAGTCCGGCTTCCGTCCACATCATTCCACTGAAACTGCCCTGACTAAAATCACGAATGACTTACTGCCAAAGATTTTCTTTTATTCAAACACGTGCATAGTAGAAAGCCGGAGGCACACTGTGAGCTGGCTCCTCAAGACTGGACGACAGCTGTTTCGCCCACAAATTGGGCTTCCACGGGTCCACATGTGGAGCTACGGCAACACCCCTTTTAAAGGAGTGCTCACAGGTTGCCTGAGGCCACATAAAAAAACAACAGGAGATTTATACATATAAAAGTGAGTATAAAATGTAAACATATGTCACTTTACATGAACCAGTTTACAAAATTTACATAAATAACAAACAATGTATGGACACCAGAAGTGTTAAAAAACAAACATGTATCACAGGAATATAGCCAAATCCACACGGTCGTTTAACCCTTGTGGGCCCTGTGCCCCATAATTAATGATCAATCTAGCCTCCTCTTGCAGTAATAATTTATGCAGGTCGCCCCCCTTAGAAGGGAGAGAGACTCTCTTGAGGCCGGCAAAACGTAAAACGTTAGGATCACTGTCATGACATTCCTGGATATGTGTGATTAATCTGGGGGAACCTTTCCCTGATGTTATTAAACCATAATGCTCCCTGAACCGTATATATAAACACCTGATAGTTTTGCCTATGTAGAACCTGCCACAAGGGCAGAGAACTACATAGACCACAAACTTGGTTTTGCATGAAATAAATTGGTGGACAGTGTGCAAATGCGAGCCTACCTGTAAAGAACGACCAGTTAGATGTAAATTACAAAAATGGCACTGACCACACCGGTAATTCCCCGGTGGGCAGCATCTATTCAGCCATGTTGCTGGACTAGTAAGTCTGTTCTTTACCAGTTTGTCTCGCAAATTACCGCATCGTCTGAACGACACCAAAGGATTGGAACCTGTTCTTTCAGACAAGGCGGGATATCTTTTTAAAATATGCCAATTTCTGCAAAGAGCATTCCTAATAGCATGCTCCATGGGTCCAAATTTGAAGCTGAAGACAAATCTATCCACAACCTCCATGCCTTTTTTGGTGCGATTTTTTTGGGCAGCAGTGGTGCTATCGGATCTGGCTCTCTCACAGGCCGAATCAACTAGTTTTTTTGGGTAACTTCTTTGCTGCAATCTAGTTTTCAACTCCTGAGACTGTTGGAAACAAGATTCCTCTGAACTATTTGCCCTCCGTACTCTCAGGAATTGACTATAGGGCAAACCTGTCTTAGTGTGGATTGGGTGGGCACTCTGATAGTGTAACAGGGAATTTGACGCTGTCGGTTTTCTGAACAATCGTGTCTGAATGTCTCCATCTTTAATGGAAACCTCAATATCCAAAAAATTGAGGACATCGCCACCAAACGAGGAGGTGAAGGACATATTCATAGTGTTGAAGATGTTAAGGTATGCCACAAAGTCAGCAAAGAGGGTCTCAGTGCCCGCCCACACTATGAATATGTCGTCCACATACCTCAGAAAATGGCGAATGTATTTCAGAAAGGGGTTAGTATCAGAAAAAATGTATTTGCTTTCAAAGGAGCTCAAAAAAATATTGGCCATGGCACAAGAGACAGGGGTACCCATAGCGGTACCCCTGCACTGCAAGTACCACCGGTCCAAAAACATAAAAGCGTTTTTAGATAAAACGAAATCAAGAGCTTCCTCAATGAAATTGCAAAACAACGCGTCTTTTCCTGTCTGAGCCACCATGTCTTTAACCGTCTGTATACCCATTTTTTGAGGGATACGGGTATACAAACTCTCCACATCAATCGAGGTGAGAGAAAAGCCTTCTTGCCAAGACATACCCTTCAGCAGTGTCAAAAAGTCACCGCTGTCCTTTACATAAGAGGGGATATGACTCATAATGGGTCTAAGGAGCCAGTCCAAATAGTGCGACAACGGCTCCGTAAGGGAGCCGATGCCAGCCAATATTGGACGGCCCGGTGGATTATCCCTGCTCTTATGTACTTTTGGTATGTAGTACCAATGGGGCTTAGTGGGAAAGGGAGGAATTAACTTATCGGCCTGTGAGCGAGACAGAAATCCCAGACCCACATACTTGTCCAACAACCGCACCAAAGACTTTTTAAAACCCTGGATAGGATTTGCAGGAAGGGGAGAGTAGGTAGATTCATCCATCAACTGTCTATTGCATTCCTGAATATAGTCATGCCTGGGCAGGAGGACAACGTTGCCCCCTTATCAGCCTCCCGGAACACCGTGTCCTCCCAGCCCTGCATGACACTTATCGCTGCCTGTTCATTCCGGCTTAAATTTAGAATTGGTTTAGGATACACCAAAGATTCGATATCCTTCAAGACAGCCTCCTGGTATAGATCGATTAAATTTCCTGGTACAATAGGGGGACAAAAATCTGATTTCACCCCTTTGGTAAATCTATCCACCATTAGGTCGGTGTTACTACTAATAGTATCAGATATAGGATCCGGATCATTCAAACTGAGTAATAATCTAGCGTCTCAAAGGACATCAGAATCAAAAGCTCCCATCAAACAAACCTGGGGACCAGCTATACTACAAGGAACATGCCCAGCCGGTACTTCTGCAGATATATCCGGCATTGCCTGGAAATATTTGTATAGGTGAATCTTTCTGATGGCTTTAAAAAGATCAACCTTAAATTCAGCGAAATCAAAACCATCAGGAATGCAAAACTTAAAACCCTTGGTTAATACAGAAATCATGTCTGGGGTAAGGACATGGGATGTTAAATTGATGATCGTGTCAGCAGGTGGACATGAAGTAGGTTGAACACCTAATTCCTCCAAGTTACAGATTTTCTCTTGTGGCCCCGACTTCTTGTGCCTCTTCCTGCCCCCCCCGTCGGATCATCTTCCTAAAGGGGTGGTAGGTGCAACACTATGGGCACTGATGCTAGAGGGGCCCGGGGCCACGTCCTCAGAACCGCTTGATTCTGAGTCCGTGGTCCAGTAACCCCTATTAGAGCCAGCATTACCGCGTTTTTTTATATGTGCTCTCTGCCTGTAGTTTCGTGCCCCATCTTTTGTCCAACAAAAGATCTGTTTCTTTTCATAGTCCTTCTTGTCCCTAAGAAACTTTTCTCTTTTCCTATGCTTAATCTCAGTCTGCACAGTCACCAATCGTTTGTCCAGCCTCTGATTGAACACATTCCAATCATCTGCAGACATCCGTGCCCGGGTGTCATGCTTCAATGTGTCTAATTCAGCAACCAAGGCAGTATAATTATCTTTGTTCTTATCCAAAACCAACTGTAATAATTTTTTAGAACAATCCAATTGAATTCCTTCCCACTGTGCAGTAAACGTGGAATCCTCCTGAAAATGGGAAAGAGTTTTTATAACCCGGAGTCCACGCGGCACACGGTCACAATCCACATATGATTGCAGGGATTGTATAGTCATATATTTCATATATTTCACGCAAAACCAAGTTTGTGGTCTATGTAGTTCTCTGCCCTTGTGGCAGGTTCTACATAGGCAAAACTATCAGGTGTTTATATACACGGTTCAGGGAGCATTATGGTTCAATAACATCAGGGAAAGGTTCCCCCAGATTAATCACACATATCCAGGAATGTCATGACAGTGATCCTAACGTTTTACGTTTTGCCAGCCTCAAGAGAGTCTCTCTCCCTTCTAAGGGGGGCGACCTGCATAAATTATTACTGCAAGAGGAGGCTAGATTGATCATTAATTATGGGGCACAGGGCCCACAAGGGTTAAACGACCGTGTGGATTTGGCTATATTCCTGTGATACATGTTTGTTTTTTAACACTTCTAGTGTCCATACATTGTTTGTTATTTATGTAAATTTTGTAAACTGGTTCATGTAAAGTGACATATGTTTACATTTTATACTCACTTTTATATGTATAAATCTCCTGTTGTTTTTTTATGTGGCCTCAGGCAACCTGTGAGCACTCCTTTAAAAGGGGTGTTGCCGTAGCTCCACATGTGGACCCGTGGAAGCCCAATTTGTGGGCGAAACGGCCGTCGTCCAGTCTTGAGGAGCCAGCTCACAGTGTGCCTCCAGCTTTCTACTATGCACGTGTTTGAATAAAAGAAAATCCTTCACAGCGGATGGAGTGCGGTCATCCTTTATTCTCACCTTTATTCATGGATTTTGTTCTATGACAAGCACCCCGCTTTTGGATTGTTGGACTGTCCAGGCTCTCCACCCGGACCCGGGCACAGGCGATACCGCAGACGTTACTGCAGGTAATGTGCAGTGGTGCAGGACTTAATTATCTCCCCTTGCTATACGTTTTGTTGTTTTTCGGTCCTTGTTGCACACTGCTTTATATTACCGGGACTTTGTGCTATTTGCGGTCTCCTTAAACACCTGCCTGTAAAAAAAGCCCTGTGTTATGGAGGATATGGAGAGTAGTGGAGTGGTACCGTCCACTACCACGGGCTTGCTAGCTGGACGTGCTGATGCTGGCTCCTTTTTTGGAGATTGTAATTTTAAAAAAGACACTGAAGTGTTGGGTGTGAAAACTCTGGAATTTCAGATACAGAATCTGGCGGAGAAAGAAGTCAGACTGTTTTGGACTATACAATCCCTGCAATCATATGTGGATTGTGACCGTGTGCCGCGTGGACTCCGGGTTATAAAAACTCTTTCCCATTTTCAGGAGGATTCCACGTTTACTGCACAGTGGGAAGGAATTCAATTGGATTGTTCTAAAAAATTATTACAGTTGGTTTTGGATAAGAACAAAGATAATTATACTGCCTTGGTTGCTGAATTAGACACATTGAAGCATGACACCCGGGCACGGATGTCTGCAGATGATTGGAATGTGTTCAATCAGAGGCTGGACAAACGATTGGTGACTGTGCAGACTGAGATTAAGCATAGGAAAAGAGAAAAGTTTCTTAGGGACAAGAAGGACTATGAAAAGAAACAGATCTTTTGTTGGACAAAAGATGGGGCACGAAACTACAGGCAGAGAGCACATATAAAAAAACGCGGTAATGCTGGCTCTAATAGGGGTTACTGGACCACGGACTCAGAATCAAGCGGTTCTGAGGACGTGGCCCCGGGCCCCTCTAGCATCAGTGCCCATAGTGTTGCACCTACCACCCCTTTAGGAAGAGGATCCGACGGGGGGGCAGGAAGAGGCACAAGAAGTCGGGGCCACAAGAGAAAATCTGTAACTTGGAGGAATTAGGTGTTCAACCTACTTCATGTCCACCTGCTGACACGATCATCAATTTAACATCCCATGTCCTTACCCCAGACATGATTTCTGTATTAACCAAGGGTTTTAAGTTTTGCATTCCTGATGGTTTTGATTTCGCTGAATTTAAGGTTGATCTTTTTAAAGCCATCAGAAAGATTCACCTATACAAATATTTCCAGGCAATGCCGGATATATCTGCAGAAGTACCGGCTGGGCATGTTCCTTGTAGTATAGCTGGTCCCCAGGTTTGTTTGATGGGAGCTTTTGATTCTGAAGTCCTTCGAGACGCTAGATTATTACTCGGTTTGAATGATCCGGATCCTATATCTGATACTATTAGTAGTAACACCGACCTAATGGTGGATAGATTTACCAAAGGGGTGAAATCAGATTTTTGTCCCCCTATTGTACCAGGAAATTTAATCGATCTATACCAGGAGGCTGTCTTGAAGAATATCGAATCTTTGGTGTATCCTAAACCAATTCTAAATTTAAGCCGGAATGAACAGGCAGCGATAAGTGTCATGCAGGGCTGGGAGGACACGGTGTTCCGGGAGGCTGATAAGGGGGGCAACGTTGTCCTCCTGCCCAGGCATGATTATATTCAGGAATGCAATAGACAGTTGATGGATGAATCTACCTACTCTCCCCTTCCTGCAAATCCTATCCAGGGTTTTAAAAAGTCTTTGGTGCGGTTGTTGGACAAGTATGTGGGTCTGGGATTTCTGTCTCGCTCACAGGCCGATAAGTTAATTCCTCCCTTTCCCACTAAGCCCCATTGGTACTACATACCAAAAGTACATAAGAGCAGGGATAATCCACCGGGCCATCCAATAGTGGCTGGCATCGGCTCCCTTACGGAGCCGTTGTCGCACTATTTGGACTGGCTCCTTAGACCCATTATGAGTCATATCCCCTCTTATGTAAAGGACAGCGGTGACTTTTTGACACTGCTGAAGGGTATGTCTTGGCAAGAAGGCTTTTCTCTCACCTCGATTGATGTGGAGAGTTTGTATACCCGTATCCCTCAAAAAATGGGTATACAGACGGTTAAAGACATGGTGGCTCAGACAGGAAAAGACGCGTTGTTTTGCAATTTCATTGAGGAAGCTCTTGATTTCGTTTTATCTAAAAACGCTTTTATGTTTTTGGACCGGTGGTACTTGCAGTGCAGGGGTACCGCTATGGGTACCCCTGTCTCTTGTGCCATGGCCAATATTTTTTTGAGCTCCTTTGAAAGCAAATACATTTTTTCTGATACTAACCCCTTTCTGAAATACATTCGCCATTTTCTGAGGTATGTGGACGACATATTCATAGTGTGGGCGGGCACTGAGACCCTCTTTGCTGACTTTGTGGCATACCTTAACATCTGCAACACTATGAATATGTCCTTCACCTCCTCGTTTGGTGGCGATGTCCTCAATTTTTTGGATATTGAGGTTTCCATTAAAGATGGAGACATTCAGACACGATTGTTCAGAAAACCGACAGCGTCAAATTCCCTGTTACACTATCAGAGTGCCCACCCAATCCATACTAAGACAGGTTTGCCCTATAGTCAATTCCTGAGAGTATGGAGGGCAAATAGTTCAGAGGAATCTTGTTTCCAACAGTCTCAGGAGTTGAAAACTAGATTGCAGCAAAGAAGTTACCCAAAAAAACTAGTTGATTCGGCCTGTGAGAGAGCCAGATCCGATAGCACCACTGCTGCCCAAAAAAATCGCACCAAAAAAGGCATGGAGGTTGTGGATAGATTTGTCTTCAGCTTCAAATTTGGACCCATGGAGCATGCTATTAGGAATGCTCTTTGCAGAAATTGGCATATTTTAAAAAGTGATCCCGCCTTGTCTGAAAGAACAGGTTCCAATCCTTTGGTGTCGTTCAGACGATGCGGTAATTTGCGAGACAAACTGGTAAAGAACAGACTTACTAGTCCAGCAACATGGCTGAATAGATGCTGCCCACCGGGGAATTACCGGTGTGGTCAGTGCCATTTTTGTAATTTACATCTAACTGGTCGTTCTTTACAGGTAGGCTCGCATTTGCACACTGTCCACCAATTTATTTCATGCAAAACCAAGTTTGTGGTCTATGTAGTTCTCTGCCCTTGTGGCAGGTTGTACATAGGCAAAACTATCAGGTGTTTATATATACGGTTCAGGGAGCATTATGGTTTAATAACATCAGGGAAAGGTTCCCCCAGATTAATCACACATATCCAGGAATGTCATGACAGTGATCCTAACGTTTTACGTTTTGCCGGCCTCAAGAGAGTCTCTCTCCCTTCTAAGGGGGGGCGACCTGCATAAATTATTACTGCAAGAGGAGGCTAGATTGATCATTAATTATGGGGCACAGGGCCCACAAGGGTTAAACGACCGTGTGGATTTGGCTATATTCCTGTGATACATGTTTGTTTTTTAACACTTCTGGTGTCCATACATTGTTTGTTATTTATTTAAATTTTGTAAACTGGTTCATGTAAAGTGACATATGTTTACATTTTATACTCACTTTTATATGTATAAATCTCCTGTTGTTTTTTTATGTGGCCTCAGGCAACCTATGAGCACTCCTTTAAAAGGGGTGTTGCCGTAGCTCCACATGTGGACCCGTGGAAGCCCAATTTGTGGGCGAAACGGCCGTCGTCCAGTCTTGAGGAGCCAGCTCACAGTGTGCCTCCGGCTTTCTACTATGCACGTGTTTGAATAAAAGAAAATCCTTCACAGCGGATGGAGTGCGGTCATCCTTTATTCTCACCTTTATTCATGGATTTTGTTCTATGACGAGCACCCCGCTTTTGGATTGTTGGACTGTCCAGGCTCTCCACCCGGACCCGGGCACAGGCGATACCGCAGACGTTACTGCAGGTAATGTGCAGTGGTGCAGGACTTAATTATCTCCCCTTGCTATGACTTACTGCCAAAGCTAACAACCACTTCTCTATACTCCTACTTCTAGACCTGTCCTCAGCCTTTGACATTGTCGACCACTCCCTGCTACTACAGATCCTCTCTTCCCTTGGTGTCAGAGACCTCTCTTGGATCTCTTCATACCTCTCCAACCGCAGTTTTAGTGTCTCCCACTCCCACACAACCTCTTCATCCCGCCATCTCTCTGTTGGCGTCCCTCAAGGCTCTGTACTGGGACCCTTACTCTTTTCCATCTATACATTTGGCCTGGGACAACTCATAAAGTTCTACGGCTTCCAGTACCACCTATATGCCGATGACACTCAGATCTACTTCTCTGGTCCAGATGTCACTTGACTACTGCAACATCCTCTTCTGTGGTCTCCCTGCTTACACGCTCGCCCCTCTCCAGTCCATCCTTAATTCTGCTGCCCGAATGATCCACCTCTCTCCTCAATACCACCCCGCCTCTCCTCTCTGCAAATCCCTCCATTGGCTCCCAATCTTCCATCCTATCCAATTCAAACTACTAACACTGACCTACAAAGCCATCCATAATCTGTCTCCTCTGTATATCTCTGAACTAATCTCTCGCTACACTCCAAAACGTAATCTCCGGTCCTCCCAAGATCTCCTGCTCTCCTCCTCTCTCATTTGCTCCTCACGCAACCAACTCCAAGACTTCTCCCGAGCATCCCCAGTCTCCTGTAACTCGCTGCATCAACACGTCAGACTATCTACTACACTTGCAAACTTCAAACGGAACCTAAAAACTCATCTGTTCAGAAATGTCTATAGTCTTCAATGACCCCACTGCCCCACCACCGTGCAGAGCTGCCGCCCCACCACCGTGCAGAGCTGCCGCCTCACCACCGTGAGGAGCTGCCGCCCCACCACCGTGAGGAGCTGCCGCCCCACCACCATGCGGAGCTGCCGCCCCACCACCGTGCGGAGCTGCCGCCCCACCACCGTGCGGAGCTGCCGCCCCACCACCGTGCGGAGCTGCCGCCCCACCACCGTGCGGAGCTGCCGCCCCACCACCGTGCGGAGCTGCCGCCCAACCTACACCCCACCTACTGTCTTCTCCCCAAAATCCTTTAGAATGTAAGCCCGCAAGGGCAGGGCCCTCTTCCCTCTGTACTAGTCTGTTTATTGAAACTTGTATATGTATTCTGTATGTAACCCCCTTCTCATGTACAGCACCATGGAATCAATGATGCTCTATAAATAAATAATAATAATAATAATAAATTGTTTTAGGAAACATAAAAGACTCCATCATATGGTAATATGTTGCTGTCAATAGACTATACCTGTGTCCATTCTTCTGCCCTCATCTTCTCCCAGGGGCTCAGGAGGGCAGCCGACTCAGATGACTTTAGAGGGAGTGTCAGCGAAGGTCTTCAAGTTGACAAATGAAAACCCTCGGAATTCGGCCTGGTCTTTAGATGACAATTGGCACTTTCTGGCCTCTGCTGCCTCCATGGTTTTCAGATGGAACTTTCTGGGTTGATGAAGAGGCTCAGTTGGCTGCAAAGAAAAGTTAGAGAGGTTTATCATAATGACTATTACCATACTGATACAAAGTAATTAAAAAATAGAAATATCAAAAGTTTTAACATTAAAAAGGATCAGTGACTGAGAGCTAAAATGTCCTTGTGTTTATCAACAACCCCTTTGTGTATGGGGTGCGCGAGTACTGGGCACGTGTATGGAGCAGGCACAGGTATGATCCATACGCAGGAAATGACTGCTGTAATTATAGACAGCATCTGCCCGTAACAGCAATATCGGCAATACCTCCAATCACCGCAGTATAACTATTTAAATGTCACTGTCATCCACTTACAGTGGCATTTAAACAGCGCGATTGACGGTGCCCACCAGCCACTCGAGACATGATCAAATGCAGCGGATGGTAGCTGCCATCTTGGTACTCCTCTGAGACACAACTTTATGTTGAGTTCAATGAAGACATCTTTTTATACTATATACTGCAATACTGTATTATTGCAGTATATATTATAATTGAGTAAATGATTGCAGGTTAAAGTCCTCATGAAAATAGGGCAAAAAAGAATCTATGTTTTAAAAAATTATAACAAAAATAAAATAATATAAATGTGTCAATTGCCCCCCGTTCCCAGTGTTAAAATAAACTATTAAAACAAAATAATAATAATAATAATAATAATAATAATAATAATAATTAGAAAGTTCCCATCATTGGCATCACTGAGTTCATAAGTGTCAGGTCTTTCAAAATATACATTTGTGTAAAATATATATTGAAATCCAGAAACTAAAAAAAAAATCTAAACTCCAGATTTGCAGATTTTCAGCCACCGCAATTTCCATTAATAATGTAATAAAAAGGATTAGAATGTTTTACAGTATGTGGCCCGAAATGGTATCAATGAAAACAACACCTCCGCATGCAGAAAAAGCAAGCCATCCCATGTCTCCAATGACTGAAAACAAAAAAAAATTATAAATCTCTGAAAATGGAGAGGAATTTTTTTTTTTTACAAATTTCAGAATTGTTTTTCACTACTAAAATTAAAAATAGAGCTATACAAGTTTGGTGTCTCTGTGATCGCGCTAACCTCAAGAGTCAAGTTGCTAAATTATTTTTACTGTATATTAAACTTCCTAAAATCAGTTCTCAAAAAACTATGGTAGAATTTCAGATTTTCTCAATTTTATCCCACTTAATTTTTTTCTTGTTTTGTAGTAGAAAATAGAATAAAATGAATGGTCTCATTCTATAGTACAACTTGTCACAAGATGTGTACTTTTTGATTGAAGGACAAATAAAATCTTCTGGCTCTTGAAGGAAAAGGGAAGAGAAAAACAAAAGTGGAAAAATGAAAAATCTTCCAGGTCCTGAAGGGATAAAGGTTTACAACATCCTGCATTTACTAGAGACTGAGCGGCATATTCTTATATACATAATACTTTGTTACAATTTCCATACATTTACTTACTTTAGGGACGTGTGGTGGGGGCATCCTAAGGGCTTCCACAGAGACCCAGTCAATACGCTGGAAGAACAGGTGCTTCCTGATGTCTCCATTGACTCCTAAGCGCTTGGCGGGATCTCTCAGGAGGAGTTGTTTTATGATGTCCTTTGCGCCGGAGTTGGTCTCATAAAAGAGTGTTGGATCGTATTGACACTCACCGGTAATCATTTTATTCAAGATGACTCCAAATGAATACCAGTCCACTCCGGCATTATACTCCTCCTTGGCCAGCATCTGTCATAATACAGACAACAATTATTAAGTGGCTAAAACATAATTACATCCTATATGTCCCTGCAATATTCTATTCTAGATTTCTACATTTTTATTTCTAATGTCTTCCCAAAATTAATAACGTAATCACATAAGTAAACAGTAGGTAAAATCTATTCCTCTTACCTCAGGAGCAATGTAGCCTTCAGTCCCAGCGTAGTCGGTGGCTGTTCGGTCTCCAAACATGTTGTCAAGGGAGAGACCAAAATCTGTGATCTTTACATGGCCCGTTTTAGCCACCAGGATGTTCTCGGGCTTAAGGTCTCTGTGGATGATGCCCTTGGAGTGGAGATACTGGATGCCACACACGAGCTCGGCGGCATAAAATCTGAGAAAAGAAAATAATAATTACTATGATGACCCGAGGAGCACACAAAACACCTTAATATAGTCTGTCATTAGTTTATATTAGCATCAATGGATTGGTCAATTTCATAATTGTGCTATGGCATCTGCGGGGCTTCCTTATTCATTTCACAAACATATTATTGTGTCTATTCAAGGGGATAAACACCTTATGTGAACCTCTCGTCGGATGTCCTGGTCTCCTGATTTTCAGCTCCTGACTGACATTCAGTTCCTGGGGCTATTATGCTATAAAAGAGAACCTTTCAGGTAAGGTCCAGGCAGTAAGTGTGGAGGGAATGTCAGCAGAGCTGAGTTTAACTGTGTCAGAATACAAATCCTTCTATCTGCTCTCTTCCTCTCATAGCACTGTCACTTCTGCACAACAGACATTGTGAATACTGACACCTTTGACCACCCCATGTTGTGGTGGAAGGAGCAGTACAGAAGTGGTGACAATAACTGCCAGGACTTTATCTGAAAGATGTTAGTCATCTGTGCTCTACACAGCACTTCCTAATCATGCAGGAAGTTAGACCAGGACATCAAGGCTGTACCATTACATCTCACGTACTGAGAAATATGTCTAAGCTATAGTTGGAGCGTGTTCCTCTTTCTGCCTGAGTGTTGCTGACTGCTTATGATTGGTCATCATCATAGAGGGAGAAGAACTACACACCCACCAGTGAAAACTGATAACGCCCAGTTGGACTTAAAGAAAATTAACTCATTAGATACCAAACATATTGGCATTTAATATTTCTGCAATGGAGAGGCAAAACTAAAATATAAAAGTATGCTACTCGTCACCCACTATTACTTTGTGTGTTCTGTTCAAAATGAAAAATTTGATGAAATGTGCACTACACTTATTTTGGTTCATACCTTTTATACTTTTGGTGGCAGCATATCCACTATTTCCATGGGTTGGATGTACTGCCAAACAATCATGCCACCATCAACAATGGTAAATAATCATTAAAGTAATTATCTCTGATGTGTAAAAGTCCTTTCCCATCTAGTTTATTTAACACTGAGCCCAGGTCACTGGCAGACATATCGCCGATGCAGCCCGTGCAGTCGCTCAGGGGCCACAAGTGGGAGGGGGCCCCTAGAGCCTGAAAACATGTGTTACTTTCCACTGCAGGCGGCAGCTTTGAACACTAACAGGAGAAGCAGGGACCCGATCAGCTGACCGTATATGATTATGCCTAGCTGACATGGGCCCCTTCCTCACCTGTTAGAGGCCTGTAGGAGCGATGACTCATCTCTGAAGAAGCTGCCTGCCGCGCAGAGGAAAGAAGACTGTGTCTGAGGCAGAAAGAGGCTCTGCCCCAAAGCTCTGTCTGCAGTAGAGAGGCCTCTGCTGGATACAAACATGGCTCCCTGCCTCCCATGCTGTCCTCATCATTGCTGAGCTGCTCTCACTCTCCTGCATTGAAATTACTGCAGGAGGACACAGCAGTTGGACCCCAAGAGAAAAGTAGGCTGCACAACAGAGAAGATAGAAGTGCATGCACCATGTGCAATCATCTGCAGCGAGGGTGAGTTCATGTGTAATGTGTGCACCTCTGTCTATCTATCTATCTATGATTCTATCTATGATTATATCTATCTTTCTATCTATCTACCTACCTATCCCTCTATCTATCTATCTGTCTATTTATCGCCTATCTATTCATCTATGATTCTATCTATCATCTATCTATCTATGATTCTCTCTATGATTCTATCTATTTATCTATCTATCTACAGTATCTATCTATCTATCTATCTATGATTCTATCTAGCTATCCCTTTATCTATCTATCTATCTATCTATCCATCTATCTATGATTCTATCTATCTATTGTGGTGCAGTACTGGATGGCAGGTATATTTCATCTGGCAAAATGCAATCCTGCTGGAGCTCTGGCTGGAAAAAGCAGAACTCTGGTTTGGAAGCCTTCTGATTAATTATCCGAGTTTTCAAGGCAACACCCGACAAAAACAGCTGCAGTAATTAGGGAGGCATAAGGTGCTTGGTGTTCAGTGCATATGAGTAGAGAGCTGGAGATCTCAGTGTGTTACTGGACTTCGAGGAGAGAGCTGCCATCTCACACTACCGGGCAGTGTTTGTATGGAATTATATTTAAGAGACTGGTAACCTACCCAAGCACCAGTCCTGTGGAACAAACAGGACTGAGGGAATGGACTTTCTTGTTGTTTTTTTTTCCTTTGGAATTGCTGACCGTCACCGTAAGCGTGAATAAAACCCTTATGTTATTGCACTATATGTCTGTGTGAGCCTCTTCTTTACTGCATCCCGACCTGAGCAAATCTCTACAGTTGGTGGAGAATGCGGGCATTGCAGTGAGGCCAGCGTTCTATTTTTTTACTCCTGCTGTGGATTTTTTTTTCTGCTGCCTGGTCACCAGTAGATGTCCTGGATGAAAGTGGTGGCGCAGACTCAGTCCAGGACAGCAGCAGAGATGGAGGTCGCAATAAAAGCACTGCTAGCCACTACGCAACAGCAGCAGGCCGCCATGCAGCAGCAACAGGTCTTTAATCAGCAGCAGCAACAGACTAATCAGCTGTTGCTACGGCATGTTATGTCTGCATCTGCAGCGGGAGTTACCCGGGAATCCATGAGGTCCAGAAGGCGGTCCGTGCAGAGATACCTAAAATGGAAAAAACGGATGACGTTGAGGCATACTTGGAGACCTTTGAGAGAGTTGCCGAGCGAGAGAGGTTGCCGAAGGACCAGTGGGCCAAAATTGTTGCTCCGTTTCTGGCACCAGGACTGATGAAGGCCTACAATGACATTCCGGTGGAGCAGACCGACTACGCCGTCGTCAAGGGCGAGATACTTGCACGTATCGGGGGGAATGTAATAGTCTGGGCCCAGCGCGTGCATCAGTGGGAGTTTAGGCCTTCCAAGCCGGCAAGGTCCCAGTACTATGACTTGTTGCATACCATGCAAAAGTGGTTACAGCGGAGGAACTGACTCCTGCCGAGATGGTGGATCGACTTGTGGCGGATACATTTTGGAGGGCTTTGTCGCCCTCCCTCCAAGACTGGGTTGGTCTGGTGTCCCCTAGTAATGCGCTGCTCATGGAATATCACATAGAGCGATATACAGCTACCAAGGAACTCCAAGGTGGGCCTCTCCGAAAGGGGGCAGGACCGTTCCCTAAGTCCCTAACTCTGACCAGCCGAGCGGAGCTTAGGAGGGCCCCTCCAGACCATTCTGGGATTGAGCAGGGCCTCGTTGTCTGCTGGCGATGCCAGGAGCCAGGTCATGTAAGGACTGATTGTCGTAACATGGCAGAGCCAATGGACGTGAACTTTGGATTCCAACAGTCCCTGTATGTGACGAAGCTCTGCGCCACTGGCACCCCGGAGGGTTCCAACAATGGACACTTCTGTCATGTGAGTGTGGATGGTACCTGTGGCTCTTCTGGACTCAGGGAGTCTCGTGACTCTGGCGCGAGGCAACCTGGTGCCTTCCAGTGATTACACTGGATTGAAAGTGGGGGTCCTGTGCATCCACGGAGACTTAAAAGACTATTCTACTGCTCTAGTCATGATAAGTACACCTGCGGGGAGGCGGTGTCATGATGTGGGGGTTGCTGAAAATTTACATTATCAGTTGACACTTGGGAGAGATTACCCCTTGTTTTCTGTTTTGTGGTCCCTGAAAGGCCCACATAGTGACCAACCATCGGCACCAAGACCGACAATGCTGCTTTCTCCCATGGAGGAGCAGGAACCTTGTAGTCCTGAGGAGGAGGTGCTTACAGTGGTGGTGACGTTCACTCAGGTGGGGTAGCTAGAACAGTCCCACATAGAAGTTTTGGCCGGGGATGTGGAAGATTTGCTGCCGGGACCTGAATTGTCGGATTTAAATATATCGGGTGACAATTTCGGTACAGCGCAAGTCCAAGATCCCACGCTGGCTCATGCACGAGAAAACATACTGTTTATTAATGGGGAGCCACAGAGTTCCAGGGCACATACCGTATGGCCACGATTCGAGATGACACAAAATTTGTTGTACCGGGTAACCCAAATACGGGAAGAAATGGTTGAGCAATTGTTGGTACCCAGGATATACTGTAGGTTGCTATTGGACTTAGCTCATACACATGTGTTGGGGGGACGCCTAGGTCACAAGAAAATCCTGGATCGGATCCTGCAGAAGTTTTTCTGGATAGGCATTTTTGAGGAGGTAAAACAATACTGTAATTCCTGTCCGTCTGTCAGGTGACCAGTCCCCAGCCACACTTCTAGAGTCCACTGGTGCCGCTGCCAATTATAGAGGTACCCTTCGAACGCTTGGCTATGGATGTCGTTGGTCCTGTGAACAGGTCTGCTCGTGGACACCAACACATACTGGTGATCCTTGATTATGCTACTCGGTACCCGGAAGCAGTACCCCTGTGACGTCCTTCCGCTAAACTCATTGCCAAAGAATTGATAAATATATTTTCTCAGGTGGGAATTCCGAAAGAGATTTTGACAGATCTGGGGACTCCATTTATGTCCAAGATTATGAAGGAACTATGCCGGTTATTCAGTGTAAAGCAGTTGCGCACTTCCGTATATCATCCCCAAACAGATGGCCTAGTAGAAAGATTCAATAAAATCCTTAAAAATATGCTAAAGAGGGCTGTGTCTCAAGATGGGAAAGACTGGGACCTTTTACTGCCTTACCTTTTGTTCGCAGTGTGTGAGGTGCCACAGACCTCCACAGGGCTCTCACCCTTCAAACTTTTGTGCGGCAGACATCCCAGGGGCTTGCTTGACATCACCAAAGAGGCATGGGAGCAGCAGCCCACTCCACACAAAAATGTTAATCGAGCACATTGCACAAATGCAAGAAAGAATGGAAACAGTCCTAACGCTAGTCCGGGAACACATAGAAGCGGCACAGAAGGCTCAAGGTCGAGTCTATAACACGGTCAGAACCTTTAGTCCAGGGGATCGGGTATTGGTTCTAGTACTCGCATTAGAAAGCAAATTTCTCGCCAAATGGCAGGGTCCCTATGAGGTTATAGAAAAAAATCGGGCTGGTGAACTCAACCTGGGCGGAGAAAACCTGAGCAGGCATTCCATGTGAACCTTCTGAAGCTATGGAAAGATAGGAATCTTCCTGATGAGGATAACCCGCTGCCAGCATTCCCAGCAGAGATGGCTCCATCACCTTCAAGGGTGTCGGAGGGAGCCTCTACCGCAGTGAAGATAGCAGATACTCTGTCGCCTACACAGGCTCAGGAAGTTCGGGAGTTTGTTAGTAGGAATACCAACGTCTATTCCGAACTCCCTGGTCGTACCTCGGTCATCTGCCATGACATTGTCACGGAGCCCCAGGCTAAAGTCAGATTAAGGCCATATCGGGTGCCTGAGGCTCGGCGACAAGCCATCTCGGATGAGGTGAGAAACATGCTACAGTTAGATGTTATTGAGGAATCTCGAAGTGAGTGGGCTAGTCCAATAGTTTTAATACTAAAGCCAGATGGGTCCCTGAGATTTTGTAACGATTTCCATAAATTGAACGAGGTATCCATATTTGACGCATACCCCATGCCTCAGGTGGACGATTTAATCAAATGGTTTGGACAGGCTTGGTATTTTTACACACTGGATCTCATGAAGGGGTATCGGCAGGTACCTCTGACCGATGCGGCTAAAGAAAAAACAGCATTTGTGATCCCCGAGGGACTATACCGGTATAAATAAAGTGTTACCCTTTGGTTTGCATGGCGCCCCAGTGATATTCCAGCACTCCTCCATCCTCATCGGCGATTCACGGCGGCCTATCTCGACTACACTGTTATATACAGTGCGGATTGGGAGAGTCACTTACCAAAGGTGCAAGTAGTGGTAGACTCCCTCCGACAGGTCGGGTTGACAGCCAACCCAAAAAAAATGCTCCATAGGGTTAGAGGAGGCCCAGTACCTGGGGTATGTTATTGGGAGAGGGGTCCCAAAACCGCAAATAAACAAAGTAGAGGCCATTCAGAATTAGTCCCGTCCCCTCACAACCAAGCAGGTGAGAGCGTTTCTGGGGTTAGTGGGGTATTATAGGCGGTTCATCCCTAATTTTGCTACGCTGTCAGCCCCACCAACCGACTGTTTAAAGGGAAAGAAATCCATGATGGTCCGCTGGACTGACCAGTTAAAGGAAGCTTTTGTAACGTTAAAGGGGGTACTGTCTGGGACACCAGTTCTTGTTACTCCCAACTTCACCAAGGAGTTTCAACCTATAAAAATTCAGGAATCACAGATTATGATATTCAAAGTAGAAATTTATTTATACAAAGTGCCAGTGCAAACAATAAAATGTAATTATACATAGGATAACATATATTTGGATATTGGAAGGGATATAAAGCCGCACCACAAAAGGTAGCACATTTAATGCAAATGCTACTACAGGTTAGAGATGTAGTAAAGCTGGCCGTGATGGTCACATATCACATATAGCAAACAGATATGTAAAAAATCTCTTAACAAGTCATCGAACAGTTAATATCTAACATCTACATGTGATTCCATGAAAAAGTGCATCAAAAACTTCCAGGGTACTCTATGTTTAGGACATACTGCCCCTATATGTTACATCTGCCCCATAAGTATTAGTGTTCCATGGATGTAACCATCTAATTACTTGTGGCCATTAGTAGATAGAATAAGTCCTATGTAGCACTACAAAATGTGCCACCCAAACACCAAGGAGTTTGTGGTGCAGACCGATGCATCAGAGGTGGGTCTGGGGGCTGTTCTGTCACAAGAGGTAAATGGGGAGGAACACCCAGTATGGTATCTGAGCCGGAAACTGTCCCATGACGAAACCAGGTGTAGCATAGTGGAGAGAGAGTGCTTGGCCATTAAGTGGGCGATAGAGTCGCTCCGCTACTATTTCCTGAGGAGAACCAAGGAGAGGAATGCTCGTGTCACTAGATGGTTTCTGTCACTACAAAACTTTAACTTCACGGTTGAACATAGGGCTGGTGAGTTACAGAGCAATGCGGATGCTCTCTCCAGGGTTTATTGTCTGTCATGTTTTCACCCCCACAGGGTTGAACAAAGGGGGGAGATATGTGGTTCGGTACTGGATGGCAGGTATATTTCTCCTGGCAAAAATGCAATCCTGCTGGAGCTCTGGCTAGAGAAAGCAGAACTCTGGCCTGGAAGCCTTCTGATTATCTGGGTTTTTGAGGCAACGCCCGACAAAAACAGCTGCAGTAATTAGGGAGGCATAAGGTGCTTGGTGTTCAGTGCATATAAGTAGGAAGCTGGGGCAGGATAAGGATCTCAGTGTATTACTGGACTTCGAGGAGAGAACAGCCGTCTCACACTACCGGACAGTGTTTGTATGGGATTATATTTAAGACACTGGTAACCTACCCAGGCAAGGATGTACATCAGTCCCGTGGAACAAAAAGGACTGAGGGAATGGACTTTCTTGTTGTTTTTTTCTCCTTTGGAACTGCTGACTGTCACCGTGTGAATAAAACCCTTATGTTATTGCACTATACGCCTGTGTGAGCCTCTTTACTGCATCCCGACCTGAGCAAATCTCTACACTATCTATCTATGATTTTATCTATCTATCTATGATTTTATCTATCTATTTATCTATCTATCTATCCCTCTATCTATCCATCCATCCATCCATATGTTTGTATATATGTCATATTATGTATTTGTGTGCACATGTGTGTTTGATGCCCGTGTAATTTTCTGTGTGTACATCCTTGTATTCACCGAAATGTTCATGTTATTTCAGCTCCATTACAAGTGTGAACAAGGCCGGATGTGGTGAACTTGCACACTATAGCTTTTGCTGCATTTTTTGGTTCAGTTTTGGTGCAGCTTGTAGCCGTAAACTGCATGCATTACCTTCCCCGCCAAAGTCTATGAGAATTCTGAAGTGCTGTGCGCACGTTGCATCTTTTTTTGCCTGCAGTTTTGGGTGCAGAAAAAAGAAGCAGCATGTCACTTCTTTTTGCGCTTTTCCCTGCATTTTTCCATTGAATATAGTGAAAGAAAACGCATGGGCAAAAACGTATGGGAAAAACATGGCAAAACGCACCGAAAACGAGGCAATTCATTTTTTGATGCTTTTTTTCAGCCAGAGGGTGCGTTTTTTGCTGAAGAATCAAAACTATAGTGTGCGCACATAGCCTTACAATAAAGGTCTATAGCATCTCTTTCTGGCCTCTTTCTGACGCTCCATAGATTTACATTGTAAAAGTCACTTTGGGGTCCTGCAGAGCTCAGTGTGACGTGGAGATACTGGTGAGCGGTGACGCCACTAAGGAAAGGAGCAGAACAGCGCGGGACACCAGAGAAAGTGGAAAGCAGTGACGTCACTGAGAAGAGGAGTAGAACAGCGTGGGACACCAGAGAAACTGAAGAGCAGTGACGTCACTGAGAAGAGGAGCAGAACAGCGTGGGACACCAGAGAAACTGGAGAGCAGTGACCTCACTGAGAAAAGGAGCAGAACAGCACGGTACACCAGAGAAACTGGAGAGCAATGACCTCACTGAGAAGAGGAGCAGAACAGGGCTGGATCCCGAAGAGAACAGCGGAACGTGAGTATATTATCATATCACAGTACACTACATACACACATTCCATCATTAAGCAAGTTAGAGAGGCTTTTTTAATTATGTCTATGGTACGGCTGTGTTTTGTTGTATTTTCTCTGTTTCTCTTCCGTCCCCTCCTGTGGTATAAAGCACTGCTTACAAGGAACCTGACAGCAGATGCATGTCACCCGTGGATCAAGCAGCCTGTATCAGACATCACATTTGTCCGACTAGTATTTGATGCGGCTCAGTCACCATCTATTAAAATATGTTCTCTGACTGTCTGCAGCATTTTAGGGTCAGACATGCCGGGCGGAGATCGTACAGCCACTGCCTTTTATTAGAAAACGAGGTATCAGTATTAAGGACAGGCCTTACATTTGTACCTACAGTGAAGTATGACGCTTTCACTTGGGTAAAAGATGTCAATTTATTTATTCGCAAGCTAAAATGGAAAAAGTATTTTGCATTAAATAATTGGGCTAGGTATCAGAAATTAGATATACCAACAGATTGATACATGATCTTGATATATTGATGGAATTAGAGGAGGAAAGTAATAGGAAGATTGGTGAGGGTCCTTTTTCCTCTCTTAAAAATAAAAGCACCAAGATGCCTCCATTAGGTGATCATGATAGTACTGATATTTTCTGTAAGTTGGTGACCACAGAATTGCGGAAGATTGACCCCAAACAAAGCCCAGCCCCTGCAAATTTGACTAAACAAGAGAGGGAGGCACTTATGAATTTGGAGAAGGACCCTAATATAGTTGTGAAACCATCTGATAAAGGGGGTAATGTGGTAATAATGAATCAGGAGAATTATTTACATATGTGCCTTGCTCTCTTAAATGATGGATTTACCTATGAGGTTTTGAAAAAGGATCCTACCACTACATATAGTGCATATAGTGAGGAATTGAAAACTCTGATTATGGGGGTTTGGAGAATAAACTCATCTTGAAAGCTGAGTCTTGTTTTCTGCTCCCCAAGTTTCCCAAAATTGCTACATTTTACACATTGCCCAAGATACAAAAGGGCACCGATCCCCTTAAAGAACGACCCATTGTCTCGGGGATCAATGCCCTTTGTTGAAATTCTAGTACCTGTGTAGATCAGATATTGCAGCCCTTTGTCACAACTCTCCCCTCTCATGTTAGGTTTACTTTGGATCTGCTTAGGAGGTTGGATAAGGATAACTGTGGAAAAAAAAGGCGCAAAATAGGGTCTTACCCGGTATGACACGTGGGGGCAAGTGTGGGTTAGTACACTCACCTGAAGGGGTTGTGCAAGTCACAACCCCTATGAAGGCACGTAGTAAATGTGGAAGGCAGCGGTCCCGCAGTATAGATGTATTCCAAAAAGGTAGAGCAGAAAGCAGGTTTCAAAAACCGCGCCAGACCACAAAGAATCCAGATGCTTGTCAGTAAATTCTTTCTTTATTTATTTTTTCACAGGTCTACGCATTTCGAGGACATATCCATCCTCATCATCAGGACAAAGTACAAAGAAGTACCAAGTTTCCCAAAATTGCTACATTTTACACATTGCCCAAGATACAAAAGGGCACCGATCCCCTTAAAGGACGACCCATTGTCTCGGGGATCAATGCCCTTTGTCGAAATTCTTGAACCTGTGTAGATCAGATATTGCAGCCCTTTGTCACAACTGTCCCCTCTCATGTTAGGTTTACTTTGGATCTGCTTAGGAGGTTGGATGGAATGGTAGTGGATAAAGAAGCGATTTTAGCTTCCATTGATGTAGAATCACTTTACAGTTGGATTCCTCATGACTGTGGTTTGAGAGCTGTTGACTAATTTCTTCAATCTTGAGGGATTCAATATGCACCTCATAGCAAATTTGTGTGTAAACTCATGGAATTTATTCTGACTAGGAATTATTTTATTTTAAACTCCAAATTCTACCACTAGCTCAGGGGCACAGCAATGGGGAGCCCTTGTGCTCCTATGTATGCCAACTTGTTCCTGGTTTGGTGGGAGGATACAGTAGTTTTCAATGAAGAGGATGAGGTATGGGGCCCCCAGATATCTTACTGGGGGTGCTATATAGGTGATATCATTATCATCTGGTCTGGGACACGTGAATCTTTCATATCCTTTGTTGAACAACTTAATATCAATGATTTGGGGTTGAAATTGACCTATGAAATTGGAGGAGATAGGATTCAATTTTTGGATATTTTTATTCAAAAGGATGAGAATGGTATTTAAGGACAGACATCTATAGGAAGCCCAACTCTACAAATAGTTTATTAGACTGGAACAGCTTTCAACCAACTCCCCTAAAAAGGGGCATTCCCAAGGGACAGTTCTTGAGACTTCGCAGGAACTCCTTGAACGAGGACTTTGACAGACAGGTACGCCATCTTAAAAACAGATTACTTCAAAGGGGGTATCCTTCCGCAATGATAAACCAAGTGTATGATAATGCATGGTGGAGTGAGAGAGATGAGCCCCTGAGCCCGAGATGGAAGGAGGATGGGGAATCTAAAACTAGATTAATCGGGACTTTTGATGATCAAAATACCAAAGTTATGGGGATCCTCAAGAAATACTGGGGGATCCTGTTGAGTGACCCAGATATAAGTGATTCAATCACACACACACCGATGGTTACATTTAGGAGAGGACAAACCATTAAGGATCATGTGGTACATAGCCTCTATACCCTTCCTCAGAAGACAGTTACCTGGTTAGATCAAAGGGAGGTAGACACATTTAGGTGTGGGAAATGTTCTTTCTGTAGATTTGTGACTCCATCTAAAGAATTCACTAGTGTGAGTACTGGAAGGACATATAAGAACAGAAATTTTGTAAATTGTAGAACAGAAAGGGTAGTGTATTAATGTACATGCACATGCCCATTGAACTATGTAGAGAAGACAGGCAATTTAGGGTACAGATCAGTGAGCATCTGGGGGATGTGAGAAACAAGAGAGACACTCCCATTGCCCGTCATGTTAATACGTTTCATGGAAGTGATGTAGGAGTTTTGTCCTTTAGAGCCATTGAAACAGTTCCACCACCAATGAGATTAGGTGACTGGGATAGAATGATTATTCAGAGGGAAACCCGCTGTATATTTTAGACAAAGGGTGAATATACTGAGTTTTAGTTGGCCACACATAATAGACAATTAAAGAGTGCAACTATATAATGCGAAATATTTATTAATATGAATATATACAACAAGAAGCACTTTCATTTTACATAAAAGATGGTAAAATACAGATAAGTAAATGGAGATACAGAATCAGAGTATTCCCTAAATAGGGCTTCAGCAGCATGAAGTAATATCAGGGTATAGCACATGTCCCCATACATATAGTATTTGGCAAAAACCATTCATGAAGGTCTCCACATAGA
Organism: Anomaloglossus baeobatrachus; assembly: GCF_048569485.1. Lineage (NCBI taxonomy): Eukaryota > Metazoa > Chordata > Amphibia > Anura > Aromobatidae > Anomaloglossus > Anomaloglossus baeobatrachus. The sequence goes on from NC_134356.1 coordinate 226,387,644, forward strand.
TACCCAAAGCGAGTTCCAAGTGGAAGAGACAATGAATCCAGCCCTACATAGAGGGATCAGGCTTACCCATAGGTGATGTGCAAGTGCCACTGCTGCAGATAGAGGTCCTGTGGGAAAGGAGAAAAGCCCCGACGCGTTTCGCAAAGCTTCCTCGGGGGGCCACGTGATCCTGTGTGGTGAGCCTCACATTATATAGCCACCCTAATAGTGTTCATAATTACCGCCGTTTTGGCGCCGCATGCGTAGTGACAAAGTCCGCGACCCGCGCGTCACTTCCGGGTCTCCCCGGCGGAAGTGACATCCACAAAGGGGATTACACTTCACGCCGGAATGGAGCTCCTCAGTGCGCGTGAGATCGCGAGCAGCACTAGGCATGCGTGCGCACGTGCGGCCATCTTGGGTATGGGCAGACGTATGGGCAAGTATGAAAAGAATGTTACAGGCTTTAGTTCATCACCCGTATTTAAACTTTATATATAATTAATCTCACTGGAGTATGATCAATGCCTAGAATAGTGGAGGTAATGATTTGAACAGCCAAAATAGTATATGTATGTATGCGCATGTACCGGGATATGTAATCATATATCACAGAGTCCCATATCCACAATTGCATAGTTAAAAGGAAGAAATTACGCAGGTATATTAAATGTATGAGGGGCCACAAAGGGAAAACCCCTCACACACATACACCAACGCACCATGCAAATATAGGTCTCATCACCATATATAAGGAATGATCAGACAACTATATCCCTACGTATAACACATACACTTAACTATATCAACATGTCTGTGCATATGAAAAAACATACACACCCACATATAGCATATTACATTAGAAGGAAAAACAATAATTATAAAATGATCCAGGAAGTTCATCAGATGGTATTGAAGTCCCAGATAGTAAACTTCAAGGGTAGATGCTCATCAATGCCCATATATGGTATCCAAGAGAGAATATAAGTGGAGGTCCATCACACAGTTCACATCTTAAAGTAGAAAAACAAAGGGAAAGAAAAATTAAAATCAATTTAAAAGAGTGGAGGGAGAGTTGGAAACACTCCCTCCCCAAAGAAAAACGGATATAATCTCACAGAAATGAAGAAAAACTCATTTTTTCATTAAGGCCCATAGGGGCCATGGTGCCTAGGCGCACAATCCATGTACACTCCCGTTGGGAGAGGATTTTACCATAGTCCCCACCCCTCATCCCCAAATGAACGACATCTATGCCCCTTACTTTAAAGCTTTTGGGGTCACACCCATGCTCTAATTTATGATGTCTCGGTAGGGTTTTCAATTGGGGATCATCTAGGTCGATATTAACCGCTGCCAGGGTTCCCCTCACATGCTCCCGCGTACGAAGCCTCAGTTCGCGAGTAGTGAGCCCAATATATATCCTTCCACACCCACATGTGGCATAGTATATAACGTTTTCTGTGCGGCAGGTGATATGTTGTTGTATCCGAAATTCGGATTTCCCATCTGCCGACACAAATGACGTAGCTCTGATCATATTGCGGCACGCAATGCAGGACCCACATGGGAAGAATCCTTTGGCGGGCTTGCCAACACCAAAAATACGCGGCATCTTAGCCACGTAATGACTTTGAACCAATTTGTCACGCAAATTAGATGCACGTCGAGATGTCATTAAGGGCCTCGACGGTATTAATGCCCCAATAGATGGATCAGTTTTCAGAACACCCCAATGACGTTTCAATATTGAGCACATCTCCTGCCACTGATCATTAAAAGTGGAAATGAAACGAACAGGCGGAAAAGACCCCCCCTCCTCTCTTTTTCTGGGAATCAACAAATCAGTTCTCGGTGTATTCTGAGCACGTCCATAACCACGACGCACACTCCTTCCACTATAACCCCTCATCAAAAACCTTTCCCGGAGGTCCTTGGCTTGTTGTTCGAAGAGGGTCTCAGTAGAGCAAACTCTCCTGGCCCTCAAATATATCGACCTAGATGATCCCCAATTGAAAACCCTACCGAGACATCATAAATTAGAGCATGGGTGTGACCCCAAAAGCTTTAAAGTAAGGGGCATAGATGTCGTTCATTTGGGGATGAGGGGTGGGGACTATGGTAAAATCCTCTCCCAACGGGAGTGTACATGGATTGTGCGCCTAGGCACCATGGCCCCTATGGGCCTTAATGAAAAAATGAGTTTTTCTTCATTTCTGTGAGATTATATCCGTTTTTCTCTGGGGAGGGAGTGTTTCCAACTCTCCCTCCACTGTTTTAAATTGATTTTAATTTTTCTTTCCCTTTGTTTTTCTACTTTAAGATGTGAACTGTGTGATGGACCTCCACTTATATTCTCTCTTGGATACCATATATGGGCATTGATGAGCATCTACCCTTGAAGTTTACTATCTGGGACTTCAATACCATCTGATGAACTTCCTGGATCATTTTATAATTATTGTTTTTCCTTCTAATGTAATATGCTATATGTGGGTGTGTATGTTTTTTCATATGCACAGACATGTTGATATAGTTAAGTGTATGTGTTATACGTAGGGATATAGTTGTCTGATCATTCCTTATATATGTTGATGAGACCTATATTTGCATGGTGCGTTGGTGTATGTGTGTGAGGGGTTTTCCCTTTGTGGCCCCTCATACATTTAATATACCTGCGTAATTTCTTCCTTTTAACTATGCAATTGTGGATATGGGACTCTGTGATATATGATTACATATCCCGGTACATGCGCATACATACATATACTATTTTGGCTGTTCAAATCATTACCTCCACTATTCTAGGCATTGATCATACTCCAGTGAGATTAATTATATATAAAGTTTAAATACGGGTGATGAACTAAAGCCTGTAACATTCTTTTCATACTTGCCCATAAGTCTGCCCATACCCAAGATGGCCGCACGTGCGCACGCATGCCTAGTGCTGCTCGCGATCTCGCGCGCACTGAGGAGCTCCATTCTGGCGTGAAGTGTAATCCCCTTTGTGGATGTCACTTTCGCCGCGGAGACCCGGAAGTGACGCGCGGGTCGCGGACTTTGTCACTACGCATGCGGCGCCAAAACGGCGGTAATTATGAACACTATTAGGGTGGCTATATAATGTGAGGCTCACCACACAGGATCACGCGGCCCCCCGAGGATGCTTTGCGAAACGCGTCGGGGCTTTTCTCCTTTCCCACAGGACCTCTATCTGCAGCAGTGGCACTTGCACATCACCTATGGGTAAGCCTGATCCCTCTATGTAGGGCTGGATTCATTGTCTCTTCCACTTGGAACTCGCTTTCGGTATCTATGTGGAGACCTTCATGAATGGTTTTTGCCAAATACTATATGTATGGGGACATGTGCTATACCCTGATATTACTTCATGCTGCTGAGGCCCTATTTAGGGAATACTCTGATTCTGTATCTCCATTTACTTATCTGTATTTTACCATCTTTTATGTAAAATGAAAGTGCTTCTTGTTGTATATATTCATATTAATAAATATTTCGCATTATATAGTTGCACTCTTTAATTGTCTATTATGTGTGGCCAACTAAAACTCAGTATATTCCCCCTTTGTTTACATAACCTCTTTCTGAGTGGCCCTTCACATATCATTATACATCCATCTTTGTTCCTTTTTTGTCTAATTCCGCTGTATATTTTGGCTAGAAACAAAATATCCAGAGGGAGTTAATGAGCAGATTAGTTATGTCAGTTTTATTCAATACAATCAAATTGGGGATTCTATGAAATTCGGCGGACACATAATATACGTTCCAATGGAACACTAGTGTCTGTGTTTAGGCTTATAAATATCAGTCCTTCAATGTATAATATCTAAAATTTTTTGGTCGCATCAGATATAGTGTGTAGTGATCAAGGTCTTTTTTTTAATTAAATATTACATGCTGTATCTGGAAGATATAAACAGGTTAAGTATGTGTAAATTTGTTCCATCCCGAGGTTTTGAACATATAGACTTTTGGAATGATGTGCGATGTTATATCCGAATTTTTGCTTAAAGGTAATGTATCGCGTTTTTTTATTTTTGTATTAAAAATAGTGATTATGAAATCAAGTATTTTTAATACAAAATGAAAATCGTAGCTTATTTACTTTTTCTGTTATTCTAATTTTACTTTATGCACTGGGGGCCATGTTGGATTTGCTGTGTGTGAAACGATAGTTACACACTCCTTTATGGCAGCCCCTGTGCACAGAGAATAGTGGTAGCTATCCGACTCTATGAGTAACGTTACAGTGGGTGTCTGCCGTGACCTGGACACACCCCCTGGGCTGTCCAGATCACAGCAGAGGGAGAATCTCAGCGCCATTTTTGTGGAGCTTCAAGCCATGCCTTTTACTCCACTTTACACCTGTCAACCGCCGGGATGTGTGTCCACGCTGCCTCCCCTCCCCCCGCTACCAATGACTCCCCCTCCCTCCACTCTCCCCAGCCCCCGCAACTGCCGCAGCCCCTCCCCCCACCATTACCGTCTGTAATGAAACCCCCTCCATCCGCTCTCCCCAGCCCCCGTTATGCCCGCCGCCGCCGGTGTGTGTGTGTGTGTCCTCTCCAAATACACCCCCCCTTCCACCTGTCGGCCTCTGTGATACTGTCTGCACGGTTGTGTATCTAATCCTATCCTATGTGATACTTTCTGCAGGGCTGTGTATCTAATCCTTTCCTGTGTGATACTGTCTGCTGAGCCGTGTATCTAATCATCTCCTGTGTGATACTGTCTGCTGAGCTGTGTATATAATCCTCTCCTGTGTGATACTTTCTGGAGGGCTGTGTATCTAATCCTATCCTGTGTGATACTGTATGCTGAGCTGTGTATCTAATTCTCTCCTGTGTGATACTGTCTGCTGAGCTGTGTATCTAATCCTGTCCTGTGTAATACTGTCTGCTGAGCCATGTATCTAATCCTCTCCTTTGTGATACTGTTTGCAGGTCTGTGTATCTAATCATCTCCTGTGTAATACTGACTGGAGGTATGTGTATCTAATCTTATCCTGTGTGATAATGTTTGCAGGCCTGTGTATCTAATCCTCTCCTGTGTGACACTGTCTTCAGGGCTGTGTATCTAATACTATCCTAATCCACCATACAGTGCTAACTACTGAGCCACCGTACAGTGCTAACTACTGAGCCACTGTACAGTGCTAATCACTGAGCCATCGTACAGTGATTACCACTGAGCCTCACACAGCTGCAGAACTACAAGGCTCAGCATACTCCATCCAGTATGCATGAGTTTTTTGCCCCCCAAAAAATGACGTGGGCTTCGCCATATTTTTGTATGCTAGCCGGGTACAGCAGGCAGGTACGGGCTGCCCCCAACCCCCAGCTGCCTATTTGTACCCGGCTGTGAACCAAAAATATAGTGAAGCCCTTTTTTTTTTAATTATTTCATGAATTTCATGAAATAATTCAAATAAAAAAAATTACGTGGAATTCGCCCAATTTTTGATTCCAGCCAGGTACAACTAGGCAGCTGGGGATTGGAATCCGCAGTGCAGAGTGCCCAAGCTTTCTGGTCACCCCCGCTTCGAATTGCAGTCTGCAGCCACCCCAGAAAATGGCGCTTTCATAGAAGCGCCATCTTCTGGCGCTGTATCCAACTCTTCCAGCGGCCCTGATGCCGGGTGGCTCGCAGGGTAATAATGGGGTTAGGGCTAGCTGTATATTATCAACTGGCCCTAAGCCCGAAATTCATGGTGTCACGCCAATTTTAGACATGGCCACCATGAATTTCTAGTAAAGATAAAAAAAAAACACAACACACAGAAAAATATTTTTATTAGAAATAAAACATAACACAATTAGTGACTCCATCTTTTTTGAAATAAAGAACCCCCCTCCGCAGTAATCCTGGGTCAAGGGTCCCGCGCCGTCCAATCCGGATCCAATATCATCTGATCGGTTTGCTGGAAGGCAAAGCGATCAGATGATGTGCCAGGCTCAAGTGCCTGAATCACATCACACAGCAGCTGATTGTATAAAAGCTGTTTATACAATCAGCTGATGCATCAGTGCAAAAAAACCCCAAAAAACAAAAAGCCTACACACTTACGTGCTGGCTCCTGTCCGACCGCTGCAGGAGCTGCCGGTGATCAGTGATTAAGTCTCCTGACGGCAGCTGATAGCCGGGCGGTAAAAAGCCGGCGTCACCGCGAGACATGCGATCAGCTGATGTGTCAGGTGACTGCATCAGGTGATCCACCGACAGGTCCTGCAGCCATCGGACGTGCCTGGGAGCCGGCACACAGCCGGAGCGGCGGTCATGGCACCGGGAGTCTGCAGACGGGTGAGTATGTCTTTTTTTTTCTACTGTTCACTTTTGATTTCGCAGCTGCTTCCATCTCTTGCACGGGAGACCTGCCGCCGCACGGGATTTTGAAGCAGCGGTGGCGGTACTGGGAAGATTCGATGACCACAGTCTGTATATGTATATGTATAAATGTGTTTCCACTTTACTTCCGGATGGAACTGTACAATTCATATACAGTTACCCATAAAATGGCGACCCATTAATATGAAATACACCTCCTCCCCTTTTGGGTGCAGTGTAACACCCAAAAGGGGAGGAGAATAGGCATGTCATCTAGCGACTGCCCAAATTTGCAGCTATCGTAATTCTACTAAGGATTACTATAGCTTTTTGATGTGTACACAGGAAGATGCTCCCCCTACTGGTAATTCTAAGTATTTTTTTCTATAAAAGTTTTATTTTACATATTTAAAAGTTGAATTACATTAAGAAAATAGTTGTTACACAATTATAATAATATTGTTTGCTGATTTGGCCTACAAAAAAAAAAAAGAGACAATACAGTCCCTTTAATATAAGGTTATCGTAGATGAATACGGTACTTAGTCTATAATTTAATAGTGGTGAATCATCTATGCGTATGCGTTAATTTCTAGGTATCCCGTTACCCCCACCTCCACCTCCCCTCCCCCTTCCCCACCACCTGCTTTCTTCTGGATATTGGAGCATTTATTATATTGGGGAATGTGAAGTTGGGGACTCTGCACATGCGCAGTGGAGAAATATACACTAAGTGAAGGGGAGGAGATTCTTCATCCCCAGAGACTGGATATAACGATAGCTATTCTGCCTGATGGGAATAGGTAGTAATGAGGATTGGAACTCATGCAGTTCCAGATATGCGCAGTGGAGTTAAGGGATAATCCTCTCCCAACTCCGAGAACCAGAAGTGATATAGCGCAATTGCTCCGTGTATGTTATAAGATCACATGACAGGGGCCGAATGTGCGTCATTAACCACCATATTACCGGCGTTTGCGGTTTGAGCTATGTGGAACAGCATGGTCCCTGAGTGAGTACACTAACTTTATTTGGGTGAATTAGTGGAAGGAGAAGGGAATGGACTATTAATGTATACTGTTTTTCAGCTGATATACAAATTGGTTTGGTTGAGGACAGCTCCTGAATGATATGGCCCAATTGTGAGTATTGAATATATTACCAACTCCTAGAATGGATATCTGGGATGGGATGGCCACTTGCTAACAATGTGTATTGATATTTCAGCTTGTCATAAGATGTGGTCTGATTGAGGACAGCCCCGATGAACCTCCAACTGATTATGCTTGGGGGAGAAACGCGTCGAGCGATGAGCTGCTAAGTACTGGCCATCGGGGCCTTTTTTCTAATATTAATATTATGATGGATACTATTGCACACATATGAAATTTACATTATCTGACCCTGAAAGTGGCTAATTGAGCTAGTAGGATATATGCAAAATATTTATATCTACTTAGACCAAGAATATCTATATGTGGACTGAACCAGAACCACTAGTTGGATTATGGGAATATTAGAAAAATCCACCAAAAAATTTTGAACTGGTCTGTTATGAATGTGGGTAATAAGGAATATTCACTATAATTTTTGTAAGCCCGTCATTTAGATCAGCAGCACTTTAATATTCAGTATAGGGTCAGAAGGGCTAGTCATCGTTGAGCGGGGGCGCCATTATGTTTCAATAAGGTGCCAACCTCCGCAGTCAGGAAGGGAGATATCAGGGACTATTGTCCTGGGCCCCTTTCCTGCTATATATGTGTAGCAACCTAGTTTTTACAATGCACTTTAGATTTTTGTGTTAATGAATAAAGTTTTGTATTTTAATTGGCATATTTTTCGGTTGCAATTACCCCATCTACGATTTTCTGTTAGGTGTTATAGGCTGCCCACGGCTCATGGATTTCAGCTGTCAGGTTCCCTTTAAAGAAGTTGTTCGAAATAATACATGTACTGTAAAGAAACTGTCTAGAAAAATAATATATGGGGGTTAAATTTTATAAAGCTAACAAAATAAATTATTCATTCTTGCCATCACTCTCCTGGATCCAGCGCTGCCGTCCTGTGGTCTGTGCCAGCATTAACTGTTCTACCAGATACATGACCACTGCAGCTTGTGATTGGCTGCAGCGCTCAGGTGACTTGAACTGCAGGCATCACAAGCTGCAGCGGTCCTGTGTCTGGTAGAGCGGTGACATAATTAATGCTGGCACAGACCACAGGACGGCCTGTAACTAGAAGGTTAACTCCGGCACACTATTAATTTTCAATAGACCAAAAAATGAACGCAGTAGTTGGATATCAAAATCTCTTTCTTTTATTTTGTTAGTGCAAAACGTGAAAAAAAGGTGCTGTACAATTGTCCGCCAGGTGTCAACGTTTCGGCTAACAAGCCTTCATCAGGTCGGACAGGCTTGACCTATACTGGAAAAATAGTCTGGTGAATATGTAAGATGGCTGCAGGGATATAGAGACCTCCGTGCGGAGACAACCTCTATGGGGTCCCTTGGTGATGCCGTTGTACAGGGTCAGGCCCTAAGAATATGTGTGGCTTCTAATACTCATTAGAAGCCACACATATTCTTAGGGCCTGACCCTGTACACCGGCATCACCAAGGGACCCCATAGAGGTTGTCTCCGCACGGAGGTCTCTATATCCCTGCAGCCATCTTACATATTCACCAGACTATTTTTCCAGTATAGGTCAAGCCTGTCCGACCTGATGAAGGCTTGTTAGCCGAAACGTTGACACCTGGCGGACAATTGTACAGCACCTTTTTTTCACGTTTTGCACTAACAAAATAAAAGAAAGAGATTTTGATATCCAACTACTGCGTTCATTTTTTGGTCTATTGGAAATTAATAGTGTGCCGGAGTTAACCTTCTAGTGACTGTCTAATTTCTCCTGAGCACCTATGGGAGGTGATGCGAGGTCTTTCCTTTTTCACAGGACGGCCTGCGCTGGATCTAGGAGGGTGACAGCAGGTGTGAATAATTTATTTTTGCAGCATCACAGCCCAGGTGCCTCATGTGACCGCTGCAGACAATCACTGGCTTCAGACTCGAGCCGTATACCACTAACAAGCTGCAAAACACACAGATTATCCTGGTTCTGCCATCTCCAGCCAATGTGAATAGAAGCATTGGAAACAGCGCTGAAGCTGCAGCAGATAGAAGGGCGGCAGGACTGTGCTGTGTTATATTCAGATGGTAAATATGGAGCTTATTTATTGTTTAGGTTTGGTAGTTGTGTCCTAAGATGGTAATAAACAGTGCAATCTATAAGTTTACATCATATTGTTGTGGTATGAAGGAGAGGCAAAAATATTTCTTGCACAGGGACCCCCTGCAGTCTGTGTCTGGCCCTGGCCCAGCCTAATCTGTAACCTATATGTAACCTATATTGTTACCTTGCACTGGGGATGTCAAGCCGCCCCTTCGACAGCAAGAATTTGTCAAAGTCCCCGCAGCTCATGTATTCCAGGCCAAGTAGAACAAGCATCTGTAATACACAGCAGACATATAAGCACATTGGTTAATATAAAAGTAGAATAATATTCAGATATTTATTATATAGCATTCATCAGCATAGTTTCTTCCTAAACTTTAGGGTAAATTCACTTGTGGGAGTTTATTTCTCCTCAAATCCTCCTGCAGATTTTGTATCAAATCCGCATTATAGCAGCAGCCAAGACCACAGCACGTGTAAGATGTGGTGTTTTATGGTGGAATTTGCTGTGGATTTGTAGCGCCCCACGGGGCAGGTGGTTAACCTACTCGTTGCCGGGCTGTTGCGGGTCGGGTAGATGATGTCACGGGTGGCCTTGCCCGGTTCCATTGCCGCAAGGCATGCGGCAAATGAAGGGTGATTGGGAAAGTTTGTCGTGACGCCACCTGTGGTATGCGGCCAGGGAGTAGCCGCCGCTGCAGAATTCCTCACTGGGGTGGATATTATGGCAGCCGGGATGGTGTCGCTCCCCACAGGCGGAGCGGGCCACGGGTTTGGCAGTCGCTTGGAAGTGCCGAAGCGCTGGATGACGGCGTCGCTCAACAGAGTCTGAGTCAGCAACTACGGTTCCAGGTTCTTTTACTCACTGCTTTAAAGCTGCACCCAGGTTCTGGTCTCTGCCATCATGGGCTCCTGTCAATCCCAAGCAAGTAAGGGGCCACCACCGGTGTGTGAAGAGAGAAAGAGAGAGAGAGTGTCCTTTTCCTAGGATGTCCCCCTCAGCAGTTAGGAACCCAGGCTGAGCTTCCGCTCCAAGCCCTGGGCCTAGTGAAGTCCAAGAGTTCCAGAGGTGTCTTGTCAGAACTATGGTCCCGACTTGTCTAACTGTATGAGTGTGTTGCGCCTACCTCTACCCCCAATGATGCACGCTACCTAGCGGTTGCCCTGGCAACTGGAAGGTCCTATGACTCTATATGGCCACCCCCGTCTGCCCCAAGACAGCTCCCCAATGGGAAGGACCTAACTGTGTGTGAGATGAAATGTGGTGACACCGATGGTTAACCCCCCTTTACCTGAGATGGGTATCACACCTTAACAGAGGTGCAGTACCCTGTGGTGACCAGAGCCTCAGGGGCGCCACAGATTCACTTATCACAGTAAAAGGGGTTAAATTCATAATCAAAACCGGCATCAGAAATTGAGATGCAAAAACTTGTAAAATCCTCACTGGAGGTCAATATGAGAGCAGAAAACTCCACATGATGTGAGATGTTGTTAATATCTCACACAGCCACTGGCTAATTGCACTTCAGAAAATGTTACTGTAGCACCCACGGGGCAAGAGGTTAACTTTACTCGTCGCTGGTGATGTCGGGTCTGGGTATGTCAGCTTCATGGCTTCATGGCCCGAGGCATACAATAAAAGCGAGGATGATGATGATGGGGATAGTTTGTCTCGTGACGCCACCTGGGGTACGCGGCCAGGGATTAGCCGCCGCTGCGGGTGAAGTCCTCCAGGGCTGATGGTGTTGCAGCAAAGATTGTTCTGCTCCCCACAGGTGGAGCGGACCCCGGGGAAAATGATGAGAGTTGCCGGCACCGGCAATAAGAGGCAGAGTCAGGTGCTGCGGTTCCAGATTTTTTTTTTACTCACTGTTCCAATGCAGCCTCAGGGTTCCAGTCTCTGTCATGATGGGTCCCAGCCGATCCCGAGTAGTTCGAAGGTAACCGCTGGTGTTACCATTGTGTGTCCTTTCTGGTCGGGGTCCCTCCAATCCCATGGATGGAATGTGGAATGGGCTGCGGGTGTTTCATGCATTCGCCACAGACCCTAGAATCTGTAGTGAACCCGGGCTGAGCAGACTGCTCCAAGCCATGGGTCCTGCAGTGCTCCCAGAAGTGTGAAGCTAGAGAGAATGTGCCTGGACTGAAGTCCCGAGTGTACGACTCGCCCCAGGTGGTTGTCCTAGTGACCTGGAAAGTCCCATGCTTCGTCATGGCCACCCCACTATCTACCCCAGGCCAACCCCTGATGGGAAAGCACCTAACTGTGTGGTTTGAGAATGTGAGAAACACCAGTAATTAACCTCTTCCTTACCCGGGATGAGTACAGCACCTTAAGTGAGGTGCAGTACCTTGTGGCAACTGAAGCCACTTTCCCCACGGCAAATGGCAGCATTCCCGGGCTGCAACCAAAAAAGTTAGTACACCACAATTTTTGTATGCATAAAGAAAAAAAACATATAACTATCTTCCCTTTATGGGAGACACCGGTATTTCAAACATTTCAAATCAGCAGAATAATCAATTGCAACATGCAAACAACAATTCTTGGCAAAGAAAAACATTACTCCTTCTTGGCTGCTGGTGGTATCAGAGGGCTGGTCCCAGACCCCTGACTCTGGGCACTTAAAGGATATCCTCGGTCAAAATGTCTAGTGTGACGCCCTGGGCAAGCCAGGGGTCACAGGTCATGCACCATCACACCCTACATCCCAGTTAGGAACACCAAAGCTAAACTAAAATCCTTGTTGCCTTCCTCCAGAGGCTGGGGTTCACACCAGGGGGGTGGGCCAGGCGGTTGGCTCCGCCCACCGAGGAGGACACAGCTCTGGAGGCGGGAAAAACCAGCAGTTCAGTTTAGGAGGGAAAGGAGTAAACAGCTAAGATGAGCTAAGGAAGTGAAAGTAGTGAAGTGAAGTGGAGGTGGTAAAGGAGGAGTAAGAGAAGCTGAAGGAAAGTGAGAACAGTTACAGAAGGAAGGCTTGAAGTGAGTCCAGCTGTGTGCAGGACGGAGTCAGCAAGGTCAGCAACAGTGGTGATTGTCTGAAGGGGTGACCGTTTGGAAGTTCCTGGAAGGACCGCGGACGGGTAGTGACCCGGCGGTCTGGAGCAGCGTACCAAAGGACAGTCAGCACCAGGGCAGGGGCCTCTCGGACCCCGGCAAGGCTAGGAGTCGCCAAATTTGCCAAATCCGTCAGTGAAGGGGACGTAGATCCCCCAACAACCAAGTCCTGAGTGAAGGCAACAGCCCAACCTGTACAACAGAGACACCGCCACCGCCAGGGCACCAGTTTCTGAGGGCCAGCGCCTGCGGGCAAAGAGTAGAGCTCCTCCGGTCCAGCTTGAAGCCGGGGAGCGGGTTACCGGTGGGAACCCATCGCGACCAACAGACAACATTAGGTGCAAGGAAAAGGGACATCACCGCTACCGACTGGGTGAGCAAGTGCAGCCGTCCGTGGGACCGACCAACCAGCCGTTTGTTTACCGAGAACTGTGTCACTGTCTCAGGCTGAGTGAGTACCACAGTGCCGCAAGGCACAGCGCTGCCCCCGCGTCCCTGCGCCCACCAGGCCCTGCACCCTGCACTCCATCACCGGGCCCCGGGATCACCAACCCCTACCCACGGAGGGGCAACACAACACCTGGCTGCTCTGCATCACCATCCCCGGGAGCCCCATATTGAGCAGCGGTGGTGAAATCACCACAACCGTGGGTGGCGTCACGGACATTATCTCAACACCCCAAATCCCCCCTTTCACTCACGGGCGAGGAGCGCCGCTCGAGAACCCCCCGGGATCCGGCCCACAGCTCGAGCCACCACTGAGCAGCGGCAGCCGCCGGACCCGAGCAGAAGGGGTGAGCGCGGTGTGCTGACACCCTCCTCCCTGCCCGCGACAACTTGGCGTCACGAACAGGATCCTACCGCTCTGCCGTCTGGTAGAGGTGCGCCTTGTGACCGCCGGAGGTATCCGGCTGAAAAATTTCAAAAGCCGCCATCTTTGGCGCGAAAAGTTCCCGCTCGAGCGTCTTCTCGAGTAGTCGAGGCGCGAAGGCCAAAACCCCGCCCCGAGAGAGGAGGGGCCGGAAAGAGCTAAGGGGGACGCGATGGCGGCTGGCTGCATGTAGCTGCAGCTATAAAAGCAGGGACGCCAGGACTCTGCAGACATCCCGTTCCTGGAAGAAGAAGTCACCATGTGGATGCCGTCCCACGACACCGTAGCCCCCGCGCCTGGAACCGCGGCGTGGGTGGAGATCCGGACCGCGCAGCTATACCAACGGCTGCAGGTGAAGATGCAGCTCCTCATGGAGGAGTGGGAGGCCGACATGGCGGACGTTGTAGCCACCGTGCGGAGACGCGAGGAGGAAGCGGAGAAAGGGAGGGTGAGTGACCCACGTCCCGATGCCCTGGAAGGGTCGGTCATCGCGGCTGCGGGGCCCGGTCCAAGCCCTCTCCCTTCGCTGCCTCCCTCGCCACCCGTCCCGGAGGCTGTGACCCCGCCATTAGGCCTGCTACCACCGCAACCGGTAGCAGTACCCAGCGTCCCCGCCCAGGCGGGCCAACCTGTAGCCGGAGCCCGTAGTAAACCGGAGGTGTTGCCGTGGAAGATTCCGAAGGTTGAACCGGAGGCATCCCCTAAAAAGTCCCCCGAGCCGGAGCCGATGACCCGCTCCGAGCCGAAGGCCCAGCAGCGGAAAGCCCCTATGCCCATCCCCCACACCTCGGCTGAGGTAGCGCCGGGTTGTTGCTGCAAGGCAGCGCCCAAGGCCAAGACACCGCGGGACATGCCGCCCAGATTCCTGACAGTGGGCAATGTCCAGGATGTCCCGCGGGGCCCGACCCGTGCGCCGGAGCTCGCAGCAGCGCCGTATTGGGATAGGGAGCCGGTACCGTTGGGCCTGGAGATCGCTGAACGGGAATGGAAGAAGGCCGAGCTGGTGGCTAGAGCCATCCGGGAGAAAGAGAACCTCCGGCAAGCAACAGCCCATGTCCGGGGACCGTTGTACGAGGGGCAGGTGAGGCGGTTTGATGTCCGCCGGGGCTACGGGTTCATTTACGAACCGGGCCTGGAGGCCGAAGTGTTCATAACCCGGCGGGATGTGAATGCCCACCTGCCTGAGGAGCATCCCGGCCGCAATCTGATGCCGGGTGACATCGTCCAATATACCCGGTACTTTGGGGAGCGGGGGTGGTTCGCGCTGGACGCTAAACTAAGGAGGGGCCCAGAGGCCCGAGCGAGCGCAGCACTCCCTCCCTTGGCAGCGGCACCAGAGCTTGAGTATCCGGAGTAGGGCAGCAGATGCCCGTTGCAACCGTCCCCGTTGGGACCACCACTGAGTTTAAGTTTGTGTTGAAAGTTGAAAAATGATAAGAAGAAAATGATTACCGAAGTTTCACCTGATTGTCTGTGTGATTTGCAACCGGCCGGAGCCGGCACCGTTGTCCCCGTGGGGACCGTTTACAAGTTGTTTGCATGGGAACTATCCATGGACAAGCCCGTGAACTTGCAGGGCAACCACAGACGCTAGTGGCTTGTAAATATGTTGTTTACCGTTACCGTTTTCCGCAGGCCGCCTCCGGAGAGGCAGATTGGAGGGAGGGCCCGCAGCAGAGCCGGCTGGGGCCCAGCCACCAAAGGGACCGGTGGTTACCCTCTGGAGGGGAAGGACAGATCCCGCTCGGGTACCGTGTGCTGGACTATGGGTCAAGGGGTGCTGCCTGGGTTTTAGGGGCAGCATCAGGGCCAGGTTACTTGGGTGGGAGAGAGCGGAAACCGTAACCGTAAACCGTTATGCAACGTTTAAGAAATGTGCCTCCCGTAAGGGAAGAGTTATTAAAAATGTATTTATGTTTTATTAACCTTGTTACCCCTTTCTACAGAAAAATAAAACCGGTGTTGGAACGGCAGCCCGCGGACGGTCTGCATTTTGCTAAGGGGGAATGTGAC
Source organism: Anomaloglossus baeobatrachus (assembly GCF_048569485.1). NCBI lineage: Eukaryota > Metazoa > Chordata > Amphibia > Anura > Aromobatidae > Anomaloglossus > Anomaloglossus baeobatrachus. Next base: position 226,403,151 of record NC_134356.1, read on the forward strand.
GCCCTGGGCAAGCCAGGGGTCACAGGTCATGCACCATCACACCCTACATCCCAGTTAGGAACACCAAAGCTAAACTAAAATCCTTGTTGCCTTCCTCCAGAGGCTGGGGTTCACACCAGGGGGGTGGGCCAGGCGGTTGGCTCCGCCCACCGAGGAGGACACAGCTCTGGAGGCGGGAAAAACCAGCAGTTCAGTTTAAGAGGGAAAGGAGTAAACAGTAGAGATGAGCGAACCGGTCCCGGTTCGGCTCGAGGTCGGTTCGCCGAACGGAGGTCCCGTTCGAGTTCGGCTCGTTGAACGTTCGACGAACCGAACTCGAACTGCATAGGAAACAATGGCAGGCAATCACAAACACATAAAAACACCTAGAAAACACCCTCAAAGGTGTCCAAAAGGTCACAAACAACTCACAACACAACACAAACACATGGGAAAGTGACAAGGACATATACTTATGCAAAAATAAAAGAGCTGGACAAGGAAAAAGAGGAGGAGACACAGATATAGGCATGGCACGCCCTTCTAAAGTCATGTAAAACACCGCAAGGTGACTCCAAGTGGAGTCTCCCTTTTTTCAAAAAATTGGGCCCCACACACACCCACCCATTCAGTGGCAGCACTTGTGCCCCAGTTGTACACTTCACAGCTAGATTTGCATCAAGCACATTCAAAAATACGCCATAATTAACCGTCCCCAGGATGACACCGGGGTAGGTAGCAAAGTCTTTGCTGAACCATGACTTGTTCATCTTGGCTTCTTTTAAAAACAATGTAAGCAAGGGTTACTCCAAGCGGAGTCTCCCTTTTTTTCCAAAAATTGTGCCCCACACACACCCACCCATTCAGTGGCAGCACTTGTGCCCTAGTTGTACACTTCACAGCTAGATTTGCATCAAGCACATTCAAAAATACGCCATAATTAACCGTCCCCAGGATGACACCGGGGTAGGTAGCAAAGTCTTTCCTGATCCCAGCTCTGTTCATCTTGGCTTCTTTTAAAAACACAGCAAGCAAGGGTTACTCCAAGCGGAGTCTCCCTTTTTTCCAAAAATTGGGCCACACATACACCCACCCCATCAGTGGCAGCACTTGGGCCCTAGTTGCAAACAGGATGTTTTGATTTGCATCAAGCACATTCAAAAATACGCCATAATTAACCGTCCCCAGCATGACACCGGGGTATGTAGATAAAGTCTTTGCTGAACCATGACTTGTTCATCTTGGCTTCTTTTAAAAACAATGTAAGCAAGGGTTACTCCAAGCGGAGTCTCCCTTTTTTTCCAAAAATTGTGCCCCACACACACCCACCCATTCAGTGGCAGCACTTGTGCCCTAGTTGTACACTTCACAGCTAGATTTGCATCAAGCACATTCAAAAATACGCCATAATTAACCGTCCCCAGGATGACACCAGGGTAGGTAGCAAAGTCTTTCCTGATCCCAGCTCTGTTCATCTTGGCTTCTTTTAAAAACACAGCAAGCAAGGGTTACTCCAAGCGGAGTCTCCCTTTTTTCCAAAAATTGGGCCACACATACACCCACCCCATCAGTGGCAGCACTTGGGCCCTAGTTGCAAACAGGATGTTTTGATTTGCATCAAGCACATTCAAAAATACGCCATAATTAACCGTCCCCAGCATGACACCGGGGTAGGTAGATAAAGTCTTTGCTGAACCATGACTTGTTCATCTTGGCTTCTTTTAAAAACAATGTAAGCAAGGGTTACTCCAAGCGGAGTCTCCCTTTTTTTCCAAAAATTGTGCCCCACACACACCCACCCATTCAGTGGCAGCACTTGTGCCCTAGTTGCAAACAGGATGTTTTGATTTGCATCAAGCACATTCAAAAATACGCCATAATTAACCGTCCCCAGCATGACACCGGGGTATGTAGATAAAGTCTTTGCTGAACCATGACTTGTTCATCTTGGCTTCTTTTAAAAACAATGTAAGCAAGGGTTACTCCAAGCGGAGTCTCCCTTTTTTTCCAAAAATTGTGCCCCACACACACCCACCCATTCAGTGGCAGCACTTGTGCCCTAGTTGTACACTTCACAGCTAGATTTGCATCAAGCACATTCAAAAATACGCCATAATTAACCGTCCCCAGGATGACACCAGGGTAGGTAGCAAAGTCTTTCCTGATCCCAGCTCTGTTCATCTTGGCTTCTTTTAAAAACACAGCAAGCAAGGGTTACTCCAAGCGGAGTCTCCCTTTTTTCCAAAAATTGGGCCACACATACACCCACCCCATCAGTGGCAGCACTTGGGCCCTAGTTGCAAACAGGATGTTTTGATTTGCATCAAGCACATTCAAAAATACGCCATAATTAACCGTCCCCAGCATGACACCGGGGTAGGTAGATAAAGTCTTTGCTGAACCATGACTTGTTCATCTTGGCTTCTTTTAAAAACAATGTAAGCAAGGGTTACTCCAAGCGGAGTCTCCCTTTTTTTCCAAAAATTGTGCCCCACACACACCCACCCATTCAGTGGCAGCACTTATACCCTAGTTGTACACTTCACAGCTAGATTTGCATCAAGCACATTCAAAAATACGCCATAATTAACCGTCCCCAGGATGACACCAGGGTAGGTAGCAAAGTCTTTCCTGATCCCAGCTCTGTTCATCTTGGCTTCTTTTAAAAACACAGCAAGCAAGGGTTACTCCAAGCGGAGTCTCCCTTTTTTCCAAAAATTGGGCCACACAGACACCCACTCCATCAGTGGCAGCAGTTGGGCCCTAGTTGCAAACAGGATGTTTTGATTTGCATCAAGCACATTCAAAAATACGCCATAATTAACCGTCCCCAGCATGACACCGTGGTAGGTAGATAAAGTCTTTGCTGAACCATGACTTGTTCATCTTGGCTTCTTTTAAAAACAATGTAAGCAAGGGTTACTCCAAGCGGAGTCTCCCTTTTTTTCCAAAAATTGTGCCCCACACACACCCACCCATTCAGTGGCAGCACTTGTGCCCTAGTTGTACACTTCACAGCTAGATTTGCATCAAGCACATTCAAAAATACGCCATAATTAACCGTCCCCAGGATGACACCAGGGTAGGTAGCAAAGTCTTTCCTGATCCCAGCTCTGTTCATCTTGGCTTCTTTTAAAAACACAGCAAGCAAGGGTTACTCCAAGCGGAGTCTCCCTTTTTTCCAAAAATTGGGCCACACAGACACCCACCCCATCAGTGGCAGCACTTGTGCCCTAGTTGTACACTTCACAGCTAGATTTGCATCACGCACATTCCAAATCCACAAGAATTTACTCTCCCCAGGATGACACAGGGGTTGTAAATTCCTTCTGGATCCATGACTTGTTCATTTTGATGAACGTCAGTCTGTCCACATTGTCACTGGACAGACGCGTGCGCTTATCTGTCAGCACACACCCAGCAGCACTGAAGACACGTTCAGAGACAACGCTGGCAGCTGGACACGACAAAATCTCCAAGGCGTAAGTTGAGAGCTCTGGCCATTTTTCTAGGTTTGAAGCCCAAAAGGAGCAAGGCTCCATTTGCAAAGTCATGGCATCGATGTTCATTTGGAGATACTCCTGTATTATCCTCTCCAGCCGTTGACTATGTGTCAGACTTGTTGTCTCTGGTGGCCTTGCAAAGGAGGGTCTAAAAAAATTATGAAAAGATTCCATAAAATTGCTGTTACCAGCACCAGATACGGTCCTACTGGTACGTGTAGACTGTTGAAGATGACGAGACCGTCCCATGTTTGTCAAGTTACAACTGGGAGATTCACTCCCTGCACCTGCACGGTTGTTTGGTGGAAAAGCGGATCTAAGATCGAGTAACAGCTTCTGCTGATACTCCTGCATACGTGCGTCCCTTTCTATGGCTGGAATTATGTCACAAAATTTGGACTTGTACCGGGGATCTAATAGTGTGGCAAGCCAGTAGTCATCATCACTTCTAATTTTGACAATACGAGGGTCATGTTGGAGGTAGTGCAACAAGAAGGCACTCATGTGTCTTGCGCAGCCATGCGGACCAAGTCCACGCTGTGTTTGTGGCATAGAGGTGCTAACCGTTCTTTCTTCCTCTGACATCTCCCCCCAACATCTTTCAACTGAAATTTGACCAAGGTCTCCCTCATCTGCTGAGTCTTCCATGTCCATGGACAGTTCGTCCTCCATTTCCTCATGTCCTCCTGCACCTTCCTCAACATCTCGCCTGCTACCATGCGCCCTTGTTGATCCCTGTCCCCCATGCTCCCATGCCTGGCGCCTTGGTGATGATGAACGTCTGGACCTTGGTGATGTTGTTGTGTCTTGCGCATCCTCCTGTAGTTCATCCCCTTCCTGTTGTCCCACCCCCTGACTCCGAATAGTGTTTAGCGTGTGTTCCAGCATGTAAATGACTGGAATCGTCATGCTGATAATGGCATTGTCAGCGCTAAACATATTCGTCGCCATGTCGAAACTCTGCAGAAGGGTGCATAGGTCCTTGATCTGAGACCACTCCATCAGGGTGATCTGCCCCACCTCTGCATCTCGTTGGCCCAGGCTATACGTCATGACGTATTGCACCAGGGCACGGCGGTGCTGCCACAGTCGCTGTAACATGTGGAGAGTTGAATTCCAGAGTGTCGCCACATCGCATTTCAGGCGATGAACCGGCAGGCCGAAAGACTTCTGGAGCGATGCAAGTCGCTCAGCTGCGGCACTTGAACGGCGGAAGTGAGCAGACAGTTTCCGTGCCCTGTTCAGAAGGCCATCTAGGCCGGGATACTGTGTTAAAAATTGCTGCACGACAAGGTTCAACACGTGAGCCATACAAGGTACGTGTGTCACCTTGCCCAGGCGAAGGGCCGCACCCAGGTTTGCAGCATTGTCGCACACGGCCTTACCAGGCTGCAGGTTGAGTGGAGACAACCATTTATTAAACTCGGACCGCAGAGCTGACCACAACTCCTCAGCTGTGTGACTCTTATTCCCAAGACATGTCAAGCTAAAGACCGCCTGATGCCGTTGCGCTCTGCTGCCAGCATAGTAATGAGGGGTGCGTGATTCCTTCTGCGCAGTGAGAACGCTGGTGGCCTGACCAGGCAGGCTTGGGGCGGAGGTGGAGGACCCAGATGAGGTGGAGGATGCAGAAGCAGTGGCGGAACTTGGACAGACAGAGGATTGACACACAAGTCGTGGGGACGGCAAGACTTGTGCAGCAGACCCTTCACCATCTATCACCATAGTTACCCAGTGCCCAGTCAGCGACATGTAACGTCCCTGTCCATGCTTACTGGTCCAAGTATCGGTGGTGAAATGCACCCGTTCACACACAGAGTTTCTCAATGAAGCGGTGATGTTGTGTGCGACATGCTGGTGTAGCGCGGGCACACCTTTCTTAGAAAAGTAGTGGCGACTAGGCATCTGGTACTGGGGCACAGCGACAGACATAAGGTCTCTAAAATCCTGTGTGTCCACTAGGCGGAAAGGCAGCATTTCTGTAGCCAACAGCTTACAGAGGGATAGAGTCAACCTCTTAGCTTTGTCATGGGTCGCAGGAAATGGCCTTTTATTTGTCCACATCTGAGGGACAGAGATCTGGCTGCTGTGTGTAGACGGTGTTGAGTAGGGTGTTCCTGGAAAAATGCAGGTTTGTGAGGAAAGTGCAGGCGGAGACATGATGTTGCCTTCATCCAAAGTTGGTACTATCGATGTCTGAGAGAGCTGTACACACTCACTTGTTTCCCCTTCCAAAACAACTGACGACCTACCAAGCAAACTGCCTGTTGCGGTTACAGTGGTGGAAGTTGTGGGTGGAAAAACAGGTGTGACAGCTGTCCCCACAGTCCTAGAAGATGACGTGCGCGCGGATGCACTGGAAGGGGCAGGCGGTGGATGGTTCGCTCCGCTAGGCCGCATTGCAGCACGGTGAGCTTCCCACCGGGCCATATGATATTTATTCATGTGACGATTCATGGAAGAAGTTGTCAAACTGCTGAGGTTTTGACCTCTACTAAGAGAACCATGACAAATTTTACAGATCACATAATTTGGGCGATCTTTTTCTATGTCAAAAAAGGACCAGGCTAGGCAAGGCTTAGAGGCCATGCGACCTGTTGATCCACCCCGAATAATGCTCAGAGGCAGAGTGGTGGCTGAGGATGCAGTTGTAGACGTGCTACCAGTACTCCGACTCTGTCCAGGAAGGCGCAAGGTAACTTCGTCATCAGTTGCATCCTCCTCCACCACCTCTGTTGACCTCCTCGAGTGCCTGACTGTGGGTTGACAGTAGGTGGGATCTAGAACTTCATCATCAATTGTTGTGTTTGCACTCCCCTCCCCCTCAGACCGAGCCTCTTCTTGCCCTGACCGAATATTTAAGTTGTCATCCCAATCGGGTATCTGAGTCTCATCTTCATCAGTATGTTCCTCATTGTCTATAACCACAGGTGTTACAGTTTGTGACAAAGGGTCAACATTATGCTCCGAAACTTGGTCCTCACGGCCTGAATCAGAGTCACAAAGGTTCTGGGCATCACTGCAGACCATTTCCTGTTCTGTACTCACTGTAGCTTGGGAGCAGACCTCTGATTCCCAGGCTATAGTGTGACTGAACAGCTCTGCAGACTCAGCCATCTCAGTTCCACCATACTGTGCAGGGCTGATGGAGACTTCGGAGCTGGGAGAAATCAAGTTTGATTGGGATGACAACTCAGAGGACTGGTGTTTTTTGGATGCGGTACTTGAAGTGGCTGAGAGGGCACTTGTTGGACCACTTGAGATCCATTCAAGCATTTTCCTTTTTTGCCCATCATCTACCTTTGTTCCTGTTGTTCGTGTCCGTAAAAAAGGGAGCACATCGGATTGTCCACGGTAAGTAGTAGACATCTTACTTTTGCTGGTAGATGGTTTATCTTCAGCAGATGATAATGGAGCTTTGCCACCTTCCCCACGGACAAAACCTTTTTTGCCTTTTCCATCACGCCTCTTCCCCTTTCCACCAGCATCTGTCATTTTGCCACTCATGTTGATTGCGACAAGATTGTGGACTGAAAATGTGGTAGTAAAAATTGAGAGGTGGTGTAGATTGCAGTGGTGGTCTAGCTTTATTAACAGCAGAATAATAAAGAATAAATATCCCTGACAATGCAACTACGGCCCTTAAACTGGCAGCAAAAATTGCTAGTATAATGGCTTAGTTATAATGAGTTGGAGTGTGCAATGCAGGCAGACGCGCTCTGCAAATGTCTTTGCACTAGTGGGACTATAGCAAAGTCCAATAGCCACGTTTAGGATGCCACTAGGTACACTGAGTGTTTGCTAGTATAATGGCTTAGTTATAATGAGTTGGAGTGTGCAATGCAGGCAGACGCGCTCTGCAAATGTCTTTGCACTAGTGGGACTATAGCAAAGTCCAATAACCACGTTTAGGATGCCACTAGGTACACTGAGTGTTTGCTAGTATAATGGCTTAGTTATAATGAGTTGGAGTGTGCAATGCAGGCAGACGCGCTCTGCAAATGTCTTTGCACTAGTGGGACTATAGCAAAGTCCAATAGCCACGTTTAGGATGCCACTAGGTACACTGAGTGTTTGCTAGTATAATGGCTTAGTTATAATGAGTTGGAGTGTGCAATGCAGGCATAGGTGCTGCAAATGTCTTTGCACTAGTGTGACTAGACAAAAGTCCAATAGCCACGTTTAGGATGCCACTAGGTACACTGAGTGTTTGCTAGTATAATGGCTTAGTTATAATGAGTTGGAGTGTGCAATGCAGGTAGAGGTGCTGCAAATGTCTTTGCACTAGTGTGACTAGACAAAAGTCCAATAGCCACGTTTAGGATGCCACTAGGTACACTGAGTGTTTGCTAGTATAATGGCTTAGTTATAATGAGTTGGAGTGTGCAATGCAGGCAGACGTGCTCTGCAAATGTCTTTGCACTAGTGGGACTATAGCAAAGTCCAATAGCCACGTTTAGGATGCCACTAGGTACACTGAGTGTTTGCTAGTATAATGGCTTAGTTATAATGAGTTGGAGTGTGCAATGCAGGCAGACGTGCTCTGCAAATGTCTTTGCACTAGTGGGACTATAGCAAAGTCCAATAGCCACGTTTAGGATGCCACTAGGTACACTGAGTGTTTGCTAGTATAATGGCTTAGTTATAATGAGTTGGAGTGTGCAATGCAGGCAGACGCGCTCTGCAAATGTCTTTGCACTAGTGGGACTATAGCAAAGTCCAATAGCCACGTTTAGGATGCCACTAGGTACACTGAGTGTTTGCTAGTATAATGGCTTAGTTATAATGAGTTGGAGTGTGCAATGCAGGCAGACGCGCTCTGCAAATGTCTTTGCACTAGTGGGACTATAGCAAAGTCCAATAGCCACGTTTAGGATGCCACTAGGTACACTGAGTGTTTGCTAGTATAATGGCTTAGTTATAATGAGTTGGAGTGTGCAATGCAGGCAGACGTGCTCTGCAAATGTCTTTGCACTAGTGGGACTATAGCAAAGTCCAATAGCCACGTTTAGGATGCCACTAGGTACACTGAGTGTTTGCTAGTATAATGGCTTAGTTATAATGAGTTGGAGTGTGCAATGCAGGCAGACGCGCTCTGCAAATGTCTTTGCACTAGTGGGACTATAGCAAAGTCCAATAGCCACGTTTAGGATGCCACTAGGTACACTGAGTGTTTGCTAGTATAATGGCTTAGTTATAATGAGTTGGAGTGTGCAATGCAGGCAGACGCGCTCTGCAAATGTCTTTGCACTAGTGGGACTATAGCAAAGTCCAATAGCCACGTTTAGGATGCCACTAGGTACACTGAGTGTTTGCTAGTATAATGGCTTAGTTATAATGAGTTGGAGTGTGCAATGCAGGCAGACGTGCTCTGCAAATGTCTTTGCACTAGTGGGACTATAGCAAAGTCCAATAGCCACGTTTAGGATGCCACTAGGTACACTGAGTGTTTGCTAGTATAATGGCTTAGTTATAATGAGTTGGAGTGTGCAATGCAGGCAGACGCGCTCTGCAAATGTCTTTGCACTAGTGGGACTATAGCAAAGTCCAATAGCCACGTTTAGGATGCCACTAGGTACACTGAGTGTTTGCTAGTATAATGGCTTAGTTATAATGAGTTGGAGTGTGCAATGCAGGCAGACGCGCTCTGCAAATGTCTTTGCACTAGTGGGACTATAGCAAAGTCCAATAGCCACGTTTAGGATGCCACTAGGTACACTGAGTGTTTGCTAGTATAATGGCTTAGTTATAATGAGTTGGAGTGTGCAATGCAGGCATAGGTGCTGCACATGTCTTTGCACTAGTGTGACTAGACAAAAGTCCAATAGCCACGTTTAGGATGCCACTAGGTACACTGAGTGTTTGCTAGTATAATGGCTTAGTTATAATGAGTTGGAGTGTGCAATGCAGGCATAGGTGCTGCAAATGTCTTTGCACTAGTGTGACTAGACAAAAGTCCAATAGCCACGTTTAGGATGCCACTAGGTACACTGAGTGTTTGCTAGTATAATGGCTTAGTTATAATGAGTTGGAGTGTGCAATGCAGGCAGACGCGCTCTGCAAATGTCTTTGCACTAGTGTGACTATAGCAAAGTCCAATAGCCACGTTTAGGATGCCACTAGGTACACTGAGTGTTTGCTAGTATAATGGCTTAGTTATAATGAGTTGGAGTGTGCAATGCAGGCAGACGCGCTCTGCAAATGTCTTTGCACTAGTGGGACTATAGCAAAGTCCAATAGCCACGTTTAGGATGCCACTAGGTACACTGAGTGTTTGCTAGTATAATGGCTTAGTTATAATTAGTTGGAGTGTGCAATGCAGGCAGACGTGCTCTGCAAATGTCTTTGCACTATTGTGACTAGACAAAAGTCCAATAGCCACGTTTAGGATGCCACTAGGTACACTGAGTGTTTGCTAGTATAATGGCTTAGTTATAATGAGTTGGAGTGTGCAATGCAGGTAGAGGTGCTGCAAATGTCTTTGCACTAGTGTGACTAGACAAAAGTCCAATAGCCACGTTTAGGATGCCACTAGGTACACTGAGTGTTTGCTAGTATAATGGTTTAGTTATAATGAGTTGGAGTGTGCAATGCAGGCAGAGGTGCTGCAAATGTCTTTGCACTAGTGTGACTATAGCAAAGTCCAATAGCCACGTTTAGGATGCCACTAGGTACACTGAGTGTTTGCTAGTATAATGGCTTAGTTATAATGATTTGGAGTGTGCAATGCAGGCAGACGCGCTCTGCAAATGTCTTTGCACTAGTGTGACTATAGCAAAGTCCAATAGCCACGTTTAGGATGCCACTAGGTACACTGAGTGTTTGCTAGTATAATGGCTTAGTTATAATGAGTTGGAGTGTGCAATGCAGGCAGACGCGCTCTGCAAATGTCTTTGCACTAGTGGGACTATAGCAAAGTCCAATAGCCACGTTTAGGATGCCACTAGGTACACTGAGTGTTTGCTAGTATAATGGCTTAGTTATAATGAGTTGGAGTGTGCAATGCAGGCATAGGTGCTGCAAATGTCTTTGCACTAGTGTGACTAGACAAAAGTCCAATAGCCACGTTTAGGATGCCACTAGGTACACTGAGTGTTTGCTAGTATAATGGCTTAGTTATAATGAGTTGGAGTGTGCAATGCAGGCAGACGTGCTCTGCAAATGTCTTTGCACTAGTGGGACTATAGCAAAGTCCAATAGCCACGTTTAGGATGCCACTAGGTACACTGAGTGTTTGCTAGTATAATGGCTTAGTTATAATGAGTTGGAGTGTGCAATGCAGGCAGACGTGCTCTGCAAATGTCTTTGCACTAGTGGGACTATAGCAAAGTCCAATAGCCACGTTTAGGATGCCACTAGGTACACTGAGTGTTTGCTAGTATAATGGCTTAGTTATAATGAGTTGGAGTGTGCAATGCAGGCAGACGCGCTCTGCAAATGTCTTTGCACTAGTGGGACTATAGCAAAGTCCAATAGCCACGTTTAGGATGCCACTAGGTACACTGAGTGTTTGCTAGTATAATGGCTTAGTTATAATGAGTTGGAGTGTGCAATGCAGGCAGACGCGCTCTGCAAATGTCTTTGCACTAGTGGGACTATAGCAAAGTCCAATAGCCACGTTTAGGATGCCACTAGGTACACTGAGTGTTTGCTAGTATAATGGCTTAGTTATAATGAGTTGGAGTGTGCAATGCAGGCATAGGTGCTGCAAATGTCTTTGCACTAGTGTGACTAGACAAAAGTCCAATAGCCACGTTTAGGATGCCACTAGGTACACTGAGTGTTTGCTAGTATAATGGCTTAGTTATAATGAGTTGGAGTGTGCAATGCAGGTAGAGGTGCTGCAAATGTCTTTGCACTAGTGTGACTAGACAAAAGTCCAATAGCCACGTTTAGGATGCCACTAGGTACACTGAGTGTTTGCTAGTATAATGGCTTAGTTATAATGAGTTGGAGTGTGCAATGCAGGCATAGGTGCTGCAAATGTCTTTGCACTAGTGCGACTAGACAAAAGTCCAATAGCCACGTTTAGGATGCCACTAGGTACACTGAGTGTTTGCTAGTATAATGGCTTAGTTATAATGAGTTGGAGTGTGCAATGCAGGCAGACGCGCTCTGCAAATGTCTTTGCACTAGTGTGACTATAGCAAAGTCCAATAGCCACGTTTAGGATGCCACTAGGTACACTGAGTGTTTGCTAGTATAATGGCTTAGTTATAATGAGTTGGAGTGTGCAATGCAGGCAGACGCGCTCTGCAAATGTCTTTGCACTAGTGGGACTATAGCAAAGTCCAATAGCCACGTTTAGGATGCCACTAGGTACACTGAGTGTTTGCTAGTATAATGGCTTAGTTATAATTAGTTGGAGTGTGCAATGCAGGCAGACGTGCTCTGCAAATGTCTTTGCACTATTGTGACTAGACAAAAGTCCAATAGCCACGTTTAGGATGCCACTAGGTACACTGAGTGTTTGCTAGTATAATGGCTTAGTTATAATGAGTTGGAGTGTGCAATGCAGGTAGAGGTGCTGCAAATGTCTTTGCACTAGTGTGACTAGACAAAAGTCCAATAGCCACGTTTAGGATGCCACTAGGTACACTGAGTGTTTGCTAGTATAATGGTTTAGTTATAATGAGTTGGAGTGTGCAATGCAGGCAGAGGTGCTGCAAATGTCTTTGCACTAGTGTGACTATAGCAAAGTCCAATAGCCACGTTTAGGATGCCACTAGGTACACTGAGTGTTTGCTAGTATAATGGCTTAGTTATAATGAGTTGGAGTGTGCAATGCAGGCAGACGCGCTCTGCAAATGTCTTTGCACTAGTGTGACTATAGCAAAGTCCAATAGCCACGTTTAGGATGCCACTAGGTACACTGAGTGTTTGCTAGTATAATGGCTTAGTTATAATGAGTTGGAGTGTGCAATGCAGGCAGACGTGCTCTGCAAATGTCTTTGCACTAGTGGGACTATAGCAAAGTCCAATAGCCACGTTTAGGATGCCACTAGGTACACTGAGTGTTTGCTAGTATAATGGCTTAGTTATAATGAGTTGGAGTGTGCAATGCAGGCAGACGTGCTCTGCAAATGTCTTTGCACTAGTGGGACTATAGCAAAGTCCAATAGCCACGTTTAGGATGCCACTAGGTACACTGAGTGTTTGCTAGTATAATGGCTTAGTTATAATGAGTTGGAGTGTGCAATGCAGGTAGAGGTGCTGCAAATGTCTTTGCACTAGTGTGACTAGACAAAAGTCCAATAGCCACGTTTAGGATGCCACTAGGTACACTGAGTGTTTGCTAGTATAATGGCTTAGTTATAATGAGTTGGAGTGTGCAATGCAGGCATAGGTGCTGCAAATGTCTTTGCACTAGTGCGACTAGACAAAAGTCCAATAGCCACGTTTAGGATGCCACTAGGTACACTGAGTGTTTGCTAGTATAATGGCTTAGTTATAATGAGTTGGAGTGTGCAATGCAGGCAGACGCGCTCTGCAAATGTCTTTGCACTAGTGTGACTATAGCAAAGTCCAATAGCCACGTTTAGGATGCCACTAGGTACACTGAGTGTTTGCTAGTATAATGGCTTAGTTATAATGAGTTGGAGTGTGCAATGCAGGCAGACGCGCTCTGCAAATGTCTTTGCACTAGTGGGACTATAGCAAAGTCCAATAGCCACGTTTAGGATGCCACTAGGTACACTGAGTGTTTGCTAGTATAATGGCTTAGTTATAATTAGTTGGAGTGTGCAATGCAGGCAGACGTGCTCTGCAAATGTCTTTGCACTATTGTGACTAGACAAAAGTCCAATAGCCACGTTTAGGATGCCACTAGGTACACTGAGTGTTTGCTAGTATAATCGCTTAGTTATAATGAGTTGGAGTGTGCAATGCAGGTAGAGGTGCTGCAAATGTCTTTGCACTAGTGTGACTAGACAAAAGTCCAATAGCCACGTTTAGGATGCCACTAGGTACACTGAGTGTTTGCTAGTATAATGGTTTAGTTATAATGAGTTGGAGTGTGCAATGCAGGCAGAGGTGCTGCAAATGTCTTTGCACTAGTGTGACTATAGCAAAGTCCAATAGCCACGTTTAGGATGCCACTAGGTACACTGAGTGTTTGCTAGTATAATGGCTTAGTTATAATGAGTTGGAGTGTGCAATGCAGGCAGACGCGCTCTGCAAATGTCTTTGCACTAGTGTGACTATAGCAAAGTCCAATAGCCACGTTTAGGATGCCACTAGGTACACTGAGTGTTTGCTAGTATAATGGCTTAGTTATAATGAGTTGGAGTGTGCAATGCAGGCAGACGTGCTCTGCAAATGTCTTTGCACTAGTGGGACTATAGCAAAGTCCAATAGCCACGTTTAGGATGCCACTAGGTACACTGAGTGTTTGCTAGTATAATGGCTTAGTTATAATGAGTTGGAGTGTGCAATGCAGGCAGACGTGCTCTGCAAATGTCTTTGCACTAGTGGGACTATAGCAAAGTCCAATAGCCACGTTTAGGATGCCACTAGGTACACTGAGTGTTTGCTAGTATAATGGCTTAGTTATAATGAGTTGGAGTGTGCAGAGGACAGGAGGGTACAGTGCCAGGATTGTGGGGCTCTGGGTAGAGGAATGGAAGCCTGCCTTTCTATTCCCTCCTAATAGGGAAATGCAGGGAGGAAATCCCTGACCTTGGCTACACAGACGCTGTCGCTGTTTTCAGGACCTGTCACCTTAACTCTGACCCTGCCGGTTTGAGCCCTTAAAAGGACTGCTAGAAAGTGCTCTCCCTAAGCTGTCCAGCGCTGTGTATGGAGCGCATACAGCTGTATCAGCGATAGGACAAAGGACGGAGCTGCGACAGTGATGTCTGACACCAAAGACGCAGAAGAGATAATGGCGTCCTGGAGGAAAATGTCCGGTTTTATAATGCAGGGACATGTGACATGGACATCCTATCACACATGCCGTTGCTTCTCTGGCTAAAAGTCCACTTAGCTGTGTGTGTGTCTGGGATTGGCTGACATGCTGGCCCGCCCCACTACACGCGCGCGCTTAGGGAAGGAAGACAAGGAAAAAAAAAAAAAATATAGAAACAGCAGTGATCTGAAGGCGCTGTTCACGCACACTATACACTGAAATGTCATAATAGTGTGATTCACAGAGTGACTTACACTATTACAGCGGAAACCAAGCTAGGATTTAGCTGTTTTTTTGCTGCTAGAACCGTTCTCGAACGTTTCTAGAACTATCGAGCTTTTGCAAAAAGCTCGAGTTCTAGTTCGATCTAGAACAGGGCCCAAAATCACTCGAGCCTAGAACTGGAGAACCTCGAACCACGAACCGCGCTCAACTCTAGTAAACAGCTAAGATGAGCTAAGGAAGTGAAAGTAGTGAAGTGAAGTGGAGGTGGTAAAGGAGGAGTAAGAGAAGCTGAAGGAAAGTGAGAACAGTTACAGAAGGAAGGCTTGAAGTGAGTCCAGCTGTGTGCAGGACGGAGTCAGCAAGGTCAGCAACAGTGGTGATTGTCTGAAGGGGTGACCGTTTGGAAGTTCCTGGAAGGACCGCGGATGGGTAGTGACCCGGCGGTCTGGAGCAGCGTACCAAAGGACAGTCAGCACCAGGGCAGGGGCCTCTCGGACCCCGGCAAGGCTAGGAGTCGCCAAATTTGCCAAATCCGTCAGTGAAGGGGACGTAGATCCCCCAACAACCAAGTCCCGAGTGAAGGCAACAGCCCAACCTGTACAACAGAGACACCGCCACCACCAGGGCACCAGTTTCTGAGGGCCAGCGCCTGCGGGCAAAGAGTAGAGCTCCTCCGGTCCAGCTTGAAGCCGGGGAGCGGGTTACCGGTGGGAACCCATCGCGACCAACAGACAACATTAGGTGCAAGGAAAAGGGACATCACCGCTACCGACTGGGTGAGCAAGTGCAGCCGTCCGTGGGACCGACCAACCAGCCGTTTGTTTACCGAGAACTGTGTCACTGTCTCAGGCTGAGTGAGTACCACAGTGCCGCAAGGCACAGCGCTGCCCCCGCGTCCCTGCGCCCACCAGGCCCTGCACCCTGCACTCCATCACCGGGCCCCGGGATCACCAACCCCTAAACACGGAGGGGCAACACAACACCTGGCTGCTCTGCATCACCATCCCCGAGAGCCCCATATTGAGCAGCGGTGGTGAAATCACCACAACCGTGGGTGGCGTCACGGACATTATCTCAACACCCCAAATCCTCCCTTTCACTCACGGGCGAGGAGCGCCGCTCGAGAACCCCCCGGGATCCGGCCCACAGCTCGAGCCACCACTGAGCAGCGGCAGCCGCCGGACCCGAGCAGAAGGGGTGAGCGCGGTGTGCTGACACCCTCCTCCCCGCCCGCGACAACTAGCCTGTTTACAACAGCGACAAACATGTCTATGGTGTCAGGAGAAGCCCTAGAGCACTCTTCCGGCAAAACACTCTGAAGAGGCTGGATCGTAATTACCTCAGTCTTTCCTTCATCGCGGTGCTCCAGTGGTTTATATTGCCAATGCTGGACTCCCCAGAGACCCGGCTGGGCCATAGGGGACATCGGGAGAGTCCCGGTCGGGGGGCATGCTCTTGCCAAATCACAGAGTCTGTCCCCACCGACACTCAGCAGAGATACTTCCTCTGAGCACTGCGGTGCTCACTCCTCTCCAAAAGTGCAAGGCTGTAAGTCCAGCATCTCCGGTGTCACAGGTGCGATCTCTGGATTATCCTGGTCTTCTGTCTTAATCAACAGGATCTTTCCTTCCGGTTGTGCCTGGTTCCCCGGGCTTGTCGCGCTCACCTCCAGCAGCGGGGCCTCTGTTCGCGTACTTTTTGAGGTGCCGCCCACGACAGAACACCCCCTTTTCTTCCCGCATGGAATGATTATTGGCGAATGTCCTTTTCAAGGAACACGGTTCAACACAATTCTGTAAGGTGCACATTACCCGTTTGTCATGGGTATGGAATCCTGTTCGTGACGCCAAGTTGTAGTGCACCTATAACTTAAGCGAGGTGCAGTACCCTGTGGCGACTGAAGCCTCAGGGGTGCCACATTACCAATAAGAGAAATCTGCAATTTTTCCACCTCGTTTTAACCTATTCATAAGCAACACCAAATCATCTCTAGAAGTAAAATGCTGCGATTTTTCTACATTGGTTTCTTAGGAGAAAAATCCACTGAGTTTAAGGCTGTGTGCACACGCTGAGTATTTGGATGCAGACATTTCTCCACCAAATCTGCATCTCTTGGAAGAAACAACATGTATGTGCTGCGTTTCTGCTGTGTTTTTGATGCATTTTGTCTGTGTTTTCTATGCATTCTGGCAGCAAAAATACTGAAAGAATTAACATACAATCTGCAAGGGGAAAAAAGCAACATGTGCACAAAAATTCAGGATTCTCATTGACTTTGTGGACAAAAGGATTTGCGTGCAATTTAGTGACAAAACTGCTCTAAAACCACATCAACAAACGTGATAAAAACGCACTGTGTACACCTACCCTAACAATTCAAGCAATGTGAATATGATGTTATGAAAACTCATCCCCACTGTGTATTTTAAGGCGCCCTTCAACTTTGCGGGTTTTAAAAGGAGCCTGAAAAACCACATCTAGATAGACAGTTGCACTTTTAAGTGCAGAATCCCAGTGTTTCTAAGCTAAAAAAAATGCATTAATAAACTGTTTTAGGCCTCTTTCACACGTCCGTGTCTCCGGTTCGTGTTTGGACCATTTCCTCACGTACCAGAGACACGGGTACACGTAGACCCATTAAAATCAATAGGTCTGCGCTCACGTGCGTATTCTGCCATGGACCGTGTGTATGTGTGGAGCATACGTGTGCCCATGTGCTCCACACGTACACATGTCAGTTTTTCTCCGGCATCACGGGTGTCACACGGAACGCAAACGGGTCACACGGAACGCAAACGGACCACACGGATGTGTTCAGTGTGACATGCACTGGAGAAAACACATGTATCTGCGAGAAAAAAAAACAAACTTTACTCACCTTCTCCAGCCCTGCTGTCTCTGCCGCTGCTGTCACTTGCTTCCAACTGCCGCTCATTATGCTCATTGCATATTCACTTCACTGCGGCCGGAAGCAGCAGCAGCGGGGAGTCGGCAGGACCGGAGACCGAAGATTAGCATCGTGGACAGCAAAGCCAGGGACAGGTGAGTAGAAAGATCCCGTTCTCCGTGTGTTATCACGGATAACACACAGAGAACACACGTGTGCCATAAACACGGCTCACGGAGGGCAATATGCACCTTTAACACGTCCGTGAAAAACGTGGGAAAGAGGCCTAAAATCCACTCAATAAACACATAAAAAGGGGAAAACTTAAGAAATGCAAGAAATATTGCTATTTCGTATTTTGGTGTGGACATCTGCAAAAAATATGTAAATAAAAAAATCTGAAAAAAATGCAGCTTTTATGCTGTATGTGAACACAGCTTTAGTAAACCAGGAAGTGTCTTTAGTGACAGTGATTAATAGTGATGAGTGAGCACTACCATGCTCGGGTACTCGGTACTGGTCACAAGCAGTTGGATGCTCGGATGGACAAGAGCCCAGTTTAATGGAGGTGAATGAGAAACTCAAGCATTTTTCAGGGAAATCTTAATTAAAAATGCTCAGTCCCACATTGACTTCCATTATACTCGGTACATAAGTTGTGCCCATCCCAGCATCCAACTGCGTGATATGAGTACCGAGCACCAAGCATGGTAGTGCTCGCTCATCACTTTTAATAGTGTTATGCTTAAATGCGCTTAGTAAGGGCTGAGGGGGGTAGAAGCAGATCAGGGTCAGTAACTCAAACTGTGCCGCCTCCTCAGGGTGTTAAGAGGTGGTGCCCTAAGTAGTCACCTTCCTCTCATACTATTTGCCACGGGCCTGACTGTACATATAACATGGAGTGTGCTGACAGTTGTACCTTGGTCTGGAAAGCAAAGTGTGCGTGGACTAGGAAGGGGCTCCCAAATGCCTGCCGGAAGACTCGGTGCTCCACCATCACATCGGCCTCATCACTCTCAGCTAGCAGGGCTCTCTTTCTGATGACCTTAACCGCGTATTGCTGTTTGGTAGCGGTATTTTGTGCCAGCACGACCTTCCCGTAACTTCCCTGTCCGAGCACATGATGGAACTGTAATCTCTTTTCGATGAAATTAGAGATGAGGCTTGTGGAGCAGGTTGGCTGAACACTACTGGGCCCTCCTAGGGAAGTGAAAAAATAGGAAAGATTATACTAATTGCAATATTTGCTACATTATTCATTACTTTTTCATTTATTTACAGACTTTGTATTATTTCCTGCAGCTTAGTTATCAGTCTGTGTTCTTATGCTTTTTTTGAGAGACACTGAAATTTAACCCTAGAACCTGTTAATGGGGTCCAGGAAACCCCACGCTGTCTCCATATCCGTTGCCCATGCTGCTTAGCATGAGGCTGGTTCCTTGTGAGAATTTATCTGAAGATTTATCATTGAAGTGTGTTGTGGTGTTATTATTTTTTGCTATGTAGATTTGCTGAAATCTAATAATGGAGTTTATAGGTAAGGTCATTGGAAACATTTTACTTTTGGCGGTTATGGTAATTATTTTACAGGTGAGGATTTGGATGATAGTGACTATGAAGAAGATGAAGACTGCGACGTCAGAGATAATAGAACAGGAACAAAATTCATCAAGGGTGTGAGGTAGCGCGGTCAGCTGCGCGGCCGAAGACACGGGATCCAGGCACCAAGGGTCACAGCACACGGTTTATTGCACAAACCAAAAGTCCAGTACAGCATACAGTTGTGTCTCCGGCAGAGACTCAGGGAGTTGTGTTCACTCCCTCACACACTAGGGCACCACGCCCATGTTCCTGTTTCCTTTTAACCCTACTTTCAGCCTGTAGGGAAACAGGATTAACCCTGGAGTGGAGTTGCTTTCTATACATGGAGGGAGCACAACCGGGGCGAGACGTACCGGCCGTCATGGACCAGCCCGGTCACAGTCTCACATACCCCCCCTCAGTTCAAGCGTGCGGGGTTGAACTCCCGCCATCAAACACGGGCCGCGGGACAAGGCATCGGCGTTGCCCTGCAACCTACCGGCCCGGTGTTCAACCGTAAACCGGAAGTTCTGCAGAGAAAGGAACCACCGGGTAACCCGGGCATTCCGTTCCTTGGCGGACCTCATCCAGACCAGCGGAGAGTGATCAGTCACCAAGCGAAACTGCCGTCCCAGCAGGTAATAGCGTAGGGACTCCAAGGCCCACTTAATCGCCAGGCACTCCTTCTCCACTACGCTATAATTCCGCTCGGGAGGGGTGAGCTTCCTACTTAAGAAGGTGACGGGGTGTTCCTCCCCCTGAACCACCTGAGACAGCACTGCCCCCAGGCCGACCTCAGAGGCGTCAGTCTGTACTATAAACTCCTTCCGGAAATCAGGGTTGACAAGAACGGGCTGTCCGCACAGGACCCCCTTCAAGGCCCGGAAGGAGTCCTCGGCCTGCGGAGTCCAGCGCACCATGACGGACTTCTTGCCTTTGAGAAGGTCCGTTAAGGGGGCCGATAGTCCCGCAAAATTCTTTACAAACCTCCTGTAGTACCCCACAATACCCAGGAAAGCCCTAACCTGCTTCGTGGTCAGGGGTCTAGGCCACTTCCGGATCGCCTCCACTTTGTTAATTTGGGGCTTAATCACTCCTTGGCCTATTACGTAGCCCAAGTAGCGGGCTTCCGTGAGCCCCAACGCACATTTCTTGGGATTGGCTGTCAATCCGGCTGTTCGGAGCGCGTTCACCACCGCTTGTACCTGGTCCAAGTGGGTCTGCCACTCGGAGCTGTAAATAATGATGTCATCAAGGTACGCTGATGCATACGCCTGATGGGGTTCCAGCACCAAGTCCATCAACCTCTGGAACGTGGCTGGAGCGCCGTGTAACCCAAAAGGTAAGACAACATAGTGGAAGAGACCCTCCGGCGTAACAAAAGCGGTTTTCTCCTTGGCGGACTCCGTCAGTGGCACCTGCCAGTACCCCTTGGTCAGGTCGAGCGTGGTGAAATATCGCGCCTGTCCCAGCCTATCAATCAGCTCATCCACCCGGGGCATGGGGTAGAGATCGAACTTAGATATTTCGTTCAATCTCCTAAAGTCATTGCAGAACCTTAAGGAGCCATCGGGTTTTGGTATTAGGACAATGGGACTAGCCCATTCACTCCGGGATTTTTCGATGACCCCTAGTCGTAGCATTGTCTTCACTTCATCTGATATGGCTTGTCTTCGAGCCTCCAGTACCCGGTATGACTTCAGGCGTACCTTCAGGTGAGGCTCGGTGACAATGTCATGTCGTATCAGACTTGTCCTACCAGGCAGCTCGGAGAAGACATCGGGGTTCTGCTGAACCAGCCGTCTGGCCTCTCGCCTCTGTTGCTTGGTGAGGGCTTCTCCAATCCTTACTTCCGGTTCGTCCTCTCCGGAGGTCGCTGGAGCCGGGGTTGAACGACCCGAAGAGTAGGGAGATGGGGAAAAATCAACCATCAGGCTTTCCCGTTCCTGCCAAGGTTTTAACAGGTTGACATGGTATATTTGTTCAGGTTTCCGCCTACCGGGCTGCAATACCTTATAGTTGACCACCCTGCTTCTTTCCTTTATCTCGTAGGGGCCTTGCCACTGAGTCAGGAATTTACTCTCCGCCGTGGGGATTAATACCAACACCCGATCCCCGGGTTTAAAGGTCCGCACGGTGGCTTGTCTATTGTAGCGGCCGCTTTGCGCGGCCTGAGCCTCCTGTAAATGCTCCTTCAGAATTGGCATGACCGCGCTTATGCGGTTCTGCATTCCTAAAATGTGTTCAATCACACTTTTATGGGGGGTGGGCTCCTGCTCCAATGTTTCCTTTGCCAGGTCCAACAATCCCCGGGGATGTCGCCCGTATAACAACTCAAAAGGCGAAAACCCCGTGGATGCCTGTGGCACCTCTCGGATGGCAAACATCAAATAGGGAAGCATCATATCCCAGTCTTTCCCGTCTTTGGAAATCACCCTTTTGAGCATGGTTTTCAGGGTTTTATTGAAACGCTCCACTAAACCGTCCGTCTGAGGATGATACACAGACGTACGCAACTGCTTGATCTGGAGTAGCCGGCATAGCTCTTTGGTCACTTTAGACATGAATGGGGTCCCCTGATCTGTAAGGATCTCCTTGGGCAACCCCACCCGGCAGAACACAGCAAACAACTCCCGAGCTATAAGCTTTGCTGCAGTATGTCTGAGAGGTATCGCCTCTGGATACCGGGTGGCATAGTCAACGATCACTAGGATGTGTTGGTGCCCTCGAGCGGACTTTAAGAGGGGCCCCACCAGATCCATCCCTATCCGTTCAAAAGGGACTTCTATAATGGGTAACGGTACCAACGGACTGCGAAAGTGGGCCAGGGGTGCGGTAAGCTGACACTCCGGGCAGGTTTCACAGAACCGTTTTACCTCCCCAAAGACCCCGGGCCAATAGAACCTTTGCAATATTCGCTCCTGCGTTTTCTTGACCCCTAGGTGGCCACTCATCAGGTGTTTATGAGCCAAGTCGAGGACCCGCCGGCGATACGGCTGGGGCACCACCAACTGCTCTACCCCCACGCCCCGTATTTCATCTACCCGGTAGAGTAAATTCTGCTTAAGAGCGAAATGGGGGTACCTTACCTGGGCACCGGGCAGCTGTGCCACCCCGTCAACCACTGTCACCCGACTCCGGGCATGTATTAATGTAGGGTCCTGGAGTTGGGCTGTCCCAAACGTATCCGGGGACGTCTCCAACTCCGGGATGGGCTCGACCAACTCAGCCTCTCCTGCCAATACCTCTAGGGGCGACCTATCGGGTTCACACTCTGTCCCTATCATGGGGACCCCTACGGCAGGCGTCCCGGATTCGGGATTGTCGGGCTCAGGTCCCGGACTGTCCAATACCTGAGGGGACTTAGGAGGCCCCTTCCATAGAGTCCAAAAATACGGCAGATCCCTTCCTAGGATCACGTCATAGGGAAGAGAGTTCATAAGTCCCACCTCATGTTGCACCTGCCCGCAGGGTGCTGTGATGGTGACAACTCCCGTGGGATAGTCTCGGCGGTCCCCATGTATGCAAACCACCCCCACGGTACGTCCTGTGGCCTTTATGTTAGCCCTTAGGGTTGATCGCACAAGGGTCACTAAGCTTCCGGAATCCAACAAGCCTGTAACCGGACATCCATTCACCTGTATTTAGCACAAGTGGGGCTCAGTCTCCGGGGAGACAAGGTCCGCGGTATACACCGCCTGAGCATACATTGAACCCCGCCGGGTAACCCCACAATCCATGGGCTCCGTGGTGAGTGGACACTGAGCTTCCATATGTCCCACCCGCTGGCACCGCCAACATCTAATAGGGAAGAATACCACCTTGACGAGTTGTCGTTTAGGGTACATAGCCTTCCGGACCTCCGGGACGGCGGGCGCGGCCTCAGATGGGACGGTAGCGGACTCCCGCACCGGTGTCAGCGGTGGGTCCTTGGCCTGAGGCTTAAAGGGGCCGGACCGACGGGCGGCACGCAAAGTCTCGGTGTCCCGTATCAAGTCCTGCGTAGCCACATGCCGCTCCACCAGGCTCACTAATTGGTCCAGGGTACTTGGGTCGCCCTGCCCTACCCACCGTTGAATGGTGACGGGTAAAGTACGCACAAAGCGATCAACCACTACCCTTTCCACCATTTGTACAGGGCTCAGAGTGTCAGGCTGCAACCACTTCTTTACCAGATGCAACAAGTCATAGGCCTGGGAGCGTACGGGTTTGCCTTCCTCATAGAACCACTGATTTACCCGCTGAGCCCGTACATAGGTATTCACCCCCAACCGAGCAAGTATTTCGGCTTTCAGGGTCGCATAGTCTATGGCGTCCTCGGTACAGAGGTCCAGGTGCGCTTTTTGGGGCTCCCCCGTCAGATAGGGCGACAATACCTCAGCCCACTGGGGGGTCGGCAGCTTTTCCCACTCGGCCACCCTCTCAAACACCGCCAGGAACACTTCCACATCATCCCCCGGGGTCATCTTTTGCAACGCTTGTCTCACCGTTTTCCGGACGCTGCCGTCGTCACCCGGTCCCGGGGTTGTTGCTGCCAGTCCGGCACGGATCGCCTTGGCCAGTAGAACCATCTGTTCTTGGTGCCTTTGTTCCTGCAATTGCAAGGCTTGCTGCTGACGTGCATTGGCCTGAACCAGCTGCTTTAGTATGTCCTCCATGGCGTCGCCGGGTTTGGGCTGTAGTATAGCCGCTTGAATCCAGGACATGTGCCACCGGGTCACCAGAAATGGAAGCTACACCTCACCTGGCTGGCATGCCCGCCGATTCTCCACCATATGTGAGGTAGCGCGGTCGGCTGCGCGGCCGAAGACACGGGATCCAGGCACCAAGGGTCACAGCACACGGTTTATTGCACAAACCAAAAGTCCAGTACAGCATACAGTTGTGTCTCCGGCAGAGACTCAGGGAGTTGTGTTCACTCCCTCACACACTAGGGCACCACGCCCATGTTCCTGTTTCCTTTTAACCCTACTTTCAGCCTGTAGGGAAACAGGATTAACCCTGGAGTGGAGTTGCTTTCTATACATGGAGGGAGCACAACCGGGGCGAGACGTACCGGCCGTCATGGACCAGCCCGGTCACAGTCTCACAAGGGTAAAAGTGTCAATTAATGGTCATAAGAAGAACCAAGGACAATGAGGCAAACTGCCCAAGGAGCTCATAGACAGAATTGTACACAAGGTTCCTAAGAGCACAGTGGCCTCCATAATCCTTAAATAGAATCAGTTTGGGACCACCAGAACTCTTCCTAGACCTGGCCGTCTAGCCAAACTGAGCAATTGTGGGAGAAGACCCTTGGTGAGAGAGGTAAAGAAGAACCCCAAAATCACTGTGGCTGAACTCCAGAGATGCAGTAGGGAGATGGGAGAAAGTTGCAGAAAGTCAACTATCACTACAGTTGGGCATTTATGGCAGAGTGGCCCGACGGAAGCCTCTTGTTACGGTTGCTGTGGCACTGGAGACTATGTTCGGATTTCTTGCTACTGCACATGTGCAAGCGCTGGAGACTAAAGGCTGCTTTACACGGTACGACCGATTGTGCAATTTCACAATCGATCGTACCCGCCCCCGTCCTTTTTGCATCACGAGCAAATCGCTGCCCGTGGCGCACAAAGTCGGTAACCCCCGTCACACGTACTTACCTCTCGTGCGACCACGCTGTGGGCGGCGAACGTCCACTTACTGGAGTGGGAGGGACGTTCGGCGTCACAGCGACGTCACACGGCCGCCGGCCAATGGGAGCGGAGGGGCGGAGATGAGCGGGACGTAAACATCCCGCCCACCTCCTTCCTTCACATAGCCGGCGGCGGCCGCTTGACGCAGGTGAGCTGCTGTTCATCGTTCCTGGGGTGTCCAGCGATGCCGAATGTGCGTCACAAAAACCGTGACCCCGACGATCTATCGCACGATAGATTGTCTGGTGTAAAGCAGCCTTAAGTGCTATCTTGGAGCCATTGTACATGTGCGGGTGACATCATCGCTGACACGAGGTCACATGTCTCTGACACCTTCTAAGCTGATTGGCCGCTGGTCATGTGCTTGTGACACGTGGTCACATGTCTCTGACACCTTCTATGCCGATTGGTCGCTGGTCATGTGCTTGTGACGCTTTGCTTGGTGATAGGCCAGCGTGACGTCATTGCTGTCATTCCAGCAGCGGATTGGCTCTGGTGTCCTCCATCTTGGATGAGACACAGAGTCTATATAAGACCCTGACGCACGCCGCCCGGCGCTCAGTCCTCTTGGTTCATGCATGAGAGTAGACGCTCTGTGCACGTCCCTCTAGGCATCTCTCTGTCTATGCTAGGTGAGCGCTACCGGCAGGGTAGCGTTCTTGTACCTTACAGCTTCGGCTGCAGTCCGTATCCTTACATCTTAGTGGAGCGGACATAGGCAGGTGCCTGAGGCACATGGTCTGGCTGGGCCTTGTGATTTTACTCGTAGGTGGACGTTGCCGCTAGGGTAACGTTCCTTATACTGCGTCTGGCAGTTGTTCGTATCCTCGCACACTAGGGGAGCGAACATAGGTAGGAGCTTTGTGCGGCTTATGCTGCTGTCCGTCTCTTTTGCACCACTAGTGGAGCGGACCTAGGCAGGTGCCATATCTAGTGGTTCGTGTCCTCGCACACTAGTGGAGGGAACGCAGGTAGGAGCTTTGTGCGGCTTACGCTGCTGTCCGTCTCCTGGCACCGCTAGAGGAACGGACCTAGGTAGGTGCCATTTCACACTCATTGCTTTTGTCTCTGTGACCATTAACAGAGACCATACCACACACCCTCCGAGTAAGGGAGGAATTGCTTTATTTCCTAATTATATTCCTCTGTGAGTTTAACAGAGGTATTGCACTCTGCACTTGTGCTATTACTATTTACAGTGGCACACTTATATACCCCTTATCCTCTGCCATAGTCTGCAGCAGAGTCTTTGCACGGTGGACCCTGACTGTCTGATATTCCTTTGGGTGTTATTATCAGACAGTCCCCCGTAACATTAGGACTGAGCCAAGGGTCTGGCAGTTATGGCGGAATCTCAGCAGTTACACCGTTACATACAAGTACTTGAGTCGTGGCTCAAGACTATTGAGGATAAACCTCAGACCATGTTGACATCTGCACATGATCCTTGACTTGCTCTGCCAAACAGGTATTCTGGCGATGCCAGATCATGTCGTGGTTTCATTAGTCAGTGTCAGATACACCTAGAGGTCAACTCTTCTCGCTTCTCTACGGAGAGGTCCAGAGTAGGCTTTATCATATCCTTACTTCAGGACAAAGCCTTAGAATGGGCGACTCCCCTATGGGAGCGCTCTGATGTGGTTACTCTAAGACATCAAGACTTTCTTGAAGCTCTTAAAGCGGTATTCATGGGTCTGCAGGTTACCCATGATGCGGCCCTGAGACTGTTAGATCTATCTCAGGGTTCGTTATCCACTAGTTCTTATGCCATTGCTTTTAGAACTCTGGTGCCAGAACTAGATTGGCCAGAAAAGGTGTTGATTCCTATCTTCTGGAGAGGGTTGGCAGGCTATGTCAAGGATGCCCTTGCTACTCGTGAGGTCCCTGCTTCTCTGGAGGACTTAATCACTGTAGCAACAAGGATCGACGTACGCCATAAGGAACGTAGACTCGAGGTCTCTTCCTCACGCCCTAAGCATCGGGCTATTCCAGTTGTTGAGGGTCCACTACCATCTTCCTCAGCATCTGAGACATCTCCCACTCCTATGGAGTTAGGTCATACGTTCTCCAGACTACGCAGGTCTGGTCCTCCTATATGTTACGTATGTCGTCAGGCTGGGCACTATGCCAACAAGTGTCCTAGCCGTCAGGGAAACTCCCAGGCCTAGTAAAGTAACCATTAGAGTGGGGGTTACTAGAGACGTCTTCTGCACCCTCTAAGTGTAGTATCCCAGGTCAGCTTTCATTCTCTGAGAATACATGGCCTATTAGGCTTTTGTGGATTCCGGAGCTAACGGGACTTTTGTGTCCTCAGGATTTGTAAAGAGACACAATATTCCCTCTATCATGTTAGAGGCGCCTATTCCTGTCTGTGTTGTTAATGGGACTATGTTGTCTGACTCCATTACATTGAGGACAGTTCCCTTGCGCCTTTCCCTGTCTCAGGGTCACATAGAGGAGATTTCTTTTCTTGTTTTGCCTGAGGGTATAGACGATGTTCTTCTGGGTCTCCCATGGCTTCGGACCCATGCTCCTCTAATTGACTGGGAGTCCGACAGCATTATTAGTTGGGTTTCGAAATGTCAGTCCCGATGTCTTCCCTTACCACCTAAGGTCGTTGCGGTTGCATCAACTGATCTCTCTCCCATACCTACACCCTATTTGGATTTCGCTGACGTGTTCTCCAAACAGGGTGCTGAGGTTTTTCCACCCCATAGGCCGTATGACTGCGCCATAGACCTTATCCCAGGTTCGGTTCCACCTAAGGGCAGGGTTTACCCCCTGTCAATACCTGAGTCGGAGGCCATGTCGACCTATATAAGAGAGAGTTTAGAGAAGGGGTTCATTTGTAAGTCTGTCTCTCCCGCGGGAGCTGGGTTTTTCTTTGTTCGGAAGAAAGAGGGTGATTTGCGTCCCTGCATAGATTACAGGGGTCTCAACGCAATCACAATAAAGAACAAATACCCGTTACCTTTAATTTCGGAGCTCTTTGACAGACTGAGGGGAGCTCAGGTTTTTACGAAGTTGGATCTGCGGGGTGCGTATAACTTGGTACGAATTCGAGAGGGTGACGCATGGAAGACCGCTTTTAACACCCGAGACGGTCACTATGAATACCTCGTCATGCCTTTTGGTTTATGTAATGCACCCGCAGTATTTCAAGACTTCGTAAACAATGTGTTCAGGGATTTACTGTTATCCTCCGTCGTGGTGTATCTGGACGACATCCTGATTTTTTCTCCTGATCTGGAGACTCATCATCAGGAAGTCGTTCGTGTCCTTTCCCATTTAAGGGAGCACTCATTGTTTGCTAAACTCGAAAAGTGTGTATTCGAGCAGTCATCCTTGCCTTTTTTGGGTTACATTATATCACAAGAGGGTCTGGCTATGGATCCTGCAAAGCTCTCTGCTGTCCTGGAATGGTCCGAACCTCATTCCTTGAAGGCGGTAAAACGCTTCTTAGGATTCATAAATTATTACCGGCAGTTCATACCCCATTTCTCCACTTTAGTGGCCCCTTTGGTGGCCTTGACTAAGAAAGGTGCTAATCCAAAAGTCTGGTCTACTGTGACATCCCAGGCTTTTGAGGCAGTAAAAAGACACTTTTCAACTGCTCCCGTTCTTCAAAGACCCAATGAGAATAAGCCCTTTCTCTTGGAGGTTGATGCCTCTTCAGTGGGTGCTGGTGCGGTCTTGTATCAAAAGAACGGTGTAGGTAGAAAAAGGCTGTGTTTCTTCTTTGCTAAAACCTTTTCACCGGCAGAGAGAAACTATACCATTGGGGATAGGGAACTGCTCGCCCTGAGATTAGCCTTGGAGGAGTGGCGTCACTTGCTAGAAGGAGCGAAACATCCTTTCCAGATCTATACAGACCATAACAATCTGACGTACTTACAAACCGCTCAGCATCTGAATCCTCGCCAAGCCCGCTGGTCCTTGTTTTTCTCCCGCTTTCAGTTCTCCATCAACTATCTGTCTGGGAGTAAGAATAACAAGGCAGACGCCCTGTCTCGCTCTATGGTTTCTACCCAGGAAGAGATTGACGAACCTCGTCTTATCCTTCCCTCCAGGGTTTTTCATACGCTCTCCCCTGTGACGTTAGACCAAATCCCACCGGGCAAGACATTTGTTCCGCCTGATCGACAGAATTATATACTGTCGTGGGCCCACACCTCAAAGGTGGGTGGGCATTTTGGTATTAGACGGACACGAGAGTTACTCGAGAGGTGGTATTGGTGGCCACACTTAGCCAGCCACGTCAAGAGATATGTCGGTTCTTGCTACTCGTGTGCTCGTAACCGTCCGTTACGGCAGAGACCGGCTGGGCTCTTGCATCCTTTACCAGTGCCAGATAGACCATGGGAGGTGGTAGGCATGGACTTTGTGGGTGATCTTCCGTGTTCACAGGGACATCGATTTGTGTGGGTCATTACGGACCATTTCTCCCGGCTGGTTCATCTCGTACCGTTATCAAGAATCCCATCTTCCAGGGTACTAGCCAAATTATTCCTCAAGCATGTCTTTAGGCTTCACGGGATGCCAGATCGTATCATTTGTGATAGAGGTCCGCAATTTGCTTCTCGTTTCTGGCGAGATCTTTGTAGCCTTCTGCAAATTGAGTTGAATCTCTCATCGGCATACCATCCGGAGACCAATGGTTTGGTTGAGCATACCAATCAATCCATGATTATATACCTTCGACACTTTGTTGCTGAGAACCACGATAACTGGTCCTCCCTCCTACCCTGGGCAGAATTTGCCCTTAACAATTCTCTGGCTGAGGCCACTGGGCAGACACCGTTCGTACTCAATAATGGGCAACACCCTAGGGTACCGGTACCGTTTCCTGCTGCTGCACCTCCTCCTCTTGTGGCCGACTGGGCAACTAATGCCAGGGAGGTCTGGGATCGGACTCAAGAGTCGATCCAAGCAGCTAAAGACCGTATGAAGACGGTGTCCGATCGGTTTCGTCGCCCGGCTCCTGTCTTTTCTCCTGGGGACTTTGTGTGGCTCTCTGCAAAAAACGTGAAACTTAGAGTGAGCTCTGTCAAATTTGCTCCTTGCTTCCGTGGTCCTTTGAGGTTCTTCGACAGGTAAATCCTGTAGTCTACCAATTGAAGATACCTGTCCATCTTAGGATCCATGACAAATTCCATGTTTCACTGTTAAAGCCGGCTAGTTTACCTCTCGCTCGTGAAGTGCACTCTCCTGCCTCTGATTCCTCTCGCTCTAGCTATGAGGTACGAGCCATAGTTGGTTCTAAGATGGTTCGAGGGCGCAGGTTCTTCTTGATAGAATGGGAGGGCTACGGTCCGGAACATCGCTCTTGGGAGCCTGAGGAGGCTGTCCATGCTCCCGACTTAGTTGCCGATTACCTGCATCGCCGGGAGGGGGGCCCTTGAGGGGGAGGTACTGTTACGGTTGCTGTGGCACTGGAGACTATGTTCAGATTTCTTGCTACTGCACATGTGCAAGCGCTGGAGACTAAGTCCTATCTTGGAGCCATTGCACATGTGCGGGTGACATCATCGCTGACACGAGGTCACATGTCTCTGACACCTTTTATGCCGATTGGTCGCTGGTCATGTGCTTGTGACGCTTTGCTCGGTGATAGGCCAGCGTGACGTCATTGCTGTCGTTCCGGCAGCGGATTGGCTCTGGTGTCCTCCATCTTGGATGAGGCACAGAGTCTATATAAGACCCTGACGCACGCCGCCCGGCGCTCAGTCCTCTTGGTTCATGCATGAGAGTAGACGCTCTGTGCACGTCCCTCTAGGCATCTCTCTGTCTATGCTAGGTGAGCGCTACCGGCAGGGTAGCGTTCTTGTACCTTACAGCTTCGGCTGCGGTCCGTATCCTTACATCTTAGTGGAGCGGACATAGGCAGGTGCCTGAGGCACATGGTCCGGCTGGGCCTTGTGATTTTACTCGTAGGTGGACGTTGCCGCTAGGGTAACGTTCCTTATACTGCGTCTGGCAGTTGTTCGTATCCTCGCACACTAGGGGAGCGAACATAGGTAGGAGCTTTGTGCGGCTTATGCTGCTGTCCGTCTCTTTTGCACCACTAGTGGAGCGGACCTAGGCAGGTGCCATATCTAGTGGTTCGTGTCCTCGCACACTAGTGGAGCGAACGCAGGTAGGAGCTTTGTGCGGCTTACGCTGCTGTCCGTCTCCTGGCACCGCTAGAGAAACGGACCTAGGTAGGTGCCATTTCACACTCACTGCTTTTGTCTCTGTGACCATTAACAGAGACCATACCACACACCCTCCGAGTAAGGGAGGAATTGCTTTATTTCCTAATTATATTCCTCTGTGAGTTTAACAGAGGTATTGCACTCTGCACTTGCGCTATTACTATTTACAGTGGCACACTTATATACCCCTTATCCTCTGCCATAGTCTGAAGCAGAGTCTTTGCATGGTGGACCCTGAATTTCTGATATTCCTTTGGGTTTTATTATCAGACAGCCCCCCGTAACACCTCTCCTCCGTGCAAGACATATGAAAGCCCGCATAGAGTTAGCAAAAAACACATGAAGGACTCCCAGACTATAAGAAATAAGATTCTCTGGTCTAATAAAACTTTTTGGTGATAATTCTATGTGGTATGTGTGGAGAAAACCAGGCACTGCTCATCACCTGCCTAATACAGTACAGTCCCAACAGTGAAACATGATGGTGGCAGCATCATGCTATGGGGGTGTTTTTCAGCTGCAGGGACAGGACGACTGGTTGCAATTGATGGAACGATGAGCGCAGCCAAGTACTGAGATATCCTGGAAGAAAACGTCTTCTAGAGTGCTCTTGACCTCAGACTTGGCCAAAAATTCACCTTCCAACAAGACAATGAACCTAAGCACACAGCTAAAATAACAAAGGAGTGGCTTCAGAACAACTCTGTGACCATTTTTGACTGGCCCAGCCAGGCCCTTACCTAAACTCAATTGAGCATCTCTGGAGAGACCTGAAAATGGCTGTCCAGCAACGCTCACCATCCAACCTGACAGAACTGGAGAGGATCTGCAAGGAAGAATGTCAGAGGATCCCCAAATCCAGGTGTGAAAAACTTGTTGCATCATTCCCAAGGAGACTCATGGCTGTACTAGCTCAAAAGGGTACTTCTACTCAATACTGAGCAAAGGGTCTGAATACTTATGACCATGTGATATTTCAGTTTTTGTTTTTTAAAAAATGTGCAAAAATGTCTACATTTCTGTGTTTTTTCTTTCAAGATTGGGTGCAGAGTGTACATTAATAAGAAAAAAAAATGAACCGTTTTAAATTTACCAAATGGCTGCAATGACACAAAGAGTTAAAAAATTAAAGGGATCTGAATACTTTCCATACCCACTGTATATAGAACAATGTGCTGCCGGCTAATGAAAAGCAGGCAGCACAGGGGAAGAAGAATCTGACCACCATACTCCAGATGAGCACTGAACCATCTCTATAGATCAGTGCACATAGTCTGCCATTGCTCTCGGCAGCACAAGTCCTGTTTACATAGAACAATGTGCTGCCAGGAACAATGATGTTTTGTGTGACACAAAAGATCATTTAACTCGAAAATTGAGCTGCCTTTTTCTCCTTCGTCGGGTGATTGGCAGCCTCAGTACACTGCACGGTTATCATGATTAAGCGTTCATAGGACTGATCGTTCATGATGATTGTGCAGTGTAAATGGAACTCAAGGCTATGTGCACACATTGAGTATATTTTTTACCTCAGGATTTGTAAGCCAAAACCACAAGTGGGTAAAAAATACAGAAGTAGAGACATATTTCTATAAGACCACGTGCATACATGGAGGATTTAGTGAATTTTTTACCTCAGGATTTGTGCGATAAAAGCAGGAGTGGGACAATCAGAGGAAAAGTCTAATAAAAACACGAACACCACTCCTTCCTAGTTTTGGCTTACAAATGCTGAGGTAAAAAACTCACCAAATACTCAATATGGCCTTGCTCAGCGCAGCACAAGCTGGAAATTTGTAAAAAGGAACCGTATTTTTTATTGTGTCGCCATTTTTTGCCAAAACTTGTAACATATTCATGTTTTTGGTCAATGGAGATTTGTGAGGACTTACCGTCTTTTTCGCTTTATAAGACGCACTTTTGTTCCTCCAAATTTTGGGGGAAAGTAAGGGGTGTATCTTATAATCCGAATATACTGCAGGGCCCAGGGGAGGTGGGGGCAGCTCTGGAGCAGTGCTGGAAGCTGAGGCAGGCTGGTGGAGGCTGGTGAAGGCTGCAGGAGGCAGCGGGAGATCTCCTGCTCCTGCTCATATAATATGCACTGCCGCTGTCCATCACCGTGGTGCTGAAACCACAGTGATGGGCTGGGGGAGCGACGCATATTATATGTGTTAGCGCCCCCCTTTGATGGCACATGTCCCCCTGTGTTAGATATGGCTCCCATGCTGCTGCCCATCCTAAAATAAAAAAACTCTTTACTTACCTCCTCCAGCGTGTCTCCCCGATCTCCCTGCTGCCGCTGTGATCAGGCACGCAGAGATGATGTCACTCTGCTGTGCGGATTACATGACCAGCTCCGAGAACCAGGAAGTGCAGGAGCTCAGCAGCACGGAGGGAGACACGGGAGGACAGTACTGGAGAAGAGAAGTAAAGAGTTTTTTATTTTACTATGGGCAGCAGCATGGGGGCCATATCAAACACAGGGGGACATGTGCCAGCCATAAGGGGCCATGGGCAGCACAGGGGAATGTGTGCCATCCATAGTGGGCAATGGGCAGCACAGGGGAATGTGTGCCATCCATAGGGGGCCATGGGCAGCACAGGGGGATGTGTGCCATCCATAGGAGACCTGTGCCAGCTGTAGGAGATATGTGCCATCTATAGGAGACCTGTGCCAGCTGTAGGGGACGTGTGCCAGCAATAGGGGAAGTGTGCCATCAATGGGGACATGTGGCATCACTGGGGGACATGTGCCAGCACAAGGGGGCTATATTCAATATAAGGGGGCCATATCTAGATTAAGGGGGCTAATTTTAGGATGGGAGGCTATGAGGGACATATACCCTATATGATTTGTTAGACGGACACTGGCATTATAAGACAGACCACATTTAAGATAAAAAAAAATTCTCTTTTCCTTCACCAAGTTTGGGGTGCGTCTTATAATCAGGTGCGTCTTATAAAGCGAAAATATGGTATATTGCAGAACTAGACATTTTCATTTATACCAGTTTGGAGCATATATGACATTTTAATACATTTTTACAGCAATTTATTTTTATTGCGGTGATGAAAGAAACGCAATTTCGGATTTTTGTAATTTTATTATTTTTTATAGATTTACCGATCTGGTAATTCATTTTATATTTTCATAAATTGGACTTTAAAAACGCGGTGCGATCACATATTTATATGTTAAAAGACCAATGTTAGTAAAGATTTGTAATCATTAGTGGCCATGTTAGTGCTTTGGGCCCATAAGTTTCAAGTTACGCCACTGTATATAGCAAACGTCATTGTCTCCTTTGAAGCCTATGCACAGGCTCAGATTCAACATTGCTCCGTGATAACCGGCTTGAAGATTTTCAACAGACCCCAGACTACATAGAAATCCATTGGTGCCCTGAGGCTAGCATTAACTGTTGCAGGCAGTGCTCTGTTCCACTCACGGTTGTTAGAGTCAGATTGTGGCCATGTTTAAGAGCCATCATCTGCCAGGTATAGCTCACCCCACTTCCGAGGTGCACCGTACATGTACGATGGCTGATCCATGCCTAATCCATTGACAGCATGTATCAAATACCAATTGCATAATTTAAGCCATACACATTGAAGTCTGAAATGCCGCTGTGTTTCAGAGACAAAACATGGTCTAATAGCCACCCGGAGGGTAGTAGATCAGGCTGGGCCCTGGCGGCTTCTGCCAGCCTGCTGCCCATGAGAAAATGATTAGTCCCTATATATACGCACGTAGGATATCGGATATCATATACAGATTAATATGTGACTAGTTTAATATCTGATATACTGTAGTCATAATGTTGCACCCCAGTGGCCCTGTTGCCACAGTAACATTGCCCTCCCCACAGGGGGGTGATGCTATGCCTGGAAGCAAGAGAGGGGGGTCACCTATGCTAGATACACTAGCACTCAACACTTCCTACTCCAGACCAGAAGGGGGAGCTCAAGAACCCGGTTTGAGGGGAGCTTCCCCTATGCATTCTGACCTGGAGGAGGAGTTAAGAACACACAGACACATGAAAGTGAAACTAAACTGTTAGAACAAAACAGGAGTGGAGAGAAGAACTGAGAGCTGCGCATAGCTCCCTCAGTGCCGAGCGCTTAGAACCAGACATCGGAGTCCGAGGCTGCGTGGAAACTAAAGTCCCACCAACAGAATCCGAAAGTCAGGAGACTTCAGATCTTCTGGCCCACAGATTTCCCGGGGCGCAGCAGCATAATAGAGCCAGGACCCGTGACAATAGCGCGGCACCAGTAAAGGACTTGCGCTCCCTGCCATATGGGTGACAACCAGAATATACACAAGGAAGAGGGTCTCAGAGTAGCTTCAAGTCGCAGGGACCCACACATCACAGCGCAAGCAAGAAGGCCTCTGAACCCACCTGGCTAGGTGGTTGCCCTCAATTGCTTCTAGGCGGACCGGACCTCTGTTAGCTACTGGACCAGTCTCCCAGGCCTGTACAATCACCTACCAAGTAACAGGTAAAGGAAACTATGGCCATTTTGTTGTCCAATTATTACCGGCGTCCTCAGTCCTACACCCCAACGTTAAGTCCCTCTATCAATTACAAATACTACTACCCCCAACAGCCCTGGGGCCCAGCTCTATCTGTGGAGAGCTATATCAAAACAACTGCGTTACCATCTGCCCCAGATGTCCCATCCCGCAGCGTCGGCTATCTCTGGCCGGGTACCACAGGTGGCGTCACAAACTACCATCCCCATCATTTCCCCTTTTATCGACACCGCGGCGGTCACGGAACCAGGCCTTGTCACTGCAGCATCCCAGAAACAAAACCGCGGCCAGATAATGAGTGCCCCACGGCCACGGTAGGCACATCAATAGCATGATATAAACCATCACATATTATGCTGCATTTAACAGCTGATGTTTGTGCACATGGTTTGCATGGGAAACTAAGGCAGAAAACAAGCACAATAGGGTCTTAAATAGTTATAATAGGGTGAAGGAGGAGATTAACATCTCCTCACTGGGATAGTTGGGTGTGATACAACTGCTTTTGTGTGTGTAAAAGTCTGCTGCAGATGATGCACACGGAGATAGGAGACGATCAGGAAAAATGCGGCTCCCCTGCTCTGCCTCAATGGATGAGACGGACTCCAATTGGATTTAAGTTGAAAATGGTTTATTTGTCTACGCGTTTCAAGGCAAACTAGCCCCTTCCTCGGGACAAAACCATAGATACTGAGGAAGGGGCTAGATTGCCTTGAAAAGTGTAGACAATCAAACCATTTTCAACTTAATATATGTGGAGTCCTTCTCGTCCATTGAGGCGGTGCAGAGGAAGCGCATTTTATCCTGATCCTCTCACATGGTATGCATGGCCAACAACTACCTGTGATTCAGTAAGACTCTCCTAATTGGAGTGCTCATGTGGCGCCCCTGACCTGGTCAGGCACCACTGAGTACTGCACCCATGCTGGGGACAGTACAAAACAGGTAATCCAGAAGGCTGACCGAGGTGTGACTACACAGGCGCATAGTGATCAGGTCTCACACATGTACCTTTGGGAGGACCCCTGGGGATCCCAGGAGGGGGCGAAGCCTCCATCTCCACTCAAGGGGTGTGGTAGAGAGCCTGGTTGCTAGGTGACGTAGGCAAGAATAGGAGAGGAGGGAAGAGTGAGCCGAAGACAGTTGAGTGGTGAAGTTCAGGGAGAGCAGAAGCAGACCCTGTAGCTCTACACAATTCTGACAACGTACGCGCAGTGACTACCGACGGGGGAGATCGGTCACCTGGTAGTGCTGCCCGAAATCCACCCACGGCTAAAGAGAGAGCAACGGAGTGGGGAGTAAGGAGACTGTCAGGGAGATACCAGGCCCAAACGGGTAGCAGGTCCCAGTGCAGGGATAGATCCACCTGTCCTTTGCCAAACCTGCATGAGGGGGCACTTTACACCCCCAAGACAACACCACAGAGTCCGCAGCCACGTAGCAAAGTGAGGGCCCATAGCTCACAGGAGGCAAGCAGCCGGAGTGATCTGGTCCAGGCTACAAGCAAACGGGCCAAAAGGAAGGGGAGAGAGGCACCAGCAACTTCCCTGGGCGACCCCAGCAGGGCTTCAAGCAGGGGTTACCCCAAAACACAAAGGGCTAAGGAAGGCGAGTCGGTAGCCACCCTCATCAGTCAGCCTGAAGGACACCTGGTTCCAGCCTGGTTCATCCCAGCTACGCCCGGGTTACTCACCCTGCCACCATCAGTGAGTAAAACCCCTGAAAGACATCCTGCTTGTGCGTGTGAGTCATTCTGCGACTTGTAGTTCCACACACCCACACGGGACCCTGGGGCTTGCCTTACTCTCAGGAGGCTATTACAACCGACTGCACCCACCATCAGCCCCAGGCATCCCCTAACCTGCAGTGGCGGTCTCCACTGACCGCAATTCTGAGAGTGGCGTCACGACAATCAAAATAGAGGATTTCCTACCTGTGACAAGATCCAGCCGCGTGGAGTCCCTGAAGGTAATGCACAGCTGCACCGACACCGCACCTCGGGGCCCCACATCTCTGGCGTCACGAACAGGATAAGGACTAGACCTGTTCAGACAGGTGACCATGTGCCTGGGCGGTCCGCTTGAAAAATTGGAAGCGCCGCCATATTGCCACCATGAAAAGCGCGCTGAAAAACAACAGCAGCCCGCGCTGGGAGAAGTTACCGCCCACGAAGAGGTGTGGCTACCCAGAGATCCCCTGCAGAGTCCTGGTCTCGCAAGTGATGAGAGCGGAGGCGTTCAGGAACGTCGGGAAGGAAAGGGAGCCAGAAGCCTGCTACTAGAAGAAGGAGACGCAGAGGAAATGGCGTCTGGACGCAGAGACCCAGAACCAGGCTCCGCTGCCTGGTGGTATCGGGAACTTGCCCAGTTTTGCGACCGACTGGAGGCCAGGGTCGTATGGCAGATCAGCGAGGGACGCACGGAGCTTCTGGACATGGCTGCAGCGGTTCAGGCCTATGAGAGGGGAACCGCACGACGAGTGCCAGACCAAGCGGCGACGACTCAGACCCCGATGATGTTACCGATGGGTGAGTCCTGTGTTGCCCCTGTCAGCGCGAGTGCCCCGACTCCTGCTGCCACGCCCGCGGTCCCTGAAGAGGCGCCCGGCGCGGCAACGCTGAATCAGGCCGCAGAAGCGCCCAGCCCGGGCCGACAAGATCCGGTCCCTGCAGCGACGCCAATCCAGGCCGCCGCAGCGATGCCCTGCCCGGCCCGACAAGATCCGGTCCCTGCAGCGACGCCAATCCAGGCCGCCGCAGCGATGCCCTGCTCGGCCCGCCAAGTCCAGGCCGCCGCAGCGATGCCCTGCCCGGCCCGCCAAGACCCCACCGCAGCAGCGACGCTCGTCCGCACCGCAAGTGAGGTGCTGAACCAGGCCGCAGCCACGTCAGGTGCGGCCCGCCAAGCCCAGATTGCTGCAGCGATGCCCAGCCCGGCCCGCCAAGAACCGGCCGCAACAGCGACGCTGATCCAGGTCGCTGCGGCGACGCCCAGCCCGGCCCGCCAAGAACCGGCCGCAACAGCGACGCTGATCCAGGTCGCTGCGGCGACGCCCAGCTCGGCCCGCCAAGACAAGGCTGTACAATTATTTACCCCGGCCTGCAAGGCCAGAGCAGACACCGCTCCCCAGCCCAAGGAAGTCCCTGCTAGGAAATCCCTGCTGGGGGAGGACCCCGAATACTGGAAGCTGAAGGCTGATCTAGAGGCCCACTTCCCAAAGGAGATGGTGGACCGGTATCTGCTCCCCCCGCACACCCACAGGAAGACTCCTGCAACATCCACGCCAAAGAGTCCACCACCCTGGCCTGCTGATGAATATCCATCCCTAGCGCTGCCACAAGAGGAGTGCTCAGAAGAACTAAGGGGGAGGGGAGGCCAGGAAGCTGAGGAGCTGACCCCAGAGCCATCAGCAGTGGATGCAGCACCAGTCCAAGAGCCAGAGATGCTGCCGTACTCCCGCTGGGATGAAGAGAGCCCGACCTCCTCCGCTGAAGAAGATCTGTCCAAATACATCACCTGGGAGCCTGCAAGCGGTGAGGTGGCAGTCAGGCAGGACCCAGCCCGCAGGACACGGTGCCGCAGTAGGACAAGGGATCCACCTGCACAGCAGCCTCCCGAGGAGAAGGACGAGGTCACGGCCAGAGACTTAGAGGAAAAGCGGTCCTTGAGAAGAGCCAAATCCCAGGTCAGAGGCCCACTTTGTCGAGGAGTTGTAGAAGACTTCAATCTAAGGTCTGGATATGGCTTTATAGTAGCACCTGGTGTAAAGGAGGGCATTTTTGTGAACAGAAGGGATGTAAGAGCACATTTACCTAGAGGACATCCAGGAAGGAACCTACAGATAGGAGACCTGGTAGAATTCACCAAACACCAAGGAGAACGCGGATGGTACGCACTAGATGTCACACCATGTCCCAGAAATCTCTACAGTAAACCTGCTATCTCAACAACAGAAGATGAAGATAGAGATACAGAACAAGAGAAAGAAACAGACGACGGAAACACAGAAAATGTCAGGTGCCAAAGCCCAATAGGCAAAAGCCCTTGTGGAACGGAGTAGAGAAAAGTAAAGAAAAGTACAGCAGTTTGAAAAGTTTTGCAACGTTTACATGTTCAAGAAATGCGCCCACATGAACTAATGTGAGAAACCTCTTTTTGCACTTTAACCCATGAACCTTAAGGCTATGAACTGGCTATAGCCACAAACTCTCGCAGTGTACATAGTTACCCCAGAGGTACCACCATCAGAGCCAGCCTGTTTAGGGGCCTGGCTCGCCTGCAACCAGGGAGCACGCCTGTTTATGGGGCCTGGCTCTCCACCACAAAGAGGGTACCTGGTCGGCACCAACTGTGGAGGCCGCCTCTACATCCTGCCAGAAGAGGCTGAAGGCGCGGCTCCACCAGGCCAGGTATACCCTGAAACCACCAGACCATGAAAGCCGCCTCTACATCCTGCCAGAAGTGGCTGAAGGCGCGGCCAACGGGAGAGGCAGATTGGAGGAAAGGTCTGGGGAAACGGATGGCCCAGACCTGGTTACCAAAAGAAACCGGTGACCTGCCTCCTGAGAGGGTTTTGGGTGGGTTAACGGACTTGTGGGTGGAGGGTGGTGATGTATGGTACCTGGTGGTTTTCAAATGTTTTACTGTTTTACGCATTTTAAAATGTTGTCTTGCAGCCCGAGGACGTGCTGGTGATAACTAAGGGGGAATGTGGCGCCCCTGACCTGGTCAGGCACCACTGAGTACTGCACCCATGCTGGGGACAGTACAAAACAGGTAATCCAGAAGGCTGACCGAGGTGTGACTACACAGGCGCATAGTGATCAGGTCTCACACATGTACCTTTGGGAGGACCCCTGGGGATCCCAGGAGGGGGCGAAGCCTCCATCTCCACTCAAGGGGTGTGGTAGAGAGCCTGGTTGCTAGGTGACGTAGGCAAGAATAGGAGAGGAGGGAAGAGTGAGCCGAAGACAGTTGAGTGGTGAAGTTCAGGGAGAGCAGAAGCAGACCCTGTAGCTCTACACAATTCTGACAACGTACGCGCAGTGACTACCGACGGGGGAGATCGGTCACCTGGTAGTGCTGCCCGAAATCCACCCACGGCTAAAGAGAGAGCAACGGAGTGGGGAGTAAGGAGACTGTCAGGGAGATACCAGGCCCAAACGGGTAGCAGGTCCCAGTGCAGGGATAGATCCACCTGTCCTTTGCCAAACCTGCATGAGGGGGCACTTTACACCCCCAAGACAACACCACAGAGTCCGCAGCCACGTAGCAAAGTGAGGGCCCATAGCTCACAGGAGGCAAGCAGCCGGAGTGATCTGGTCCAGGCTACAAGCAAACGGGCCAAAAGGAAGGGGAGAGAGGCACCAGCAACTTCCCTGGGCGACCCCAGCAGGGCTTCAAGCAGGGGTTACCCCAAAACACAAAGGGCTAAGGAAGGCGAGTCGGTAGCCACCCTCATCAGTCAGCCTGAAGGACACCTGGTTCCAGCCTGGTTCATCCCAGCTACGCCCGGGTTACTCACCCTGCCACCATCAGTGAGTAAAACCCCTGAAAGACATCCTGCTTGTGCGTGTGAGTCATTCTGCGACTTGTAGTTCCACACACCCACACGGGACCCTGGGGCTTGCCTTACTCTCAGGAGGCTATTACAACCGACTGCACCCACCATCAGCCCCAGGCATCCCCTAACCTGCAGTGGCGGTCTCCACTGACCGCAATTCTGAGAGTGGCGTCACGACAATCAAAATAGAGGATTTCCTACCTGTGACAAGATCCAGCCGCGTGGAGTCCCTGAAGGTAATGCACAGCTGCACCGACACCGCACCTCGGGGCCCCACACTCAGACCAGCGGTCCCCACTTCCTCTTACTCTCTTTGCTGTAGCTCATTCTCCTCAGGGCACAGGGCTGACATCTCTGCAAATAAATCAGTAAACAATTCTCCTTTTCTCACTGAGACTCAGACTCACACAACCTCCAGTTTCTCAGGCCTCAGCTCTAGCGATAAGCCATAGCCCATACTAAGAAATAATGCAGACATTGGTATACCTGAGCCGTATTGCCGGCAGTGACCCTGCATTCTAGAGGTGAAGAAAAAGAGAATTTTTTTTTTTTTTATACTTGATACATTTACATAGGAGTCGATTTCTATTATCATATATTTTAGATGGAGAATAAAAGAGATTTTTTTTTCTTCCTTTAAAATTACTAAAAAAACTAAAAACCAATTACAATAATAACATTTCTCATACACTTTTTATAAAAAAATAAATAAATAAGCATCACAAATCAGCAAATAACATGGATGTATTTGGTGTCCCTGTAATCATAACAACCAGCACAACACAGTGATCAGATTATTCATGGTGATTATTAAATGGTGTACAAACATGCTGGGATTAATAATTTTTCACAATTAAACCCATAAAAATGTAATAAAATTGTAATGCTGAGGCCGTGTTACACCTAGTGTAAATGCTGCATTTATTCTACTGCTTTTTTTCTGCTTCTTTTCTCCAGCTGTCCGCACCACACAACGTAATAATAATCTCCTCTGATTATTGCGAGTTTGCTGTGTAGCGCCCTTGAAGCCATCAGGGAGCTACAAGGTACTGCATCCCCACCAGGATGCAGGGACCCAGACGACCAGTGCCGGTAACAACACAAACATTCCAGATAATCCCTGTTTTCCCCAATATCCCCATAGACTGGTACCAGGCTAGGGTTGTACCAGTGGATGGCGCCTAGAGGTGAAGACAATCCAGTCCACTAGACGAGCAGGTGGGAGGGGCAGACAGTGGACAGTGAGCAGTAAGTCAGTGACAGTGAGGCCTCTGCCACACATCTGTTAAAATCACACACGTGCCGCGAGACACGTATTTTCCATGCATGTTGCGTGTAGTAAGTACGTGTCTCGGGTACATGCAGTCCACGTGTGTTCTCCGTGTGCTATCCGCGATAGCACACGGAGAACAGGTTATTTGCATACTCATTTGGTCCGCGCTGCTGTCCAGGGTTCTGATCTTCGGCTCCAGCCCCGCCCACTCCCCGCTGACGCTGCTTCCAGCCGAGCGGAGGGGCGGAGGTTTGCGCCCGTGACAGCACGCCCACCTCCTTAACACGCTCATAACGAGCGGCGGCCGGCAGGAACTTTTTGCAGCGGAAGAATCTGCGGGGCGGGTGGAGGTGAGTATGTGTTTTTGTAATTTTAAAATTAATCATACGTGTTCTCCGCCACGTGTCACACGGAACCGCATCCACCCTACATCCATGTGGTACGGGTGCGGGCCTTGTGACACCCGTGCTGCCGGAGAATACGTGGACATTTCAGCGTGAGACAATCACGGACGCACGTAAGTACGGAATGGACACACACCAAAATACTTACGTGTGTCCAAACAATAATATCAACATAGGTCCACATGTCTCTGTGCCGCCGGTACATGAAAAAACTGCCAAACACGTACCGGAGGCACGGATGTGTGTCCGAGGCCTGAGAGAGAGAGGAAGCACTGACAGGAGTGTTACAGTGACCTGAGGGCCCAGGCGGTTGGTTGCCGGTGGAGTACGGTGGAGTGCTCCCGGAACCACGCACCAACGCTCCAGGTAGACGTGATAAAATCTGCACAGTGAGGGGACCATCAAGGACCTCACTAACCTTGTTCGGGACTCAGTAGCAATGGGAGAACCGGGGAACAGGACCAGAGACTCCAACCCCACAGGGTTCATGCTACCGTCATACGGATTGCCATTAAGAGACTACCAGGAGGGGACCCCCAGCCGCTCCAAGCCACGGGGACCTACCAACCAAAGACAGGTGCAGGGGAAAGAAGCCACCAGGTCACTAAACTGGCATTGGAACTAAGGGGACCTGCGGTTGAGACCAGCTGGCCCCGGGTGACCAGTTTCCAGCTTACTGTGAGTAAAGGAACCAGTTATACTGCAACCCCTTGTGTGGCCTACC
The DNA here is from genome assembly GCF_048569485.1 of Anomaloglossus baeobatrachus. Lineage (NCBI taxonomy): Eukaryota > Metazoa > Chordata > Amphibia > Anura > Aromobatidae > Anomaloglossus > Anomaloglossus baeobatrachus. The sequence goes on from NC_134356.1 coordinate 226,446,601, forward strand.
TTTCAACACCCATCTACATCCCGTATCCTCTTGGGCCTGGCACTGCTTGCGGAGGGCCTCACATCCATGCTGCCACTAACACCAGCCCCAGTAGTGAAAACTGTGCAGCGGTGGATCCATCCCCATAGCCGCAAAACCCTTTTAAAAAGCACCCAAGGCACAGTGACATTTTCCCCAGTTTTACCGGCCGGGACCGAGTATCCCATAACCCTGGGTGACACAGTTGCATTTTTTTTATTAATTTTTCTCCTTGTTTGATGCCTTTTTGGTGCAGATGTGAATTCATATTTTTAATACTACAGAAAAGTTTTAATTCTGTGCATAAAAATGTCATTTTTTTCACCTGCTTTTTTTCAGGCTCTACATAAAAGACTATAAAGAAAAAAAAACAGCAAAACCGCACACTTGAGCAGTAGCAGCGAGGTCAGAGTTTTCATGAAATAAATAAAGCGGCACTCCTGCTATTTGGTAAGGTGCCTGAATAGGGTGCAACCCCGTATCAATAATGTTCCAAAAATTCGGCACTCAAATTGAAATGAAATAAATTTTATTTTTCAAAATATTGGACAAGCAATTTTGTGTTCTCAAAAAACCGTTTTCGGTCGAATGACCTTCATCATGTTTTTAACACAAAGCTTGTAAGGTAGTGTGAATAAAGTTATCAGTTTTAGATAAGAAGCTGCCTCTCTGGGTATGCATTATGGGCTCGTGTGTGTGTCGGTGGCTCGAGCGCCTCCGGACCCGGGGGTCACGCCGCTCTGGAAGGATGTAGTGGCGGTGCACGCAGGGGTTGTGGGGTGGTTGTGTTGGCTAAAGTTCGTCATGCCACCCACGGGTTGTGGTGATGGTGGACACCATCGCTGCGGTAAGGGTGCGGGGACTCCCGGGAGTGGTGTAGGGGCGCAGCTAGGTGTTGACCCCTCTGTGGGTAGGGGATGTTGGTCCCGGGGCCCGGTTGGTGATGGTTGGCCGGGGTGCAGTGCACAGAGTTGCGGCGCGGTGCGGTGCCTCAGGGCACTGATGTACTCATGATTAAACCACACAGAGTCTCTGGTAAACCAAATGGGGTGACGAACGGGGCCCACAGCCGGCTGAAGTTTCTCCAGATAGGTTGGTAATGTCCGCCTTTCTCCTGCACCTGTATGTGATCTTGGCTACTGTGCCTGGTCACTGGTAGTCCGCTCCCCGGCGTATATGTATCGTAGGAGCCCGTTTGCCCACAGACGCTGGCCCTTGGATCTCTGGCCTCTGGCGGTGGCTACTATCCGGACGGGTTGGGCTGTTGCCTTCAATCGGGACTTAGGTGGGAATGAACCCCTGAGGTCCAGACCGCAATCAGTTGATTTGACTGTGGTGGTGGCTTATAGCCTAGTCGGAGTCTGAGTACCCTACCTCCGGTATCCAGTTAGCTCCCCGGATCGGTTCCGGCAGGCCACTACCCTGTCCCGGTCCCTCACGGTTCCGCTGGTCGTATTCCCGGTCTCCTGCAGGCGGCCACTACCGTCTGCCTGCCTGACTGATCTGGGGTCCTAGGCTCCAACCCAGGCCCCAAGCAGAACTGAGCTCCTCACTCTCCAAACTATGAACTCAATCTCCAACTGTTTGTGTTTTCCTGCCTCAGGCCAGCAGACTCCTCGTTGGGCGTGTCTTTCCACCTGACTCAGCCCACCTGGTGTGCCTGTCTGACTCTGAGAGAGGCAATCAGGTCTTTTGGTTGACTGGTGGTACCTTACTGGGGTGGGGGTGTATGTGGTGAGTGTAATGACCTGTGACCCCTGGGGAGTCCAGGGCGTCACAATTTCATGAAAACTGCGCCCACTGTACATCTAAAGACGCGGCTGAGGGGGCGTGGCCTGGACCTCATGTAGAGAGGAAGCAGCATGGGTGAGCTCCTGCCTGGATCCTGAATCATCCTGCACACCGGCCTTGCTGACAGGCATCACCGACCCTGGAGGGCTGCAACACTACTTATAACACCCAGGGAAGCGAGCACAGCCAGGATATGCCGACCCGCAGCAGCAATAAAAGGGACAGAGACGCGCTGGAGCGCGCCTCTGAAGAATCCAATATTGCGCAACCTACAAGTGCCATATTCCATGATGTACCCTGCTAAGCTGCGGATTGCTGTGAATGGAGAGACTCATTTTTTTTATATGGCTGGGGCGGCATTGTCTTGGCTGGATATCAATGAGAGATCCCCGAGGAGGAAGAATACCTGAGATTTCCCTTTCTGCCGCCAGGCGGTTTTTGTTTGGGACGCTATGCTGGTGAGTAGTGATGAGCGAGTACTAAAAAGCTCGGGTGCTCGAGGCTCGGGCCGAGCATCCCAAGATACTCGTGTACTCGGCCCGAGCACCGAGCCCAATGTTATCCTATGGGAGACCCGAGTATTTTTGTGAAATGACCACCGGCAGCATGTAGAAACCATAAAACTGTAAATTCAAAAAAAAAACGTGCGTGTGTGTGTAAGCGTGCATATATATATACACGCGGAGTGGAGTGCGGGAGGGGCCGTAGCCGAGCGGGGAAGTGTCGGGCTAAAGGCACGGTCATGCTGTGAGGGCCGGCCAATCACTGCAATTCCACAAGTAACAGGGCTGTGGCATTGCGGTCTGCCAGCCAATCCCTGCATAAGGGCTGGCTCTCAAAAGAGCGCCAACATGAAGACCACGAGTACAGCACGAGTAGCGCGAAATTACTCGGTCCCCGCCGAGTAGCCCGAGTACAGTGATACTCGTGCGAGTACCGAGTAGTGACAAGCATACTCGCTCAACACTACTGGTGAGCTCATTACAGTTAAATTCATCTAGGATCCAGGTTGGGAGACGGCCGGTTCATTGTGGACACAAGCTGCACTAGCGAGTTGTGGACCCCCCTCCCTGCATGGACTTGGGGCATATTTTTAGCCCTGATTCTCTCTATTTGGGAGAAATGTGTAAGATACACTTGATTTTGAGGGCAGGGGCACTGCGCACTGGTGTGCGGAGCCCGATCTCTCTCCTTGTTTTTCTTGTTTATTGTTGTATGATGCAATCTGTTTGGGAAGTGTGGTGTGCCTCAGTCGAGTCTCTCAACCTAATGTTTTTGAGAATCGGTGGAGAACGCCTCTCTCCTCCAGGTATGAAGTATCCGTCCGGATCATATCTTAGTCTACGCTTATGGCGACATCTTTAAATATTGTAGCGTGGAATGTTGGAGGGCTCGGAGATGCGAACAAAAGATGTGCTATATTTACTCACCTACAGAAACTTTTACCGGCTATTTTATGTCTCTCCGAGACCCACATGGTCAGGGATAATGTTCATTGGCTGAGGAAGGGATGGATCGCGCATGAATATCATTCCACATACTCGACCCATGCACGGGGTGTGAGTGTGTTGGTGCACAAATCCATCCCGTTCTCATGTACCAAATCAGTGATTGACCCGGGGGGCAGATTTGTATGTTTGCTTTGCACGCTGTATGGTATACAATTTATTCTGGTTGCGATATATATCCCTCCACCATATTCAGTCGAACCGGTAAAAAGGATATTGTCTATTTTAGATTCCCTTCCATCTGTGCCGACGCTTTTGATAGGGGATTTTAATAATTACTTACATCCCTATCTAGATAAATTACACTCGGGAAACATATCGGAGAACGCCGCCCCGACTTCATTTGCTAGAATGCTAACAGAGCTGGGTTTTGTAGATCTTTGGCGTGCCCAACACCCCACAACCAAACAATTCTCCTGTTACTCTAGCTCCCACCACACCATGTCACGGATAGACCTGGCTATTGGAAACGCACTTATGGCCTCATATACACAAAAGGTGGCCTACCTACCTACAAGTGTATCTGATCACTCACCATTACATGTTACGCTTGCATGGGGAAACCCCCTCGCTCTGCCCAGGCCTATCTGGAAACTTAATCCCTTCTGGATCCAGTTTATTGGGGGATCTTTATATGATAACATTCTGGAATACTTTCATCTTAATGAGTGCTCTGCACCGCCACACATAGTTTGGGACTCTATGAAAGCTGTGGTAAGGGGCATATATATTAGAGAAATATGCATACGCAAAAATCAAACCAAATGTTACACCCAGAGTCTGATTCAGAAGGTATCTGATGCGGAGGCTGCGGTGGTGCTCAACCCGACAGTAGAAACTAAAAACACTCTAGAGAAGGCACAGATGTCACTCAAAGAAAATCTCATGTCGGTGGCAGAAAATAAACGCTATTTCCTTAAACAAAATTATTTTATGGCGGGGGAGGGCGTGGGGCACCTACTGGCCACAGTCATTAGAGCACAGGAAGGATCTTCTTATATAAATAGGTTAAAGACGGAATCAGGTGACTTTGTAACAGCAAGCGAGGATATAATAAGAGAAATAAAGAGGTATTATATGCGGCTATACACATCAGACTGTGACCTCACGGAGACTGAGATTGAGCAGTATTTGGATGCTCTCTCTCTTCCTACACTGAGTGATGTAAACAGGGAATTGCTGGACCGGGACATCTCATTGGAAGAACTGGAGGAAGCGCTTGGCCAGACACAAAATGAAAAAGCTCCGGGAACAGATGGCCTGCCTGGAGAGTTTTATAAAACGTATGCACCCTTACTGCTACCCAAACTACTTAAGGTATTTGAAGAATCTGAAAGGCAGAGGGTCCTCCCGCCCTCTATGAGGGAAGCCTTAATAGTCTTAATATTAAAACCCGGAAAAGATCCAGAGATCCCGGATTCGTATCACCCAATTTCTCTCCTACAAACAGACATTAAATTGCTGGCCAAGGTGCTCGCCAATAGGATGTCCCGAGTCATCTCATTCATTCCATGCAGAGCCACATCTATGAATCTCAGGAAATTATATTTGGGAATTCAACATAGTTCTAAGGTACCGGGGGAAAGGGCAATTTTATCTTTAGACGCCGCTAAGGCGTTCGATAGCCTTGAATGGGAATATATGTGGGCTGTACTTCGGAAAATGGGCTTTGGACACAGATTCATAAATTGGGTAAAACGCTATATGACTCACCGGTGGCGAAGGTTAGGGTTAATGGCAGGGTCTCCGAGTCTTTTCCTCTTGGAAGAGGTACTAGACAGGGGTGCCCGCTTTCACCCATGCTATTCGCGACTGCAGTGGAGCCGTTGGCAGTGGCAATACGGAAATCCAGGGAGGTAGAGGGATTTCGGTGTGGAGCCGTGGAACAAAAGATATCATTATACGCAGACAATCTACTCTTATATTTAGACAGGGTACGTTCCTCGATTTTGCCGGCAATGAATATCATTCGGGAATTTGGACAGAGGTCTGGTCTACGAATCAACTGGTCCAAGTCGGCTTTAATGCCGTTGGACCCCCTTCCGAGGGACTTTTCGGACTTACAGATTCCAGTTCCTGTGGTCCGGGAGTTTAAATATCTGGGAGTAATTGTCAGCCCAATCCCGAAGGATTTCCAGGCCCTAAATCTGGAACCCCTGTTACAGCGATTCAGAACAAAAGTGCATACCTGGTGCCGTTTGCCGCTATCAAATATCGGCAGATCCAATTTAATTAAAATGGTAATGATGCCACAATTACTATACCTTATACATAATTCTCCAGTGTGGATATGTAGGGAATTTTTTGTAAAAATTAATACACTATTCCGGGAACTTATTTGGAAGAAAAAGCAAGCTAGGATTCGACTGGAAGTGCTACAGCGGGGAAAGGAGGAGGGAGGACTGGCGGTACCAAACCCATATATATACTATATAGCCTCCCAGATGCAACATCTGAGGGGTTGGGGCAAAGAAGGAGGGTATGATACCAGTGGTGATATAGTGAGAGAGGGATCAGTATGGAACCTGGGGGTTGCCGGTTGGATGTGGGACAAAGACAGATAAATGGGGCACGATATCCCACACTGGCTATGATATTCCGGGTGTGGGACAGGGGTAAGTCTCATTTGGGGATAAGCGGACCTACAGAGCTCTGGCCACTGTGGCAGAACCCCGACTTGCCAGAAATTAAAAAAATAGTAGGGTTCAGAAGATGGGAGGATAAAGGGATCCATTTAGTGTCACAAGTACTACAAAATAATACTCTTAAAAGCTTTGAACAACTGAGAACGGAGTTTCACCTTCCGCATGTCTTCTTTTAGCAGTATTTGCAGCTGAGACACGCACTGGAAAGACAGGGGAGGACAAACCCGGTAACAGTGACACATAATCAAACATTACATAGGCTGCTTACATCTGAGTCCTCTAAGGGTCTTATTTCGGAACTATATAAAAAATTACTACCTGCCCATCTGGAAACACATCCATTGATTGTTAAAAGCAAGTGGGAACGAGACGTCGGTCCCCTGACGGAAGGCCAGTGGTCTGATATATTGGAACAAGTTCCTAAACTGGTGGTATCGGAGTGCCAAAAGCTGTCTCAAATATATCTCATCCACAGGGTATATAAAACTCCCAGTCTACTATTAAGGGTACGCTCACACGAGCGTATAACTCGCATGAGTATCGGACCGCATCACCCGGCGCGGCTAGCTTCTCTGCTGACAGGAGCGGCTCAGCTGCATGTATTTCTATGCGGCTGACATGCTCCTGTCCGGAGAGTGTGCGGCCGCACCGAGTGATGCGGTCCGATACTCATGCGAGTTATACGCTCGTGTGAGCGTACCCTTAAGATGGGACTCAGACCAAACACACAGTGTGTTAGGTGTGGACAGGATGATGCCCATTTGATGCATGTTATGTGGGAGTGTGGACACATTGGTGATTTCTGGAACCAAACCCTGGGACTTATAGATCAATTATATCATATCACAATACAACCGTCGCCCCGCCTGTGCCTGTTGAGTCTGTGGGAAGGAGAAGTGGACCCGGATTCTCCAACAGCTCTGGGAATAGCCCGTATCTTGTACCAAGCAAGAAAGCTACTTGCATATCACTGGTTAGACCATCGACCACCAACATTACCAGAGCTCAAAAACAAATTAAATAACGTCATCAGATTAGAAAGGGGAGTTTATTTAAAAAGAAAAACATTGAAAAAGTTTTACAGCATTTGGCGGCCATGGATGGAGTTGCCGGGCCTACCCTCTAGTGCACTGGTTCGGGATGCAATGCTGGACCGGTTACTGTTGTGCCTGCAGTGATGGCATGTATGAGGAAGGGAATTAAAACTAGTTTTTTCTGTGACGAAGTGGACTTTGAATGAAGAGGTGAGAGAGGACTGGAACGGTTTCATGGATGACTGCACGGAGAGGGAGGGGCAGGAGAGTATAGCAATATGATGTGGAGCGACACGGCTGATGGAGGAGGTGTTCCTGTTAGTCTGAGGCATTATTGTGTAACGGGGGCAGGGGGCGCCTCAGGGGGTGTAGTCGAGTCCCCTCGCCTTGTGGGCCGCAGGCTGAACCCCGGCCCGGCCGTTACTTGCAAAACAGGTGTGTTGTTGGGCCAGAGTGTGGATGCATGGGGCCCATTCATGACAGCGTTCTTTCTGTGCTCTCCAGCTCCTTCTTCACTTTCAGGAAAGAGACAATTGCAGGCAGCAGATAAACCAAACACCGATTTATTAAACAAAGCTTCCATCTTTCTGTTTGCAGCAGGTTTACTTTAGTACGTTACAAGTTATAGGTCCTTTTCTACAAAAACGGTTTCCTTTTTCTCTACGGGCACTTTCCTTTGCCTGCAGGGGCCACTTGTTATCCCCCTGATAGCTGCACTCCACTCTAGTACACACCACCGGCTCCGGACTAGTCCCAACTCTTCCACCGTTTCTCATGGGTTTCCTCTGCTTTCTAGCCAAGAGTACTCACTCAGGCTGACTGCCTCGTCTCACTTCCACACTCTGCCCCGTCACCTCAGACCGAGCTTGCTCGTCTCTCACATCTCACTGCACACTGGACTCTGCATTCAGAACCCTTCCTTCCCCACCTAGGCTGCTCCTCCTTCCTTCCCTGCCACAGTTACCAGGGGAACCACTGCTCTATACTGGCACCTAGTGGGGAAACAGTTTATGACAGGTAACATTTTACTATCAACATTTACAATTTGCCACCATACTACTGTGGCGTCTTCAGGGGGGGAAAAAACACTTCTTCACTACCAGGGGTCCGACTACCCCTTACATTCCTCCCCTCTTTAACCTCAGCCTCCTGGCGAGGTTCGTACCTGCAAAACAACACATGTAGGAAAACACACAGACTGGCACACAAGTTTGGTGCCCGGAGTCCCTCCAGGGAAGCTCCCGGTCTTAGTCGCACATCTGCCCGGAGGCCCTCCTCAGGCGCTCCCGGTCTTAGCTGACCTTCTGCCCGGAGGCTATTTCCAAGCGCTCCCGGTCTTTGGGTGGGCAGAAAACAACAGGACAACAAGATTCCTTCTTAACAGTCACGGAAGGAGTCCACGCACAGTTCTGCATTAAGCTCCTCCCGGGTTCAGTACTTTTAACGTTACTGTAACTGGAAACATTCACCGGCTTTCAACAGTACCGGTTTTCAACGGCAAACAAATCACTCTCTTCCGGACGATTACCTCTGGTTCTGGGATATCTTGCCAGTACAGGGCCTTAACTCCTGAGGGGGGCAGAGGGCCTACCTTAACAGACGCGGGCGCCTCCGGAATCTGTACGGATGCTCCTGGTGGCCCGCTCCCCAGAGTCAGCCGGGACTTGTAGGTGGCCCGGACTTCCGTCTTTGTTTCCCCGGTAACGGCATCCCATGAGGTAAAAAACGTGACCTTCGCTGGTTTCTCCGAGACTCCAGTCACGGCCGGTATCATGCTTGCCGGCAACGTGATGGTGGGTAACTCTCCCACCAAGCTCTCCATCGGACGTCCTCTTCCGCGTCCTACGGGCACCAGCGCGCCCGCTACGGCTTGCTTGTCTGTCCTGGCCTCCATTTTGTGTAGCACAGGTAACTGGAACTGTTGCTTCTGCTGATGGGATTGCAATGGCGCCGGGGAAGGTGGAGGCGGTTCTTCTTTTCCCGCTTTAGCACACACTCCGCCCCCGGCTTCACCCACCAGGTCTGCATAGCGTTGGCGACGCCTTTTCTTTCTTGCGGCGCCGCCCACGTCTCTAGACCTCTGCAGCTTCTTGGGGCAAGTACCTCCCCTCTTTGGGCGGCGCACTCCGGGCTTCTTCCTCCCAGGCAAGCCCAGTGCTTTTCGTTTGGCGCCAACTTTTCGCGCCTCTGCTGAGTCCATGAGGACAGCCGCCATTTTGCCGCCATCTTGTGGCCCGTTCAGCACGTCAGGCACCACTTGATCTTCCTCACAGTCTCTGGTCGTGGTTTCTTGCATGCAGGCTTCATCCTGCCGACTACGCCAAAATGTAACGGGGGCAGGGGGCGCCTCAGGGGGTGTAGTCGAGTCCCCTCGCCTTGTGGGCCGCAGGCTGAACCCCGGCCCGGCCGTTACTTGCAAAACAGGTGTGTTGTTGGGGCAGAGTGTGGATGCATGGGGCCCATTCATGACAGCGTTCTTTCTGTGCTCTCCAGCTCCTTCTTCACTTTCAGGAAAGAGACAATTGCAGGCAGCAGATAAACCAAACACCGATTTATTAAACAAAGCTTCCATCTTTCTGTTTGCAGCAGGTTTACTTTAGTACGTTACAAGTTACAGGTCCTTTTCTACAAAAACGGTTTCCTTTTTCTCTACGGGCACTTTCCTTTGCCTGCAGGGGCCACTTGTTATCCCCCTGATAGCTGCACTCCACTCTAGTACACACCACCGGCTCCGGACTAGTCCCAACTCTTCCACCGTTTCTCATGGGTTTCCTCTGCTTTCTAGCCAAGAGTACTCACTCAGGCTGACTGCCTCGTCTCACTTCCACACTCTGCTCCGTCACCTCAGACCGAGCTTGCTCGTCTCTCACATCTCACTGCACACTGGACTCTGCATTCAGAACCCTTCCTTCCCCACCTAGGCTGCTCCTCCTTCCTTCCCTGCCACAGTTACCAGGGGAACCACTGCTCTATACTGGCACCTAGTGGGGAAACAGTTTATGACAGGTAACATTTTACTATCAACATTTACAATTTGCCACCATACTACTGTGGCGTCTTCAGGGGGGGAAAAAACACTCCTTCGCTACCAGGGGTCCGACTACCCCTTACATTTGCATAATTTAAGTTTTGTTTATTTGTAGAGCCACGAGGTTTGTAGTCTCAAGCTATATAATATAATTATGATTTGAGAACTCTATTATTATATTTACATACATGCAGAGAAAGAACCTGATTTATAAATCACATGTGTTTATCTGTTTATTGTTAGCAGTTATATGAAAAGTGAAATACTCTCTGTATTGATCCCTAATGATTTAATAAAAAAAGATCTGATTTAAAAAAAAAAGATGTGGCTGAACTGTGCGGTTTTGGTGCTTTTGTTTTTCTATAGACTTCTATGTGGAGACTAAACAAAAAAAAATACAAGTTACTTTTTTAGGTGCAGAATTAAAGATTTTTTTTTTCTATAAAAAAGACATTAAACCTTTCACATTTGCACCAAAAATGCACCAAATAATGGGAAAAAGGCATAATAAATGCAGTAAAAAATGCAATATTTAAAGAAGATTATTATTGCGTAGTTTTGCGTAAAAACTTGCAGAAAAGAAGGTATTTATGTAACATGTAAACACGGCCTTAGAGACACAAAAAAGCCAGATATTGTATAGCAAAGCTTACGGACAAATGAGACAATTCTGGCTGCTACGACTATGAATGAATGAACAAAAAATAATCTATAGGTCCCAACTAGAGATGAGCAGGTTATAGATAACGTCACTCTAGCCCTGGATAATCAAAAGCCGCGCCAGGAACCCCTAAAAACCCTAGTCACCCCCCCTCAGTGCTTGATGGACACACCAGGGGGCGGAGCCAGATGGTTGGACATGCCCACTGAGGAGTTCGGATAGCCTGGGGCGGGAAAAGTGCAGTTACACAGCAGTAGATCAGTTTGAGAGTTCAGTGGAGGAGGTCAGGCCTGTGTGACAGGCCTGTAGCAGATTGACAGGTGCCAGGGTAGGAGCCCGGGCACCTTAGGCTGGGAGGCATACGGAGGTCTCTGCCTGCATGAGCCGGGAAATCGGCTCAGTGGAACCGTGGTGGACCGGTACAGGGGAGTGGCCCGCTGGTACCGACCCGGGGAACCGAATTGGAAACCGGAGAACAAGGGGGGTACTCAGACCCTGAAGCTAGGTCCAGAAGCTACTGGAGGCTAGCTAATTCACTGATTGCGGCCAAGACTATAGTTCCTTTCTCACCCAAAGTCCCGACTGAAGGCAACAGCCCAACGGGGGGGATAGAAAGCCACCGCCACGGCTCAGAGATCCCATGGGCCAGCGTCTGCAGGCAAAGAGCTCCTCAGGCAACCACAAGCCGGGGAGCGGACTCCTAAAGTTGCAAGCGTAGGTAGTCCAACATCACAAACAGGTGCAGGAAAAAGGCAGAGACCACCAACCGGGTGGGGGACCAGACTGCAGCCGACTGTGGGCACCGACCACCATCACCTTGGTTTACCAGAGACTTGTGTGTTTACTGATCGTCAGTACATCAGTGCCCTCCAGCCGCCCATCTCCCTGCACCGCCAAACCACCCCCAACGGGTCCCGGGACTACCATCCCTGCCCACAGAGGGGTTAACAACTTGCTGCATACCATCTCCCCCGAGTGCCCCGTAACTTCAGCGGTGGTGTCCACCTTTTTCAGATCCCGTGGGTGGCATCACGAACGGCTCCGGCCGTTCAACTACGTCCCCAAACCACAAACCCCCTTTTGATTGGAGTGACCGCAGGACCCCCGGGTCTGGAGACCTTCGAGCCACCCACTGAAGGTCCAGATCCGAGCGGCTTGGCTGCCGCCGAGCATGGGGCAATACACTTATAAATCAAGGATGCAGGAGGACGAAGCAGCGCGGCCCGCATCCTCCTGCATCTATGGTTTTTAAGCAAACAAAATAAAGGACTTTTATGGATCGGGGTGAGGGCCACCTATTTCTTCTACACTCGACTCTCTTTTACTACAATTATGGCCCTGTCTGATGTTAGAGCAACGTCACCTTCAGCTCTTTACAACTTCTTGGGCTGGCCGAAAACGGCATCAGTGTTCCTACCCTGGGCATGCACAGTAAATCAATGAAACTGGTGAACTTACAACCACCCATTAGCCACTGGCTTACAGTCATAGGGGTATGGACCGAGCGATAAGTCATTTTATTTTACCGTGACATTATCATATATTTATTTACTTTAAGGGTATGTGCGCACATTGCGTTCTGCCGTGACAAATATTCTGCAGAGTTTTGTCACTGCATGTGCGTTTCAAAACGCAGCCAAAAAGCTGCATTTTGGATGCATTGTGAATGCAGAATTCCTGCAGAATTCATGCATTCTGGATGCTTGTTCTGCCATAGACAGAGTGGGAAAAGCATCCAAAATGCACAAAAGAAGTGACATGTTGCTTTTTAGAATCTGTGCGCTATCATATGCAACGTGCAGATGGATTATGCCTTTACTCTACAGTGCATTATGCAGCGTAAAGGCATGCAAAACGCACATGTGTGCACAGGGTCTGGCCCAGCGGGGTAGCGGGGAATCCTCCGGTAGGCTCCGGGCCCTCCCCATGCATTATATAGTGCGGGTGGCTGTACAGGGCCGCGGGGCCGTCTGTTTCTCAGGGCCGGCCTTTATTAGTGGGCAGACTGGGCAGCTCATCCAGGGACCCCCATGCTCTGAGCGGCCCCCAGCCTTTCAGTCATAAAATCGATCACTGAAGTTTCCGCAGTTGCAGGACCCTTAGTGACATCACGTGTTTCATGTGACTCACCAAGGGTCCTAGCGGTGCACTGTGGAAGTCCCCAGGCCTGCACCGATGAGGTGTGCAGGGCCTGGAGACCGTGCCGGCATTCAAATGTATGCGCGTCATTCAGGCTGTCACGCTCCCCGGGTCCTTGGCTTCCCTCCCCGGGTCCTCTGCTCCGCTCCCCGGGTCCTCAGCCCCGCTCCCCGGCTCACCTGCCACGCTCCCCGCTCTCCAGCCTCCGGTCCCCGTCCTTCCCAGGCCCCCTGGTCCCCGATCGCGGCGCCCGACGGCTTCCCAGGCCCTGGCCGGCTCCCCTGCGTCCTCTTCTCAGCCTCCTTCCCTGGCTTCTGGCACCCGGGCTGCGCGCATGCGCATTAGGGCGCGCGCGCGGTCACTGACCCTTTCTTAAAGGGCCAGCGTCCATTAACAGGTAATGAGGCTAATCAGGTACAGGGTATAAAGGGGTGTATTGTCCAAGGGGGCGGGGCCTGATCTTCGTGTTCCCTAAGCTAGGAGTCAGGTCTCCTGGTGTTTCAGTGCATGTACTCACCTATCTCTCTTTGTAGAGCCGTGCTTGCCTCGCCATCCAGTCTGCCGCATCCTGAACCCCGAACGCTGTCCTTCTGCCATCCTGACAGTCCGCACCATCTCGGATCCCTGCGGTGACCCGTCATCTTGCTCCCAAGGTTCCGGACCCCGCCTGACATCATCTCGGCTTCCGAACCTGAGCTGCGTCACCCGGACCACCACCCATAACTCCGTGGTCCCAGGGACTTCTCCGCTACTCCCGTGTGCAAGGACTGTTCTGCTGTTTCTAGTGTTCCAGCTGCCGGACTCTTTCCTACCATCTAGGAGTTCGGTCCAGTGGATCCACCTCCTGGGCCTGCCCGTACACCTGGCCGTGACAGTAAGATCAGGCCATGGATCCCGCTGCAGCACTATTGGCCCTGCAAGAGGAACTCCAACGCCAGCGTGAAGTCCAGACCCGCATGCTGCAATTTATGACCTCCGTGGACACCCGTCTGTACACGTTACAAGCATCAATGACGCCTGCGGCAACCAGGTCCCCCACTAGGCAATCCACGGCTCCCGCACCAGTGGCAGCCGCGTCGGATGCCTCCCGACTCCGTTTGGCGTCACCACCTCGTTATGCTGGAGATCCCAAGACCTGCAGGGGCTTCATAAACCAATGTTCCCTTCATTTCACGCAGCTGCCACATCTGTTCGCCTCCGACCAAGCCAAGGTCGCCTTTATAATGTCTCACCTGGAGGGCGAGGCACTGGCGTGGATGAACCCCTTGTGGGAGAAGGAGGACCCCATGACCAAGGATCTTCAAGAGTTCCTGCAGGCCTTTCGCAGTACCTTTGACGAGCCGGGACGCGCCTCTGCGTCTGCTTCATCACTTCTCCGCCTACGTCAAGGAACACTGACGGTGGGCCAATACGCCATCCGTTTCCGCACTTTGGCTTCTGAACTCGGGTGGAATAATGAGGCCTTGACAGCCGCCTTCTGGGAAGGACTTTCGAGTCGCATCAAAGATGAGTTGGCGGGTCGTGACGTGCCCTCCACCCTAGATGCCCTGATTGCCCTAGCAACTCGTGTGGACATTCGTTTTCAGGAGCGCTCCAAAGAGCTGTCTCGGGAGAGACGTCCGGTACGACATTCCCCTCCTCCACAGAAGCCCTCCGTATCGCAGTCATCAACAGCTGGGATTCCCGTCCACGAGCCCATGCAGATCGACCGAGTACGGCAATCTGAACAACGTCGAGCAGAGCGGCTCGCCAAGGGCCTCTGCTTTTACTGCGGAGAGGACACTCACCTCCTACGCTCCTGTCCGGAAAGGCCGGGAAACTCCAAAGCCTAGGGTTGGTAGGAGAGGCCACCCTAGGTGCTGGGACTCTCTCAGACCCGGTTATGTGGACTGTGCAAGTGTCAACGGGAGAGACGCGCTTCACGGCTGAGGCATACCTCGACTCTGGAGCAGCAGGCAATTTCATCCAGCAGGCCACGGTGGACAAGTACCAGCTGCCTGTTACTCTACTCGAGAAGCCCCTAGTGATTGCCTCTGTGGATGGGAGACCCCTCTCTGATACCATCTCCTGGGTCACCAGACCGGTCGAACTGCGTATCGGTGCCCTGCACACCGAGAACATCACTCTCTACGTCCTTCCACACATGTCCCACCAGATCCTGCTGGGACTTCCCTGGTTGCGGACACACGAACCATCAGTCAGCTGGGGTACTGGCGAAATCACCCGATGGGGTTCTGCTTGTCATGAGAAGTGTCTGAAGTCCATACAACCTATCCGACGACCTCCGGTTCCAGAGAACCTACCGGAACTGCCCTCGGCCTATTGGTCCTTCGCAGACGTTTTTGACAAGAAGGAGTCTGAGGTACTTCCGCCACACCGTCCCTACGATTGTGCCATCGACCTGCTCCCAGGAACAACACCACCTCGAGGACGGATATATCCGTTGTCTCCGGCCGAAACCAGGGCCATGTCCACCTACATCACGGAAAGCCTGGCAAAGGGATTCATCCGGAGATCCTCCTCTCCTGCGGGAGCAGGCTTCTTCTTCGTGAAGAAGAAAGAGGGTGACCTACGCCCATGCATCGACTACCGGGGTCTAAATCAGATCACCGTCAAAAACAAGTACCCTCTGCCGCTCATCCCCGAATTGTTCGACCGGCTCAGAGGAGCCCGTGTGTTCACCAAGCTGGATCTTCGTGGTGCCTACAACCTAGTTCGTATCCGCTCTGGGGACGAATGGAAGACCGCGTTTAATACTCGCGATGGGCACTATGAATACTGCGTGATGCCCTTCGGCCTGTGTAACGCACCAGCAGTCTTCCAAGAATTGGTGAACGACATATTCCGGGACCTCCTCTACGTCTGTGTCGTAGTTTATCTGGATGACATCCTTATCTTCTCTCCGGACCTCCAGACCCATAGAGAGAACGTACAGCTGGTTCTGCAAAGACTGAGGGAGAATCGTCTTTACGCCAAATATGAGAAGTGCGTCTTTGAGCAGTCTTCTCTCCCTTTCCTGGGATACATCATCTCGGGCACTGGACTGCAGATGGATCCAAAGAAGGTCTCCTCCATACTCAACTGGCCTCCTCCTTCTGGACTGAAGGCAATCCAACGGTTCCTGGGATTCGCCAACTACTACCGCCAGTTTATCCCTCACTTCTCTGCCCTGACTGCTCCTCTCTCCGCTTTGACCAAAAAGGAGGCTAATCCAAAGGACTGGTCACCTGCGGCCGACGCCGCGTTTTGCTCCCTGAAGCGAGCATTTGCCTCCGCTCCTGTACTCCACCGTCCGGAGTTAAACCGCCAGTTCACCTTGGAAGTGGATGCCTCCTCCTCGGGGGCTGGAGCAGTGCTCATGCAGAAATCCTCCTCCGGCAAGATGGTGACTTGCGGTTTCTTCTCCAAGAGCTTCTCCGCGCCGGAACGTAATTACACCATCGGTGACCGAGAACTATTGGCGGTCAAACTGGCTCTGGAGGAGTGGCGTTACCTCCTGGAAGGAGCAGTGTACCCCGTGATTATCTACACGGACCACAAGAACCTGGAATACCTGCGGTCCGCTCAGCGACTGAACCCACGGCAAGCCAGGTGGTCCTTATTCTTTGCCAGGTTTGACTTCCAGCTCCATTTCAGACCCGCGGACAAGAATGTACGCGCTGATGCCTTGTCTAGGTCTTTCGTGCCCATGGAGCAGGAGGGAGAGACTACCCAACCTATCATCCCTCCTAGCAAGATTATTCCGGTGGCCCCTGTCACTCTGGCCCAGATACCGCCCGGGAAGACCTATGTCTCTGAGACTGACAGGCAAAAAGTGTTACACTGGGGTCATGCCTCCAAAACAGCCGGCCATGCAGGCCAGAAGAGAACATGGGGTGCGATTGTACGCCATTACTGGTGGCCATCCCTTCGCACGGACGTCGCTGCTTATGTCTCTGCCTGCTCCTCTTGTGCCAGGAACAAGACGCCCAAACACCTGCCCTATGGCCGTCTTCTGCCTCTGCCTATACCCTCAGTTCCGTGGCAACACATAGCGATGGATTTTATTACGGACTTGCCATTATCCTCCGGACACACAGTCATATGGGTCGTGGTGGACCGGTTCTCCAAAATGGCTCACTTCGTCCCTATGGCCGGACTGCCCTCTGCTCAGGAACTCGCGGAAGCCTATATACATCACATCTTCCGCTTGCATGGCTTTCCATCCCACATCGTGTCCGACAGAGGAACTCAGTTCACCTCCCGCTTCTGGAGGGCGCTCTGCAAGCATCTGGGAGTGACTCTGGACTTTTCTTCTGCTTACCATCCTCAGTCTAATGGCCAAGTGGAGAGGGTCAATCAAATCTTGACATCCTTCTTACGTCACTATGTCAACGCCCATCACGACGACTGGTCCACGCTTCTGCCTTGGGCTGAATTCTCACATAACCACCATATCAGTGAGTCGTCCTCCAAATCTCCCTTCCATGTCGTTTACGGACTTCAGCCCTCCGTTCCATTGCCTATATCCCCTTCTTCGGATGTCCCTGCGGCTGATACTGTAGCCCGTGACTTCGCTACCATTTGGGACTCTGTCAAGGCGTCCCTTGGACGCGCTTCCCAGCGGATGAAGAAACACGCTGACAAGAGGCGTCTGGACCCTCCGTGTTTCTCTCCTGGTGACCTGGTCTGGCTTGCTTCCCAGTACATCCGATTGAAGATACCTTCCTACAAGCTGGGTCCTCGCTACATCGGGCCGTTTAAGGTCCTCAGCAAGATCAATGAGGTCTCCTACAAGCTACAGCTCCCGGCCACGATGAGGATTCCCAACTCTTTCCACGTCTCCCTGCTCAAGCCGGTCGTCCTTGGTCCCTTCTCCGCTGCTGCCAGTCCGGCTCCTCCACCTATTGCCGATGACGACGTCTATGCGGTAAGGGATATCGTGGCCATGAAGACCGTTCGAGGTCGTCAGTTCTTCCTGGTGGACTGGGAGGGGTATGGTCCTGAGGATAGGTCCTGGGAGCCCAGGGAGAACGTGGGCACTCCTCTGATCCGTGCCTTCATGTCCCGGTTGCGGGGAGGGGGGCGTGGGGGGGGGGGTACTGTCACGCTCCCCGGGTCCTTGGCTTCCCTCCCCGGGTCCTCTGCTCCGCTCCCCGGGTCCTCAGCCCCGCTCCCCGGCTCACCTGCCACGCTCCCCGCTCTCCAGCCTCCGGTCCCCGTCCTTCCCAGGCCCCCTGGTCCCCGATCGCGGCGCCCGACGGCTTCCCAGGCCCTGGCCGGCTCCCCTGCGTCCTCTTCTCAGCCTCCTTCCCTGGCTTCTGGCACCCGGGCTGCGCGCATGCGCATTAGGGCGCGCGCGCGGTCACTGACCCTTTCTTAAAGGGCCAGCGTCCATTAACAGGTAATGAGGCTAATCAGGTACAGGGTATAAAGGGGTGTATTGTCCAAGGGGGCGGGGCCTGATCTTCGTGTTCCCTAAGCTAGGAGTCAGGTCTCCTGGTGTTTCAGTGCATGTACTCACCTATCTCTCTTTGTAGAGCCGTGCTTGCCTCGCCATCCAGTCTGCCGCATCCTGAACCCCGAACGCTGTCCTTCTGCCATCCTGACAGTCCGCACCATCTCGGATCCCTGCGGTGACCCGTCATCTTGCTCCCAAGGTTCCGGACCCCACCTGACATCATCTCGGCTTCCGAACCTGAGCTGCGTCACCCGGACCACCACCCATAACTCCGTGGTCCCAGGGACTTCTCCGCTACTCCCGTGTGCAAGGACTGTTCTGCTGTTTCTAGTGTTCCAGCTGCCGGACTCTTTCCTACCATCTAGGAGTTCGGTCCAGTGGATCCACCTCCTGGGCCTGCCCGTACACCTGGCCGTGACACAGGCGTGCATACATTTGTACAGTGCGGCCGGTGACAAGAGGTAGAGCAGTGCTGCTCATCCCCGCACCACGACGGGACGTCATCACGGGGGCCGAGGCTGCAGAGGAGGAGGACGCGACAGGACTGAGGCAGAGGAGCGAGCCTCAGTCCTGCACCGACAGCAATCATCACCGGGGCTACAGCTGCAGGGATGAAGATGCGCAGGCACAGGTAAGCGCTCCAGAGGAGCCGAAGAGGACATATACAGTAATTTTACATGGGCTGTGGTGGGGGAGGGGTGGTGTTATTTTACAAGGGGCATTAAGAAGCGGTGGGGGACATAATAGGGCAGTGGGGGACATAATAGGGCAGTGGGGGACATAATAGGGCAGTGGAAGACATTATATGGCAGTGGGGGACATTATAAGGAAGTGGGGGACATTATAAGGTAGTGGGGGACATTATAGGGCAGTGGGGGACATTATAGGGCAGTGGGGGACATTATGTCACGCTCCCCGGGTCCCCTGTCACGCTCTCCGGCTCCCCTGCCACGCTCCCCGGCTCCCCTGCCACGCTCCCCGGCTCCCCTGCCTCGCTCCCCGGCTTCTCTGCCAGGCGTCCCCCGCTCCACAGCCTCCATGCCCCATCACCTGCGGTCCCCAGGCAGCCCGGTCCCCGCTCCCGGCGCCCGTCGGCAACTCTGCTCCAGCCCGGCTCTCCTGCCTCCTGTTCACCGCTCCCTGCTCTGGCTTCTGGCACCCGGGCCTCGCGCATGCGCATTAGGGCGCGCGCGCGGTCATTGACCCTCTCTTAAAGGGCCAGTGTCCTCCAACAGGATATTGAAGAATCAGGTACAGGGTATATAGGGGGATCCTTTCCAAGTGGGCGGGGCCTGTTCTTCGTGTTTTGCTAAGCTAGGAGTCAGGTCTCCTTGTGTCTTGTGGTATACTTACCTATCTCTCTCGTAGAGCCGCTCCTGCCTCGCCAACCGGTCCTGACGATACCCGAACCCCGAACGGTGACTGTCTGCCATCCCGTCAGTTCATACCATCTCTGATCCCTGTGGTGACCCGTCTTCTCGCTCCATCGGTTCCGGACTCTGCCTGACGTCATCTCGGCCTCCGAACCTGAGCTCCGTCACCCGGACTACCTTCAGTGACTCCGTGGTCCCAGGGACTTCTACACTCCACTCCTCTGAACGGACTGTCCTGCTACCCGTAGTGCTCCGGCTACCGGGCACCTTGCCTTCGGTGAGGTGTTCAGCCCAGTGGATCCACCTCCTGGGTCTGCCCGTCCACCTGGCCCTAACACATTATAAGGCAGTGGGGGACATTATAAAGCAGTGGAAGACATTGTAAGGCAGTGGGAGACATTATAAGGCAGTGGGGGACATTATAAGGTAGTGGGGTACAATATAAGGTAGTGGGGGACATTATAGGGCAGTAGGGGACATTATCAGGCAGTGGGGGACATTATAGGGCAGTAAGGGACATTATAATGCAGTAGGGGACATTATATGGCAGTGGGGGACATTGTAGGGCAGTGGGGGACATTATAAGGCAGTGGGGGACATTATAATGAAGTGGAAGACATTATAAGGCAGTGGAAAACATTATAAGGCAGTGGGGGACATTATATGGCAGTGGGGGACATTATAAGGTAGTGGGGGATATTATAGGGCAGTGGGGTACATTATAGGGCAGTGGGGGATATTATAAGGCAGTGGGGGACATTATAAGGTAATGGGGGACAATATAAGGTAGTGGGGGACATTATAAGGCAGTGGGGGACATTATAAGGCAGTGGGGGACATTATAGGGCAGTGTGGGACATTATAGGGCAGAGGGAACATTATAATGCAGTAGGGGACATTATAGGGCAGTGGGGGACATTATAGGGCAGTGGGGGACATTATAAGGCAGTGGGGGATATTATAATGCAGTAGGGGACATTATAGGGCAGTGTGGGACATTATTAGGCAGTGGGGGTCATTATAGGGCAATGGGGGACATTATAAGGCAGTGGGGGACATTATAAGGTAATGGGGGACAATATAAGGTAGTGGGGGACATTATAAGGCAGTGGGGGACATTATAGGGCAGTGTGGGACATTATAGGGCAGAGGGAACATTATAATGCAGTAGGGGACATTATAGGGCAGTGGGGGACATTATAGGGCAGTGGGGGACATTATAAGGCAGTGGGGGATATTATAATGCAGTAGGGGACATTATAGGGCAGTGTGGGACATTATTAGGCAGTGGGGGTCATTATAGGGCAATGGGGGACATTATAAGGCAGTGGGGGACATTATAGGGAAGTGGGGACATTATAAGGCAGTGGGAAACATTATAGGGCAGTGGGGACATTATAAGGCAGTGGGGGACATTATAGGGCAGTGGGGGACATTATAAGGCAGTGGGGGACATAATAAGGCAGTGGGGACATTATAAGGTAATAGGGGACATTATGAAGTAAATTGGGGCATTATAGGTCAGTGGGGGACATTATGAAGGAAATTGGCACATTATAGGGCAATGGGGGACATTATGAGGCATCAGGGATTGTGGAAGGCAGAATAGTGTAATGAAGAGTGGGGGGGATTTATACAGGGATTTAGTATGGGGGAGATATTATAGAAGGGGCACATTTTTTTTTGGGGGGGGCATTATGGAAAGGGGCACTTTGTGGGGCTATTTTGGACAGCAGCAGTGTGTGTGGGGGATATATTGTGCAGGTAGCATTTAACAACCCTTCTGATTCCACTTGTTTCCCCAGACATTATTAAATAAAAAGGGCCAGGATGAGGAACATAATTACTATATGGGGCCAGAATGAGGAACATACATTATTAGTTTATGGTGGCACGTGGGGCATAATTACTGTAGGGGCAAATTAGGGGACATTATTACTGATGAAATATAAGTTAATTTTGAGGATACTGTCTCCAATGGGGGAAAAAGAATCTCATGTAGTGTAGAAATTGGGGAACAAGTGTAGAATGTGCTCTGGGAGTGATCGGCTATAGGTTACTGTTATTTGCTGTAGAGTTGCATCATAGCAGGAAGAAATGATGGCGGTCAGTGCCGGATGAAGAGAAAATGTGAAGATGAATAACGTCAGCTAGAGACGTCACTGGTAAGTCAGTGTGTTACATGTACACACACTATACTGTACACTGTATACAGAGCTCCTGTGTATAATGTCACTGGTGAGCACTGTATTACCTATACACTATATATACACTATATACAGAGCTCCTGTGTATTATGGCACTGATGGTAATATTAGTGTTTTTAGCATTGTAGTTTTTATTCATGATCATTATTGAAGTTTTATATGTCCTTGTGTGGTAGTAATATGTCATCTGGTCATGTTGCACTGATATTTGTCTCGTGTGTTATTATTTGGTCATTATGTGGTGTGGTTATAGTGTCACAGTATTTCTCCCTTGTATGTGGTTGTATTCGGTCACTATGTGGTCTGATTATGGTGTGGCGGTATTACTGTGTCGCCCTGGGCAAGCCAGGGGACACAGGTCACAACACCACCACACCCCACATCCCAGGTAGGCACACCTAAGCTGAACCAAAAATCCTTGTTGCCTTCCTCCAGGAGTCTGATGATGCACACCAGGGGGTGGGCCAGGCAGTTGGCTCCGCCCACCGAGGAGCTCACAACTCTGGAGGCGGGAAAACCAGGCAGAACAGTTAGGGAGGAGGAAGTGGAAGGAGTAGCCCAGGCTGGGCTAAAGTAAACAGCGAGTGACAGTAAGAGAAGGGAAAGTGGAAAAGGAGGAAAGCAAGAAGTGGTGACAGAGCAGAGAGCGTGCAAGCCTGGAGAGCCCAGCTTTGTGTAGGGCCAGAACAGCAAGGTCAGCGACGGCGGTGACTGTCTGGAGGGGGACCGTTTGGAAGTTCCTGGAAGGACCCCGTTGGCTGTGTGCCCGGTGGTCTGGAGCAGTGTTCCGAAAGACAGTCAGCACCAGGGCAGGGGCCTCTCGGACCCCGGCAAGGCTAGGAGTCGCCAAATTTGCCGAATCCGTCAGTGAAGGGGACGTAGATTCCCCCAACAACCAAGTCCCGATTGAAGGCAACAGCCCAACCCGTACAACAGAGGCACCACCACCGCCAGGGCACCAGTCTCTGAGGGCCAGCGCCTGCGGGCAAAGTGTAGTGCTCCTCCGGCCCAGCTTGAAGCCGGGGAGCGGGTTACCGGTGGGGACCCATCGCAACCATCCGTACATACAGGTGCAAGGAAGAGGGACATCACCATCACCTACCGGGAAAGCAAAGCAGCCGTCTGTGGGACCGTCCTACCAGCAGTTTGGTTTACCGTACAAACTGTGTCCGAGTCTCAGGCTGAGTGAGTACCACAGTGCCGCAAGGCACAGCGCTGCCCCCGCGTCCCTGCGCCCACCAAGCCTTGCACCTCCCAAGCCATCGCCGGACCCCGGGATCACCAACCCCTACCCACGGAGGGGCAACACAACACCTGGCTGCTCCCCATCACCATCCCCGGGATCCCCGCATTGAGCAGCGGTGGTGCTACACATCACCACAACCGTGGGTGGCGTCACGGACATTATCCCAACACCCCAAACAACCCCCCTTTCACTCACGGGCGAGGAGTGCCGCTCGAGGAAACCCCCGGGATCCGGCCTACGGCTCGAGCCACCACTGAGCAGCCGGACCCGAGCAGAAGGGGTGAGCGTGGTGTGCTGACACCCTCCTCCCCGCCCGCGACAACTTGGTGTCACGAACAGGATCTTACCGCTCTGCCGTCTGGTAGAGGTGCGCCTTGTTACCGCCGGAGGTATCCGGCAGAAAAATTTCAGAAGCCGCCATCTTTGGCGCGAAAAGTTCCCGCTCGAGCGTCTTCTCGAGCAGTAGAGGCGCGAAGGCCAAAACCCCGCCCCGAGAGAGGAGGGGCCGGAAAGAGCTAAGGGGGACGAAAACAAGATGTCTGCGCCCGACGGAGCTGCTGGAGGAGCGGTGGTCGCAGCCGCAGCGGCACCCGCGGATGGGAATGGGCCTGCCCAAGCCCCGGTTGTACCAGCGGGAGGTGCCGCGGCCCCCGCGCTCGCTCAGGTCATGCCGTTTTCCTTGCCCTATGCGCCCGGAGCTGCCTGGCTACCGCAGTATGATGGGAAACCGGATGCCCTACAGGCCTTCCGGAAAAAGCTTAACCCGTTGCTAGAGCTGTACCCCCTGACTGATAAGCAACGTGCAGCGATAGTGCTAGGCCAGCTAACCGGTGCGGCGGAGCAGGAAGCGGAGACCTGGGCCGAGGGGGACCGGCTCTCTGTAGCCACCATCTTTGAGAAGCTACAGACTGCCTTCGAGACCCGGACTGAAGCTGAGCTGAGGATGCAGTTTTACCAGTGCCGGCAACGAGCCGGGGATAGCATTCGGGACTATGCTCTACGTCTGCAGACCGCCCTCCGCACGCTGAAGCGGGTGAACTCTATTAATGAGGCGGATAGCAACAAGATGCTGGTGGAGCAATTTGCGCAGGGGATGAGGTCCCCTGAGGATCGTAAACAACTCCGGCTGTAGGCTCTGGAACACCCTGATGTGGACTTTGCTGTGTTAAAAGAGCGGGCTATCAAAGCACTCCAACCCCCAGCTGCTGAAGTTCTGGAACCCGTCCCGTGGCCCATCGAGACGGCTCCTGTTGTGGCGGCCTCAGCCAAACCAACCTCTGTAATGCCTGCAGCCCCAAGCAGCACAGTCGAAGAGTTGGCAGCCCAGGTCCGTCGCATGGACGGAGACCTTGCCAAAATCCTTGCTGCACTGCAACCTTTGACCAGATCTCAGCCTCCAGCGCAGATACAGCTTGCTGACAGTCCCGAGGATGTTCCCTGGATGCAGCGGAGAAGTGCTAACAACCCGCGGAGCAGACCTCCAATCTGCTACAAGTGCCGTAAGCCGGGCCATTACTACCGACAGTGCCCGTTAAACGAGCAACCCCTGGGGCCCCGGGCCAATCCTCAGGAGTAGAACATCGTGGCCCCCCGGACTGGCGAGACCGATATATCGGGGCCCGCCCTATCATCCCCGTGGCTGTGGACGGCATACCAGTGATGGCTCTCTTGGACACTGGATCACAGGTAACTACCATACCGTACACGTTGTACCAGCGGTATTGGGCCGTAGACGAGCTGGCGCCCCCAGACAATAGCATAACGTTGATAGCCGCTAATGGACTTCCATTGATCCAGGTGGGGTATAAACAAGTGGCTATGACAGTGGGGCAAGCTGAACTACAACACCAGGGTATGATTGTGATCATGAATGAACCCAGTGATCATAACCCGAAGATAGTGCTGGGAACCAATGTGATGGAGCACTGCATGGCTGATGTGTTGACCCTATTGCAACAGCTGGCCACCACAGCGGCAGGGAGCCGGCAGAGGGCTGTGCAGCGTGAAATCCGTGCCCTGATGTACCGCCAGCATGTAAGCTCAACAGGAGGGGAGATTGGTGGAGTGAGAGTGATGGATGTTGCTCCATTGACGGTGCCCCCTAGGAGTGAGATGATGATCTGGTGTAGGGCAGCGGTAGGGCCTCAGGGGCGTGACTACCCTGCGATGATGGAGCCCATGCCTTCTGAGCACTGGCCCACTGTGATGGCCGCCCGAGGGGTGGTGGATGTGAAGAAAGGGAGAGTGCCTGTGAGAGTGCTGAACTGTGGAGAGGAAGAAGTCAGGCTTCCCCGGTATGCCACCATTGCCAAGCTGCTCACCCTGGACCCTCACACTATCCGTGAAGCCAGTCCATCCACACTTCCACCTACCACCGGCACTTCCCCACCCCAGGGGGAGACAAAGGAGTGGCATCAACAGCTACATGTAGGCACTGATGATACCCCTACACATCACAGGGCAGGGGTACACAGGGTGGTGCAGGAGTACGAACAGGTTTTCAGTAAGCACCCCCTAGACTTTGGGCAGATCAAGGGGGTCCAACACCACATTCCCACAGGTGAACATCCCCCTATCAAAGAGAGGTATAGACCTATCCCCCCTGCATATTACCAGTGTGCCAAAGATATGTTGTGGAATATGAAGGAGGCAGGGGTTATTCGGGACAGCTGTAGTCCCTGGGCCGCTCCGTTGGTACTGGTTAAGAAGAAGGATGGTACCATGCGGATGTGTGTGGACTACCGGAAGATCAACCAGATAACCCATAAAGATGCCTATCCATTACCTCGTATTGAAGAGTCTTTGGCTGCACTGAGAACTGCAAACTACTTCTCGACCCTTGACCTCACCAGCGGATACTGGCAAGTGGCCGTGGCCCCAGAGGACCGGGAGAAGACCGCCTTCACCACCCCGATGGGGCTTTGCGAATTCAATAGCATGCCGTTTGGGCTGTGCAATGCCCCCGGGACCTTCCAACGGTTGATGGAGTGCTGTCTGGGACATTTAAACTTCGAGACCGTCCTGCTGTATTTGGATGATGTGATTGTTTATTCCCAGACGTATGAAGCCCATCTGGAGCACCTGGCCGAGGTGTTCGCGTCCCTTGCCAAGTACGGGATGAAGTTGAAGCCCTCAAAATGCCACCTGCTGAAACCCAGGGTGCAGTATCTAGGGCATGTGGTGAGTGCGGATGGTGTTGCCCCCGACCCTGAGAAGATCACTGCCATCCAGAGCTGGCCGAGACCCACTACAGTGAGGGAAGTAAGGCAGTTTCTGGGTCTGGTGGGGTACTATCGGCGCTTTATAAAGGGGTACACGAAGATGGCTGCCCCCATGCAAGATCTCCTCGTGGGACAGACCAAAGGTGGTAGACCCATCGGAGCCCCACTGTCGTGGGAGGACAAGCATGAGGAGTCCTTTTGCCAGTTGAAGGCGGCCTTGACCGGAGAAGAGGTCCTGGCGTACCCTGACTATGGGCGCCCGTTCATCCTCCACACGGACGCCAGTAACGTGGGGCTAGGAGCGGTCCTATCCCAGGTCCAGGATGGAAAGGAGAAGGTGATTGCCTACGCCAGCCGAAAACTCCGGCCGACCGAACGGAACCCTGAGAACTATAGCTCCTTCAAGCTCGAGCTATTGGCGTTGGTGTGGGCTATCACGGAGCGGTTCCGCCACTACTTGGCGGCGGCAAAATTCACCGCGTTTACGGACAACAATCCGCTGACTCACCTGAACACGGCCAAGTTGGGCGCGCTGGAGCAGCGGTGGGTAGCCCGGCTAGCCAACTATGATTTCACCATAAAGTACCGAGCTGGTCGTGTCAACATAAATGCTGATGCACTCTCCCGGATGCCCCATTTGTCAGAAGAGGGGTGTGAGGATGACGACCTCGAGGAGATCGAGTTGCCTGCATTTCACCAGCCGCCTACTGAGAGGGTACAAGTATGTCAGCAAAGGGTGGATCTGGACCCGCGGCCTAGTCAAGAGTGGCAGGACGCCCAGGACCAAGCACCGGCTGTCCGCCTTGTCAAGACTCTGGTGGAACAAGGTGCTATGGGAATAGACCCTGCCGCTCCAGCCGAAGCCCAACGCTTGTGGAAAGAACGGAAACGGCTTTACCTACACCAAGGGAGGCTGTTCCGTGAGCTGATCAACCCGAAGACCCATGAGAAAATATGCCAGTTAATCGTTCCTCAAGCTGATGTCGCCACTGTCCTACAGGCATACCATGATGGTGCTGGCCACTTCGGGTGGAAGAAGCTGGAGATGCTGTTGAGGGAGCGGTTCTATTGGAGTGGGATGCGTGAGTCGGTGGAAGCCTGGTGCCGAGAGTGCGGTCCTTGTACGCTGAGGAGAAAGGACGAAACTAGCCAGAGGGCACCGTTACATCCCATAGTCACCCATCAGCCGCTGGAGCTGCTCGCCCTAGACCATGTCAAGCTCACCCCTAGCCGAAGTGGGTACACCTACGCATTGACCATGGTAGACCACTACTCAAGATTTATGGTGGTAGTCCCCGTTAAGGACCTGACTGGTCGAACCGCTGCTCGAGCGTTCCAGGCTTATTTTTGCCGACCCCATGGGTACCCCGAGAAGGTGCTGACTGACCAAGGCCCGGCTTTTGAAGCAGAAGTGTTTCACGAATTCTGTCAGTTGTACGGCTGCAAGAAGATCCGGACCACTCCGTACCACGCCCAAACCAACGGCATGTGCGAGAAAATGAACCACTTGGTCCTGGGGCTCCTCAAGACGCTACCGCTGGAAGAACGGAACATGTGGCCGGAAAAGTTGCCCGACTTGGTCGACATGTACAATAATATCCCGTCCAGCTCGACGAAGTGCACCCCAGCGTATCTGATGAGGGCTCGGCCTGGCCGCCTGCCGGTGGATCTGGAGATGGGATTGGAGGCCCCGGAAGCACTCCCTTCAACGGCAGAGTGGGAAAGTCGGAGGAGGGCCCAGTACCTGCAAATCCAGGAGTATGTGGAGAAAAATCTCAGTCGAAGTCGAGAACAGCAAGAGCACCGGTTCAATCAGAAGGCACCCGCAGGTCCTTTCCAGCCAGGAGATGTGGTGCTGAAACGGAAGAGAAAAGCCCACAAGCTGGATGATCAGTGGGAGCAAGTCCCTTACGTCATACAACCCACAGAATGGGGAGATGGGAAGACCTACCAGATCAGTCGTGACCAAGGGGGCACCCTGGCCACAGTTTCCCGGGACCATCTAAAAAAATGCCCCCCAGCGTTGAAGGCAGAGGCTGAAGTACCGGTTCCTCCACCCGTGGAGAAGGCAGCAGAGGTAATCCACACTGTAATGGGTGACTTCCCAGCAAACTGGCCTACACAGAACGGCGCGGTAATACTTCCAGTGATACTGTTCCCACAACCCGTGGATGAAGAAGTAGTGGAAGCGATTAACCGTGAGCCAGAACCCGTGCTAGTGCCCAGGGATGAACCTGTACCCAGCTCCCCTACGCCTCCGCCTGCTCCACACTATAGCAGGGAGGAGGAACCGATTGTTCCCTCTACCCCACTGTCTAGCACCACTGACACCGGGCCCCGAAGGTCCACCCGTTCCAACCTAGGTAGACCCCCACTTAGGTACAGGGAGACCGTTCTATGAGTAAAAGGGGGTCCGCAAATATGAAAGAGTGGTTGTTTGTTGTGTGAAAAGTTTGAAAGTTCTACTGAAAAATGATGAAAATGAAAATTAACCGAGTTTTCACCTGATTGTCTGCTGTGATTTGCAACCGGCTGGAGCCGGCACCGTTGTCCCCGTGGGGACCGTTTAAAAAGTTATGCATGGGAACTATCCATGGACAAGCCCGTGAACTTTGCAGGGCAACCACAAACGTTAGTGGCTTGTAAATATGTTGGGTACCGTTACCGTTTCCGCAGGCCGCCTCCGGAGAGGCAGGTTGGAGGGAGGGCCCTGAGCAGAGCAGGCCAGGGCCCAGCCACCAAAGGAACCGGTGGCTACCCTCTGGAGGGAAGGACAGATCCCGCTCGGGTACCGTGTGCTGGACTGTGGGTCAAGGGGTGCTGCCTGGGTTTTAGGGGCAGCATCAGGGCCAGGTTACTTGGGTGGGAGAGAGCGGAAACCGTGACCGTACACCGTTGAAACGTTAAAAGTAAAATGTGCCTCCCGTCTTGGGAAGATTTATTAAAAATGCTTATGTTTTGTTTAACCCTGTTATCCCTTTTACAGAAAAATAAAACCGGTGTAGGACGGCAGCCCGCGGACGGTCTGCATTTTGCTAAGGGGGAATGTGTCGCCCTGGGCAAGCCAGGGGACACAGGTCACAACACCACCACACCCCACATCCCAGGTAGGCACACCTAAGCTGAACCAAAAATCCTTGTTGCCTTCCTCCAGGAGTCTGATGATGCACACCAGGGGGTGGGCCAGGCGGTTGGCTCCGCCCACCGAGGAGCTCACAACTCTGGAGGCGGGAAAACCAGGCAGAACAGTTAGGGAGGAGGAAGTGGAAGGAGTAGCCCAGGCTGGGCTAAAGTAAACAGCGAGTGACAGTAAGAGAAGGGAAAGTGGAAAAGGAGGAAAGCAAGAAGTGGTGACAGAGCAGAGAGCGTGCAAGCCTGGAGAGCCCAGCTTTGTGTAGGGCCAGAACAGCAAGGTCAGCGACGGCGGTGACTGTCTGGAGGGGGACCGTTTGGAAGTTCCTGGAAGGACCCCGTTGGCTGTGTGCCCGGTGGTCTGGAGCAGTGTTCCGAAAGACAGTCAGCACCAGGGCAGGGGCCTCTCGGACCCCGGCAAGGCTAGGAGTCGCCAAATTTGCCGAATCCGTCAGTGAAGGGGACGTAGATTCCCCCAACAACCAAGTCCCGATTGAAGGCAACAGCCCAACCCGTACAACAGAGGCACCGCCACCGCCAGGGCACCAGTCTCTGAGGGCCAGCGCCTGCGGGCAAAGTGTAGTGCTCCTCCGGCCCAGCTTGAAGCCGGGGAGTGGGTTATCGGTGGGGACCCATCGCAACCATCCGTACATACAGGTGCAAGGAAGAGGGACATCACCATCACCTACCGGGAAAGCAAAGCAGCCGTCTGTGGGACCGTCCTACCAGCAGTTTGGTTTACCGTACAAACTGTGTCCGAGTCTCAGGCTGAGTGAGTACCACAGTGCCGCAAGGCACAGCGCTGCCCCCGTGTCCCTGCGCCCACCAAGCCCTGCACCTCCCAAGCCATCACCGGGCCCCGGGATCACCAACCCCTACCCACAGAGGGGCAACACAACACCTAGCTGCTCCCCATCACCATCCCCGGGATCCCCGCATTGAGCAGCGGTGGTGCTACACATCACCACAACCGTGGGTGGCGTCACGGACATTATCCCAACACCCCAAACAACCCCCCTTTCACTCACGGGCGAGGAGTGCCGCTCGAGGAAACCCCCGGGATCCGGCCTACGGCTCGAGCCACCACTGAGCAGCCGGACCCGAGCAGAAGGGGTGAGCGCGGTGTGCTGACACCCTCCTCCCCGCCCGCGACATTACTCTTTGGTATGTGGTTGCTTTTGATCACTATGTGTTGGTAGTATGTTATCTGGTCATAGTGTGGCGGTATTTCTCCCTTGTATGTAGCTGTATTTGGTCACTGTTTGGTGGTAATATGTGGTCTGATCACGGTGTTGAGGTATTTCTCCCTGTATGTGGCTGTATTTGGTCACTGTTTGGTGGTAATATGTGGTCTGGTCACGGTGTGGCGGTATTTCTCCCTGTATGTGGCTGTATTTGGTCACTGTTTGGTGGTAATATGTGGTCTGGTCACGGTGTGGCGGTATTTCTCCGTTGTATATGGCTGTATTTGGTCACTGTTTGTGTGAGGTTTTCTGACTTTTTGCTTTGTTTTGTCATTTTGCTTTAATCTGTTTTATCTTCATTGGCCATCTTGCTTCCTGTTATGTTGCCCTCACCTTTGCCCTCAGTCAATATGGATTCCTCAGTTTCTATGTTCCCGCCCTGTTCCCTGCCAATTACCTGCTTAAGCCATCTCAGCTGATGGACCAGTGCTTCTGAATCCTGTTTGCAGTCTGCCTGTAACCTGATCTCCTGAAGTCTTTGGAAGAATTACTTTTCTAACATCCTCTGTTTTGGATCCCTGGAACTCGTGTCCACACAGGAACCTTTCTGCTCTGCCATGGACATTTACAAGTACAGTAAGAGAGACTGAATTATACTTTGACACTTCTGCTGAACTTTGAGGATCCATTCCTGCTTAATTTGTTCCAGCCTCTGCACCCTGCAACTGTTTAACCCTTCATGTTTTGTGCACTTAGGGTACTTTCACACTTGTGTTTATTTCCTTCCGTTACAATCCGCCCTTTTGGAAAACAGCGGAATCCGTTAACGGATTCCGCTGTTTCCCATAGACTTGTATGGGTGACGGATTGTACCAAAAGGACCTGCGTTGCTTCTGCTGGGCGACGCTCCGTTGCTTCCGCCCAGCGGGAGGAACGCAGCATGTAACGTTATTTTGAGCAGCGGAATCCTCTGGATTCCACTGCGCATGCTCTGTTTTTTTTTTGTTTTTTTTTTTTAAATCAAACTTTATTTTGGCTCGCGGTGGCCGAACGTTCAGCTGAGCGCCCGGCCATCGGCAAGCGACAGCGCTCAGCTGAGCGCCCGCCCGCTGGCATGCCCGGCCGCCGGCATGCCCGGCCGCCGGCAAGTGACAGCGCTTAGCTGAGCGCCGGCATGCCCGGGAGCCGGCAAGAGACAGCGCTCAGCTGATCACTTGGCGGTCGGCTGCAGGGAGCGATCAGCTGATCACCCGGCGGCCGGCAAGTGACAGCGCTCAGCTGATCACCCGGCGGTCGGCTGCAGGGAGCGATCAGCTGATCACCCGGTGGCCGGCAAGTGACAGCGCTCAGCTGATCACCCGGCGGCCGGCTACTGGGAGCGATCAGCTGATCGGCCGGCTGCAGGGAGCAATCAGCTGATCGTTTACAATAGTCTGCCGCTGGTAAAACTGTGAAAAAAAAAAAATCAAAACGAATTGCGTTGTTTTGCAGCATCCGTTGTGCCACTATATGCAACACATCCGTTACACAACGCAATGCAACGGATACCGTTCAACGCAAGTGTGAAACTAGCCTTACTTGTATGAAGTAATACAAGAACTGTTTAGCAAACCTGTGTTTCCCTTGTACCCTTGCACTAGACTCTATACAAACAGTATTTAACACCTTAGGCTAAGTTCACATTTCCGTTGTTTTCAATCCGTCAGGTCCGTCAGCAACGGATCAGTTGTTTTTTAGATGGCAACTGATGTGTTTTTTACAGGATTCCTTTCACAGGAATCCTGTGAAAAACTGGATCTGTTGCGTCCGTTCCATCCGCTGTGCGTCCGTTTTTTTGACGGATCAGTCATGATCCATTTGTGTTTGGGACAGCCCAGTGGGCGTGCCAAACATGCTGGGCATGCTCAGTAGAGCATGACGGAATCCAGAGCTGGATTCTGTCGTAAGACGGATTACGACGGAATCCAGCACCATAGACATACATTGCAAGTGTGACGGATGGCGACGGATTCCTGCGCGGTGTGTTGTTTTCAACGGCCCGAAAAACGTTACATTCTGCGTTGCTCCCTGCCCGGTGGTCAGTCAAAAAACGACGGACCGCGACGCAGCGGACGCAACGCAGGGTCATCAGTCGCAATCCGCCACTAATGCAAGTCTATGGGACACAACGGAATCCGCTAAACGGATTCCGTTGTTTACCATAGCAGCGGATTTCGACTGATACATTTTAGCGAAAATGTGAACTTAGCCTTACAAGATTCAGAAGTCAAGAATAGAGTCTGCAGGGTCTGGGAATATGGAAGCCCGCATTAGCAATCTGTGTGAAGTGACAGACACAATTCTTACTGAGATACAGGCTTTAAAGGGCAGCATTGCAAGTGTGCAGGATCGTAATGAACACAATCTGCAGGTTTTTGGACAAACTATTCGTGATGTACGGACCCGGATTGAGGCCCTAGAGAGGGGCAACTCCATGCACCATCTTCACCCCCGGTTTCTGGAATCCCCAAGTTGCCACCATTCCACTTTGGCGGTGAACGGGAAAAATTCAGGGGATTTATTAACCAAAGCAAACTGTTTTTTGTTTTTTTTTGCTGCTCATGCATCACAGTTCCACAGTGAGCGATCGAGAGTGCTAACAATAATCATACTGCTCACCAACAAGGCTCTTGCATGGGCTAATCCCCTGATTGAGACTGATGATGATTGTTTGAATAATCTGAATGATTTCATTTCAGCCATGGGTCAGGTGTTTGATGACCCGAACCGAGGTGCTACAGCAGAAGCAGCCATGTTGACTTTGCGTCAAGGTAAACGTTCTGTAGCAGAGTATGCCTTGGAGTTCAGAAGATGGGCCCTCGATACCACTTGGGATAGCTCCGCCAAGCAGTCTGTCTTCCGGAAAGGATTGTCTTCTGTGATTAAGGACGAACTTGCTCGTGCAGATCCTCCCTCTGCCTTGGGAGATTTCATCAATTTCTGCATTCGGATCGATGTCCGTCTTACTGAGCGCAGACAGGAGAGAGTATCTGAAAATTACCGTATTAACAATTTCCTTCCTTCTCCAGTTAAGGAGTCTCTTGGTAGGAGAACTCGAGACCCTGAACCTGAACCCATGCAGGTGGACTCTCTACAGAGACGGGTCAGTGATGCACGCAAGGAACATCGACTGAAGGAAAATTTATGTTTCTATTGCGGTAAGTCAGGGCATTTCCTTACAAACTGCCCCAGCTGATCCCGTAAGACTACCGCAGCGGTTGTACACTGTGAATGCTGTGAAACGAGATCTGTAATATCTGAATCATGGGCTTGTAACGGGGTGCCAGGGGTGCCTCGGGGCTTGTAGTCGCGGCCCTTGCTGTCAGGCCTACCCCTGGCTCCGCCGTCACTATCGGGACAGGAGATGTCTTGGTGGGGCAGAGTGTGGTGGTGTAGAGGTCGTCCGACGTATAAACACTCTCCAGGCATGATTCGGTGCAAATAAGACATTCTTTATTTCACAACTCTTTCCAAGACCGGCAGTTACAGATGACTTCACGTTTTCCTTAGCTGGGGGGGGGAAGCCTGCCCTGACGTCTCCTCCAGTGGGGATGTGCCCGGCTACTCTGCTTCGCCTGGCTCCCACTACGGCTACCCACAGACCGGACCCACACCGGTACTGCTTCACACTTTGAGGTTCCGCCCGCTCCTTTTCTCTCCGGCTTCCCTGTTCTTCCAGCTCCCACACTCTGCCCCTTCTCTGCTTCTTTTCTCCCGTCCCGGACACAACTGCCTTCTCCAACTTACACTTTTTCTCCACAACACTACTCCACCCTCCCCTTTCAGCTGCCGGCTCCTCCTACCACCTGTTCCTGTGAGACAGCCGTCCCACCCGGCCACTAGGGGGACCCACTAACACAATATAATAACAATAAAAACATTTTTATTAATAACAGCGTTCCGGTTAAAACTGTGCTCCTTTGTAAGGGGTCTGCCCACCCCTTACAGGCTCCAGAGAGATCAGCAGCTATAGACATTGATTATTCCGATTTGAACTCCGTTATTTCTGACTCAGATTCCCACATCAATGCTGCAATTTTTCAGGTTTTCTCAGCAGTGTCTCAGCCGAGTTGTAAGAAGAACAATTCTCATATATTTCTCTCCATCAAGCTCTGGGTTAACAGTCAGGGTGTCTAGCTCTCCTATGATTGATTCCGGAGCAAGCGGCAATTTTATGGACATTTCCTTTGCCCAGAAATATGGGATACGTTCTGTGAAGAAGTCTACTCCTGTACAGATGGAGACTGTGGATGGTTCACTGTTAACCTCTGGACCAGTGGATCAGGAGACAGAGCCCCTGAAGGTTCTCCTGGGTAACAATAATCAACAGAGACTGATTTTTATGCTCATCTCTTCTCCCCATTTTCCCATCATCCTAGGATTGCCATGGCTGCAGGCTCAGAACCCTACAATAAACTGGGAAACCAAGGAGCTGCATTTTCCAGAGAAGCAAATAAGTCCTGGGGTTTCAGTCTGTTCAGCCCCTAAGATACCCACACCAGTCTCCGAGCTACCAGCAATATACTGTGAGTATGCGGATGTGTGTGATAAGCGGAATGCTGACCAGCTCCCCCCCCCCCCCCCCCCCCCACCGTCCCTATGACTGTCCAATTGAACTTTTACCTGGTGCTGAGATACCCTTTGGCAAAATTTATCCCCTGGCTGGACCAGAGTTAAAAGCATTGAAGGACTATATAGATGAAAATGTAGCCAAGGGCTTCATTCGCCACTCTTCATCTCCTGCAGGCGCACCCATCTTTTTTGTGAAAAAGAAAGAAGGTTCTCTTAGGCCCTGCATAGACTATCGGGAGCTCAATAAGGTCACAATCAGAAACCGCTACCCACTGCCTTTGATCCCTGAATTATTAGAAAGAGTTCGGCATGCAAAGATATTTTCTAAATTGGATCTCCGTGGGGCCTATAATTTGGTCCGCATTAGACCTGGGGATGAATGGAAGACGGCATTCCGGTCACGCTATGGACATTTTGAATATCTAGTTATGCCGTTCGGCCTGTGTAACGCCCCAGCTACCTTCCAACATCTAGTTAATGATATTTTCAGGGATCTCTTGGATACATTTGTGGTGATTTATCTAGACGATATTTTAATTTTTTCTAACTCCACAGATGAACATCATAGACATGTGAGGATGGTATTGGAGCACCTTTGACAGAACCATCTTTATATCAAACTGGAAAAATGTGAATTCCATCTGACCGAGATTCAATTTTTGGGGTACGTAATGTCTTCACAGGGAATAAGCATGGATGAAAGCAAGACTCAAGCCATCAAAGACTGGCCAGCTCCCAAGAATGTAAAGGAGGTTCAGCGCTTCATCGGGTTTGCCAATTTCTATCGGCGTTTTATCAGGAACTTTTCTGAGGTAGTGTCACCTATCACACAACTTACCCGTAAGAAGTCTACTTTCACCTGGACGCCTCAAGCCCAAGAAGCGTTTTCCCTTTTGAAGAATAAATTCACCTCAGCGCCTATCTTAGTGCATCCTAACCCTGAACTTGCCTTCATAGTAGAGGTGGATGCCTCGGACTGCGCCATCGGTGCCATACTCTCACAGAGGACAGGTGAGAATGTTTTACATCCCTGTGCTCTCTTTTCCCAGCGGTTGTCTTCAGCGGAAAGAAACTATGACGTGGGAAATAGAAAATTGCTGGCCATTATTGCTGCCTTCAAGGATTGGAGACACCTTCTTCAGGGAGCGGCACAGCAGATAATCGTCCTGACTGATTACCGCAATCTGGAATTTATCAGGTCGGCCAAATGCTTGACTCCTCGCCAGGCTCGTTGGAGCCTTTTCTTAAATCAATTTAGTTTTGTAGTCTCCTATAGGCCTCGGTTACGCAATGGGAAGGCTGATGCACTGTCTAGGAACTTCTCGACTGACACCATTCCATTCACGCCTCCTAAGACAATTCTTCCAGATTCCTGGGAGTGATTCATAATCAAGACTTACTCAATGACATCAAGGAGGCATATCATTCAGATTTCTTGCTAGCAAATCCATCTGATGAAGTAAGTCTGGTCTTCAAAAATGGTGTGTGGTTTCAAGGGCAACGTATGTACATACCTGAGGCAGTCAGATTGAGAGTACTGCAACTCGTTCATGATTCAAAAATAGCTGGACACAGAGGAATTCTAAAGACTCAAGAGTTCCTTTCTCGTTTCTTTAGGTGGCCCACTTACAGAAGAGATGTTCAAAATTACGTTACTTCATGTGAAGTCTGTGCGAGATTCAAGACTCCACGTTCTTCACCTACAGGTCTATTACAGCCCCTACCTATTCCATCCTGTCCATGGGGTTCCATTGCAATGGACTTTATTGTAGAATTGCCAACCTCCCAAGGGAAGAACACTATTTTGGTGGTGATGGACCGTTTAACGAAAGCAGCTCATTTTATCCCCTGTGTCGGCTTACCCACTGCAAAACAGACATCTGACCTAATTATTCAAAATGTGTTCCGTCTGCATGGAATACCAGAAGAGGTTATTTCTGATCGAGGGTGCAATTCATTTCAAAGTTCTGGCAGAATTTTTGTAAGGCATTAGACATCAAAGTTAATCTTTCTTCTGCCTTTCATCCCCAGACAAATGGACAAACTGAGCGGACCAACCAGACCTTGGAACAGTATCTCCGCTGTTTCATCTGCCATCTACAAGATGACTGGGTGAATCTACTCCCACTGGCTGAGTTTTCATATAACAACTCTCAGAGCGCCTCCACTAAACAGTCTCCTTTTTATGCTAATCTGGGCTATCACCCTAATATTCTTCCTCGCCTTACCATAGATTTGCCCTTACCAGCTGTGGCTGACAGAATCTCTTCGCTACAGCAGAATCTTGATCTTCTAAAGGAGAACCTGGGATCGGCTCAAGAAAGGTATAAGAAATCAGCTGATAAGTTTCGTAAGCCTGCACCAGCCTTCAAGGTAGGAGATTTGGTCTGGCTATCAACCAGAAACCTTAAGTTGAGAATTCCATCATCTAAATTGGGACAAAAGTATGTTGGACCCTACAAGATCACTAAGGGCTCCGCCACACATCCGTGAAAACCACGTCCGTGTAAAACGGGCCATTTTTCGGGTCCGTTTTCCGTTTTTTATGTCCGTTTTTATGGTATGTGTGGCCTGCGTGTGTATCCCGTATGCTAGCCGTATGTGCGTGTGGAATGTCCGTGTGTGCGTGCGTGAGTGAAATAACTGACATGTGTATGTGTTGTCCGTGTGAAATGTACGTGTGTGATGCAAAATGTCGTTACTACATGTCGGAAGACAGAGTAGCGGGATGAGAATGAACTCGGGTGAACTTCACCCGACTTCATTGTCATGCCGCGGCTCTGTCTTTGTGCCGTTTACTGATTAGCGGTCACCTGTGAAGGATTCACCGGTGACCACTAATCCCCCAAGTGACTGAAGTGTCCCCCCCTCTCTTACTCACCGTTCCCCGATCACCGGCGCTGCACGGCGTTCACACTTCTCCGGCGGCTTTTTCTAATTTGAAAAAGCCGGCCGCCCATTAATCAATCTCGTATTCCCTGCTTTACCCGCCCACCGGCGCCTGTGATTGGTTGCAGTGAGACACTCCCACCACGCTGAGTGACAGGTGTCACACTGCACCCAATCACAGCAGCCGGTGGGCGTGTCTATACTGTGCAGTAAAATAAATAATTAAAAAAACCGGCTTGCGGTCCCCCCCCCATTTTAATACCAGCCAGATAAAGCCATACGGCTGAAGGCTGGTATTCTCAGGATGGGGAGCTCCACGTTATGGGGGGCCCCCCACCCTAACAATATCAGTCAGCAGCCGCCCAGAATTGCCGCATACATTATATGCGACAGTTCTGGGGCTGTACCCGGCTCTTCCCGATTTACCCTGGTGCGTTGGCAAATCGGGGTAATAAGGAGTTATTGGCAGCCCATAGCTGCCACTAAATCCTAGATTAATCATGTCAGGCGTCTATGAGACACCTTCCATGATTAATCTGTAAGTTACAGTAAAAAAACACACACACCCGAAAAATCCTTTATTAGAAATAAAAAACACAAACAAATTCCCTCATTACCAATTTATTAACCCCGACAAACCCTCCATGTCCGGCGTACTCCACGGACCTCCAGCGTCGCGTCCAGCTCTGCTGCATGCAGGTGACAGGAGCAGCAGAAGACACCGCCGCTCCGGTCACCTCCACGCAGCTAATGAGATGAGTAGCGCGATCAGCTGCTGTCACTGAGGTTACCCGCGGCCACCGCTGGATCCAGCGGTGGCCGCGAGTTACCTGACTGACAGGAGGTCACTTTTTTTCTCTATAAGGGGGAGATTATTTCCAATAGAAATTAAATACTTAAACATTTAACCCCTCCCTGTTCTATGACTATTACACTGCAGTAAATATGCACTTACAGAGGTTCTCCAGTGAAAACAGGTAATCACCTTTACTAAGGCCATGTGCACACACTTTGTATTCAGTGAGTGTTTTTACCTCAGTATTTGAAGCCAAAACCAGGAGCAGTAAAATCAGAGAAAAAAGTGTAATAGAAACACGGCACCACTGCTGTATTTATCACCCATTCCTGGTTTTGACTACAAATACTGATGTAAGATACTGACCATGTGAACGAGGCCTCAGTATAAGTGATATCTTATTCATCAGTGGGGAGTGGACCGATTGCTGGGACCTGCACCGATCGTGCAACTTTTATCCCCCATTACACTGGAGCTCGTGTCTGACTCAACCCCTGATCCATCCATTCCCTCAGTGCCTGCGAGCGCTGTGCTTGTTTTTATCTGGCTGCTCCACAGAGGATGAATGGCGCTGCGGTCACAAATCCCTCCTGCTACTGCAAAAAGTTCCCCAATTTTCCGATTGGTGCGGTTTCCACTGATCAGGTTCCACCGATCAATAAGTTATCACCAACCTACCCTGTGAATTGATGATAACTTGTTTTCACCAAAGACCCCATTACTGGAAACTACTATAATTGTACATCCCAGTTATGGTGCACAATATAGATGTGCAGGAGCCGCCTGTGTATATAGTCAAAGCAACACAATAATGGGGATAACGCTAATGGGTGTTTATATTTAGCTAAAGGGAGGGCCCCTGAAGTCAATTCCCCTGGTGGGCCCCAGACAGCCCAGTCCGACCCTGCGTGCGCACACAGCCTTAAAGATCGAGATTAAAATATACTAACGTTGCTGGCATTTTACACAGGACACTTCTGCTGAAAACGGATACACTGCAGTTAGTTGTTAGTAACCGTTAAATAGGTAACCCAGTACTTAAACACCCCTTCTGAAGCCCTATGCTCCCCCTCCCCCTAATGAAAATAATAACACCTATACTCATTTTTTGTGCTGGCATTGTTTCACTGGTGTCAGCTCTGCCTCTTCCGGGGCTCACATGACATTGTCACACAATCTCTGTGGAAAATCAGCGCTGGCTTCACTTTATCCCCTGTCGGAAAAATCAGTACATCCAGTGGAAGTAAGAGTTGCTGCTCTCTCATTTCCTTCCGATGTCAATTACATCTGTAGGAGGGAAGAATGAGGCTGATTGGTCGCAGGTATTGTGAAACATAAAAATGTCACGTGAGCCCTGGGAGAGGCAGAGCCTGTGTGGCGCCCTGGACTAGCCAAGTTGTCACAGGTAACACACACACACACACACACACACACACACACCCACCCCTGGACAGTTACATTAGCCAAACACAAAACCCTTGTTGCCTCCCTCCAGGGTCTGATGTCCACACCAGGTGGGGTGGAGCCAGGGCGCTTGGCACCACCCACCGAGGAGTTCACAGGCCTGGAGGCGGGAAAAGTGTCAGATCAGTCTTGGAGGTGAAAGTGAGAGGAGTAAACACTTGGGTGTCTGGGTTCATGGCCCAGGCACTGACAGCAAGGTTGGCAGACGGTGGTGGCCGTCTGCAGGAGTGGTGGATTAACGCGGAACCGTAGGACTGGGGTCGGGCGGTGGCCCGCCGGTACCGACCGGGGAGCGAAGTGAAGCTAGCACACACAGGCAGGGCCATCGGACCCCGACCAGGCTTGGAGCCGCCAACAACAGTCAAATCTGAATGTGACAGGAACCCCAGGGGTTTCTTAACAGTCAAAGTCCCGATTGAAGGCAACCGTCCGCACTGTGAGGGTATACAGCCACCGCCAACGGCTAGAGACCCAAGGGCCAGCGCCTGCGGGCACAACGTGCTCCTCTGGCACCCATACACCGGGGAGCGGACTACTGTTGGGAAGCCACGGCCCCGGGACCACCAACCCCTACCCACGGAGGGGGAAAACAACATCCCAGCTGCTCCCTACCATCGCTCCCGGGATCCCCGTCACCAGCAGCGGTGGTGCCCATCTTCATCACAACCCGTGGGTGGCGTCACGGACTAAATCACCAAATCAAATCACCCCCTTTTCACTCATGGGCGAGGAGCGCCGCTCGAGTCCCCGGATCCGTACCCTTTAGAACAAGAACTCCTTAACAGTTCCCAAAGCAATGTTCATGTAGAGATACTGCAAAAAAAGAATCGAACTCAAAGAAGCTCTTATAGAGGAGTACGATAAAGTAATGCGATCTGTGAAAGAAAATCATTATCACTTAAACAATAGACCACCAAAAGTGTTCGCAAATAAATTGAAACAACAAAGGAATGAAGTTAGAGTTCTGCAGGTTCGTAATAGTTTAAAACAGATCTGCAAACACCCAAAGGACATCTCGGAAGCATTCGCTGAGTATTATAGTAAACTTTACAATCTCCCGAGAGGCTCTTCTACACCTCAACCATCGGAAAAAAATATTAATAATTACTTGGATAAGTTACAACTCCCTAAACTAACAGATAAAGAATTAGAAGAACTAAACGCTCCTTACCAAGACTCAGAGGTACTCTCCATAGTTAATTCTTTAACACTGGGCAAGTCACCTGGGTCAGATGGCCTTCAAAATGAATATTTCAAAATTTTTGCAAATTATTTGACTCCATACCTTACTAAACTAGCCAATACAATTGCATATGAAGGTAAGATCACCAATGAGATGTTGGAGGCTACTATAACAGTGCTTCCCATTGGGAAGGGGGACCCCGAGAATGTGACCAATTTCAGACCAATTTCCCTACTGAACTCCGATACTAAAATCATTGCAAAACTAATAGCAACGAGACTAAAAAAATTAATCCCAAACCTAATCAATAGCGATCAGGTTGGATTTGTGAGTGGGAGGGGAACGTCAGATGGAACAAGGAGAACGCTAAATGTAATGTCTCATATAGAAAAAAATAAAATTCCATCAGTCGTGGTAACATTGGACATGGAGAAGGCATTTGACAAGGTGGAGTGTAACTTCTTATTCGTGACTTTGAGGAAATTTGGTCTCAAGGGTCAGATATAGAACTCAATTTGTGCGCTGTACTCGTCTCCTATGGCAAAGGTTAATGTAAATAGTTTTCTATGTGCAAAATTTGCATTACCTAATGTGACCAGGCAGGGGTGTCCCCTCTCCCCGACCTTATTTGCATTGTACATTGAGCCTTTAGCAGAGTCTATAAGACTTGATCTGGGGTTTG
Organism: Anomaloglossus baeobatrachus; assembly: GCF_048569485.1. Lineage (NCBI taxonomy): Eukaryota > Metazoa > Chordata > Amphibia > Anura > Aromobatidae > Anomaloglossus > Anomaloglossus baeobatrachus. The sequence goes on from NC_134356.1 coordinate 226,488,853, forward strand.
GGGGTATATCTCTGAACTTGAGACAGTACAAAATTTCCCTATTCGCAGACGAAATCCACGCCTTTTACAATTTGCCGGCATAATAAAGGTTAACCCCCGGGCTGTAGGAGGCAACACCCATCGCCTCCTACTTCAGAAAGAGTCCAGACTCATTATGCACTTAAAAGCTCTAGGCCCTCTGGGCATGAACGATAAAATTGACTTATCCGTCTTTTTATAATAAATCCACACTGTATTTTCCTGATGAAAATTTAAGATAATATTTTTTCTATACATATTTAAAACTGTTTCCAGAAAAACTTTTACCCCTATCTGCATTGTATATTTTTTTATTGTCCACTTTTGTATTTACAACTGCTGTTGTTATTTAAATACATGCAAATGCTTTTAATCACTTGATGACGCAAGATCCGCATTACCCTTAATAGGGAGACGGATCTTGGGTCTCATATCACTGGACCCGTGGAAGCACTAAGGTGTGAAACGGCTCGCCGTTGTCCAGCGTTATGACCCTGTCCTCACCCTCCCCCACCTCCTGTACCCCTTGGTATGAATATTGAATAAATATACCATTTGGATGCCGTTGAGTGCCACCTGTTTTCCGTCTTTGCTGGATCTGTAAATAGTTTTCTATCTGCAAAATTTGCATTATCTAATGGGACCAGGCAGGGGTGTCCCTTCTCCCCGACCTTATTTGCCTTGTACATTGAGCCTTTGGCAGAGTCTATAAGACTTGATCTGGGGTTTGGGGGTAAATCTCTGAACTTGAGACAGTACAAAATTTCCCAATTCGCGGACGACATTCTGCTCACCCTGTCAGATCCTCTCCGCTTCATCAGGAATTTAACATAAACATTGGATGCATTTGCGTCGTGTCGCTATATATGATTGACATAGCTAAATCCCAGCTGATGGGATATTTCCTAGATCAAGAAATTCAGGACGGGATCAAATTTGAATCAGGTTTCTCTGATAATGTGAACTTCTTTACCTGGGAATTATTTTAACAAATTCTATAAGGAAAATAATTCAACACAATATGACATCACTCTATAAAACCATTCAGCAGGATGTCTTGTCGTTATCAAAGGCGGATATCACTTGGTTAGGGAAAATAACGGCTTATAAGATCATAGTACTACCCAAAATTATATATTTGTGCAGATCTATCCCACTGGTTATTCTGAAATTATGGTTCCAGAAACTACAGAAGCAACTTGTTACCTTTACATGGAATTATAAGAAACCAAGAATGCCACAAACCATACTAACAAAACATAAAAAGAATGGGGGTCTAGGACTCCCGAACCTGTATGCTTATTACCTAGCTTTTAAGCTTAGTCAGAGTTTGTTTATTAAAAGCCATAACCCAGCATGGAAAGCAATAGAACAATGATCACTAACAGACCCATGGAGTGTATAGTGTTGGCACACTTAGTGAATCCAACAAAAGTTTTACCAAAGAATCCCCTTCTTAAAGCCACTATAACAGCCTGGAAACAACTTCCTAAAAATTATAAAAATCAAGGAACCCTAACAAGGCCAAGGAATGTCCCCTTGAAGACTTTAGAGCTATTGATACCAAACCTCAATCTCTTCAAATGGATAGAAGCAGGTATAACAAATCTATTAGCTATAATAGCCAATGATACCCTTATTCCCTTCATGGAAATACAGCAAAAATATAATACTCCCACAATAGAAAAACGATGGTGGACACGAATCAGCAACTTTCTCTTGTTTTAATCTACCATCTAATGTTGTTAATTTAATAAATCAACCATCTAGTTCAATTTTTTGGAGAACCAACAATATCTATCAGTTATTTAGTGAAGAGCAGAAACAAAGGAAAGACCACAACATTATTACTGCTTGGCAAAAAGGAATTGCAAGTCACCATCGAGCCTGATCAACTATTTAAAGCCTTAAAAATAACATATACAAAGTCCTCCTGTATAACCCTGCTGGCGACACACTATAAGGTGTACACCAGATGGTATCTAACACCACAAAAGCTAAATATCATGTACCCCACAAAGTCACCCGATTGTTGGAGGGGTTGTGATGGAATTGGCAGCCTAGCCCATATTTTCTGGAGCTGCAACCACATGAAAAACGTTTGGAGGGACGTTGAGGGACTAACTTCAAAGGTAACTCACCTAAACCTCGCCCTGGACCCCCAGATGGTCTTATTATCGATAGGCATTGAAGCATTGCCCAGTAGATACAGACACCTGATATGTCACATTATTTTAACATCAAAATTGTTAATTGCAGCCAAATGGAGAAATCCAGCCCCACCAGGAATAGGTGACCCTATAGAAAGAGTGTCCCTGCATAATTCCTATGAGTTCATCCTAGCATTGAGAAGTAACCAGATAGGGAAATATAACTCCAGATGGGGACCTTGGATCAGCAACTTCACAAGAACACCTAAAGCATAGCCGGCTGACGACAAGAACAACCTATGTAATTGACAACATGTCATAAATATAGAGTGTAGACAGCAGTGTAAATAGATGGCAGAAACTACAAATGATAAGTTGGCATTGAGTAAAAAAATTAATGTAGGATAAACCATCACCTGTTCTACTCGGTTTTCTTCCCAGAACTTCCCCAGTTCCCCTATAGCTGCCCCTATCTATCGCCCCAGGTATTTTACATTATGAAACTCTGTATCTTTTAGTTGTGGAATGCGAGCACAGATGATACGTACTGATCTTATTCAGTAAGATGCGCATCAGTGATTTACTGTGTTATTTAGTACTATATTTATAAATCATAAGAGTTCTCTTATTTTTCATTGTAAGGAATACTTCCCCCTCCCCCGATCCCTTCCTATTTTCTCCAATAATATTCTTCTGATAAGATGTTACCTCATTTACCCTTATTCCCCCCCCCCATAAATTGGAAGTATTTATCTGTAATGTCTGTGTTGAAAAAAATCTAATAAAAATATGTTGTACAGAACTTGTACGTGCAAGATGGACGCTTTCATGAGGCCTTATATTGTAAGGCTATAGCTTATTTATTGTAATACTTATCTCCATTGCATTGTAATCCTTTGTCCAATGTTTAGCCCAAAAAGTGTGAAGTGCAGGGGGTTTGGCCTTGTACTTAGTTGCACTCTGCATCCTCTTTACAAGTTCCCTTTAAGTGATTTCATAGATCCGGGGAGTGGAGGAGAATCACATTTAGTTGCCCATCGCTTCCCCATCCCAAGATCACAAGGTGCAAATGCTGTTAAAGGAGCATTCCCATCTGGAAAATCCTACCCCAATATGTAGTAGGCAACTAACAAACTAACTAACAGTCACCATGAGTGGATGAACCCATGGATATCTAAGCTGCAATGCCCTGCACATGAGGTGAGAGACATGGCTATATCAGCAGTGCTATACTACATTTCTAATTGGAGGTATTTGGTAATATTATTATTATTACACCTAATACATATTGGGATAGGATCTTGGAGATGGGAATACCTCTTTAACTACTGAAGGCCCCCATTTCCATCATGAACCCTCATAGAGGATTGTGGATTTAATAATATGCTAGAAAAGTCAAATATTGCAAAATGTTACACAACTGATCAAGTGAATGCAGTTTCTAGTTCTCTAAGGGGAAAAAGTAAGAAAAATCTAATGGTTTAAAACAATTTTTAATAATAAGAAAAAAATGTAAAGAAACCTAAAAGACTAAGTCCCCCTCCTTCCACCTTCCACCATTCTGAAATGGATCAGCTCTCCCACTAAAGAACCACGTGGGGAACCAAATTAAAAAATAATTTTTTAAAACAGTAAAATATACATTTCCACCGCACATTGTAGAAGCAAAACAAAGACAATGAGATGATACAACTGCATTTTTTTTTGCAGATTTTCACCCCATTTAGATTTTTTCACATTCCTCAAAGTAATTCAGATCTACAACTTGTCCCAAGCCCCCCAAGCCCTTATAGGTCTATTTTACAGAAAAGTAAAATATTATTAAGAGGTTTGGAGACAAGAAAGAGGTGAAATGTCCTCCAGATATGAATCTGGGGAGAAGCAATGATCAGAAAATGTCATTTCATGATTTTAGCCGCCCGCGCTCTATAAATCACATATAACAAATATTTGCATTATTTTATTTTTGCATTTCACATTACACAATGCAATATAATATTTCTATTACTTTCCTTAGTAATGACAAATAAGCTAGACAACAGGTTTTGTGCGTATGACCCTCTAGTTCCATATGTCCCATGGATATACATATACACAGACACACACATAGTGTATAGACCTGAGCATCCCTGGTCTCCATGAGGGTCTTTCTTCTGGATCTTGACTGGTGGCTTCTTTTCTTCCACCTCAGAATCCAGGTTTCTCTTCTTGGCTCGTCTATTAAAGACGATGTCTTTCTCATGATAAATCCGTGGTTTGACGGACTTCACTGAACTTGATATTCTTCTCCTCTTCCTCCTTTGACTCTTGCATGACGTCTTCTCATCAGCCGATGAGTAGAGGGTACATGCTGGTCTCTTCCTCCTCACAATCTCCTCCATTTTCTGTGAATAATCGCTCTGCCCTGGTCCAGCAGACACAATCTCCTTCCTCTTCGCCAGTCTCCAACCGTCACTCTCAGCTTCCAACTGCCAACGCTATGACAATATTCTAATTGCCCTGGCCGCATGCATGGCACTGGTCATGTGACCAGTGACTGGCCAATGACGTTTCACTGTGCTATAGGCCTAGGTATTAGGTTGAACATAACAATTGCAAATTTTTTTAATGTTACATATAAAATGGAAGTTTGTTTTCTTTCTTTTTAATAGTTTGTATAAGGTCAGGAAACATCTACATATAAATACAGATGGATCATGAGCTGGTGCCTAGTTAGGGCACAAACCAACTAATATAATAATGTAATCACTATATTCTCATATTGATAACATAATAAACCAATTTAACAATCCCTCCCTTCCCCATAAACGTTCCTCCCATTTCTCCCCAGCACATTATAGTGTGAATTACCCTTTTCCATTTTGGCTATTTTCCGTTTTTTATTTTCGTTTTTTCCTACCCTTTTTACAAGAACCATAACTTTTTTTATTTTTCCATCATCATTGCTTGTTTTTTGCAGTACGAGTTTTGCTTTTCAATGACACCATTCATTTTTTCATTTTATCATGTGGAAAGCAGGAAAATTACTCCAATTTCAGCAAAATTGCAAAAAAAATCCACAATTCTTTTTTATTTACAGCAATTATTATACGGTACAAATATAAATCTCCCAAAACACGTCCCCTCCTGCTGTTGGCTGAATTAAAGTGTTAAAAGTATCTTCAGGAACTGGATAACTGTTTCCCAGAACTCTTGGATATGAGAGCACTTCCAGATACAATGAAACATATCTGCTTGTGGGGTCTGACATTTACACCCTAAGTAAGTATGTGACGCTTTATCTGAGACAGTCTCTTTGGTGTGATATAAGATCTATAAAGTATTGAAGTCTTGGATTTATAGTTTTCATATGGGAGCGTTCTGTTACTTTTATTTGTAGTATCTAATATATCTTGGACTGAAAGAGTAGGGCATTAAGTACAACAGTTGTGCGGCCCGTCGATGTAACTAACCATTTCATTTCTGATTGATGACTTTATAACTGACATTAATGGGAATGATGTTGCTTTTATTGAAATGTTATCTAATGTATAGCCTCTACACGCCTCAGAAATTGAGGCCAAAATTGTTTCTGGGAAATTTTTCATTTGTAGGTATGCAAATTCTTTCCTGGCTAAAGGCTGAAACGTAGTAACCACTTCATTAAATGAGAGGATATTCTGATTATTGATAACATATCAGATAGACCCTCACATCCGCTCTGTGACAAATTCTGTAGAATTCTAGATAGTCTACTTTCTAAAAAGTCTGGATTTCCTATGAATCCTGGCCCCAGGAATGTTCCTTGGGCATTCAGTTTACAAAGTTTTCTAGATACCTTCCAAGTTTTTATGGTGTTCCAATAAGGGTGTGCGCCCACGATCAGGGTTCACAGCATTTTGGATGCAGCATGTTTCAGCTGCGTTCCAAACACTGCGATGTACAGTACAAACAGATTTCTAGAAATCCCATGCCCACTGTGTGTACTGCCTGCAGCACGCACAAGCTAAACCAATATACATGGACAAGACTGCCTCAAGGAATGCAACATTCCCCTACGCTACAGTTAGGTCCAGAAATATTTGGACAGTGACACAAGTTTTGTTATTTTAGCTGTTTACAAAAACATGTTCAGAAATACAATTATATATATATAATATGGGCTGAAAGTGCACACTCCCAGCTGCAATATGAGAGTTTTCACATCCAAATCGGAGAAAAGGTTTAGGAATCATAGCTCTGTAATACATAGCCTCCTCTTTTTCAAGGGACCAAAAGTAATTGGACAAGGGACTCTAAGGGCTGCAATTAACTCTGAAGGCGTCTCCCTCGTTAACCTGTAATCAATGAAGTAGTTAAAAGATCTGGGGTTGATTACAGGTGTGTGGTTTTGCATTTGGAAGCTGTTGCTGTGACCAGACAACATGCGGTCTAAGGAACTCTCAATTGAGGTGAAGCAGAACATCCTGAGGCTGAAAAAAAAGAAAAAATCCATCAGAGAGATAGCAGACATGCTTGGAGTAGCAAAATCAACAGTCGGGTACATTCTGAGAAAAAAGGAATTGACTGGTGAGCTTGGGAACTCAAAAAGGCCTGGGCGTCCACGGATGACAACAGTGGTGGATGATCGCCGCATACTTTCTTTGGTGAAGAAGAACCCGTTCACAACATCAACTGAAGTCCAGAACACTCTCAGTGAAGTAGGTGTATCTGTCTCTAAGTCAACAGTAAAGAGAAGACTCCATGAAAGTAAATACAAAGGGTTCACATCTAGATGCAAACCATTCATCAATTCCAAAAATAGACAGGCCAGAGTTAAATTTGCTGAAAAACACCTCATGAAGCCAGCTCAGTTCTGGAAAAGTATTCTATGGACAGATGAGACAAAGATCAACCTGTACCAGAATGATGGGAAGAAAAAAGTTTGGAGAAGAAAGGGAACGGCACATGATCCAAGGCACACCACATCCTCTGTAAAACATGGTGGAGGCAACGTGATGGCATGGGCATGCATGGCTTTCAATGGCACTGGGTCACTTGTGTTTATTGATGACATAACAGCAGACAAGAGTAGCCGGATGAATTCTGAATTGTACCGGGATATACTTTCAGCCAAGATTCAGCCAAATGCCGCAAAGTTGATCGGACGGCGCTTCATAGTACAGATGGACAATGACCCCAAGCATACAGCCAAAGCTACCCAGGAGTTCATGAGTGCAAAAAAGTGGAACATTCTGCAATGGCCAAGTCAATCACCAGATCTTAACCCAATTGAGCATGCATTTCACTTGCTCAAATCCAGACTTAAGACGGAAAGACCCACAAACAAGCAAGACCTGAAGGCTGCGGCTGTAAAGGCCTGGCAAAGCATTAAGAAGGAGGAAACCCAGCGTTTGGTGAGGTCCATGGGTTCCAGACTTAAGGCAGTGATTGCCTCCAAAGGATTCGCAACAAAATATTGAAAATAAAAATATTTTGTTTGGGTTTGGTTTATTTGTCCAATTACTTTTGACCTCCTAAAATGTGGAGTGTTTGTAAAGAAATGTGTACAATTCCTACAATTTCTATCAGATATTTTTGTTCAAACCTTCAAATTAAACGTTACAATCTGCACTTGAATTCTGTTGTAGAGATTTCATTTCAAATCCAATGTGGTGGCATGCAGAGCCCAACTCGCGAAAATTGTGTCACTGTCCAAATATTTCTGGACCTAACTGTATATACTCAGGCTATGAGTAGTGTCCTTCAAAGCTGGCAGCCCCCAGACTACTGTGTTCTCCTCCAGTACGTGGATGATTTACTACTGTGCTGCCCTAGTGAAGAAGAATGTAAAACGGCTTCAATAAGCCTTCTTACATTTCTGGCAGAAGTAGGATGCAAAGCAAGCAGAGATAAATTGCAATTCTGCAAAACGAGGGTCACTTTCCTGGGTCATTGCCTTTCTGCGGGACAAAAACACCTCAGCCCGGACAGACAAGAAGTTATCAGAAAAGCAAGCATTTCCAAGAATCTCAAGCAACTTAGAGGATTTTTAGGATTGATCTCATTCTGCAGACAATGGATTCCCAATGCATCACTACTCATGCAACCGCTGTATGATTGCACAAAGAATGTTCCTTTTTCTCTTACAGAAGAAGCTCGACAAAGCTTTCAAAAGCTTAAGGAACTAGTGATTGATGCACCTGCTCTGGCACTCCCAAACTATGATCTCACCTTCTATCTGTTCATAGCAGAGCTTCAAGGATTTGCCGTAGAAGTACTCACCCAGAAGACGGACAAACATCACATAATCGGGTACTACTCCTCTCAACTCGACAACGTCACCAAAGCAGCACCAACCTGTGTCCGTGCTGTTACAGCAGTTTCAAACATACTGCAGAAAGCATCTGAAATCTCACTCGATTTCCCGACTACCATTCTTACAAGCCATGACATCTATGCTATTCTCAATCAAGTGCAGCTGAAACACCTCTCCATGGCAAGACAAGTCAGACTTCAGTGCATGCTGCTGCTACCCCCAAACATCTCATTTGCTCGAGTTACAAGTCTAAACCTTGCTGATTTGCTGATCTTCACAAGTTTAGAAGGGTGGACAGAAGAGAGGACAGAAGAAGAGAGTGACAAACGTACCAGCGCACCATTTGATCATGATTGTCAGGAACTCATCGAACATGAGGCAAAGCCCCTGCACAATATTCAGGAAAGACTATATTACTTACCGGTAATGGGATTTTCCTGAGTCCACGACAGCACCCACGAGAGAGGGATCCGCCCCCTTCAGGACAGGAAACCTACAGATAAAAAAGGGGCAGTCCCCCTCCCTCATCAGTTGGTTGCAGAGAACCGGGAGAGGAACCGCCAATGAATGAATATACAAAATAGACAAATCCCAGGACACCAAATGGTGAAAAACAAATAAGAAAGGGCAGGGGTGTAAAGGGTGCTGTCGTGGACTCAGGAAAATCCCATTACCGGTAAGTAATATAGTCTTTTCCTTTCGTCACGACAGCACCCACGAGAGACTTAGAGAGAATACACTCAGAGGGTGGGAAAAAACTGCGCGAAGGGCCAAGCCTCCAACGGAAGACAGTTGAAGAACAAAGGCTAGCCGGCAGAGCCCGGAAAGGCGGACGGAGAGGACCAGGGCGCAGCCGTACAATACCATCGATGGAGACACTGGTCACATCCACCCAAGGGGGAGGCTACCGCCCAGGAGAAGGATCCGACACCGAGGAGGCCAGAGGAACTCGCTTCACCACAGACGATAGGGAAACAGCATCCCACAGCCATCGGGACAAGGGACGGCACGCCACGCGAGGACCACAGCCGGAATCCTGAAAGACAAGAACAAAGAACAAAGACCAACCCCGCCGCCAAGGGGCCGACCTAGCGACATAGGCGAGGACAGAGCCCCCCGAAACGAAGGAATGGAGAAAGCACCCCGCGCGGGAAAAAACCCAAAGACACCCCGCGCGGCAGGAGAACAACCTGAACCGGAACACCCTAAGGAAGGAAGGACCAACGGACAGGGCCGGACAGGCGCGAACACGCCCAGGAGAAGCAAGGGCGACCAAGAAACAGAGGAATAGGGACAGCACCGTACCGGACGAGGAGGAGAAGAGACTCAGAGGTGAAGCAGGAAGCCCGAGGCGCCAGGCCAGGCGGAAGGCCAGGGAGGCGCAAGGCGGTAGAGGCGCAAGGCAGGAGCGCCGCAAGGAGCAAGCACAAAAGCGCAAGTCCTAGAGACGCAGGACGAGAACACAGGCCCACACGACCAGGAGGTCCCGAGGCCCAGAGGCACAGAGCCCAAGAGGCACAGAGCCCAAGAGGCACAGAGCCCAAGAGGTACAAAGCCCAAGAGGCACAGAGGCACAGAGTCCAAGAGGCACAGAGACCAAGAGGCCCAGAGGCTAAGAGGCACAGAGGGCAAGAGGCCAAGAGGCACAGAGGTACGGAGGACAAGAGGCCCAGAGGCCAAGAGGCCAAGAGGCGAAGAGGCATAGAGGCATAGAGGCATAGAGGCATAGAGGCACAGAGGCACGGAGGCCAAGAGGTAAGAGGCATCGAGGCACAAGGGCCAAGAGGCACAGAGGCCAAGAGGCACAGAGGCCAAGAGGCACAGAGGCCCAGAGGCACAGATGCACAAGGGCCAAGACGACAAAGGCCAAGAGGCACAGAGGCACAGTCCAAGAGGCACAGAGTCCAAGAGGCACAGAGGCCAAGAGGCACAGAGGCCCAGAGGCACAGATGCACAAGGGCCAAGACGACAAAGCCCAAGAGGCACAGAGGCCCAGAGTCCAAGAGGCCCAGAGGCCAAGAGGCCCAGAGGCCAAGAGGCCCAGAGGCCCAGAGGCACAGAGGCCAAGAGGCACAGAGACCAAGAGGCCAAGAGGCCCAGAGGCCAAGAGGCAGAGAGGCGAAGAGGCACAGAGGCCAAGAGGCCAAGAGGCACAGAGGCACGGAGGCCAAGAGGTAAGAGGCATCGAGGCACAAGGGCCAAGAGGCACAGAGGCCAAGAGGCACAGAGGCCCAGATGCACAAGGGCCAAGACGACAAAGGCCAAGAGGCACAGAGGCCAAGAGGCACAGAGGTATAGAGGCCGGAGCCAGGAGGCATAGGGCCAGGAGGCCCAAGCCAGGAGGCACAGAGGCCAGGAAGGCACAGAGGCCAAGAAGGCACAGTGGCCAGGAAGGCACAGAGGCCAGGAAGGCACAGCAGGCCAAGAGGCACAGCAGGCCAAGAGGCACAGCAGGCCAAGAGGCACAGAGGCCAAGAGGCACAGAGGCCAAGAGGCCGGAGCCAGGAGGCACAGAGGCACGGGGCCAGGAGGCCCAGAGGGCAAGAAGGCACAGAGACCAAGAAGCCAAGAGGCACAAAGGCCAAGAGGCATAGAGGCCAAGAGGCACAGAGGCACAGAGGCCGGAGCCAAGAGGCACAGAGGCCAAGAGGCTAAGAGGCACAGAGGCCGGAGCCAGGAGGCACAGAGGCACGGGGCCAGGAGGCCCCGAGGCCCGGAAGCTACACAGAGGCCCGGAAGCCACACAGGGGGCCGGAAGCCACACAGAGGCCCGGAAGCCACACAGAGGCCCGGAAGCCACACAGAGGCCAGGAAGCCACACAGAGGCCAGGAAGCCTAGAGGCCAGAGGCACCGAGGCAGGAGGCACGAGGCTAGGAGGCAACCAAGGCGCGCGGCCAGGAAGCCCAAGGTACAGAGACAGTACACATAGAGGCCCGAAGGCAGGAGGCACCGAGGCCAGGAGGCACAAAGGCCCGAGGCCAAGAAGTACAAAGGCCCGAGGCCAAGAAGGCACAGAGGCCCGAGGCCAGAAAGGCACAGAGGCCCGAGGCCAGAAAGGCACAGAGGCCCGAGGCCAGAAAGGCACAGAGGCCCGAGGCCAGAAGGCACAGAGGCCCGAGGCCAGAAGGCACAGAGGCCCGAGGCCAGAAGGCACAGCGGCCAAAGGCCAGGAGACACAGCGGCCCCAGGCCAGGAGGCCCAGCGGCCCAAGGGCATGCAACACAGAGGACCAAGGCCATGAGGCACAGAGGACCAAGGGCAGGCAGCACAGAGGAACAGAGGCACAAGCCATGAAGCACGAGGCCCGGAAGCACGAGGCCCAGAGACACAGAGGCCCGAGGCCAGGAGGTCCGGAGGCCAGGAGGTACAGGGACCAGGAGGCCCAGAGACCCAACCCCCAGGAAGCGCAAAGGCCAGGAGGCTCAGAGGCCGGGAAGGCCAGAGGCCAGGAGGGCGCGAGACCTGAGGACAGGGGGGCCAGAGGACACAGAGGCCACAGAGGCCAGGATGCCCAGAGGCCACAGAGGCCAGGAGGCTCAGAGGCCAGGAGGCCTGGAGGACACACACAGGCCACATGGGCCAGAAAAACACACAGGCCACATGGGCCAGGAGACACAGAGGCACAGGGGCCCGGAGGCCACAGGGACCAGGAGGTCCCAGAGGCCACAGGGGTCAGGACCCACAGAGGCCACAGGTGCCAGGAGCCCACAGGGGGCCAGGAGCCGACAGGGGCCACGAGGCCACAGAGCCCACAGGAGCCAGGAGCCTACAGGGGCCACAGGGGCCAGGAGTCCACAGAGGCCACAGGAGCCAGGAGTCCACAGAGGCCACAGGAGCCAGGAGTCCACAGGGGCCACAGGGGCCTGGAGTCCACAGGGGCCACAGGGGCCTGGAGTCCACAGGGGCCACAGGGGCCTGGAGTCCACAGGGGCCACAGGGGCCTGGAGTCCACAGAGGCCACAGGGGCCTGGAGTCCACAGAGGCCACAGGGGCCTGGAGTCCACAGAGGCCACAGGGCCCCGAAGTCCACAGGGGCCAGGAGTCCACAGAGGCACAGGGGGCCAGGCAAACACAGAGGCTACAGGGGCCCCGGGCCATGCGGCAGAATCCAGCTCCAAAGTCCAATCAGGAAGCCACACAGCCCGGCCCAAAGCCACGCACCGACCCCGGACTAGCGCAGGCAGGGACTCCGGGACGATCCTCCGTGCACTGCCGGGACACCGCCGAGGAGACAGAGCGTGGACGCGGCCCCGGACACATCGCACCCGCCGTGCAGCCGGAAGACGCAGCCCACGCCACAGGGAGAGGCGCCGGCCCCGAGCACAGACAGCAACTTACCCCGCGTCCGGCTCAGGAAGGAGGGGTCCACGGCCTTCACTAGGAACCTGCCCGGTCCACTCCCCCGGAAGCGCTCCAGTGCACTTCCGGGTCACGGCAGCAGAGAGCGCGCGCCGACACGGCAGGGTCCCCCCTGCCGTCCACAGAGCCAGGCGCGCGCATGTGCAGGCGTCATTACCCCGGAGGCAAAGCCGAACCAAACTTTGAACTTTTTGTGGATGGAAGCAGATATACCGATGACACAGGCAAGTTCCACACCGGATTTGCGGTAGTAACACTATATGCAGTCTTAGCCAAACAACCGCTACCTCCACGCATATCTGCTCAAGAAGCAGAACTTCTTGCCCTCATCTGGGCAATTGAGTTTCTGGAAGAACGAACAGCGAACATCTACACGGACTCAGCCTATGCGCATGGCATTGTACACGATTTTGGCACTATCTGGCAGACTAGAGGATTCCTCACAGCAACAGGAAATCCCATCAGGCATGGAGCCTCAGTGAAGAAACTAATAGAAGTAGCCTTGATACCAAAGCAGCTAGCAATCATAAAGGTTGCTGCCCACACCAAGGCTCAAACACCCGAGGCAAGGGGAAATCGCTTGGCCGACCAAACAGCAAAACAAGCAGCCTTACTCCCTTTGAAGGAGACGGAAACAGTGTCAACGATGGAGGAAGAAATGCAGAACCTCTTTGAGACAAAAGAAAACGCCTCTGAGGAAGAAAAGGCCGGATGGCGGGCCAAGGGGGCAGAAAAGGTGGAGGGGATTTGGCGCCTAAACGTCCTGCCACGCAGTTGGTTCCCTGCCATTTTCCAAGTAATCCACTACCCTACACACGGTAGCACAAACTCAATCATGAACCAGATGCAACCTTATTGGGTAGCCCCGGCTTCAGACAATACGCCTCCCAGAGAATAAAAGCTTGTCACATCTGTCAACAGCACAATCCAGGCCAGCTAACTAAAACCTCGCAAAGACACATGCCAAAGATGTTTGCCCCATTTCAAAGAGTACAAATAGACTATATACAGTTGCCAAAACATGGCATCTACGAGTTTGTACTTGCTTGAAATAGAAGTAGAAGGAATGTGCACAGCACTGCTTACCTATTTAGGAGGTAGTATAGTAAACCCGTTTCAAACACTGTTCAGTGTGGCTCTTGCCTAGTACATTTTTCTTGGCGTGCCGGGTATAAACATGGATCTTTTCCTGATCTGATGGAAGATGAAGTCTCCTACCGAGGTGCTATTGCCCAGCCGAAGCACGTAAGTCCATAGAAAATTAGAAGACGGGCAGCACTCTCCGGTTATGTGGGACTGTTTTATTTTCCAATGCTGACAGGTGATACAGACATGAGGGAATGGAACTTGTCTGTGTAGACCTCTTCTCAGGATGGCCAGAGGCCTACCCTGTAAGCTCAGCCACGGCCCGAATTACAGCAAAAAAATTGGCCTGTGAGCTGGTGCCCCGGTTTGGACTCCCTGAAGTCATAGAGTCAGACCGAGGTACTCATTTCACTGGACAAGTTTTCCAGAACACTTGTGCCCTGTTAGGCAGTCAGCCTTACACACGCCTTACCACCCACAGTCATCAGGGAAAGTGGAAAGGTTAAATGGAACTCTAAAGCTCAAACTAGCCAAGGCAGTGGAGGAGACTGGTAGACCATGGACAGAATGTCTCCCCATAGCTCTTTACTCTATAAGGACCACCCCGCAGGGAAAGCACAGGCTCTCACCCTTTGAAATACTCTTTGGTAGTGCACCCAGATTAGGATGCTACTTCCCGCAGGAGTTACACCTGCAATGTGATAGCCTAACGTCTTATGTTGTTTCTTTGCAGAAGAGACTAACTGAAACCCACCAAAGGGTCTACTCTTCTCTACCTGATCCTGATGCCGTTCCAGGAACCCACTCCCTAAAGCCTGGTGACCGGGTCTACCTAAAGAAGCACGTGAGAAAGACCCTTGAGCCACGATTCGAAGGACCTTTGACTGTCCAGCTGACCACTCCAACCTCCGTCAAACTTGAGGGGAGATCGACATGGGTCCATGCCAGCCACTGCAAGAAGGCCCAATACTGCTGATAAGTATTTATATGTGTACTCCTTTTTTGGGGCCTTCTACACCACGGCAGAATTCATTTGAGACCCATCATGAAGTGTTAGCTCAAAAACTTGAGATCACAGACTGCTGGATATGTACACACGCACCTGTGACAGCCTCTTCAATGCCTTACTTAGCCATACCAGTCCCAATAAACGAAGTGTTCCAATGGGGAGGCGGTTACAATAGACTATCAGTCAATGACATCAAGTATCAAAAACTGTGGAACACTAGTGTGCCCATACCAATAGTAGGATGGGTAGATTTCCCCTGGTGGCAAGGCAACCTTACTACTGGCCTTCCCGCAACCCAGCAATATTTAGCCTTTGAAGGAAGCAGCTGGGTACACAAAAACACCTACTATGGGCAAGATTCCAACAGAAGGAATCAAAATAAGTTTTGAGCGAACCTCTGACAGTACCGATGCATTTAAACCCTTGCTGTTATAGAGACATCTGCATGACCATGGGTGGGTATACAATTCATAGTTTCCAGAAGGCACAAATGATACTTGTTGTTCCACACCCGGAAATTTATGGTGCAATGATTCTGACCCATATGTGCCTGGCCGAGAAACCTATGCTGAACAGTCCGGAGGCTATTGTAGTCCCCTAGGCGAACTTCCTGGATGGTGTATGCTCAGAAACATATCGGCCTTTATAGATATAGTACATAGACTCGTAGTACAACATTCTGCCATCTGGGATCTTCCGCCGCAGACCTACTGGGTTTGTGGTTACAATGCCTACAAATGGCTACCAGTAGGAGTAAATGGCACCTGCACCTTGGCCCGGTTGACCCCTGCCACCTTCATTTATCAATACCACTGATATACCGGCAGGGAAAATGCCTCTCCACCTACTGGTAAAGAGAGCAGCAGACAACAAAGACAGACCTAGTGGCCGACCCCATGTGGTTCAAATGAGCCATGTCAATAAATTTTTCAGTTCTCTTTTTATCTATCCCATGATAATGCAGATGTATGATAAGTTGGTGGACAGCACCGACTATCTAGATGATCACATTTTTGAGGTTCTCCACGCAGTAAATAGTACCATTGCCATACAGAGACAACTAATCATTGTAACAAACCAACATACTTTGGTACTGAATTACCTCACTGTGGCCCAAGGGGTATGTGCCAAATAATAGGCCCCAGCTGTTGTCACTACATAGATCCAAAAGGAACCTTAAAAGCCCAAGCCAGTTTAACTGAGATACAAAAGCTGAGGAAAAAACATGATGAGGTACTCAGAAGCTCAGATGCTTGGTGGAGCAATACCTTTTCAATGTTCAACCCTACAAACTGGTTTAAGGGAATAGGAGGATGGTTCATGGGGATACTGCAATCAGTGTTCCAAGTGTTACTCTGTTTATTAGTTGCTTATGTAGTGTTCAAGTTGCTAATGGCTTTGTTTTCCCGCTGCTTGAAGCAATGTAGATACAATGATTATTCAGCACCCCTATGAAATCACTAATATGCTTTTTTCTTTTCACTACTCTTTCCTCTAGAAATCACCTTGGCGTATCATGATGTGACTCCTATCGAGAGGCATGCAGGCAGTCCTCTGGGTGATGGATGTGGACGACACTCCCTGGGCAACCCGCGGCTCAGAAAGTATCTGGAGGCTAGCCTGCTCGTTCTACAGTTCACAGTTCCTCGATGGCCCCCTGTCCATCATTCACGCCAAAAGGGGGATTGTGAGGAAAGAGTTAACCTTTTTCACTGGTTAGAAAAATAATAGAAATTCATTCTCCCTTGCAAGAACAAGACCAGACTTATTTACGTAATAAACTCTGAGACCAAACTCAAGGACGCAGAATGTTTTGACTTAGAGACAACTGAAAAACATCTTATTATGGGAAGAAGAAACGTTATGGGAATATAAGTCATTATGTTAATTTCGCTTGCTGGGAACATGTACTCCACGCCTTTAATGAATATGTATGTTGCATAGTTACGCCCTAATCAACTTTGTATAACTTTGTAATGTAAACAAAATCAATACACTTATATTTCGGAGCCGCACATCTCCAGGTCTTATGTGTATAACAGCGTCTGCCTGTTTTCCTTCAGCCTGGAATAGCAGAGGGGGGTTACCGGTACCCTCTCCGCATTCGGACATCGCTGGCAACAGCTGTGACCGTTAGGTCAACCTAACAACTCTGTCAATCCTTTACTGGCTTCTCATTACCCAAAGACTCCAGTTCAAAACACTAACCATGACATACAAAGCCATCCACAACTTGTCTCCTCCATACATCTGCGACCTAGTCTCCCGGTACCTACCTGCACGCAACCTCAGATCCTTATAAGACTCTTTGTCTTCTCTTCCCACAATCGCATACATTTCTCCTGCACCTCCCCCATACTCTGGAATGCTCTACCCCAACATATCAGACTCTCACCTACCATTGAAAGCCTCAAAAGGAACCTGAAAACCCACCTCTTCCGACAAGCCTACAACCTACAATAACCCTCAGACCAGTACACCACTGCGCAACTAGCTCTGTCCTCACCTATTGTACCCTTGCTCATCCTCTGTAGACTGTGAGCCCTTCCGGGCAGGGTCCTCTCTCATCCTTGACAAGTCTTCTTTTGTATTGTTCATGATTATTGTACCTTGTTTTTTTATGTATACCCTTTTTACTTAAAGCACCATGGAATAAATGGCGCTAATAATAATAATAATAATAATAATAATAATAATATAGAAAGCCTTGCCAGATGACTACTAGCCCCCAAAAGGGAGCACAACTCCATTTTTCCACACATTCTTTTAAAATGGTGTGTCCAATAACCTCATTCATATGTATTGTACTGTATTAGATTTTCTGTGCATCTGAATGTTGTATTACAGCAGGTATAGCAAACTAATTTTAAACTCCACAAAATAGGCTGGCAAAAAAAACTCAAAAAGCATGCATTTGTTCCCTACACTTAATTTTCTTGTTCATCTGTTTTTTCTCCCTTTTAATAGGCTGTTTTCTCTGCCCTCCATTAGGTCGTAGCTGATTTCTACTCCATCCACACTCTGGGGACCTGTATAAAACCTCCGTATATCTTGTTTCTCACACTTAGAGAAAGGAGTGTTGGGAGCACAGAGCCTTCAGAATTGAGTAAAAACGTGATCTGTATCAGTTTTGCAAAATCGTTGCGCTACATGAAAGACTTACAGATACTCTGCAGCAGCAAAATGGTTTAAAATTTTCAATACTGACAAATTTGAAAGTTTCCCAGTTTGGGATTTAGGAAGTAAATGAACAATTTCAAATAATGTGAGCATACAAGGATATCCTGGAGAAACAGTTGCTTCCTTCTGCTCAGGTAATGTTCCCCAACACTCAGGACTGTTTTTTCCAGCAGGACAATGCGCCATGCCACACAGCTAGGTCAATCAATGTGTGGATGAAGAACCACCACATCAAAACTCTCATGAGGTCAGCCCAGTCTCCAGCCCT
Source organism: Anomaloglossus baeobatrachus (assembly GCF_048569485.1). Classification (NCBI taxonomy): domain Eukaryota; kingdom Metazoa; phylum Chordata; class Amphibia; order Anura; family Aromobatidae; genus Anomaloglossus; species Anomaloglossus baeobatrachus. The sequence continues at coordinate 226,507,201 of NC_134356.1, forward strand.
GAACCCCATTGAAAACCTCTGGAATGTAATCAAGAGGAAGATGGATAATCACAAGCCATCAAACAAAGAAGAACGGCTTACATTTTGGGACCATGAGTGGCATATTGTCACCCAAAAGCAGTGTGAAAGACTGGTGGAAAGCAGCCAAGACGCATGAAAGCTGTGATTAAAAATCATGGTTATTCCACAAAATATTGATTTCTGAACTCTTCCTGAGATAAAACATTATTAATATTGTTGTTTTTAAAGGATTATGAACTTTATTTCTTTGCATTATTTGAGGTCTGAAAGCAATGTATTGTTTTGTTATTTTGACCATTTCTCATTTTCAGAAAATAAATACAAAATATTTTGCTTGGAAATTCGGAGACATGTTGTCAGTAGTGTTAGGTTGACCTAACGGTCACAGCTGTTGCCAGCGATGTCCGAATGCAGAGAAGGTACCGGTGACCCCCCCTCTGCTACTCCGTCTCAATGAAAACAAGCGAACGCCGTTATACACATAAGACTGGAGATGTGCGGCTCCGAATAGAAAGTGTATTGGTATTGTTTACATTACAAAGTTATACAAAGTTGATTAGGGCGTAACTATGCAACATACATATTCATTAATTTACATTCATTAAGGCGTGGATTGCATATTCCCAGCAAGAGAAATTAATATAATGACTTATACTCCCATAATAAACTGTTGCGTTCTTATTCCCATAACAAGAATGTTTTTCAGTCGTCTCTAAGTCAAAACATTCTGCGTCCTTGAAGTTGGTCTCATAGTTTATTACGCAAATAAGTCTGGTTCGGTCTTGCCAGGGAGAATGAATTTCTATTATTTTCTAAGTCAGTGAAAAAGGTTAACTCTTTCCTCACAATCCCCCCTATTGGCGTGATTGATGGACAGGGGGCCATCGAGAAGCTATGGACTATAGAGAAAGCAGGCTAGCCTCCAGATACTTTCTGAGCCGTGGGTTTGCTCAGGGAGTGTCGTCTCACATCCGTCACCCAGGACTGCCTGCATGCCTCTCGATAGGAGTCTCATCATGATACGCCAAGGTGATTTCTAGAGGAAAGAGTAGAGAAGAGAAAAAGGCATATTAGTGATTTCATACGGGTGCTGAATAATCATTGTATCTACATTGCTTCAAGCAGCGGGAAAACAAAGCCATTAGCAACTTGAACACTACATAAGCAACTAGTAAACAAAGTAACACTTGGAACACTGATAGTCTGTTGTAACAGCCTCCCCATTGAAACACTTTGTTTATTGGGACTGGTATGGCTAAGTATGGCATGGAAGAGGCTGTCACAGGTGCGTGTGTACATATCCAGCAGTCTGTGATCTCAAGTTTTTCAGCTAACACTTCATGATGGGTCTCAAATTAATTCTGCCGTGGTGTAGAAGGCCCCAAAAAGGGAGTACACATAGAAATACTTATCAGCGGTATTAGGCCTTCTTGCAGTGGCTGGCATGGACACATATCGATCTCCCCTCAAGTTTGACGGAGGTTGGATTGGTCAGCTGGACAGTCAAAGGCCCTTCGAATCGTGGCTCAAGGGTCTTTTTCACGTGCTTCTTTAAGTAGACCCGGTCACCAGGCTTTAGGGAGTGGGTTCCTGGAACAGCATCAGCAGGATCAGGTAGAGAAGAGTAGACCCTTTGGTGGGTTTCAGTTAGTCTCTTCTGCAGGGAAACAACATAAGACGTTAGGCTATCACATTGCAGGTGTAACTCCTGCGGGAAGTAGCATCCTAATCTGGGTGCACTACCAAAGAGTATTTCAAAGGTGAGAGCCTGTGCTTTCCCTGCGGGGTAGTCCTTATAGAGTAAAGAGCTATGGGGAGACATTCTGTCCATGGTCTACCAGTCTCCTCCACTGCCTTGGCTAGTTTGACCTTTAGAGTCCCATTTAACCTTTCCACTTTCCCTGATGACTGTGGGTGGTAAGGCGTGTGTAAGGCTGACTGAATGCCTAACAGGGCACAGGTGTTCTGGAAAACTTGTCCAGTGAAATGAGTACCTCGGTCTGACTCTATGACTTCAGGGAGTCCAAACTGAGGCACCAGCTCACAGGCCAATTTCTTTGCTGTAATTCGGGCTGTGGCTGAACTGACAGGGTAGGCCTCTGGCCATCCTGAGAAGAGGTCTACACAGACAAGTACAAACTCGTAGATGCCATGTTTTGGCAACTGTATATAGTCTATTTGTACTCTTTGAAATGGGGCGAACGTCTTTGGCATGTGTCTTTGCGGGGTTTTAGTTAGCTGGCCTGGATTATGTTGTTGACAGATGTGACAAGCTTTTATTCTCTGGGAGGCGTATTGTCTGAAGCCGGGGGGCTATCCAATATGGTTGCATCTGGTTCATGATTGAGTTTGTGCTTCCATGTGTGGGGTAGTGGAGTACTTGGAAAATGGCAGGGAACCAACTGCGTGGCAGGACGGGAAGTCCGTTTAGGCGCCAAATCCCCTCCACCTTTTCTGCCCCCTTGGCCCGCCATCCGGCCTTTTCTTCCTCAGAGGCGTTTTCTTGTGTCTCAAAGAGGTTCTGCATTTCTTCCTCCGTCGTTGACACTGTTTCCGTCTCCTTCAAAGGGAGTAAGGCTGCTTGTTTTGCCGTTTGGTCGGCCAAGCGATTTCCCCTTGCCTCGGGTGTTTGAGCCTTGGTGTGGGCAGCAACCTTTATGATTGCTAGCTGTTTTGGTATCAAGGCTACTTCCATTAGTTTCTTCACTGAAGCTCCATGTCTGATAGGATTTCCTGTTGCTGTGAGGAATCCTCTAGTCTGCCAGATGGTGCCAAAATCGTGCACAATGCCGTGTGCATAGGCTGAGTCCGTGTAGATGTTCGCTGTTCGTTCTTCCAGAAACTCAATTGCCCAAATGAGGGCAAGAAGTTCTGCTTCTTGAGCAGATATGCGTGGAGGTAGCGGTTGTTTGGCTAAGGCTGCATATAGAGTCACTACTGCAAATCCGATGTGGAACTTGCCTGCTTCATCAGCGTATCTGCTACCATCCACAAAAAATTCAAAGTCTGGATTTGTAAGCGGTGTTGTCTGAATATTGTGCAGGGGCTTTGCCTCATGTTCAATGAGTTCCTGACAATCATGATCAAATGGTGCGCTGGTACGTTTGTCACTCTCTGCTGTCCTCTCTTCTGTCCCCCCCTCTAAACTTGTAAAGATCAGCAGATCAGCAAGGTTTAGACTTGTAACTCGAGCAAATTAGATGTTTGGGGGGTAGCAACAGCGTGCACTGGAGTCTGACTTGTCTTGCCATGGAAAGATGTTTCAACTGCACTTGATTGAGAACAGCATAGATGTCATGGCTGGTAAGGATGGTAGTCGGGAAATCTAGTGAGATTTCAGATGCTTTCTGCAGTATGTTTGAAACTGCTGTAACAGCACGGACACAGGTTGGTGCTGCTTTTGTGACGTTGTCGAGTTGAGAGGAGTAGTACCCGATTATGTGATGTTTGTCCGTCTTCTGGGTGAGTACTCCTACGGCAAATCCCTGAAGCTCTGCTACGAACAGATTGAAGGTGAGATCATAGTTTGGTAGTGCCAGAGCAGATGCATCAATCACTAGTTCCTTGAGCTTTTGAAAGTTTTGTCTAGCTTCTTCTGTAAGGGAAAAAGGAACATTCTTTGTGCAATCATACAGCGGTTGCATGAGTAGTGACGCATTGGGAATCCACCGTCTGCATTTATCTCTGCTTGCTTTGCATCCTGCTTCTGCCAGAAAGGTAAGTATTCCTCTTCACTAGGGCAGCACAGTAGTAAATCATCCATGTACTGGTAGATGTACTGCGAGAGGTAGCGGGAGGGGGGATTGTCTCAGTTGCGGTGGCTTAATTCCAGGCTTGACTAAAACCTTTACTGTGGGCACGGGTAGTGTGCCGAGGTCAGTTTTTGATGTGGACCAGAGTTTTGCAGGATAGCAGATCCATCTTCATTGTAGACAATCTGAGCTTGTAGTCTTGATAGTAGATCTTCTCCCACTAGGGCATCTCCACCCAGGGGGGACACTAAGAATTTAGACACGAACATGTGTGGTCCCAGTTTCACCTTCAGTGGATGTGTTATTGGGATTATCTGGGCTTGTCCATCAAATCCGGATACTACAGTAGCTTCAGATGAGATGGATCCTTCAGGCACTAGGTTCCTGGGGTTCAGGAGCGTGAGGCTCCTGAGTCCACCAAAGCTCTTATTTCCTTGTTGCCAATGTGAAGGGGGACGCGTATAAATGGACCTCTGGCATCCCTATCCCGTGCTGCCGCAAGTCAGGCAGTCTTCTCCTCCTGACTCTCGGGTTGGTTTTGAGTGTCCCTCTTTTTCTTTCTACAGTCTCTGATCACGTCCTCTGACTCCACAATAGTAGCAGGTCGGTGCCTTCCTTCTTGTACCTTCTGGCTGACCGTCCACTGCTGCTATGACAACTTTCTTGTTGCTCCTTTTATCCTTTGCGTCGGTTTCTAAGCCACTTGCTTTGTTGACTAGAAGATCTATGTCTTCCATGTTCCTCCATTCTGGGCAGCACGCTTTCAATCTTTCTGCCAGAGGTGCATGTATTCCATCCATGAAGGATCTTACCATCAGGCGACGTATTGCACCCGCTTGTAAGTCCAGCCCTTCATCTGCGAATGACTGCATCAATCTGTAGTAAAATGAACTGACATTCTCCACAGGACCTTGATGCACTGGTCCCATTGTGCCCTTAGTTCTTTGCTCCTGGGCGCAGAAGAGATTGAGTCTTATCATGAAGTCTTGGCCCGATTCCACATTACGGGTATCGTCCGGAGCATGTCCTGCCAGGTGGGCAGTGAGTTTGGCATACAGTTCGGGAGACATTTTAACTCTACACAAACCTTCCATGTCCAACCAAGTACTTCTGTAGGAGACCTGTATTTGGTTCAGGTAACGTGAAAAACTGACTGGGTTTCTAGTCGGATCTGGAGCATTTTGCTCTTCTTTCCACTACGGGATAAAGAGGCACTGGTGCTGTGGCTTGTAGCTTGTGCTGTGGAGCTCCACAGGCTAGGCATTTTTCACTCCAGTCCGGATTTTGTTGGCCACAGTTTGTGCAGGTCCATTCCGGGGATCCTGCTATTTTTGAAGTTGTTCCAGGAGTAGCTGACAGGTGCGGAGGGGGCTGCGGATCCTTATTAGCTTGCTTCCCAGCTTCCTCCCATGTGTCTGATTCTTCATGATATATCCAACCTTTATCGTGGGCTGTTTTTGCAATGTCAGAAAGAGTTCTGACTAGTTCAGTCCATGATTTATCTGCTATCACTCCTGCTCTAGTAGCTGTTATTGTATCCCATTTGTTGGGGTCCAATTGATCCTTCCCCTTCAATCCAAATGTCTTGAAAACTTCCTTGGACTGACTGGCTGTTCTTTTGCCATGATAACACGTAATGAGATGTTGCAGGGTGCATCCAGCTCTTCTGTCTTTTGATATTCGTTGCCCATTCTTCTTCTTCTATCTTCTTCAGCTTTTAGACCCTTGAATGTCCTTTGGACTAAACCTACCTATCCTGGAGATACTCAGAGACTAACTCCTTTTGTATTCCTACCTAAGGTGAGGTCTAGAACCACCTTTCCTGGAAGTACCCAAAGACTGATTCTTGATGTGTATTCCTACTGAAAGGTGGTGTCCTAACTTCAGAGGGGGCTGAGAATGTTGAATGGCGCTGGGTTACCCTTCTTGTAACAGAGATACACTCTATATCCGATAGCAATGGCAAACAGGGCTATTCCCACTAACACTAGGGCAGTGAATATCACATCCATTGAACAGAGCAGGTACACTATTCCCTTTCAACACTCACTGATGTATGGAATCTATGACAACCAACAAGAACAACAGCACAGAAGTAAAGCGCAGGAGAGCAGACACGCGACACACGGAGAGGCAGAGAAACACAGAGAAACGAACAAGCAAACAACCAAACAAGGCACAGAAAACATCAGCTGGCAAGGCTCTCTCAGAGTTCAGTAGAAACCCGCCAATAACCCAGTATCTACTCACAGTGCACCTTTTGCGCGTTGAGGAAGGAACTGAACAGAGATGGGGAGCATAAAGAGAAGAATAAGGTTCAACTCTTACCTGGCCAGGTGTTTCTGGTCCCCACGTCTGGTCACCTCCTCCTCGGCTTGGCAAGACAGTCCACTGCGTCCTGGGATTACAAACACGGGTCCCTGCTTTTCGGGCGCCAGATAATGTTAGGTTGACCTAACGGTCACAGCTGTTGCCAGCGATGTCCGAATGCAGAGAAGGTACCGGTGACCCCCCCTCTGCTACTCCGTCTCAATGAAAACAAGCGAACGCCGTTATACACATAAGACTGGAGATGTGCGGCTCCGAATAGAAAGTGTATTGGTATTGTTTACATTACAAAGTTATACAAAGTTGATTAGGGCGTAACTATGCAACATACATATTCATTAATTTACATTCATTAAGGCGTGGATTGCATATTCCCAGCAAGAGAAATTAATATAATGACTTATACTCCCATAATAAACTGTTGCGTTCTTATTCCCATAACAAGAATGTTTTTCAGTCGTCTCTAAGTCAAAACATTCTGCGTCCTTGAAGTTGGTCTCATAGTTTATTACGCAAATAAGTCTGGTTCGGTCTTGCCAGGGAGAATGAATTTCTATTATTTTCTAAGTCAGTGAAAAAGGTTAACTCTTTCCTCACAATATATCCTCACGCATATTGTCACCCAAAAGCAGTGTGAAAGACTGGTGGAAAGCAGCCAAGACGCATGAAAGCTGTGATTAAAAATCATGGTTATTCCACAAAATATTGATTTCTGAACTCTTCCTGAGATAAAACATTATTAATATTGTTGTTTTTAAAGGATTATGAACTTTATTTCTTTGCATTATTTGAGGTCTGAAAGCAATGTATTGTTTTGTTATTTTGACCATTTCTCATTTTCAGAAAATAAATACAAAATATTTTGCTTGGAAATTCGGAGACATGTTGTCAGTAGTTTATAGAATAAAAGATCAATTTACATACAAATATATCTATAAAGAGAAAAATCAGAAAAACTGAAAATATGAAAGTGGTCTCTTAATATTTGCCAGAGGTATATATTGTTGTTGTTATAATATATACACACACACTTTAAATGATGCCAGCATATCAGAAAAACTTTCTTTATTGTAAATAAAATTAAGCTCTGCCCAAAGTGTGTACTTGTCCATTGTATGTGAATAGCACACTCAAATCTCCACTCCAAATCTCAAAGAGCTAACAAGTTACTGCATATCCAAATAAAGAAACAATGAAAATATTCCAGAAAGTAGCTTTTATTAGTAAGCCTATGTGCAGTAGATAATACAAAAAGTGTCCTGGAACATTAGCAGAATTATTGGAAACATCCTTAATTCGTGTTTTTTTTCCTCCTTCACAGACAAGCTTTTCAGCCTAGTTAGTAAAAATAAAAAAATTCTACAATATACACAAATGTGTTTCTTGTCAAATAAATCTGGAGGGCATTATAAAATACTAGGGTGCTGGATAGTTCTACAAATGAGATGAATACGAGGCATGGGTGAAAAAATAACGGAGGAGGTCCTGCCTACACTGTACTCTTCCATGGTTTAGTCCTTTGTATATATACAATGGACTAGTAATGCAGTGCAACCTTCACATAATGGTCATTGAGCTCTTATATACAAGTATAAAGTCCAGCCTAATGTATATTCCAGAGAAGGACGGTATAGCAGATATCAGTCTCTTCAGTCACTGAACGAGGATTCACTGTCAGAGCTGTCGTCAAGTGCAACGTCGCCATCTGGGACAGGGGCATTGGGAGTCCTGAAAACAAGAATGGACACTTTACATTATACTACAATACTGAACTAAAAAACACTAAAGGTGGTGTCACACACAGCGACAACGACGTCGCTGCTAAGTCACCATTTTCTGTGACGTAGCAGCGACGTCCCGTCGCTGTGATTGACATCCAGCAACGACCTGGCCCCTGCTGTGAGGTCACCGCTCGTTGCTGAATGTCCTGGTTCATTTTTTGCTCGTTGCTCTCCCGCTGTGAAGCACACATAGCTGTGTTTGACAGCGAGAGAGAGACGAACTGAAGGGAGCAGGGAGACGGATTCTGGCAGCCTGCGGTAACTAGTAGTTGTAACCAAGGTAAACATCGGGTAGTAGCGTCCGCCGCTCTCAGGCTGCCAGTGCCGGCTCCCTGCACGCGTAGCCAGAGTACACATCGGGTAAATAAGCAAAGGTTTGCTTATTAACCCGATGTGTACTCTGGCTAGGAGTGCAGGGAGCCAGCACTAAGCGGTGTGCGCGCTGGTAACCAAGGTAAATATCGGGTAACCAGGGAAGGGCTTTGCTTGGTTACCCGATATTTACCTTAGTTACCAAGCGCAGTATCGCTTCCACGCGTCGCTGCTGGCTGGGGGCTGGTCACTGGTGAGATCTGCCTGTTTGACAGCTCACCAGCGACCATGTAACGACGCAGCAGCGATCCTGCTAAGGTCAGGTCGTCATCGTGATCGCTGCTGCGTCGCTACGTGTGACCCTAGCTTAAGGACTGAGCTCTGCTCTTAGAATAGATAAAAGTGATCACCACAACTCAGTATGGATGTGGCTGTGACACCTTGTCGCTTTATAGACATTAAAACAGAGGACGGTGAAGAAATAGAACAACTACAGTACTCACTCTAGAAGATCAGGGTTTAGTCCTTCAGAAATCATTTTATTCCGAATAGCCATCACGGGGACACCCTACAAGACAGAATAAGGTTCAGTACAGGAATATACAGGGAACCCACAAATTTGCCATAGAACTTCAGTAGAGACAGAAGTAATTAAGTCCAACTTAAAAGGGGGATTCCAGGAATATCCATTGGTGGCTATCCTTAGGATAGAGAGGGTTCTACCTCTAGGTCCTCAGCGGCCCACAGCGTATCCGAAAACAGGAGCTCATCTATATCAGAAGCTTTGACTTTGCAATCATTGAACCATGATATCTATATCCAGCGGTAAGCCTGTATTAATTATCATTTCTTCATAATTACAGTAAGAGCAGCACAGTCAGGCTTCACGCTTGACATGGATGACAGAAGGATTGTGCACAGGAATCTGTCTGCTGCAGGGACTTTACTGTCACTAACATTAATGGAGAGTGTCTGTTCTCGGACAGCTTATAAAGGAGGACATTATAGCTAGAGTTGACCAAGTACCTAACCATTTGTACTCGCTATACTCATAACGAATACTGTCTAATACTAGCGTATTTGTTCCGAATAACCTGTGCAATGCAAGTGTGATGCCCTGGACAAGCCAGGTAGTCACAGATAGAGCCCCGCACAACACCAGTCCCCTCACTAGGTAACACCAGCAAACCACAAAAACCCTAGTCACTTCGCTCAGTGCTGGATGAGCACACCAGGGGGTGGAGTCAGGCGGTTGGCCACGCCCACCGAGGAGTTCAGAGAGCCTGAGGGAGGAAAAACAAACAGTTCAGTTCAGTTCGCAAAGAGTGAAGTTTGAGAGTGGAGTGAAGGAGGTCATGGCCTGTGTGACAGGCCTGTGACAGACTGACAGGTGCCAGGGTTGGAGCAAACGGGCTCTTCCAACATCCACAAGCCGGGGAGCGGACTCCTGATGCTGCAGGCGCAGGTAGTCCAACAACTCAAACAGGTGCAGGAGAAAGGCAGAGACCACCAACCCGGTGGGGGAACCCGACTGCAGCCGACTGCGGGCACCGACCCCATCATCTTGGTTTACCAGGGACTCGAGTGTTTCATTCTAATAGTGAGTACACCAGTGCCCTCCGGCCGCCCATCTCCCTGCACCGCCAAAACACCCCCAACGGGTCCCAGGGCCACAATCCCTGCGCACGGAGGGGTTAACAACTTGCTGCATACCATCTCCCCCGGGTGCCCCGTAACTGTAGCAGTGGTGTCCACCTTCACCACATCCCGTGGGTGGCGTAACGAACTTAAAACACAGCTCCGGCTGTACACCTACGTCCCCAAACCGCCAACCCCTTTTTCGTCGAAGTGACCGCAGGGCCCCTGGGTTCGGAGACCCTCGAGCCACCCACTGAAGGTCCGGACCCGAGCGGCTCGGTTGCAGCCGAGCACGGGGCGGCACACAAGTCAATGGGGAAAAACTCGCAAAGTGACAAGTAACCCGAATTCTGCACTATTTGCTACTCGCACAAATAGTACGGCATTCAGGTTACTCGTTACTTTGCAAGTTGTTCCCAATTGACTTGCATTGCACAGACTATTCGGAACAAATATGCAAGTATTAGACAGTATTCATTATCAGAATAGAGAGTATGAATAGTTACGTACTCGCTCAACTCTAATTATAACTTAATTTTTACTTAAAAAGGCACACTTTTAAGAGGTTGGCTTTGAGAAAAAAAAAAAAAAAAAAAAGGTTATCAACAGAATTTGTGATTAAAAGGAACAGATCGTGATATATTATCATGGAACGATAGACAGAATTAATAAAGGTAAGGTGGCGCTATTGCAGCTGTTTAGGTTTTACTGTTAGGGTGCGTGCCCACGATCAGTATTTGCACCATTTTGGATGTAGCATGCCTCAGCTGCGACTAAAATGCTGCGTTGCACAGTACAAGCACAGTGGATGGATTTCTAGAAATCCCGTGCCCACTCTGCTTGTCTTTTCCGCAGCAGACACTGACCTGCAGTGCGCGTTTCCAGACCGCAGCATGACAATTGTTTGCTGCTGAATTGCATGCGTCCTCCGTAGGGAGATTAACAAGCGAGAGATCGCAGCGCACTGAACCCTGATTATGGGCACAGTCAGGTGCGCTCTGCTATGGAGATGCGCGGCCCCCGCAGGTCAGGACCCGCTGTCTGATTGTGGGTACATACCCTTACACACTGTGGCATTTCAGAGAAAATATATTTTGAGCATGTGTCTCAGCCTACTAGTGCTAGACAGCTTACCAGCGACTTCTTTACACTCCATTCCCTTTAACTAACAGGTCTTTTTCCCTACACGTGATTCATTCTGCCCATGGTTTAGGCATTATAAATCAGATGATTATTGCTCTTAAAATTAAAAAGAAAACTCTCTCCTGTATAATCCCCAGGGCTGATGCTCCCCTTTGATCATATATATTCAGGCAGTAGCAAACACAGACAGAAGTGGGCTCTGTGCAACAACAATATATGGGCCCTTTTCAGTCCAATAGCTCATCATAATGCTTTGGAGATGGTTGTGGTCCCCTCCCTTACCTCTTAGACCCCTGTGTAACTGCCCAGGTTGCCCCAATGGTATATCCACCCCTGCATCCTGTGCTGTACTTAGAACTACTGCTAAGGCCAGTGACTGGCTGCAGCGGTCATGTGGAGACAGCAAGTTATAGCTACAGAACGGTAAACGAAGGGCAGGCTTAGGGGTACTTTGCATGCTGCGACATCGCAAACCGATGCTGCGATGTCGAGCGCGATAGTCCCCACCCCCGTCGCAGCAGCGATATCTGGTGATTGCTGGCGTAGCGAACATTATCGCTACGCCGGCTTCACATGCACTCACCTGCCCTGCAACGTCGCTCTGGCCGGCGACCCGCCTCCTTCCCAAGGGGGCGGGTCGTGCGGCGTCATAGCGACGTCACACGGCAGGCGGCCAATAGCAGCGGAGGGGCGGAGATGAGCAGGATGTAAACATCCCGCCCACCTCCTTCCTTCCGTAGAGCCGCCAGCGGCAGGTAAGGTGAAGTTCCTCGCTCCTGCGGCGTAACACACAGCGATGTGTGCTGCTGCAGGAACGAGGAACTACATCGTACCTGTCGCAGCAGCGGCATTATGGAAATGTCGGACCCTACACCGATGATACGATAACGACGCTTTTGCGCTCGTTAATCGTATCAAAAAGGATTTGCACACTAAGATATCGACTGCGACGCCGGATATGCGTCACTTTCGATTTGACCCCACCGACATCGCACCTGCAATGTCGTAGTGTGCAAAGCCCGCCTTAGGCTGTTGATGTTACAATCAGGTTAGTCACATCTGCACATTGTGGAAATTACTCTCCGGGTGCATCTCCACATGACAGACATTTCCTCCTCATTTTCCTCCAGAAAATGGGCTAGACTAGACTAGTGCATTCTGTAATTTTATATACACTGATGTCATTTATGAGATAATCTAGTACCGGTATTAGTGCAGATATTTTAATTTTAATAAATATTAAAAAATAAATTACCACTTGCACCATCTTTAGGTATCTGGCATATCTTGGATCTTTTGCCACAGTGGGAACATTTTCAGCCTGTACTTCTTCCTTTGGTAAGGCATTATCATTTATGGAATTCTGCTGGATAACCTATGAAAAGAGCATGTTAGACTGTCAGTGGGAGAGAAGAAAGGCTGCCCTGCTGTCAAAATGGATCTTCTTGGCTACAGAATATAAAGGCGTTAGGAATAGAGTTGAGCGGATTGCTAATAATCCGGGTCCAGCGGATCACTGTCGGGTTGAGACGGAAATCAGAGATCCGATCCGGAATCCAGCCAATATATGTCAATGAGCAGTGGAATCCGGGAAAAGAGAAAGAGAAAAAAAAAATTGCCGAATCCGGATCGTGCACCCGGAATCCCACGTCCGGGTCGGACTCGGATCTGACGCTCAAACCGCGCGGATCCGGATTTTTCCGGTCCGGGTCCGCTCAACACTGGTTAGGAATTTAATCGTTTACAAATACTTTACACTCATTAAACTCCTTAACGTCACCACTTTGTCTTTTCTTCCAGTTTTCCAAAAGACTTAATTTTTGGGGGGCCACAAGATGTGCGAGGGCTTGTTTTTCCAGGCCACATTGGAGTTTTGCATGACACTATTGAACGTAGCAAAATTTTAATGAAATTAAAAAAATATATATTTATATGGTGGAATAGATAAAAAGAAGGACCATGCCATCATTGTTCCTCGGGTTTTGTTCCTATGGCATTCTTTGTGTTGCTATATTCTGAGACCAATCCTATTTTTATTCTATGAAACAGTAGGAGGACTTGTTTTTGCAGGGTGACCAGGTGTTTACTGGTAGCATTTCTGGGGCACAGTCAACTTCTTGATTACTTTTTATTCTATTTTTATGGGCTACTATTGACAGAGGTATATATAGAGTTAAACTGCAGTGATCGGTGCTAGCTATGGAAGCTGCAATTACAGATGGGTGCTTGTTGTAAAATATATAAAATGATGCAGGCTCAGCTCCTGATCCTACTCTATAAACCAGCTCACACTTACATGTCGGGAAGGGTTACAAATCCAGACAATTTAATATCTTCTGTTAAACAAGTTGAGTTTGACATCAGATCACAAAGAGCAGAAGTTGAAAAAGGATCTCAGGTGATATTTAGAAGCATCTTATTACCCTTATTGTCACACAGAGGTTTTTGCAAACATCGCCAACTGTCATGGCGGCTTTGAGATCTGTTCAGACTGCAGATTCTCACACTCGGCCTGATAACTTCTCTGATGTCTATAATTAGTGCACGCAGAGTCGGGCATCGACCAACAGATTGGTAGTTCATGAGAAGGCTAGCAAGAGTTAATATCTGCTGCTCTGCTTGTGAGTCTCCTTTGATCACATGTTGTGGGGGAAGCAATCAGATCTCCTCCCCTCCTATATATGTTGGCTAGATCCTTCCATGCCAACCATAGTTTAACTAAGCGGGTTTTGTGAGATGTTGTGATCCAGAATAACTGGTGGTTGTAGTACTTTTTGCTGTGTGCAGCTGTGGAGTTAACCCTTGTTGTCTTTTTGTTGCTACCTTCCTGCTCTTGCTTTTCTCCCGAGTCTCTCATTGCAAACACACAGGAATAAACAATGTGTCAGAGTTTTGGTTTCCCACTATCTTTATCTGTGTTTCCATCTCACTTCCGTCACTTGCTTCCCTGGCGTGAGGGCGGCATCAGATTAGTTCTGATCAGGAGCATAGCCAGGCACGTCACTAAGGTATCTCCGCTATTAGGGGTAACTCTGAAGCCAGGAATAGCCTAGGGACCCCTAGCGTTAGCATAAGGGACAGCATAGGAGCCCCTGTCTCTCACTTTCCTACAGTCACATTGTGGCATTTATATAGGCAATGATATGATCACAACATGCTAATACCTACCACTTGTAAATGCACCCACCTCTGACTGTGGTGTAGCTATAGTAGATTCTGGGATAGGCTGGGGTTGCAAGTGGCCATTGATGAGGTTACTGGTAGAATGAGTTTCAACTTTAACATCTTCTAGGCCAGGAATAGAAGAAAGCTGAAATAAAACAACAGTTATATGAAAAGCATCCCAAAGTAACCTGTTATTAGAGGAAAGAATCAGGACCATCCTGGAGAAGACACAATGCTGCATAAACAAAGCTCCATAATATAAAAGTAGTACTAGAAAACTATTACCAAGTTATCCCAATAACAACTATAAAATAATTAAAAAAGTTTTTTATTGATGACAATTAAAATACAAAAAAGACAAATGGGACACAGATAATGATAAAAATTAAATAAAAGAACCTGAAGGCAGGGAGAGCAGGTCATGCACCATAGATGATAGAACATATGCCATAAAAAATCACTACAAGTTAGATTATTATAATCTGGCACTTATACACAGTAGCTGCAGATAACAATGTTGTATATTATAACCAATACGGACATTACAACAATGATGCAGGTTACAATATCTTTATATTGGTGAAAAAGAGAATTTTGTTTACTTACCGTAAATTCTTATAGTTCTAATATAACCGCATCAAGGGATGCCCCACTATATGAATCTGCTCACATAACTATACCAGACCTGCTGCCATAATAATGGTGTGACACCGCTCCCCCGCCAACCCCGCCAACGCGCGTTTCCCACCGCTTCCTCAGGGAGTCACGTGACTATGTTTTGACAGGAAAATGTAACCCCGCGCTTTACAATTACTCTCCAAAAAACATGCCTTCATTAAAGTAAATGGAGCCAGGAACTACAGGTTATTAGTAGGAGCTGTGAGTGGTTGCTATAGGAACAAAAGACATTCATAGTATAAGAGGCTTATATGTGAGGTAATAAGATGTCAGTGGGGAGACAGCCCTGGAAAGAGACAGCCCTGGAAAGAGACAGCCCTGGAAAGAGACAGCCCTGGAAAGAGACAGCCCTGGAAAGAGACAGCCCTGGAAAGAGACAGCCCTGGAAAGAGACAGCCCTGGAAAGAGACAGCCCTGGAAAGAGACAGCCCTGGAAAGAGACAGCCCTGGAAAGAGACAGCCCTGGAAAGAGACAGCCCTGGAAAGAGACAGACGGAGCACATTACTTGGCCAATTTAGTTAAATCTGTGTGGAATATCTGTGGTGTTGAAATATATGTTGTGAAATGCTTCTATTAGCTTAGCTTTTGCCTTTTAATAATTACATTTCTATTTGTTTTGTGTTTTTTGTGTGCACAATACATTTTTGTTAATACATTCTATTTTGTTAACAGCAGTTATTAACCCGGGTAGTACAGCTAGTACATATAAAAACAAAAACGTCTCCTATCATTCCCCACAATTTTTGACATAGGACTGCAGATAACAGTTTAGAGGAATACAAATCCTGCCTAAAGAGACAGAGCTAAGTATATACACTTGTAGAGAATATATTATATAAAAGTATATAAATAAAATATTGTATATCGCAATATATATTCACAAATATGAACTCTTCAAAGCTGAGATCTCACAGTATTCCTACAGTCTTCAACTTAAAATTAGTTTGTTATGCAGTCTCTACTAGGATGTGTATATACAGTGGGGGGGGGGGGGATTTAGTCAGCCACCAATTGCGCAAGTTCTCCCACCTAAAAAGATGAAAGAGGCCTGTAATTGGCATCATAGGTAGACCACAACTACGAGAGACAAAGTGAGAAAACAAATCCAGAAAATCACCTTCTCTGATTTGGCAAGATTTTTTTGCAAATTATGGTGGAAAATAAGTATTTAGTCAATAACGAAACTTAATCTCAATATTTTGTTATATATCCTTTGTTGGCAATGACAGAGGTAAAATGTTTTCTGTAAGACTTTATAAGGTTGGCAACACACTGTTGATGGTATGTTGGCCCATTCCTCCATGCAGATCTCCTCTAGAGTAGTGATGTTTTGGGCCTGTCGCTGGGCAACACAGATCTCCAACTCCCTCCAAAGGTTTTCTATGGGGTGAGATCTGGAGACTGGCTAGGCCACTCCAGGACCTTCATATGCTTCTTACGAAGCCACTCCTTCATTGTCCTGGCAGTGTGCTTAGGTTCATTATGCTGAAAGACCCAGCCAAGTTTTATTTTCAATGCCCTTGCTGATGGAAGGAGGTTTGCACTCAAAATCTCACGATACATGGCCCCATTCATTCATTCATTCATTCATTCATTCTTTCATGTACAGGGATCAGACGTTTGCAGAGTAACAGCCCCAAAGCATGATGTGGCCACCCCCATGCTTCACAGTAGGTATGGTGTTCTAGGGGTGCAACTCAGCATTCTGTCTCCTCCAAACATGAAGAGTTGTGTTTCTCATCAGACCATAGGACATTCTCCCAATACTCCACTGGGTAATCCAAAATGCTCACTAGCAAACTTCAGACGAGCCCGGACATGTACTGGCTTAAGCTGGGGAACACATCTGGCACTGCAGGGTCTGAGTCCCTGACAATGTAGAGTGTTACTGATGGTAGCTTTTGTTACGGTGGTCTCAGCTCTATGCAGGTCTTTCACTAGGTTCCCCCATGTGGTTCTGGGATTTTTGCTCCCCGTTCTTGTGATCATTTTGACCCCCCTGGGGTGAGATCTTGCGTGGAACCCTAGATCGAGGGAGATTTTCTGTGGTCTTGTATGTCTTCCATTTTCTTATTATTGCTCCCACAGTTGATTTCATCACACCAAGTTGCTTGCCTATTGCACATTCAGTCTTCCCAGCCTGCTGCAGGGCTACAATTTTGTTTCTGGTGTCCTTCGACAGCTATTTGGTCTTCAGTTTGGAGTGTGACTGTTTGAGGTTGTGGACAGGTGTCTTTTATACTGATAAAAAGTTCAAACAGGTGCCATTACTACAGGTAATGAGTGGAGGACAGAGGAGCCTCTTAAAGAAGAGGTTACAGGTTTGTGAGAGCCAGAAATCTTTCATGTTTTTAGGTGACTAAATACTTATTTTCCACCATAATTTGCAAATAATATCTTGCCAAATCAGACAAGGTGATTTTCTGGATTTGTTTTCTCATTTTGTCTCTCATAGTTGTGATCTATCTATGATGTCAATTAAAGGCCTCTCATCTTAAGTGGGAGAACCTGCACAATTGGTGGCTGACTAAATACATTTTTCCCCACTGTAGCTCTGGCATACAAGAGGACCGGTTCAACATTTAAGCAATCTATTGACAAAAATTATTCACAACCAATAAATATTAGATGTAAACTAAATTAGTTTTAACAAACCTTTGCATCTAAAATGTTGAGTGTTGTTTCGATCTGTTGAATACGAAGTGAAAGGGCGGACAGTTTCTGAAACACAAGCAATAATAGATGGAGAGTTATGCATCGGCTACATTCACCAATGAGTCTGACACCATCCAAGTGCAGTCAGTGGTTTTCTTAGACGGCATACTGACCCGTAGAGTATTAGTGATCCATACACACATAGTTTTAAAAATGGATCCGTGTCTCCGATCTGTGAGATTCAGAGGAATTCTATTCTCATCCACTTTCTGGATCACACTCGGCCTCTAAAAGTCTTTAAGGGTCAATCTAATATATAAAGCTCAGTGTATGTATGTATGTATGTACGGTATGTATGTATGTGTATGTATGTGTGTGTGTGTGTGTGTGTGTGTGTGTGTGTGTGTGTGTGTGTGTGTGTGTGTGTGTGTGGTGTATGTATGTATGTATGTCTGCTAAAGGAATCCGCACCGTCGCATTTACAATCACGAAATTTTGCACAGACACCTCATGTGACCCAGGGAGTGTCGTAGACTATGTTTTGACAGAAAAATGTAACCTCGTGCTTTACAATTAGTCTCTAAAATCCTGCCGCCATTAACCCCTTCACGACCATGGACGGATCTTTCCGTCATGGATCGTGTCCCGGTAAGCCCCGCCCCCTGCCGCGGGCAGGCGGCGTGGATCGGCACACATATCAGCTGTTTTCAACAGCTGACATGTGTGCCTACATGTTCCGAGTGGAATCGCATTCCACCCGGAACATTAACCCCTTAGATCTTGCTGCCAAAGTCTGGCAGCGAGATCTATATGCGTGCGGCCATGTTTTTTACTTACCGCCGCCCCCTCTGGACGTCACGTGAGTGATCACGTGACGTTCCGTGGTTGCCATCGTAGCACTGGGTCATGTGATGACGCCTGCTGCTACGAAGTTTCACTTTCGTTTTTCCTCGGCACGGAGCAGAGGAAAAAAGAAAGTGACTATTTCTGCTGTTTACAGCGGTATAGCTGTGATCAGCAGATAGATAATAGCGATCGGATTGCTGATCGCTATAGCCCCCTAGGGGGACTAGTAAAATAAAATAAAAAAAAAAAAGTTAAAAAAATTTTTTAAAAAATTAAAAAAAAACAAAACAAAAAACCTAAAAAGTTCAAATCACCCCCCTTTCCCCCCATTGAAAATTAAAGGGTTAAAAAATAAATAAATATACACATATTTGGTATCGCCGCATTCAGAAATGCCCGATCTATCAAAATATAAAATCAATTAATCTGATTGGTAAACGGCGTAGTGGCAAAAAAATTCCAAACGCCAAAATTACGTTTTTTGGTCGACGCACGTTTTACGCAAAATGCAATAACAGGCGATCAAAACGTAGCATCTGCGCAAAAATGCTACCATTAGAAACATCAGTTCGAGACGCAAAAAATAAGCCGTCACTGAGCCATAGATCCCAAAAAATGAGAACTCTACGCGTTTCGGAAAATGGCGCAAAACGTACGCCACTTTTATTGGACAAGCTTGTGAATTTTTTTTAACCCCTTAGATACAAGTAAATCTATACATGTTTGGTGTCTACAAACTCGCACCGACCTCAGGCATCATACCCACACATCAGTTTTACCATATAGTGAACACCGTGAATAAAACATCCCAAAAACTATTGTGCCATCACACTTTTTTTGCAATTTTTCCACACTTGGAATTTTTTTGCTGCTTTCCAGTACACCATATGGTAAAACTTATGGTTTCATTTAAAAGTACAACTTGTCCCGCAAAAAACAATCCCTCATATGGCAAGATTGACGGAAAAATAAAAAAGTTACGGCTCTCGGAAGAAGGGGAGCAAAAAACAAAAACGCAAAAACGGAAAGTGCCCCGGGCCTGAAGGGGTTAAACTGAATGGAGCTGGGAGCTAGAGGTTATTAATAGCAACTGTCAGTGGTTGCTATAGGAACAAAATAAACTGTTAGTTGAAGCTTATGTGTGAGGTAATATGATGTTGGTGGAGAGATGGATAGAGACACAGAAAAAGACAGCCCTGGGAAAGAGACAGCCCTGGGAAAGAGACAGCCCTGGGAAAGAGACAGCCCTGGGAAAGAGACAGCCCTGGGAAAGAGACAGCCCTGGGAAAGAGACAGCCCTGGGAAAGAGACAGCCCTGGGAAAGAGACAGCCCTGGGAAAGAGACAGCCCTGGGAAAGAGACAGCCCTGGGAAAGAGACAGCCCAAGACAGACGGAAAAGAGATCGATGGGAAAAGAGACAGACAGAAACACACAGAGACAGACACAGAGATAGAAAGAGACAGACAGACACAGAGATGGACAGAGACTGATACAAATACAGACAGAGATAGAAATAGTCAGACACAGACAGACAAGGAAAGAGACAGAAAGACAGACAGACAGCGACACACAGACACAGACTGGGAGAGAGACAGAGAGACAGTTACTATCCCGGGCGACGTCCGGGTACTACAGCTAGTGTTACATAAAATAGAAGACCCATTACTTGCAGAGCTACATATTCACATTAATGCGGAATTTAAAACATCTACACAACCCTGTTAAAATACAATAATTTTCTCATTTAAAAAGATCACATGAAGAAAAATCATTTTAGAACTCTTTCCACCATAAATAGCCACAAGCTGTAAAATTCAATTCAAAGACAAACTGAAATCTTTTCGTGTGGAAAAAGGACTATAATAACATGATTGCATAAATGTGCACACAATTAAACTAACACTTTGACGAAGTAGCCTTTAGATTTATGACAGCCTTCAGTATTTTTAGGAGTCTCATGGAATGGCACATCTAGAACTGGCAATCCTTCTTTGCAGTAGCATTCTTAAACCCGCTACACACGCTTCAATATATCTCACAATCCGTCGTTGGGGTCAAGTTGTAAGTGACGCACATCCGGCATCGTTTGTGAGGTATCTGCGTGTGACATCTACGTGCGATCAGGATTGAACGCAAAACCGTTGATCGCAAACACATCGTATCATTCTCTAGAATTGAGCGTTTTGTTGCACGAACCTAGTCAATTGTAACGTGTGACATCCCTCATACGATTGTGATGTCTGAGGCTATGTGCGCAGGTGTGCGCTCTGCACCGCAGCTTAAAAAAGGTCCGCTTCAGAGCGCAGCTGAAAAGCTGCGTTCTGAAGCGCCTCACAATGTCTGTCAGTCACTAATCTCTGTCAGTCGGTCACTATCTCTGTCCCTCACTCTCTGTCCATGTCAGTCTATCCCCCTCTCTCATATACTCACCGATCCCCGATGCTGCACGGCGTTCACACTGCTCCGGCGGCTTTTACTGTTTTGAAAAAGCCGGCCGCCCATTAAACAATCTCGTATTCCCTGCTTTACCCGCCCACCGGCGCCTATGATTGGTTGCAGTGAGACACGCCCCCACACTGAGTGACAGCTGTCACACTGCACCCAATCACAGCAGCCGGTGGGCGTGTCTATACTGTGTAGTGAAATAAATAAATAATTTAAAAAAACGGCGTGCGGTCCCCCCAATTTTAAAACCAGCCAGATAAAGCCATACGGCTGAAGGCTGGTATTCTCAGGATGGGGAGCTCCACGTTATGGGGAGCCCCCCAGCCTAACAATATCAGCCAACAGCCGCCCAGAATTGCCGCATACATTATATGCGACAGTTCTGGGACTGTACCCGGCTCTTCCCGATTTGCCCTGGTGCGTTGGCAAATCGGGGTAATAAGGAGTTATTGGCAGCCCATAGCTGCCAATAAGTCCTAGATTAATCATGTCAGGCGTCTATGAGACACCCTCCATGATTAATCTGTAAATTACAGTAAATAAACACACACACCCGAAAAAATCCTTTATTAGAAATAAAAACACAAACATATACCCTGGTTCACCACTTTAATCAGCCCCAAAAAGCCCTCAATGTCCGGCGTAATCCAGGATGCTCCAGCGTCGCTTCCAGCGCTGCTGCATGGAGGTGACCGGAGCTGCAGAATACACCGCCGCTCCGGTCACCTCCACGTAGGTAATCAAGACAGCCGCGCGATCAGCTGCTGTCACTGAGGTTACCCGCTGTCACTGGATCCAGCGGTGGCCGCGGGTAACCTCAGTGACAGCTCAGCTGATCGCGCTACTCACCGCCGCTCCTATCACCTCCACGCAGCAACTGAGGTGAGTAGCGCGATCAGCTGAGCTGTCACTGAGGTTACCCGCGGCCACCGCTGGATCCAGTGACAGTGGGTAACCTCACTGACAGCTCAGCTGATCGCACGGCTGTCTTCATTACCTGCGTGGAAGTGACCGGAGCGGCTGTGTCTGCTGCAGCTCCGGTCACCTCCATGCAGCAGCGCTGGAAGCGACGCTGGAGCATCCTGGATTACGCCGGACATGGAGGGCTTTTTGGGGCTGATTAAAGTGGTGAACCAGGGTATATGTTTGTGTTTTTATTTCTAATAAAGGATTTTTTCGGGTGTGTGTGTTTATTTACTGTAATTTACAGATTAATCATGGAAGGTATCTCATAGACGCCTGACATGATTAATCTAGGACTTATTGGCAGCTATGGGCTGCCAATAACCCCTTATTACCCCGATTTGCCAACGCACCAGGGCAAATCGGGAAGAGCCGGGTACAGTCCCAGAACTGTCGCATATAATGTATGCGGCAATTCTGGGCGGCTGTTGGCTGATATTGTTAGGCTGGGGGGCTCCCCATAACGTGGAGCTCCCCATCCTGAGAATACCAGCCTTCAGCCGTATGGCTTTATCTGGCTGGTTTTAAAATTGGGGGGAACCGCACGCCGTTTTTTTTAATTATTTAATTATTTATTTCACTACACAGTATAGACCCGCCCACCGGCTGCTGTGATTGGGTGCAGTGTGACACCTGTCACTCAGAGTGGGGGCGTGTCTCACTGTAACCAATCATAGGCGCCGGTGGGCGGGGAAAGCAGGGAATACGAGATTGTTTAATGGGCGGCCGGCTTTTTCAAAACAGTAAAAGCCGCCGGAGCAGTGTGAACGCCGTGCAGTGCCGGGGATCGGGGATTGGCGAGTATGAGAGAGGGCTGCTAACTTCAGTAATTTAGGAGATTAGCGGTCACCGGTGAGTCCTTCACTGGTGACCGCTAATCAGGGCGCGACACAGACAGAGCCGCAGCATGACAATGAAGTCGGGTGAAGTTCACCCGAGTTCATTCTGACAGTGCGGCTCTGTCTGTGTCTGCTGTCATCTGCCATTCAGCTCTGCTACATGGCTGTCTGTGTCTGCTGTTAGCGGCCATGTAGCAGAGCTGAACGGCAGATGACATAGTAAAAACACATCCCTACACATTACACACGCTTGGCAAGTCAATAAATAAAAAAAAAAAAAAAAAAAAAAAAAAAAAAGGTGCCCAATGCATACGTCACAGAACACATGATCTAAAGGATCGCACATAACATTGATCAATTTAACATAGACTACTAACGCAAGTGTGACAGCAAATGAACGACCAACGTGAAATCTCATAAGATCCCATATGCAACCTGGGCGTGTCACATCGCAAATGCGATTGTACAACTAATTGCAACGTGTAAAGTGGGCTTTAGTCTGTCACAGTGAGGGAATCTCCTGTGTACAGAGCCCTGCTCAGGTCATAAACAGATTTTCAATTGGATTCAGGTCTGGGCCATTCCAAAATCTTGATCTTCTGGTGAAACCATACTTCAGCTTTTTCCACAGAATCCTGAAGGTTTTGTTGCAAAATTGACGGATATTCAGAACTGTTCATAATTCCCTCCACCTTGACTAAGATCTCAGTTGCAGCTGGCGAAAAGCAACTCCAAAGCAAAATACGGCCTCCACTATTCTTCACTGTGAGTATAGTGATCTTTTGGCGATGCGCATTGTTGTCTTTAAGCCAAAACATACCCTCATCGGAGCATAACATGATTTCCTACATGCTTTTCGCAGACGTATCAGTTTTGGTAAAACCTAGCCAGGTTTTGATGTTTTTCTTGGTAACAAAAGGTTTCCATCTTGCCATCAATACCTCACAGCAAGACTTATGAAGAATACTGGAGATTGTTGTCACATACAGTACACAACCAGTACTTGCCAGAAATTCCTGCAGCTCCTTTAATGTTGTTGTAGGCCTGTTTTGTCAATTTGTGAGGGACGTCCAGCTGTAGGTAATGTCACTTTTATGCCAAATATAAGCTTCTTCTTGATGACCATCTTCACAGTATTCCATGGTATAGCCAATGTCTTGAAAAAAAAAATTCTACTATTTTCTTGATTGACAACTTTCAACAATGAAATTTCTTTGTTGAGTGGTAAGCTGCTTACTGACCATGGTTTGTACTGTAAAATGCAACTAAGAAAATATCAGTAAAGTCCTACTAGAACTGCTCATTTTTCAATCAGGGTTAATCAGAATAATTAAAAGGGAATCTATCTATCTATATATATATCATCCCTCCTATGCCATCTATACGGGCATGTAAGTCATAAGAAGCTGAATAAAATAATACATTGATATCTACAATAATCCAATGTTTTATGTAAGAAAACCACATTGCCTTAATATGTAAATGTGCTGTTTCAGAGAACCCGATAGCGGATACATGCTGCCAAATCCATGGGCAACACGTATCAAGCACTGACTATGACCTCAGCCAGGTTTATTTTACTCTGAAACACTGCGGCAATTCAAAGAAACATACTATAAAAGCCACCGGAGACCAACACCGCAGTGTAGACTAGTCTGGACAGGCAGGTACCTGGCAGCTGCTTCCTGCATGCTATATCGGATTGACAGATCCCTACCTACGTGCATGCATAGACAGAGACCTGTTAATCCAAGGCAGTGGTCGAGAAAAATCTTCCGGGGACTCACTTGTCCGACTAGTCTCCAGCGCGGTTTCGGTACCCGGTGGTTGCTAAAGAATGGTTTCTCTAAAACACCGCATTTCACAGTCAGATGTGCTCAGCTGAGATAATTCAGCCAGGGCCTGATAAATTCCCACAGATTGGACACATATCTGTTGATATGTTCACTGTAAGATCTATGGGCTGGACACTGATTGGGGTGAGACTCTGCCCCAGAGCCTATTTTAAATGATAGGGGGAGTTACCAGTGTGAGACATGTAACTAACACAGTAAAACTAAACTTTGTGTCATAAACATATATGAGCAGCTGCAGCTCCGCTATATAGCAACACTGGCTGTGAAACGGAAGCTGAAGCACTATGAGAGAACAACTGTAAGGCTATGTTCACATTTCCGTTGTTTTGTATCAGTCACATGCGTTGCTTGACGCATGTGACTGATGCGTTGTACAACGGATGACAAAAAACTGAATTCATTGTCGGACTCTTGTGTGCGGGGGCGGAGCGCGAGGGGGCGGAGCCGAGCGGGGCCGTGGCGCAGAGGACGTCAGTGCCGCGGTCTGCATGGCTGGGGACAGGTGAGTGTGTGTGTATACATGCGGAATGCGGGAAGGGGCGGAGCCGAGCGGGGAAGTGTCAGGCTCCCTGCACACGTAGCTAGGGTAAATATCGGGTAAAAACTAAGCAAAGCACTTTGCTTGATTACCTGATATTTACCTTGGTTACCAGCGTACACCGCTTAGCGCTGCCTCCTTGCACACGTAAGCAGGGTAAATAGGTAACTAGGCAAGGCGCATTGCTTGATAACCCGATGTGTATCCTGGTTACGTGTGCAGGGAGCCAGAGAGAGCAGGTGACGCGAAATCCTAGGGATTGCGCTGCTCAAAAAACATTACAAGCTGCGTTCCTTCCGCCTCTCAGTCAGTCGTTCCACGACTGATCAGTCAGGCGGAGGGTGCAACGCAGCATTATCAGTCACAATCTGCCGCTCATACAAGTCTATGGAAACAACGGAATCCGCCCAACGGATTCCGTTGTTTACCAGAGCAGCGGATTGTGACTGATACAATTTAACGGAAGTGTGAACCTAGCCTTAATGCTGTACTGGGTCAGTTATAATCATACTCAACTCTGCAGTCAGATCAGGAGAGCAGGCTGTCAGTTATTACATGTCTCGCAATGGAAACAGCCCTTTCATATAAAAGAAGCCCTGGAGGCAGATTCCCAGGGCAATCTATGTCCGGTTGAAAGGTTTTAACAGCTAATTTACATACAGGAAAAATGTGGATTTCCCGGAAACAAGACATCGGATCACAGATATAAAAGGTATTTTATTCTGGTTCTTATGACCTATATGCCTAAATGGCCAGCTTAGGAGGGATGATCCTACCCACAGAGTCCCTTTAAAATGATGGCATCTATGTACTGACTGCTGATTCATCACAATAACATCCTCGATTATAAGAGGGTGTTCACACTTATGCAACCATATTGTTTTAGTTTTATTCCCCCCTCAAACTGATTTCAGTTTGTTTCTCAATGAATTTGTGCAGATTATGCAGGAGATTAAAGGTGGGAAAAGTTCTGAAATTATTATTCTTGGTAGAAGTTTTCTATTTGACAATAATCTGGCATATTACCAGGAGTGCACTGTAGACTGTATTGTAGATGTTATTAACATTGTATTTAAGGATCAGGGCAATCTGTAGTAGCGATGTCCAATCTTAGAGGAACTATGAGCAGCTCACGTCAATCCCAGCACAGTATATAGGGAGAGAGGGGCCTCGTACGCTTAGCTTTATTTACCAAGATCAGTGTGAAGTAATGTAACAACAGAATGAAAAGGCTCAGGCCTGTTAAACCCTCTTCTGCTACAGCTGAGGGGGGATTTATTATTAAAAAGGTTGTCTAGTTGGAACAAGTTATTGTTGGGGGTCTGACTGCTGGAAGGCACTGTTATACCGGTTACAATGGAGTAGCAGTGTGCACACACAACCTCTGCTACATTCACTCTCCATGGGACTGCTAGAATGCTGTACTCTGCTTTTTCCAGAAGCCCCATACGGCATGAACTGAGCAACAGTCAAGAATATGAACTGCTACTCCATTCTAATGAGGGTAAAAGTGCCCCTTTCTGGTGATACGTGGGGGCCCCTGCAGTCAGACCCCCACTGATCAAAAGTTATCCTTATTCTCTAGATTTTGTTTTAGCCAAAATACCTCTATAATATCATATTGCACATACAGTCAACCTGTTTTTGTTAAATGGCTGAAAACCCTTTAAAGGGAATCTGTCAGCAGGTATTTGCTATTTAGTCCAAGGGCAGCATGATGTATTGGCTGAGACACTGATTTCAGGGATGTGTCACTTATTAGGCTCTGTACTGTTTGTTCAATACAATAAGTATTTTATCAGCAGTAGATTATCACTAAAGGACTAGGAATGCTGGTCCAACTGTGCCCTTAGCAGTGATTAGCAGCTCACCGTCACTTTACAATGTACATAGTGAGCTGAGGTTTGGGCAGAGTTTGCTTTCTGAGCTCTGATACGTCTACGAACTCTGTATCACAACTGCTGCAGCCAGTCATTAAGTGATACATTGTTGGAATCAGATTCTCTGCTCCTATATCATGCTGTTTAACCAGTGTGCAATACAAATCCCTTTAAAACATCAATCTTTAATAATTTATTTTTTTAAAAATTCGCCCAGGTGAAAAAACTCTAAAAACTCAAATACTAATTGATAAAAAGGGAGCTACTGTAGATCAGGTACAGCCCAAAATTCTTAAATTCATAGAGGCAGATATGATAGTAAAAAAGCCAGCCTAATACTTCTCTATGCTACAGTGACCCTAATATGTCACTGTGTCTGGCTCTGCCTATCAACGGAGGCTATGACACCCTAACTTAGCTGGGCGCCCCTGTTCCTCGACGGCTGGCCCTCACTCTCCTTAGTTGATCCTACCAAAATAATGATAGTTTCTGTACCTGATAATCTCAATAGTTAACACATGGTATAATACTCCATTATAAACTCAACTAGAGGGTTAATCACCTAATATCCTAGGTGATGGCGATGCGATTCAATGATTGGCCGCTAAGGATGAGCGTCACGGAAATGCGCAGTGGCGCGTGCCCTGGTGACCCTCCCCCTTAGTAACGGCGATACAATTGGCTGAGTGGTCGTTGGGGCTGCTGCGTCAGAGACATGCGCAGTAGCGCTCCTCAGGAGTTTTGTGTGCTCTAGTGTCTGGTGGAAACGGACATGCGCAGTGACGACCTGGGGACGGTAGCCTGGTATGTTTATCCTCCAGAGTGGACTTCTAGTGTTATGGTCTGGCTTATTTAAACCAATGATTCAATGGCGCCGGCCACTACGACATATGATGCTGGGATCTCTATTCTCTTATCATCTCCCTTGGGCTTCCTGATGATCTGATGACGGGCGGGGAAACGCGTCGAGGCCATGAACACAGCATCAAACTGAGGGAAGTACATTTATCCCCATTGTATCTTGATTGACATGCTGTAAGCTGAT
Organism: Anomaloglossus baeobatrachus; assembly: GCF_048569485.1. NCBI lineage: Eukaryota > Metazoa > Chordata > Amphibia > Anura > Aromobatidae > Anomaloglossus > Anomaloglossus baeobatrachus. Next base: position 226,535,088 of record NC_134356.1, read on the forward strand.
TGTGGCAGCAGATGTCTTTTGTCTTGCTCTGTACCTAGATAACTGGTATTGAGGTATTAACCCTCTAGTTGAGTTTATAATGGAGTATTATACCATGTGTTAACTATTGAGCTTATCAGGTACAGAAACGATCATTATTTTGGTAGGGTCAACTAGGGAGAGTGAGGGTCAGCCGTCCAGGAACGGGGGCGCCCAGCTAAGTTAGGGCGTCATACCCTCCGTTGATAGGCAGAGCCAGACATAGTGACATATTAGGGTCACTGTAGCATAGAGAAGTATTAGGCTGGCTTTTTTACTATCATATCTGCCTCTATGAGTTTAAGAATTTTGAGCTGTACCTGATCTACAGTAGCTCCCTTTTTATCAATTAGTATTTGAGTTTTTGGAGCTTTTTCACCTGGGCGAATTTTTTAAAAAATGAATTATTAAAGATTGAGATTTTAAAAGGTATTTGTATTGCACACTGGTTAAACAGATTTTGAACATTCCCATCAGCATTTCTAGTTGTTAAACTTCCTATATCATGCTGCTCTCAGATGAGGTGGGAAAAACCTGGTGATCGATTCCCTTGAACTATCCAGGGTATGGATGGTGATGGGTTCAGCAGATTGTACAAGCCTTTCCATACACTCGATAGTATCAGCACTACCGTGTACTTCAATGGGCTCTACACATTAGTAGGAACGTAACAAACCTCTTCACAAACGGTAGAAAAGCGATTAAGGAACTGAACGGTGTGCAGCACGAACTGGTTGAGGAAAGCGACGGTTCTCTTCTGTTGGATGGCCGGGACCTGTATAAAGAGAAGTGTTACATCAGCAGGCGACATATACAGAACAGTCAGTGTGGTGAAAAGCTCTGAGGTGCCCCTATACCAGGAGGGTAGACCTCTGCTAGCCGGGGAATCACAGGCTTCTCCATGCATCCGATCCGCCTGCAGAATGTGTGCGCCTCTATTCACCTCTATGGGGGATTGGCAGGCTCAGCTTCATGTGATGGTTAGAGCCCCATTCTGGAGATCATGGGGGTGGGGGGGGGTCACATTTTTGGGGCTGCACCTGCCAGACATGGATACTCTCCAGATGCCAACAGTCTGCCCTGTGTGCTGGGATGTGCCCCCTTCATACCCACATAGTACAAGTTTATGGAGATGTATAATCATTCTCTTTTATGAATTTATGAGGCCCATACAGCTACTCCCCAGCCTGGCTGATAACAGTGAACAATAGACTGCACTCAGTTACAAACTAAATGCACAGACCAGTCTCCAGAGATGCCCCTGGCCCCGCTCACGCAGTACCCACCTTAGTGAGGTCTATGCCAGAGCCGACTATGGGCAGCCCATCCTCATCCATCACAGACCAGGGTAGATGCTACTGCTACAGAGTATGGGCTCCATCCAGGTGTGACGTCATTACAACCCGCCCCGATCACATGATAGGGGCGTGTCCTAAATGCAGCCCGACGTTTCCAGTCGGAATACATTATTTTGCTAAGTCCACGTGATAGTGGGTGTCTGCGGGTAAGCTCCCCATATGGGTGGGCTGCAGGGGGAGAGCGAAGCCCCCCTTGCATGATTATAGTGGACTGGGGGAAACATGGCCACGCCCACTAACCTGGAAGTTACATTCTATACATACATTCTAGGCTTAACACAGTAACCTGCCGCGGCACATCCGCTTAGTCAGGTGACAGCCTACAGTCAGAGTCATGTGAGCGGTCACGTGTGAGGGGCGGGGCTCCGCCTGCTGCCGGGCTTGCAGCTTTTGCCTGTGACCCGGTGACTGGGGCTGCTGTGAGCGTGTGTGCGTGCGGTTTTATCGCTGCAGTCGAGGTATATCCTGGGACTAGTAGTCCTTTTTTTTTGGCCACTGGTTGGGAAGTAGCCGTTTAATAAAGTCACAGATTTGTTTAAGATTCAGCACATGCTGAGACTTAGGCTTCCACTCCCACACTTTCTCTATGAAGAATTCTATTATAACCCATAATATGTGTAGTTTGCTATGCTGGGACTTTTAGTACTTTTTTTACAGTGTAAGTGGCCGAATACATCAGGTGCAAATTAGTGATGAGTGAGCACTACCATGCTCGGGTGCTCAGTACTCGTATCTAGTGATGAGCGAGCACTACCATGGTCAGGTGCTCAGAACTCGTATATAGTGATGAGCGAGCACTACCATGCTCAGGTGCTCAGAACTCGTATATAGTGATGAGCGAGCACTACCATGCTCGGGTGCTCAGAACTCGTATATAGTGATGAGCGAGCACTACCATGCTCGGGTGCTCAGAACTCGTATATAGTGATGAGCGAGTACTACCATGCTCAGGTGCTCAGTACTCGTATATAGTGATGAGCGAGCACTACCATGCTCAGGTGCTCAGTACTCGTATCTAGTGATGAGCGAGCACTACCATGCTCGGGTGCTCAGAACTCGTATATAGTGATGAGCGAGCACTACCATGCTCGGGTGCTCAGAACTCGTATATAGTGATGAGCGAGCACTACCATGCTCAGGTGCTCAGTACTCGTATCTAGTGATGAGCGAGCACTACCATGCTCAGGTGCTCAGTACTCGTATCTAGTGATGAGCGAGCACTACCATGCTCAGGTGCTCAGTACTCGTATCTAGTGATGAGCGAGCACTACCATGCTCGGGTGCTCAGAACTCGTATATAGTGATGAGCGAGTACTACCATGCTCAGGTGCTCAGTACTCGTATATAGTGATGAGCGAGCACTACCATGCTCAGGTGCTCAGTACTCGTATCTAGTGATGAGCGAGCACTACCATGCTCGGGTGCTCAGAACTCGTATATAGTGATGAGCGAGCACTACCATGCTCAGGTGCTCTGTACTCGTATATAGTGATGAGCGAGCACTACCATGCTCGGGTGCTCAGAACTCGTATATAGTGATGAGCGAGTACTACCATGCTCAGGTGCTCTGTACTCGTATATAGTGATGAGCGAGCACTACCATGCTCGGGTGCTCAGTACTCGTAACTAGTGATGAGCGAGCACTACCATGCTCGGGTGCTCAGTACTCGTATCTAGTGATGAGCGAGCACTACCATGCTCAGGTGTTTAGTACTCGTATCTAGTGATGAGCGAGCACTACCATGCTCGGGTGCTCAGTACTCGTATCTAGTGATGAGCGAGCACTACCATGCTCAGGTGTTTAGTACTCGTATCTAGTGATGAGCGAGCACTACCATGCTCGGGTGCTCAGTACTCGTATCTAGTGATGAGCGAGCACTACCATGCTCAGGTGCTCAGTACTCGTATATAGTGATGAGTGAGCACTACCATGCTCAGGTGCTCAGTACTCGTATATAGTGATGAGTGAGCACTAGTGATGAGCGAGTACTAAAAAGCTCGGGTGCTCGAGGCTCGGGCCGAGCATCCCAAGATACTCGTGTACTCGGCCCGAGCACCGAGCCCAATGTTATCCTATGGGGGACCCGAGTATTATTCTGAAATGACCACCGGCAGCATGTAGAAACCATAAAACTGTAAATTAAAAAAAAAAACGTGCGTGTGTGTGTAAGCGTGCATATATATATACACGCGGAGTGGAGTGCGGGAGGGGCCGTAGCCGAGCGGGGAAGTGTCGGGCTAAAGGCACGGTCATGCTGTGAGGGCCGGCCAATCACTGCAATTCCACAACAGGGCTGTGGCATTGCAGTGGTCTGCCAGCCAATCCCTGCATAAGGGCTGGCTCTAAAAAGAGCGCCAACATGAAGACCACGAGTACAGCACGAGTATCGCGAGATTACTCGGTCCCCGCCGAGTAGCCCGAGTACAGTGATACTCGTGCGAGTACCGAGTAGTAACAAGCATACTCGCTCATCACTAGTGAGCACTATCATGCTCGGGTGCTCAGTACTCGTATATAGTGATGAGCGAGCACTACCATGCTCGGGTGTTCAGTACTCATAACTAGTGATGAGCGAGCACTACCATGCTCAGGTGTTCAGTACTCGTATATAGTGATGAGTGAGCACTATCATGCTCAGGTGCTCAGTACTCGTATATAGTGATGAGTGAGCACTACCATGCTCAGGTGCTCAGTACTCGTAACTAGTGATGAGCGAGCACTACCATGCTCAGATGCTCAGTACTCATAACTAGTGATGAGTGAGCACTACCATGCTCGGGTGCTCAGTACTCAACGACTAATGATGAGTGACCACTACCATGCTCATGTTCTCAGTATTTGTAACTAGTGATGAGTGAGCACTGCCATGCTCGGGTGCTCAGTACTCAACGACTAATGATGAGTGAGCACTACCATGCTCATGTTCTCAGTATTCGTAACTAGTGATGAGTGAGCACTGCCATGCTCGGGTGCTCAGTACTCAACGACTAATGATGAGTGAGCACTACCATGCTCATGTTCTCAGTATTCGTAACTAGTGATGAGTGAGCACTGCCATGCTCAGGTGCTCAGTACTGCACGACTAATGAGGAGTGAGCACTAGTGATGTGTCGGTCGTGAACGATCCGACACAAAGATCCGGCTCTCTGCTGTGACCGACAGGAGCCGGATCACCAGTGTGAGCCACTAAAATATCTAAACGGCTCACCCGTGGCTAATCTCCACCTACTCAGCAATCTAATTGGCCCCTTGTAAGTGGGCAGGGATTTGGCGGCGTTACTATAATCTTAAATATGTGTTCACCTGAGGTGAACACATATTTAATAAGGAGCCGAGAACGAGCTGAAAGAGCCGGCTCTTTTTGGTGAGCGGAGCCATGGGAAACGGATCACCAAAAAGAGCCGGACTGCCAATCACTAGTGAGCACTATCATGCTCGGGTTCTCAGTATTTGTAACTAGTGATGAGTGAGCACTACCATGCTCAGCTGCTCAGTACTCAACGACTAATGATGAGTGACCACTACCATGCTCAGGTGCTCAGTATTCGTAACGACAAGTGATGAGTGAGCACTACCATGCTTGAGTGCTCAATTCTCGTAACAATTAGTAATGAGTGAGCACTACCACACTCGGGTGCTCAGTACTCATAACGACTAGTGATGAGCGAGTACTATAATATTCGTATGCTTGGTATTTGTAATAACTAGTGATGAGTGGGCACTACCGTGCTCGGTACTTGTAACAAGCAGTTGGATGCTCGGATGGGCGCGACTCATATACCGTGTATAATAGAAACCAGTGAGGAATGCAAGCATTTTTCCAGAAGATCAACATTGACTTCTATTATACTTGGCAGATGAGTTGCGCCCATCTAAACGTTCATCTGCTTGTTACAAGTACTGAGCACCTGAGCATGGTAGTGCTCACTCATCACTGATCGTTACGAGTACAGCACACCAAGCATAGTAGTGCTCACTCATAATAAATAATAATAATAAAGTTTATTTATATAGTTCCAACATATTCCGCAGCACTACAATCCGGTGGGGGCTTGTATAGACAAAAACAAAATACATAATTCAACAGCTACAGTAGGAATGAAGGCCCTGCTAGAAAGCTTACAATCTATGGGGAAAAAGGGGGACACAAAAGGTGAAGCACACTTGTAGATCTGGCCGGCCATCATTATGCTAGTTTATTGGTTACATATAAAGATGAATGATCTGGTCTTTAGACAGTAACCTTTTGGGTGCCCTTACGTGCTATTGGTTGTATGTAGGATGTGAGGACAGAAATAGGAGAGAGAAGGTTACTAGTAGCATTTAGAAGGTTGGACAGAGGAGAGTTAGGTTAGTAAGTTATTATGATAAGCTTGTCTGAAGAGATGTTTTTAATGTACGCTTAAAAACTTGGGGCTGGATATTAGTCGCATTCTTTGGGGTAGTACATTCCAGAAAACTGGCGCAGCACGAGAAAAGTCTTGGAGACGGAGGTGTGAGGTTCGTATTATGGAGGATGTTAGTCTAAGATCATTTGCAGAACGAAGGGGGCGGGTAGGATGATAGACAGAGATGAGGGATGAGATATATGGTGGTGCAGAGCTGTGGAGAGCTTTGTGGGTGAGGGATATGAGTTTGTATTGTATTCTGTAACTGATAGGTAGCCAGTGTAGTGACTGGCACAAGGTAGAGGCATCAGTGAAGCGGCTGGACAGGAATATGACCCTGGCTGCTGCATTCAAGATGGATTGGAGAGGGGAGAGTTTGGTCTGAGGGAGACCAATCAATAAAGAGTTGCAGTAATCCAGGCGGGAATGAATAAGAGCGACAGTAAGGGTTTTTGCAGTTTCGAAAGTAAGAAATGGTCGGATTCTGGAAATGTTTTTAAGATGCAGGTGACATGTGCTAGTAAGTGATTGTATATGGGGCATGAAGGAGAGTTCTGAGTCAAATATGACCCCAACACAGCGAGCGTGCCACTTGGGTGTAATAATTAAATCATCGAAGGTAATTGAGATGTCGGGTGTAGGTTGGTTAGTAGAGGGAGGAAACACAAGTTTCACAAGAAACTCAGTTTTGGAGAGATTCAGTTTCAGATAGGAGGACATGCTTTGAGAGACAGCAGACAGACAATCCCTGGTGTTTTGTAACAAAGCAGAGGTGATGATTGGAGATGATGTGTATAATTGGGTGTCATCAGCATAGAAATGGTATTGGAAACCGAATCTGCTGATGGTTTGTCCAATAGGGGTGGTGTATAGAGAGAAGAGGGAGAGGGCCCAAGACTGAGCCTTGAGGAACCCCGAAGGTGAGGGAGAGAGGAGTGGAGTAAGAGCTGGCAAAGGAAACAGTGATGGAGCGGTTGGAGAGATAGAAGGAGAACCAGGCGAGAGTGGTGTCCTTGAGGCCAATAGAGCGGAGCATGGTGAGGAGAAGTTGGTGATCCACAGTGTCAAAAGCAGCTGAGAGATCCAAGAGAAACAATAGGGAATAGTGGCCGTTAGATTTTGCTGTTACTAAATCATTTGAGACTTTAGTGAGGGCCGTTTCGATGGAGTGTAAAGAGCGGAAACCAGATTGAGAGGGATCAAGAAGTGAGTTTCAGATAAATAGCGGATTAGCCGAGCGTGGACCAGCATTCCAGGAGCTTAGAGATAAAGGGAAGATTAGAGACTGGTCTGTAGTTAGCGGCACAGTTCTGATTGAGGGAAGGTTTTTTAAGTAGAGGGGTTATGATGGCATGTTTAAATGATGAAGGAAAGATACCTGATGAAAGAGAGAGGTTAAACATTTTGATTAGATAGATTGTGACAGCTGGGGAGAGAGCTTGAAGGAGATGTGAGGGAATAGGGTCACTGGCGCAGATTGTTAGGCGGGAAGAGGCAAGGAGATGCGTCACTTCTTCTGTGACAGGCTCGAATATTGAAAGTGAGCTTGCGGTGCGGGAGAGGAGGGGATCCAGGCTCTGAGGGGATTTTTCAAAGATTTCTTTGCAGATGTCGTTGATCTTTTGTAAGAAGAAAGTGATCAGATCTTAGGTTGGTGACCGGGGTCTGTGCTTTAGGGCTCAGGAGGAAGTTGAAGGTTTCAAAGAGTCGTTTAGGATTGTTGGCTAGTGAAGTGATGAGAGTGGTAAAGTAAACTTGTTTAGCCAGATGGAGAGCAGAGTTATAGGTTTTGAGCATGAACTTATAGTGGATAAAGTCTTCTGCTGAAAAGGATCTTCTCCACAGACGCTCAGCACACCTAGAACAGCGCTGTAGGAAACTCATCACTACTCGTTACAAGTACTGAGCAACCGAGCATGGTAGTGCTCACTCATCACTAGTCATTACAAGTATTGAGCATCCGGGCATAGTAGTGTTCGCTCATCACTGATCGTTAAGAGTACAGCACACTGAGCATGGCAGTGTCACTCATCACTACTCATTACAAGTACAGAGCAACCGAACATGGTAGTGCTCACTCATCACTACTCATTACAAATAACGAGCAGCCAAGCATGGTAGTGCTCGCTAATCACTAGTCGTTGCAAGTACTGAGCACCCGAGCATGGCAGTGCTCACTCATCACTGATCGTTACGAGTACAGCACACTGAGCATGGCAGTGCTCACTCATCACTACTCGTTACAAGTACAGCACACTGAGCATGGCAGTGCTTACTCATTACTAATCATTACGAAAATTGAGCACCCAAGCATAGTAGTGTTTGGTCATAACTAGTCGTTACAAGTTCTGAGCACCCGAGCATGGCAGTGCTCGCTCATCACTAGTTGTTACAAGTACTGAGCACCTGAGCATGGTTGCTGGTACAGCGCACCTGAGTATGATAGTGCTTGCTCATCACTAATCATTAGGAGTACCGAGCATGGTAAAGCTCGCACATCATTAGTCATTATGAAAACAGCACACCCAAGCATGGTAGTGCTCACTCATCACTAATTAATTTGTAACAAGTACCGAGCATTTGAGCATGGTAGTGCTTAATCATCACTAGTTACAAGTACCGAGCAAGGTAGTGCTTGCTCATCACTAGTCGTAGTGTAGTGGTAGTGCTCGAGTATCACTACATGTTATGAGTACTGAGCACGCAAGCATGGTAGTCCTTGCTCATCAATTGTTACGAGTACCAAGCACGCAACATTGTTGTGCTCATCCATCACTAGTCGTTACGAGTACCGAACGTCGTAACGCTCGCTCATCACTACTCGTTATGAGTACTGAGCACCCGAGCATGGTAGTGCGCGCTCATTAGTAACTGTTATGAGTACCCAGCACCCTAGCATAACAGTGCTCGCTTATCACTAATCGTTACGAGTAAGTACACAGGAACATGGTAGTGTTTGCTCATCACTAGTCGTTTTGAGTACTAAACACATGAACATGGTCATGCCCGCTCATCAATAGTTATGATGAGATATAGGGCTTGTTCGGAGGAGATTTGATTACAGCAGGAGGACCACTTTAATATACTGTAATGACATACATATGGCTGCGTTTATACATGATGGATGCTCAAAAAATATCGCTGAAAATTGTGGGGTTTTTTGTCACACTTGCGGCCAATAAAGGCGGCAACGTGGGAGTGCAGCCTATATTGACAAAAGAATTGGGACATCCCGCAATAATTGAAATTAAGTTTTTCAGTCCCATTGCCACAGGTGTAGAACCTCCCCAGCAATATAGTCTGCCTATACTGACTATTGTGATAGTTCTGAACTCACTGATACCAGAGTGATTCTGTGGTGCGTTTAGAACTGATGAGTAGTTGTCACACTCTTGCTTAATGTTTTAATGTTCTTCTAGTTAACTTTATGTGCCTGACTGCCTTTTTAGAAGGAATGTTGAGATGTCATGAAGTACCTGGAGCCTAATAAATACCACTGATGGTGCCCAGTACAAGAGATGAATGGATCCTATAGGTGAAGACCACCTCATTATGTACTGGTTCCTGCTAAAATAAAAAAGTAATGTATTTCAGGGAAATAAAAAAATGGAAGTTTCGTAAATATGTATTACACCTGCTATAAAATAGGCAGACTTCAAATGTACAGTTTGGTTGCTAAACCTTCCAGTCACCGTGCCAAAATTTGGAGCAAATTGATTGAAGATTACTTCTACTTCTAAAGGTAGGAAACAAACTTATCTTGGCGATTGATAGGAGAGCTAGAGGGGATATAGAGGAGGCTAGTAACTTTTTTTTGATAAGTGTAATTTCACCAGTTTGCTCTTCTTTTATGGAAAGTAGATGATAAGTATGTTTCATTCCGATGCATTTTTTTTTTTAATCTTTGTTGTCAAAGGTCATATTTGGCTGTTAGGTTCTGCTATGGGTACTTTAGCAATAGTAAGTTGCAGGCTCTAGACTAACAATTTAGCATTCATTCAGTAAACTTAATATGCCTAACTATCTTTTTAACAGTAATATTGAATCATGATTTAGGTACCTGGGTTCAAATATGTAATGTTAATGACACCCAGTCCAAGAAATAGGCAAATATCATGTCATTATGATCATCTTTGACCATCCGTAAAACCTGAAAGACACCAATTCACCTCACACCACACATCAAATTTAATCAATACGTTGTCTTTCATTCTCCAGAATGTAGATGAAGTCTTTCTTCATAGAGACACACACCCAGAAAAAGAGAGAGAAGAAATCCGGATCCTCCATAAATAAAATTTCTTGCTTTATTGATCCATAAAATATGGGTTAGGGCGGAATAAAACTATTCAAGTGTGTTTAATATAAGTTGCTTTTGCTTAACCCAGCACCAGTCCATCTGGCAGGCTTGATCCATTCGACCAAGATAGAGGTCATAGTCCTTAGTTCTCCCATAGATTGGGTGTACCGTCCTTTTAGCTACAGTCCGGTCCGTTAAACAGGCACTCAAATTTTTAGGGGCAGAGTCCATCCTGGATTGGGCAAAGTCCTTAGCGAAGGGCTTGCAGCCCTCTCGCGGGTTCAAAGTCCCTCAATGTAGCAAGGGGTGCGCAAATAAACAAGGGAAAGGGATAAAATATCTTCCTTCAGCTATCTGTGGCTAAAACAGGCAGGAATCCTGGATATGCAGGTCTTTGACTTGCTGACTTGTGGCTTGTTACAATCTTTAAAGCTGCTCAGCTGGTGCATCAGGCCCCACACTGCCTCCTCAGTATCCGACTCCACTCCTCTTTGTGTAGCGGGTCGTCGACCAGCTGTGTTCCAACCCAGGTCTCCCTTTCCTCTATTATCTGCATATACATGGCCAATTGAGCTCCATGGGCCACATATTTTGGATGTCCGGATTGGCTGTTATTCCCGGCAGTGCTGAGATCATAACCTCCTCCAGGGAACCATGGGGACTCAAGGTAGTCTCCCTGTTGACACTCCTCACATGAGCCTCTGGGCTTGGTGGTGTCAAGGCCCTAGGAACAGATGCCTCTCGCCGGGGCTGTACTACCGTTGACCATTCTCCAGACTCTGGTCTCATTCTGGTGACTGCTACCACTAGCCAATCTTGCGAATGCAACGGAGAGAACTGTCGTTGACGTACTCTTCATGCCACATATACATATACAGTATAAGGCTATGTGCCCACGTTGCGTTCTGTCCCTGCAGACATTTCTGCAGCGATTTGAACAGCACACGTGCGCTTCAAATCGCTGCAGAAACACTGCGTACTGAAAAGCCGATTTCATGTGCTCTGGATACAGCCCCTCCCATAGATAGAGCGGGGGCTGCATGCAAAATGCACGAAAGAAGTAACATGTTGCTTTTTAGAATGCAGCGATTTGGCAGCATGCAAATCGCTGCGTTCTAAAATGCAACGTGCATATGGATTATGCACAATCTTCATAGCTTGTGCTGTGGACGCAGGACCCATGCAGTTACGCTGCAGTGCAGATCGCAGCATAACTGCATGCAATACGCACACGCACAGAGCCGATCTGTGTTCCTAGAGACCTGCATATTATGCCCTCTCTAGGGAAAAGTTAGTTGAAAGACTAATTTTAGCTATATTCACATCAGTTTTAAAATGAATAAAAGTAAGATAATAAATACAGCTCAAATAATGGAATTAGAAACCATTCCAAATTATTTATTCATTAAAAAAAAATAAAAGCATAAAAACAGCATAAAATATCCAGAAATGTTGGACGGACATAATTTACTAAAACACATACAGTAAAGGTTGTATCTCTGCTAACAAAGCAGATAGTGCAAATTGTGTTCGGCTCTTATTGACTTGTAAAGTCATGATTAAATAAATCTTCATTCTATAACACTGGAACGGAGCAATTGTCAAAAATCATCATGGATTTCTATCGACAGTTTCACAGTTACACCCTGCAGGAGAAGCATAAAAATAATTATTAAGACCAGTGCATCATGTTACAAAAAGCAGATGCACTAAAGATACAGTATATCTGCACAATTACAGTGCATCCTAAACATTTTGTTGATAGTCACACCAATGTATAAGCTACAGTATGTGTTCATAGACTTTAAATAACAAATATACACCGTGTGCAGAATTATTAGGCGAGTTGTATTTTAGAGGGGTTTTTTTATTATTGATCAAGAACTATGTTCTCAATCAACCCAAAAGACTCCTAAATAGCAAAGCTTAATATTTTTGGAAGTTGGAGTGGGGTGTTTTTTAGATTTGGCTATCTTAGGAGGATATTTGTTTGTGCAGGTAACTATTACTGTTCAGAATTAATAGGCAACTTAATTAAAAACAAATATATTCCCATCTCACTTGTTTATTTTCACCAGGCAAACCAATATAACTGCACAAAATTTAGAAATAAACATTTCTGACATGCAAAAACAAAACCCAAAAAATTAGTGACCAATGTAGCCACCTTTCTTTATAATGACACTCAACAGCCTACCATCCATAGATTCTGTCAGTTGCTTGATCTGTTTACGATCAACATTGCGTGCAGCAGCCTCCCAGATACTGTTCCGAGAAGAGTACTGTTTTCCCTCCCTGTAGATCTTAAATTTTATGAGGGACCACAGGTTTTCAATGGGGTTCAGATCAGGTGAACAAGGGGCCCATGTCATTATTTTTTCATCTTTTAGACCTTTACTGGCCAGCCACGCTGTGGAGTAGTTGGATGCATGTGATGGAGCATTGTCCTGCATGAAAATCATGTTTTTCTTGAACGATACCGACTTCTTCTTGTACCACTGCTTGAAGAAGTTGTCTTCCAGAAATTGGCAGTAGGTCTGGGAGTTGATCTTCACTCCATCTTCAACCTGAAAAGGTCCCACAAGTTCATCTTTGATGATACCAGCACATACCAGTACCCCACCTCCACCTTGCTGGCATCTGAGTCGGAGTGGAGCTCTCTGCCCTTTACTGATCCAGCCTCTGGCCCATCCATCTGGCCCATCAAGAGTCACTCTCATTTCATCAGTCCATAAAACCTTTGAAAAATCAGTCATGATATTTCTTGGCCCAGTCTTGACTTTTTATCTTATGTTTCTTGTTCAAAGGTGGTCGTTTTTCACTCTTCCTTACCTTAGCCATGTCCCTGAGTATGGCACACCTTGTGCTTTTTGATACTCCAGTAATGTTTCAGCTCTGAAATATGACCAAACTAGTGGCAAATGGCATCTTGGCAGCTTCACGCTTGATTTTCCTCAATTCATGGGTAATTATTTTGCGCCTTTTTTGCCCAACACGCTTCTTGCGACCGTGTTGGCTATTTGCCATGAAATGCTTGATTGTTCGGTGATCACGCTTCAAAAGTTTGGCAATTTCAAGACTGCTGCATCCCTCTGCAAGACATCTCACAATTTTGGACTTTTCAGAGCCCGTCAAATCTCTCTTCTGACCTATCATGACAAAATGACAAAGGAAAGGAAGTTGCCTAATAATTAAGCACACCTTATATAGGGTGTTGATGTCATTACACTACACCCCTCCTCATTACAGAGATGCACATCACCTGATTTACTTAATTGGTAGTTGGCTCTCAAACCTATGCAGCTTGGAGTAGGACAACATGTATAAAAAGTATCATGTGATCAAAATACTCATTTGCCTAATAATTCTGCACACAGTGTATATCAAATGGCGTCCTCTAGGCCCCATTCAGATGTCCTTGATTTTTCTGGTATGCAAAAAATTGTCTGAGTTTCATCAGTGTTTTGTTTCCAAGTTTCATCAGTGTTTGATTTTCACACATGAAAAATTAATAAGTTTCAAACCATCTCCGATTCATTGCAGTATTAGTCACCATCCGCCCATGGATAGCGTACTGATGACATTCATGTGTAGCTGTCTGTGTTACTAGCACTGGCTATGGCGGGAGTATACGTCATTTTTTTTAAAAAATATTTATTTTTACACTACCATATAGAAAACTGACTGCAACCAATCACAGATGTGGACACAGGGTGGGAGGGCATGTATAGCAGTTTGCAACCAATCACAGACACTGGCACAGAGCGTGGGCAGGGGAAGCAGTGAATATTGATGAAGCTTAATAAGCAGGTCCGGAAGAGAGTCAGACTGCAGTGTGATCCCCTGTGAAGCACAGTATGTATAACTATCCTGCTCTTACTACCATTTAACGTCCATTTGTTGTCCCATAGTGCTTAGTATGGCCATTGTACAGCCCAGAACTTCTCATCCTCATTGCCTTGTTTGGGATTCGTTGTCCGGGGTCAAGTTCAGCTACCGAATCAGATTTTTTTAGTCCATGCTGGTTCAGTGAACCCAAATATCCATGGGCTCGCTCATCACTAATTATAATGAGTATGGGCTCTATCCAAGAAAGAATGAGGTCATATGTACCATATTTTGTCTAAGATCTTCAACTGAACTACAATGCAAAGTGGACTGCACTTTTCTTTATAACAGTAATACAGTATACATAATATAATGAATATTGTTTTTTTTTTTTAAATAGTAGTCTATGGGGGAGGTATACCTGTAAGGGCTGAGGTATGCAATTGAAACCAGACGTTTACATACACTATCTAAAAAGACATATACATGTTTTTCTATTTGAGACCCACTTCCCTGATCTATATTTAGCACTTTATGTGTATGGTGTTACTTTTAGGTTGGCTTTTGGTTATATGGCATGGGTCTGATGATCACATGGTGCAGCCAATCTATACTATAGGGTCACCTACACAGTGATGTACTGCAGTTAGTTAAATAGAATGGGATTATAACTATTGCTGTACTTTGGATATTGTGCCATATTTACCATTGTCTTACTATATGGTGGATGGAGAGAGTTATGACGCACCTACTGCCTACCTTGCACTTTTGCTCCTCTGTTTGTATCTTGTATTGTCTTTTCTGTAGTTTTCTGATTAATAAACTTTTGTAATACTTTGAAAATATCTGTGACTATGTTGATTGTTTGTTTGACCTGTTACTCAGTATCTTCTATGGGATATATTATTCCCTGGAGTTGGTCAGTACCTATAATATCATTTATGGCCTTTTTCGGAGTCTGATTATAATCCAACTAGACTGTATCCGGCCTTGCTCATTAAATTTCCATTGAGTGAGGATACAATCTAGTCAACTTGCTCCCAGTGAATGTGAGGATTCACAAGTCTGCAGTCACATAGACTTGTAGTTTAAGACTGGACAACACCTTTAAAGTTTAGTCATGCAATAGTGAAAGCCAAGGCTCATATGTCTACAGCTACAGGGAATCACTGCAACATGAGATGTGATTCAGTTGTTGCTTTTTGAGAAAACAAAAGCTGTAAGCCACATTGTGACAATCACAAAAAATACCATGGGGAAAATCTAAAGTTGCGAAACAAAAAGCTTTAATTTTAAAATTTTACTTATGCCTAAGTCAAGTGTCCATTTTTCTTTGGAACAGAATAAAACTCACCCAAAAAGAGGAACTCCACTGAGCGGACACTGCAATACTAATGTGAAAGTCCAGCAGTCGGAAACCTATCTAAAAATCCAAGGTTTTATTGATAGAAAAAATTCAAACATCATAGAAATGCATACCCACCACCAAAGAGGTTCAAAACAGTGAAAATGAGTAGCAATCATGTTTCGGACGCAAGTCCTAAATTATTGCAAATCAATGTTTTCAACATGTTTGGTGGCGACCATGCGTTTCCACGATGTTTAATTTTTTTTTTTTTATCAATAAAACCTTGGATTATTAGAGAAGTCTCCAGTCTTGGACTGTCACTCTTTTCATTTTTTTTCCTTCTATGTGAAAACAATGGACTGATTTTCATCAGTGTTTTTGATCTGATCTTCATCAGTGATTGGTCAGTGTGTCTGTTTTTATCATATCATATCAATACGCATAAATAGCCTGGGTCTCAGCTTCCCATACACGGTAAGTTTTTTAACTGCATGAGAGGACACACACAAGCTAGGGACCCCAACGTAGAGAAATACTTTGGCGTAGTGTTGGGGCTCTATTGCATTGATCAATTCAGTAGCTAAATTTCTCTTGATTCATATGCTCATGGCAGTAATGCAGATTCCATTTTTCACATTTTCACTCTTCATATAGCTATTGGATTTTTCAAGTCAGTATTCACACAGCAGTTTCTGCTATTACATGTATTCCCCTTGCATAGTCACTGGTGTGCATACCTTATCTCCCCATAGTGATGTTTTTTTAGTTTTTTTGCACCCAGTTCAGACTTAGAATGGTGTTCCAAACGTTATTCGTTATTGTTAGTAGTTTTTCGTTTGTGAACCCTCCCCACCACACCTATTGCCAATCCACATCATACGCATAAATAGCCTGGGTCTCAGCTTCCCATACACGGTAAGTTTTTTAACTGCATGAGAGGACACACACAAGCTAGGGACCCCAACGTAGAGAAATACTTTGGCGTAGTGTTGGGGCTCTATTGCATTGATCAATTCAGTAGCTAAATTTCTCTTGATTCATATGTTCATGGCAGTAATGCAGGTTCCATTTTTCACATTTTCACTCTTACATACAGCTATTGAATTTTTCATGTCAGTATTCACACAGCAGTTTCTGCTATTTCATGTATTCCCCTTACATAGTCACTGGTGTGCATACCTTATCTCCCCATAGTGATGTTTTTTTAGGTTTTTTGCACCCAGTTCAGACTTAGAATGGTGTTCCAAACGTTATTCGTTATTGTTTTTATCATCAGTGATTTTTTTTGTATGCGAAAATAAGAAAAAATATCAAAGCGTCTCCAACCCATTTTGATTTAAAAAAGAGCGCACAGATTGCGTATAGATTTCATCCATGTGCTCTCCAGGATCATTACAGACCGTTAGACCTGTATAGCTGATTTTGATCTATGATTCCATTGAAAAGCAGACATATCGTTGTGATTTTTTTTGGACATGCTGTCAGCAAAAAAAGGAAATGTGAACAGCACCATTGTCCATTATGGCCATGTTTTCTAGCTATAAAAAAGTGAGCACATGTAAGTGAAAAACTGTCCTCTGAAAAAACCCTTAATCTGCAGTGTAAAATGCAGGCCTTTCTTTATAATGCAGAGCACTAGGAAAAAAATTAAAGCCCCTAAAGGGTAAGCACACAATCTCTTCATTCCCACGGTGGAACTGCAAAGGATTTCCTAGGTGAAGACACTTCTGGAAACAACAGACAGTCTTTTCCTGAAGCGACTTCACTGGTGGATTGTGACGAGTCCACCACAGGCTTTATTTCATATTAATACAAATTGTGAATCCGGCATTCAAAGTTCATGAGATAAACGTAAATTTATTTACAGGTGTAGTAATTGTGTGACAATCTATGATGTTTTGGTCCAGTCTACCTTCTTCAGATTTATACTATACACACAAGAAGCCTGTGTCCTGAGAATACCTGTAAAAAAGCGCTGGTGCAACAATATCCCTAATGTTCTGGGGTTCTCAAGACACGGGCTTAATGTGTGTACAAATTTGAAGAAGTAAACTTGACCGAAACGTCATCGATTGTCATAAAATTACTATGCCTGTAAATAAATTTACATTCATGTCATGAACTTTGAGTGCCGGATTCACAATTTCAATCACTAATGGAGTTGGACCCTATCCGAGCACCAACGCTAAAGACCAGACGTATCATATTTCCTATTCAGAGTTTATTTCATATTGTTATGTTTAACTACAAAGAGTGAGTGGCTTTCAAATGAAGTCTCGTGAATAGAGATGACCGGACTTGTTGAAGTTCGGTTCAGCGGGTTCAGATGGACTTTAGATAAAAAAAATGTTGGGACCCGGACTTGACCTGAACCCCAATGGGGCAGTTCAGGTCTCCGCCCACATGCAGCCAGCCATAAACAGAACACTTCCAGGTGAGGGAGGGCAGAATTTTTCAATTTTTTTGGGAAGGGGGGGGTGTACACACTACATCCGATAACGATGTTGTTACCCCCAGTGTGACCCATTCAGACACTGCAATCACATCACTACCATATAAACACCACATTGTGTTTTGATGCGTTTTTTTTTTAAAATGCAGATTTGGTGCATGAATATGGTGTATAATTTCAGCACCAAATCTGCATCTCTTGGTGGAAACCCCCCCCGCAGTTTTCTTCCAGGAGATGCAGATCTGTGAACTCCGTTCACTTGAGATGAGGTGACTGACTTCAATGAGGACACCTGAGGTCTTGTTTACCTGTGGGAAGCTCCAGCTGTGACTACAAATAAACTGAGTGACGTCACAGCTGAGGATCAGTCAGTCTCTACCTGAAGCCACAGCATGCGAGCATGTTCTGTGCCCGCACGTTGTTACTTCAGTAGGTGTGTTGCAAAGCCGGGATCGGCGTGGGACCTCGTGTGGATTACATCGGACCGGGGTATTTGGTGTTAATAAAGGGGTGAAAGAAGGTGGTTTTTTGTACTTAATTTCAAATAAAGGATTTTTTCAGTGTTTGTGTTTATTTATTTTAACTTACCGATTAGTAATGGGGTTCTCATAGATGCCTCCCATCACTAATCAAGGGCTTAGTGCAGCTGTGAGCTGCCATTAACCCCTTATATTACCCCGATTACCACCACAACGGGGCAATCGGGATGAGCCAGGTAAAGTGCCAGGATTGTCGCATCTGATGGATGCGACAATTTTGGGTGGCTGCAGGCTGCTGTTTTTAGGCTGGGGAGGCAAAATAATTATAGGTCTACCCAGCCTGAGAATACCAACCCCAAGCATATCAAAATTGGGGCAACCGCAGGCCGTTTTAAGAAACGCCACATTGGGTCCTTCTTATTTTGATACAGTCAGGATAACCACACTGCTGAGGGCTGCAGCCTGTAGCTGAATGCTTTATCTGTGCTGGGTATCATAACATGGGGGGACCATACGCCAATATATTTACTTTTTTATTTATTTTTACACAACCATAGAAATGCCCACAGCGTCTGTGATTCCTAGCAGTCAGATACGCTGTCACACAGGGCTGGGGCGCAGTCTGATTGCAACCAATCACAGACGTCGGGACTGCTGGTGGGCGGGGGAAGCAATGAATATGTATGAAGGTAATGAGCAGCCCTGGAAGTAGCGTTACAGCCACGCGGGAGACTCGGTAAGTATAATGTGCCTGCTCTAATCCCTCTAGCCCTTTCTACCACCATTTTAAAGAGCATGATTCGCGTCCCCAAAAACCTATATGGGAATCGACGTCCGGCCCGATATCCGTAATTAGTTCCGGTCCCCAACCGGGTTTTTTATAGTTCTTTTATCATATGCTAATGAGGTCAGTGACTAGTCATAAGGGTTTTACTTCCCTCGACTAGTCCGCCCTCTTAGCATGGTAGCACGCCCACAGGGGCATACTAACATGCTATTCAATGCAGTATCACCAGCAGTGATGCGCATACGTGTTTACGCGGTGGAAGCTGAATTCCCCGTACTTCCGGTCATGCGCAGTTTGAAGTCGGGTTTACACGTCCTGGCTGCAGACAGGTCTACTGCACATGACCGGAAGTGCGGGGCATTCAGCTTCAGCATTCACCGTGGACACAGGTACGCGCATCACCACTGGTGACGCTGCATTGATAGCATATTAGTACGCCTCTGTGGGCGTGGTATCATGCTAAGAGGGTGGACTAGTCAGGGGAAGTAACACCCTTACGACTAGTTGCTGGCCTCATTAGCATATGATAAGAGAGCTTTAGAAATCCTTTTTCTAAAGATCTCTTTATCTATGCTACTATAGTTGGAGACAATCAACAAAAAATCCAAAATGGTCACATTAATCACAGACTGCACTAAGTGGTCAACATTTCTAACCCAAGGGATCAACCACAATAAGATTGAAAAAGAGTGACAAAAGGTCCAACTAGATCAATTAAAATTAAAATTTTATTGCAAAAATACATTTAGAATAGATACAACAATAAGGTGCTTCAAGGATGGTAATAAAACACTAGGGACAATTGGACAAGCGGCAGGATTATAATATGACAACCTATGAATATAGATCTTGTTATAATAAAGCCAGGTGGATAACAACAATTCACACCATATAATCATGAATTATATCCTTCACAGAGTAGGTATATACCATATTTTTCAGACTATAAGACGCACCGGACCATAAGACGCACCCTGGTTTTAGAGGAGGAAATTAGGAAAATAAAATTTTAAGGAAAAAATGTGGTCATGACACATGACATGTTATGGGGCGAGGATCTGCTGCTGACACTGTTATGGGGGTAATGTCCCCAAATTCTCTACTAAGTTACCCCATCCTGGTAATGATCCTCCTGCCTTGTATATACAGTATATGTCCCTCATCCTGGTATAGCTCACATCCTGCTATATACCGTCATCCTGGCATATGGCCCCATCCTGGTGTATGCCCCCATCCTGCTGTATACGTTCCCATCCTGCTCATATACCCCCATCCTGCTATATGGCCGCATCCTGTGGCACATCAAAAAAAATAAACGTTCATACTCGCGTTACCTCAATCCCTGCAACATCGCTCCTCCTCTGTCTGTGCCAGCAGCAGCGCCACTAACCTGTGTGGAGTCAGCCACGATCCCTGCAGCATCGCGATGCCCTCCTGTCTCTGCCGGCCGCGGCTGCGTGTGGACACGTGCGCACCGCTAGTCTCCACACAGCCGCCGCCGGCACAGACAGGAGGAAATCGCGATGCTGCAGGGATCGTGGCCGGTGAGTATACTGATTCACTGCACCCCGCACTGATGAAGATGCGTGGGGGGCAGTGAATACAGCAGCACATGATCACTCCAGGCTGTAGTTGCCAGGGGTGATCACGCGGGCTGACCGTTTATCCCTCACCCATCATCCCGCCCACCTGTCAGTGCCGGCTTCAGCGCTGAGAGATGATGGGCGTGCATATTAAATGAGCGGGTCCACATGGTTACGGCAGGCGCTGCTACAGCCTGCTCGTGCCGCCGATGTCCCGTTCCACCCTCATTCCCTGCAGCCCTACATTCAGACTATAAGACGCACCCCCCACTTTTCCCCAACATTGGGGTGGCGGGGGGGGGGGGTGCGTCTTATAGTCCGAAAAATATGGATGTGACAACAGTATGTAATGCAATGATATGAATAATTCAAGGTGATTGAAGCAAAAAATATCAGCCAAATGGCAGTAAGCAACAAAGTCTGCAGTTACCAAAGGAAAGGAGCATATATCCTGTACCTGGTATGTATGGAATCCTGGTGCCACATCCCATCCCAACCTCGACATGTGTTTCGCCCAAAGCGTCCTCAGGGGGGTCTTTTTCAACCTTATTGTGGTTGATCCCTTGGGTTAGAGGCTGCATCTCATCTATTCATTTGTGGGACATGAGCGCTTTGCGCGCTAGCTCCGCCCACAGATGTACTTCAATGCACGTGCATGCAGCATTGAGCAGTAAACGCTGGATGCGAGTGCGTGTTTAAAGCGCCGACAGCCAAGAAAGTGCGACTGCCGTCCGCAGAACTGGGCCGTACAACTAGTCACTGCCCCCCTGACGACGCTGAGCGGGCCCCAGCCCTTGCGCTGACGCCTGCCCTGGTTCCACTCCTGGTTTTGGGTTTCAAATACGGAGGTAAAAAACTTCCCAAATACTCAACGTGTGCATGTGGACTAATGGGACACCACTGCTGTAACTAGTCAGGTCATAACATTTCTTTAGATATTTTCCATCATCAACTGTGACTGGTATTATGGAGGGGGTTCGGAACCACAGCAGCTCAGCGATAACGTGGAGTGGCGAGGTGCAGAAAATTCTCTGCTGACACATTAACTGTGGGGTGCAAACCTGGCAATAACAGCACTGGGAACTGCACCAGGAGTTTGATTACATAGGTTTCCATGGCAGATCAGCTGCATACAAGCCTGACACCACCAAGACTTGGATGGAGTGGTATAAAGCAAGCCGCCACTGGAGCAGTGTAGACATACAGAAGGTGAGATAAGTATTGAACAAATCACCTATTTTGTAAGTAAATATATTTCTAAAGGTGCCATTGACATGAATTTCTCACCAGATATCAGTAACAACCCATCTAATCCACACAGACAAGGAAATCAAATCATAGACGCTCCTAGATTTAGCCGGCGCACTACATGACCCGGCATGTATAAAGACGCCAGATCATGAGTGGTGCCACCATTTTGCTCTGACTAGCCCAGGGACAGTACGCTGCTTGAGAAAGGGAGAGCGTTACGTTACTCCTCATACCCTATTGCATACTCATAAAAAAAAGGCTTTGTGTAGCCACTATGAAAACAGGCTCAGGTTCGATACTCTATTAGGCCCGTTTCACACGTCAGTGAAAAACACTGACGTTTTTCACTGGCGTGTAAAACACGCACATGTCCCTGCGTGTGCCGTGATTCACGGCACACGTGGGTTGTCTAAGTGCAATCCGGGCTCCGTTCTCCGTGGCCCGTGATTGCACTTAGAAATCAACTCACCTGCGCCCGCTCCCGCTGTCCATGGTGCTGATCGCTCCCGCGATGCAGCATCAGGCCGGCGCTGACCCCTGCAGCAGCTGCTTCCGGGTCGGCTGTGTCGTGCATCATTAATATGCGCGACAGTAATCAGCCGGCTTAGAAGCAGCAGGCTGCACGGGCTGCAGAGAGTGCGGCTGAAGCCGAGTGAGTAAAAATGTTTATTATTTTAAATGCACGTTTTTTTCTGGCACGTATTTCACGGACCACACCACTGCGTGGTCCGTGGGACATCAGTGATGCCAGAAAAAAATGGACATGTCTCCGTGCAGCAATCACGCACACGCGGGTACGCCGCACGGAGACACGTGCAGTGAAAAATCACTGACGTGTGAGCAGACCCATTCATTATAATGGGTCTGCGTATGTCAGTGATTCTGGTACGTTTAAAAAAAAAAAGCACAAACGTACCAGAATCACTGACGTGTGAAAGGGGCCTAAGGCTGCTTTCACACATCAGTTTTTTGCCATCAGGCACAATCCGGCAAAAACATGAAAAAACAGATCCGGCGTCTGTTGCCGCCGGATCAGTTCTTTCCCCATAGACTTTCATTAGCGCCGGATTGCGCCGGATGGCCTTGCGTTTCATCCGTTTTTTGCCGGATCCGGCAAAATGTACTTGTCCAGTAGCCGGATGAAACGCTGAAGTGAACGTTTTTGTGTCCGGCAAAAAAAAAGGATGGCGCTGTACGGCATGTTTTATAATGGAAGCCTGTGGACGCCGGATCCGGCGTAATGCGACAAAAAACAGATCCGGCCGTTGGATCAGTTTGTTTTTTTTTAACTGAGCATGCTCAGTATCACACCGGATCTGTCAAAAAACTAAAGGAACTGATGGAAAAAAACTGATGCAACTGATTCGTTTTTTCTCCGTATCCGTCGCATCAGTTTTTTCGCCGGATTGTGCCTGATGCCAAAAAACTGATGTGTGAAAGCAGCCTAAACAGGCTTAGTGGGGATACTCTAAGAAAAAAAAAAATGCTCTTTGTGGGCATACTATAATAAAAAAAAAAAAAAAGGCTTAGTGGAGGAACTTTGAAAAAAAAGCCTGTGTGGTGGTACTCTGAAAACCGAACGGAAGTAAGGATGGCATATTGCTCATGTAGCAGGGTTCCAGCAGGGTGACCACCCAGAAATCAGCACTGGTAACATCCAGGCAACTCGCCAGTCATTGCACAGTCACTGCCAGTAATACTCGATGGGAGACATGCGCCAAAACGCATTCTGCCTCAGGCCCAGCTGCCACTACATTTAATCAGTGGGCAGTTAGGGAGATATAACATCCCTGCCAGTGCCTACTGGTCCACATATCGATGGTTATGTAGTCCTTACCACTGACTGTGTTGCGCACTGGACAACTAATTTTGTCCACAACATGTGCAGGCCGGGCAGGGAAGGCCTGCTTGTAATAGTAGTGGCTGGGAACCACATACTGTGAGACAAACACTTACCTGGGGCCTTGCAGGCCTTCTAGGTTACTTGTTTTCAATGGTTGATTTCTATGGTTGCGCGTTCTAGGGTTAAAGGTCAGGATTTTTGAAATGCTGTACTTCAGGACCAGGGTTTGTGGGAGGGTAGCGGGTACTTCCTTTTTCTCTCCAGTGTTTGGGAGATGAACAGCTGAACGCTTCCATGAGACAGTGAGTGAGCAGAGAGCCAAGGTGGCCCTGTTGCTCAGGAGGGGGAGGAAGAGGTAGAGAATGCAGCAGAAGAGGGAGCAGGAGGCGCCTCAGATCTTTCCTGGTTTTTCAGGCATGCACTCCACTGCAGCTCATGCTTTGCATTCACATACCTTGTCATGCAGTTAATGCTCAGGTTAAGAACATTTATGCCTAGCTTCAGTTTCTGTCAGCACAATGTGCAAACCACCTGTGTCTTGCAGTCAGCACATTGCCAGAACAAATTTCACACCAGGAAGCTCCTTTGAGATGATTATGGTGTGCTCAGTTCATCGGCACAGTGGGCAGTAGCAGCCGATGTACTGGCTAAGGGCCGACATATGTGCTTTCGCACCCTGATCCCTCTTTTGCTGTGCAGCTGGTGCAGCGTAACCCACCACCTTTTCCTCCGAACTATGCACGTCACTCAGACGGCCTTGACTACATGTGGGGTCTAGGACCTCATCATTCCTCACATCATATTCCACCCACTCCTCACCTCTGCCCTTCCCCCACAGAACCTGGTGCAGAGTACCCCCACAGAACCTGGTGCAGAGTACCCCCACAGAACCTGGTGCAGAGTAACCCCACAGAGCCGGTTTTCTGAGAATGCAAAGAGAGGAGCAGCACTGTCCCTCAATCAAACTGTCCTATCCCTAGTCAGAACAAAATGGCAGCGGTTAATACAGACCAGGTTACGTAGTGCACCAGCCAATCACAGCCATGCCATTACTCAGCATGGATGCGATGGTTGCTTAAGTGGCCAGATCCGAAAAGCTACGACTGCAAACTGACTTCTGTGAGTGAATATATGCTTCGGTGCCTGCTTAATGACCGCAGAGTTGCCCGGATTGTTACCAGTGCTGATTACTGGGTGGCCACCCTGATGGATCCCCGCTACAAGGACAACATGCCATCCTTACTTCCATCACTAGAGCTTGATTGGAAAATGCAGGAATACAAGTGCACACTGGTAGAAATACTAATGGTGACGTTCCCAGCTTACAGTGGAAGCACAAGGCAGAGGAGGAGAAAGTCTAGTTTAGTTTCATAGTTTAAGATGACCACACTTCTAATGTCCACCGAACATTTAGAATTGGATCATTCTGTGAGAAAAGAATTTAACAGCACATGTCCTGTTTATTAAAAATTATGTGCTACAGAGAACCCTTTTTTAAGCAAGCTTAAAAATCCTTTCACCCAGTAAATAAGCATTTTACTCATTTTTTGGGCGATTGCCAGCCTATCCACATTTGCCGATAATCGAGCAGTGTCATTGGTTGAGTTCCAAATCTTTGTGTTCCCTGGTTAGTTCATTGGCGTGACAATTTAAGTTTTAATCTAAACAGAGATAAGTAAAAATTAAGTTAACAGCAGGCCTGCGACCCAGCCTTACCCTCCCCAAATTCATTAGGCATATCTATACCTATGATGAGTGCATGCATTTATTGTCTGGAGACCCTTCTCTTTTTGTAGGTTGTGTTAGTTATAAACAGCCACCCTACCGTAAATATATATCATATAGTCCACTATAGATTGACTTATGATATGTTGTCAGAAATTAAATACACATTTGCATTTTTGAATAATTTACTATTCTTTAAAGGGAATCTGTCAGCAGGCTTTTGCTATGTAATCTGTGGACAACGTGTAGTAGAAGTTAAAACACTGCATTCAGTGATGTGTCACTTATTAGGCTGTGTGCTATTTACTTATATTCAAGGTTTTATCACTATATTATTGCCCTGTAATGTAAGGTGTTAAGCACCTGCTAGACGGACCATCTGGCTTCCTCTGATAAGTAGTTCACTGTCAATAGACATTATGGTACGGGTGGGGTTCCCTTTTTCAGCTCTGCTTCATTTAAAGGTAATCTGTCACCAGATTTTTGCTCCCCGTATGAGAGCAGCATAATGTAGAGAGAGAGACCCTGATTCTTGCGATGTGTCACTTACTGAGCTGTTTGCTGTGATTTTGATAAAATCAATGTTTTCTCTGCTGCAGATCTAGCAGTTATACAGAGCTCATGAATATGCTGGACTACCTGACAGCACGCCAAGTAGTCCTCTAATGATAATCTACTGCTGATTATTCAGTGATTTTATCAAAACTACATCAGGATCTCTGCTCCTACATTATACTGCTCTCAGATTAGGTGGCAAAGTATGGTGACAGATTTCCTTTAAGAACTCTGATTCTGTCACAATTGCTATACCCAGTAATCTAAGTGATACTTTGTTGGAATCGGGGTCTCTGTCTCTAAGTTATGCTGCTCTAAAGATGAGGTAGTAAAAATCTGTTGACAGATTCCCTTTAAAGGTATAAAGAAACAAACAAGTCTTTGAAAGGACAATTTATTCAGAAACGGTAACATTTAGAGCAATAACAATGCTGCTTTTTTATTTCAATTTAACTCTATTTTATCCGGATTTAGAATATATAAAAGTATACCGCAAAATGAAAATCCCACTTGTCCTGTTAAAAACAAGAATATACAGAGCATGTGCAAAAAATATCAACCTTTAAATAAAAGCTAGTACATCTGTAAAGTTTCCTGTGGTTCTTCAGCCATAAAACAGCTTAGTCCATAAGGGAATATTACATTTCGGTAAGCCAAAAGAAAAGCTTGCGGTATCCTCCAACAACACAGAGAGGTAAGGACCGGTGCCAGCTAAGTCCCGAACTCACAGGGGCTGAACCAATGAGGATGGGCTGAAAGATAAAAGTGTATATGGTAAATATCTACACTACTGACTACTCTCCATGTGAACAGCAGATCCAAATGAATGTGAATATACTGCGTCAGGCAGGTGGCATCATGATAAACTTGTATCGGTTGAATATGTTTATCAGTTTAAAAAGAGAACGGTAAACTCTACTTTAATAAATAGTACTAGGAACTATAAGAACTTTATAATAGCAGCTTAATTTGATAAGATATATACTTTCTCCACTTATGAGCCACTTCTCCCTCTACCACCAGAGGTCATCATTCACTCTGAAAAAAACAGTTTAACTTCTAGCCTTGTGATGGACTGCCAGCACAGTGAGGTGTCAGGTTACACCGCCTATTACAATCTATGGACAGGTGAGCAGAGGAGAGAGGAGCAGGGACAGAAAACAAGCTGAGGGAAACACAGAAATATTGCACTGAGCTTTTACCACTCCCTATAACTGGATTTAAATGTTCATAAGGTCAGCAGTGATGTATGATTTCCTCCATGTTGTTGCTTTGGTCTGCTAAGGAAGGAAGAGCAGGATTCCCTCTCTTGTGCTATGTTGTATATCAGACATCACAGCATCTGGTCTCCATTCACCAGCTGAGTGCGCAAATTAAGAGTTAGAGCACACAGAGGGAAAACTGGTGAAAAGATGCTAGTCATAACAAGAAATAAGGTTATTCTTCTTGTATACATGCAAGACAGGTTCTTCTGAACAGTTACCACATAATATTAAGGAGAAATAGTCTGGAAGGCAATTTTTGTGTTTCAAATTTCAAGCACTGAAGCCTTATTTCTTCTAATGAATAAAAAGGAAGAGACTTATGAGAGTACCAGGGACCATTAGAAGTTTCTGACCACTGAGACCCTAAAGCTGGGTTCACACATAGCGACAACGCCGTCGCTGTTACGTCACCATTTTCTGTGACACAACGACCTTGTAAGTCGCTGGCTGTTATGATCGCTGCTTAGCTGTCAAACACAGCAGACGCAGCAGCGATCATAACGACACGCGTCGCTGTGCTACACTGCTTAGCGCTGGCTCCCTGCACTCCTAGCTACAGTACACAATCGGGTTAATTACCCAATGTGTACTGCAGCTACATGTGCAGAGAGCAGGGAGCCGCGCACACTGCTTAGCGCTGGCTCCCTGCACTCCTAGATACAGTACACATCGGGTTAATTACCCGATGTGTACTGCAGCTACATGTGCAGAGAGCAGGGAGCTGGCACTGGCAGCGTGAGAGTGGCGGACGCTGGTAACGAAGGTAAATATCGGGTAACCAGGGAAAGGTCTTCCCTTGGTTACCCAATGTTTACCCTGGTTACAGCTTACCGCAGCTGCCAGATGCCGGCTCCTGCTCCCTGCTCGCTTCATTTCGTCGCTCTCTCACTGTCACACACAGCGATGTGTGCGTCACAGCGGGAGCGTGACGACCAAAAAATGAAGCTGGACATTCAGCAACGACCGGCGACCTCACAGCAGGGGCCAGCTCGTTGCTGGATGTCACACACAGCGACAGCGACGGAACGTCGCTGCAACGTCACAGAAAATGGTGACGTAGCAGCGACGTCGTTGTCGCTGTGTGTGACACCACCTTAATAAGTCAGACAGTCTGTCTTATTGTAAGGACAGACCATCAATGATTAGAAAATGACTTTATGGTTCTGATGAAGAAGCCAGATAATGCCCTATTGTGCTCGTTTGTCTCCCACAGTCTTTTCTCTGGGAAACATGGCAGACATTTTTACAAGAGGACTGTAAAGGCCCAGTCACACACAACGACTTACCAGCGATGCCGAAAACTATGCGACTTGATAGGGATCGCAGGTAAGTTGCTGGGAGGTCGCTGGTGAGATGTCACACAGTCAGACCTTACCAACGATGCAGGAACAATACAGGTCGCAGTAGCGACCTGTATAATGATGTCTGCAGTCACTGTGACCCTGTCACACAGTGTCAAACACAGCGATGTGTCCTGCCCAGCAGGACATCGCCTTTGAAGGAAATGGCCTGGACCATTCTGCAACGACTAGAGATCTCACAGCAGGGGCCTGATCGCTGGTAGGTGTCACACATAACGAGATCGCTAACGCATCACCAAAATGGTGACTCAGCTGCGATCTCAGCTGCGATCTCGTTATGTGTGACAGTACCTTAAGTGCACTTTGCCGAAGGCGTGGTATGTTATCATAATCACAGACGATTATTCCTAAACAGAACCCGATATTTCCCACATCTGTGACGGTCCTGCTATTTGGGACTATACAAAGTTCTCAATGGCCTCAGGGTATTGGCAAAGCTGCAAAAAATAATTGCAGAAGTGAGAATAAGTTTTCTCTTATGATATGGTTATCAGGCTTTAGATTTACTGGTAGCAACACAAAATAAAGGAATGCTGAACTAAATGGCTCCTTACATAAGAGGAAGGCAGCACATTAGCACACCACCAAATGTAGAGAAACAATTACAGTGCTGGCCAAAAGTCTTGGCACCCCTGCAATTCTGTCAGATAGTACTCAGTTTCTTCTTGAAAATGATTGCAATCACAAATTCTTTGGTATTATTATCTTCATTTATTTTGCTTGCAATGAAAAAACACAAAAGAGAATGAAACAAAAATCAAGTCATTTATCATTTCACACAAAACTCCAAAAATGGGCCAAACAAAAGTATTGGCACCCTTAGCCTAATACTTGGTTGCACAAGCTTTTGCCAAAATAACTGAACAACCACTTCTGGTAACCATCAATGAGTTTCTTACAATGCTCGGCTGGAATTTTAGACCAATCTTCTTTGGCAAACTGCTCCAGGTCCCTGAGATTTGAAGGGTGCCTTCTCCAAACTGCCATTTTGAGATCTCTCCACAGGTGTTCTATGGGATTCAGGTCTGGACTCATTGCTGGTCACTTTAGTAGTCTCCAGTGCTTTCTATCAAACCATTTTCTAGTGCTTTTTGAAGTGTGTTTTAGGTCATTGTCCTGCTGGAAGACCCATGACCTCTGAGGAAGACCCAGCTTTCTCACACTGGGCCCTACATTATGCTGCAAAATTTGTTGGTAGTCTTCAGACTTCATAATGCCATGCACACGGTCAAGCAGTCCAGTGCCAGAGGCAGCAAAGCAACCCCAAAACATGAGGGAACCTCCGCCATGTTTGACTGTAGGGACCGTGTTCTTTTCTTTGAATGCCTTTTTTTTTCCTGTAAACTCTATGTTGATGACTTTTCACCAAATAGCTCTACTTTTGTTTCATCTGACCAGAGAACATTCTTCCAAAACTTTTTAGGCTTTCTCAGGTAAGTTTTGGCAAACTCCAGCCTGGCTTTTTTATGTCTCAGGGGTAAAAAGTGGGGTCTTCTTGGGTATCCTGCCATACAGACCATTTTCATTCAGACGCCGACGGATAGTACGGGTTGACACTGTTGTACCCTCGGACTGCAGGACAGCTTGAACTTGTTTGGATGTTAGTCGAGGTTCTTTATCCACCATCCTCACAATCTTGTGTTGAAGTCTCTCGTCAATTTTTCTTTTCCTTCCACATCTAGGGAGGTTAGCCACAGTGCCATGGGCTTTAAACTTCTTGATGACACTGCGCACCGTAGACACAGGAATTCAGGTCTTTGGAGATGGACTTGTAGCCTTGAGATTGCTCATGCTTCCTCACAATTTAGATTCTCAAATCCTCAGACAGTTCTTTTGTCTTCTTTCTTTTCTCCATGCTCAATGTGGTACACACAAGGACACAGGACAGAGGTTGAGTCAACTTTAATCCATGTCAACTGGCTGCAAGTGTGATTCAGTTATTGCTAACACCTGTTAGGTGCCACAGGTAAGTTCCAGGTGCTGTTAATTACACAAATTAGAGAAGCATCACATGATTTTTCAAACAGTGCCAATACTTTTGTCCACCCTCTTTTTTATGTTTGGTGTGGAATTATATCCAATTTGGCTTTATGACAATTTTTTTTTTCTTCATTGAAGACAAATTAAGTGAAGATAATAATACCAAAGAATTTGTGATTGCAATCATTTTCAGGAAGAAACTGAGTATTCTCTCACAGAATTGCAGGGGTGCCAATACTTTTGGCCAGCACTGTATATTCCTATCCATAGCATTAGTGTGAGATTGTCTTACATGTGGGTGCCCTAAGTGGTGGATAAGAAGTTGAGTGTTCATCTTTCCCGGACATCCAGTTGTTGCAAATAGGTTTTCATTACATTTAGACCACCTACAAGAAGATAAAAAAAGAAAAAAGTGATAAATGCAGGACTCAATGTTATAGTCTGCAAAGGTACAATATTACCTTTTCATTCCAGAGATGAAAGGTTGTTCTGTTGTTTTTTACATTACGAGCATTTTTAAGATAAAACAGTTTTACTGGCAAAACGTTTTTGGTATTTTATCATATGTTTATTTTGAAGGTTTTTTTTTTTTTTACTTATTCCCATGGGAATTTAAAGGGAACCTGTCACCAGATTTGGCGACTATAAGCTGTGGCCACCACCAGTGGGCTCTTATATACAGCAATAAATTCACAAAATTTCCCAGTACAAAATTTTATTATGACAAAATCATTAAAATTACACGTAACTGTGCAGGAAGCAAAAATACACTAAAACATATGTAGACAAACAGTGCAATCCTTCGTTTATAATATGCAAAAGGTTCAGCTTATCAATTCATATGAATTCAATAGTATAGGGAAAAAATCCACCCTTTTAAATCCAGCCTTCCATCATATAGACTCCAATAACTGTAACAACTAATATTAGACAGATAGATAAAAAAATATATACATATATTGGTTATAGAGTAGTCTCAGATATACTCCAGAAGGCAGGGTTGAACAGAAAACCGTATTTACACCATAACAGCAGTATTCAAGAGGACATAAGATGTATACATTATTATTATTATTATAGCGCCATTTATTCCATGGCGCTTTACAGTGAAAGAGGGTATACGTACAACAATCATTAACAGTATAAAACAGACTGGTATAGGAGGAGAGAGGACCCTGCCCACGAGGGCTCACAGTCTACAGGGAATGGGTGATGGTACAATAGGTAGGGACAGAGCTGGTTGCGCAGTGGTGTACTGGACTGAGGGTTATATATTATTTGTAAGGAAATCCACAATAATCAATACTTAGGTTCATATGTTATAGAAAGTCCTTTACATATATTGTGTATACACTAGGCGAAAACCCCTATAATCCAGAATTCAGCATCTCTGTGGAAATCTCCACCATTGATAGTCCACTTGCTGTATGGACAAAATCCTCTTTATGAGAGAATAGACAATAATTGCCCGCCTCATTCTAACATGCTGTATATAAGAGCCAGGCCACTGTGTAGAACGTAAAAATCCTGTTATAATACTCACCTAAGGGGCGGTGCAGTGCAGACCGGTCGGATGGGTGTCTCTGTTCTCTGTTACAATGCCTCCTCTTTCGGCCATCTTTGTCCTCCTTCTTCTGAAGCCTGGGTGCATGATATGTCCTACGTCATCCACACTAGCCGCCATTGAGGTCCTGTGCAGGCGCACTACAATACTTTGATTTGCCCTGCTCAAGTCAAAGTGCGCCTGTGCAGGACCTCATTGCCGGCGAGTGTGTATGACGTAGAACGCGTCATGCACCCAGGCTTCAGAAGAAGGAGGACAAAGATTGAGGAGGAAAAGAATCCAGCTCTTGAACATCCGATTTACTTCTTTAATATTTCAAGTGAATTGCATTATAAACGGATCAATAACGCATGAGTAACATATCCATCTACACGTATCAAGTGCACATGCTTATCAAGAGAACTATACTAAATTTCCAACTGGAGGTATTAATAAATAATATTCTTATTGCACCTACTTTATTGGGATACGATCTTGGAGATGGGAATACCCCTTTAATTTCTCCATCTTTTCCATTGTCTGTCAGTGTATATTGGACTGTACTTGGATGACATCTGAGTGCAGTCTGATGATTTCCACACACCAAGAGTTGTATGGGTGTGTGTCATCCGATGATAGGATGCACTTGCACCATGCTGCAATTTTGTTTCTCAAACCGAATCGGTATGAGGGAAAAAAAAAGCACAAAGTCGGCACTGCCCAACAGTATAACATTGGGACTAGTGATATCTAAGAAATCATCAGATACCACTTGGCCATGTTATACATTCGTGTGAGCAAGCCCTAAGGGTCTTGCATCTCTATGCAGAATGCAAGACCCTTCTACTTGTCATTTCATCATACGTGAGTGTACAAATAGGTTCTGAGTCCTATGGTGAATCATGTTCCATCAGCTCTCCGGATGTTGTCACACAGTTTTTCTTAATTTTTACTGCTTTTTGGTTAACAACATGTATGCAAAATACTGACCAAATCAATGCTGTGTAAAAATACCACAAAAGGTAGCAAGTCCACAGACCTGCACTCTTGCAATCAGATGAGAACACAGTTATATGCACAATGGTGACAATTTACAAAAACAAAGAAATAAAACAGACTATTCAATAATGAACACAGTGTCAGATTGTGTAAAACCTAATGAAATGTCATGTGTGGGATTACAGGTGTAAATCAAGCAAAATCTGAGACACATCCTAGAAATAAAAAAAAATGTCATACTGTGCCACACTTCTAATGAGTTCTGCACACTAAATATTACATCTAGAGCATTGGTATTGTCTGAAATCTGAATCTTTACCTTAATATGATACAAAAAAAATATCTGACCCTTATATTGTAGCTGCACTAAATGTCACGACTTATTACACGTTTTTATGTCTCTGGTAGTCAAATGATGATGATACTCCTAGTTAAAAAGCTCTACTGGTTCACGATCAGAATGTTATGATCATTGTGTGTGACGCGCCCCAGGTGTCTGGGGGGGGGGGGGGGGGGGGGGGGAGAGGTAACTCGTCACCCGGCCGGTGTAGGTTTGGGATAGTACAGCGGCCTGGCCCCCGATTCTGTGACCCCGGCGGTGTCAATAATAGGGGGGATGGGGATGTGGAGAAGGTCTTCATGACGCCACCTATGGTGTGTGGCCAGTATTAGCCGCCACTGAGGGAGGTCTTCTCTGGGGCGGATGACAACACAGCTCGGATGGTACAGCTCTCTACAGGCAGAGCTCAGGCCCCAGGGAGGATGTTGGGAGTAGTTGCCTATGGTGCAGGGGTGTAATGATGGGAGCGCCGACAGTGATGGGACGCAACGGAGCTTGCAGTCCAAGTTCTTTACTCACTGAGATGACACCACCTTTAGAGTACCGTGCTTTGCTGTTATGGGCTCCAGCCGATCCCGGATAGTTCAGAAGTCAAGGCCGGTGTTTCCTTTCAACTAAAAAACTCCTTAGTCCGACGTAGTCCACAGGTAGAGCAATGTCAGCTCTGCTTCATCACTCTGTGCAGATCGAGAAGCAGGCTGACAGTGAGGGGATGATTCAGTTAACAGGACCTTCGATGACATCATAACCTCCACCCCAGCTCCTGCGCCGTGGAACGGGTCACTGGTGCCTGCTGCACTCCCCGTGGACCTTGGGATCCCCCTTCTTCCTAAGGACCCAGGTCGAGCCTCCAGCTCCGGACCGCGGGCCCCTTTCTATTCTTGTGACTTCTTACTGACGTCTGTTCCTTAGTCCGACCTGGCGTGGACCCCCGCCTGGTGCTACCTGAATTGTGTGTGAGATGGCTAATACTTCCCTTGAAGGTGCCCCGACTCTTGAATTGCTGAACTAGTGGCAAGAGGTCCCATACGTCATGATGGCCACACCCCTGGCACCTACCCTAGCCCAGTCCCAGTGAAAGAGTTCCCGCGTTATGTGTTGAATGTATGATGGTGGTTTACCGGTGATGACCTTCTCCATATCCGGGATGAATACTGCACCCCGGTTGAGGTGCAGTACCAGGTGGCACCTGAAGTCACAGGGGCACCACATGTGCAATGTTGCATATAGTGGATCTGCAGCTCGGTCATAGTCACTGTTTCTACAATTCTGCTAGCTTGCATTACATTTCCTCCTCCTGCTTTAGATCAGTGCTGAGCATAGAACTTATTTAAGAAGCAAGCTTCCTAATACAGACACAATATCAACTTGCAATTCCCAGTTTAGGTATGTTATCGTACCTGTAACCCCTCCCATTCTGTGTTTATATAGCTATCCCTCTCAGTAAGAAGAAAGTGAAGGGCTGCACCATTTGGTCCTCATTCAGACATCTGTGATTCATGGATATGTTATATCAATGCTTTTCTCATGTAGTAAACATATGCACTAGGCTATATGGCTGTTCACATGTCCATGTTTTTTATGGATCATGTCTGCAAAAAAAAAAAATAATTCTGCGAGATCACAGTTTTTGATAAAAGTCTTAGATCAAAATTACCCCAAAAAGTCTATGGGTCTGTGCAAAAGCGCATGGCTGGCATCAATGTACAGTCCATGTGCAGTAGTGCGGTCCCAGATTAATGTTGCAATGGGCAGGATACTTTGCAGTATTATTTTACGAGAAAACTACAGATGAAATTCTAAAACAAGGACGAAACTGATGAAAACCCGATCCAAAACATTGAGGAAACTCAATTTTTTTTGTGTACCAGTCACTGACAACTGAGTGAGGTTTTAGGTCTATTCCTACTCTGCCAAGTGAGTGAAGCGTACAGCATTAAAGTGAATGAACACCATTGTAAGATTATTTTTTAGGTCATAAAATTAAGATTTTTGGTACTCACCGTAAAATGTCTTTCTCATGTCTTCATTGGGGAGCACAATAACTATGGAATAGTCTGCTGCCACCTGGAGGCTAACACTATTACGTACATCCTAAATGAAAAATCGCTCTGTCCTCACTGACTATATATTGCCTGCTAGCATGTGGCCTCCTCAGTTTAGTGAGAAAGCAGTAGGAGAAGCCAAAAAATTAAAGCATGAAAGGAAATTACTCCAACTAAACCCAAAGAGAAAACTAAAGTCAATGCATGCTCGAACGGGTGACCAGGGGTGGGGTGGGAGTTGTGTGCCCAATGAAGACTACGGTATGAGCAATGAAGACTATGAGAAAGATTTTATGGCGAGTACTAAAAATCTTAATTTCTCAGTTGCTTCATTAGGGGGCATTGTAATCACGGGAAGTCCCAAAGCTGTTCCGGGCGTGGGAATGAAAACCAAATATATCATTACTACAGAAGTATTCCGCTCGTGCTCAAGCTACCAGCTGGGCAATTTCTGTCTGTAGTATCTTCCTGGCAAAACTTGAGTCTGCAGAAGCAAAGGTGTGGGTCCTGTAAAATGTAGAAAAAGTATACACCTATGACCATGTAGTTGGTCTACATAGTCCCATAACAAATGTCTGGTGAAGAACAGCTGAGGTAGCTCTTACAGTTCAAGCACAGTCTTCCCTAACCCTGAATATAGAAGCACTAGTACCTGGCCTATAAGCGTTGCTAATGGCTGATTAATAATCGAGCAATGGTGGGGTAGCAGCCTAGAAGCGGTTAGACCTCTGCCAGAGCATAACAGGATGACCCACAAGACATCCGAACACAACTGTAAGAGACTGGTAGAGCTGCAGAGCAAGAACTATATCAGACTGTGAGAGAATATCTCAAGGAGATGAGGCGAAGTAACTAAGGGAAGGAAAGCAAGCCCCTCTTTAAAGTGAAAAGGCGGAGAACTCCACTAAGGTGAAATGAATGAGTCAAACACCGAAACATACTGTCCTGGAGAAGGACAAGAGAAAAAAACTTACTACATAGCCGAACTGGAGAGATCTCTTTGAGCAGCACAAAAAATGGGGAGAAACATAGGGCAGCAGGACTCTATAGAGCCATTACAAATACTGGGGAATAATACAAAGGCTGCGACTCTTCCCTGCCCAGACAGGCAGTCCTGACTCCTGGACTCTAACATAAACTCATGCACAAATTAAAAAGGAGGCTATTGCCATACGAGCGCTGCCTATAGATTCCCAGCTGTGTTAAATTAAATGTCAGAAAAGGGTTTTTTAAGGCCCCTGTTCCATAATCCTAGTCTGACAAACCTAATCTGAAAAGCCAAGAGCCTTCCGGACTACGAACCCGACAGTCCTGCCGGTGAACAAAATGATCAAAATAAATATTCAGTCCAAAGTGGGAAAAGAGAATCCTGCCCTAGTAAAGAAAGAACAAGATTCCTCTGGAATGTGGAAGAGCCCAGATGCCTGTCCTGACCACTCACCTACTGGGTGAAGCTATAGTGTAGGCAGTAGGCTTCTACTCAAAGGTGTAAAATTTACAAACACCCTGGAAGTCGATTGTCTGAATGACTTGTAACAACATTAACACTTAAATGAGACAGAGACAGCCAGAGCACCCATAGGAGGTGCAAAGAACTAGGATAAGGTAGAGACCAGGACAGCAAAGAGATTAAATCAAGTACTGAACTAACCGCCTCAAAGGGAGGCCTCAATAGACACTCAATGCAACTAAAAAGTAGCACCCTACTCAGGAAGCATCAATTCTAGAGTATCCTAATCAATCATCCCATGCTGCCAAGCAAAAAATATTTGCTGGTAAGACAGTAACCCCGGCCACTAGAATTAGAGGAAATATTCCAACTAAAAACTGTACTCAATCAAAGGCAGCCATCCTCCTTTAGCGGAAAAGCTTGAGCAGGGATACTTGCACTACTAAAGGGATGCCCTAAGCTGTGAGGTCTCTTTCGGAGACAAAAATACTGTCTGGAACTTGAGGAAATGCACAGAAGACCTGCAATGCTACCAAACAAAAAGGTTTTTGTTCTCAATTCTAGGTTAATAATACCCACCTACAGAGATCCGTTCACCTGAAATACTCCCTGCCGAGGGATTTAAATTAGCTGGACAGACACACCAAGGATGAGGCTAAAGTACCCCCTGGTCCATGTGTGCAAGCTGACCTACCAAGTAGTCTTCACTAGACGGTGGCTCATCCTCGACAGTCGTCCAGGTGCCAACTGGATTGCCTGTATATTCAGCCATACAAAAGGCCTCGCTTGTGCTAATGGCTATTGAGGAAAAAATGGTCAGAATAATGCCTGTGCAACATGCCAAATTTGCAGTCTCAGTTAGCTTGAGACTCCTCATTTAAGAGGCATCTGCCCTGGAAAGTAGTCAAGGTCCCCTCAGGATTGATAACAAGCTACGTTCAGCTGTGGAGTCTGAGACCAGTGGTCTAACTCATCAAGGGAAAGGATCAGAGCACTGGAATCTTGCTTAATTGAACCAGATATCGTAAGTGAAAAGAGCATCGCCTAGTCCACTTCCATGCCGTGTAGCTTGCATGTGCGATATGACCTAAAAATGAGAGAAGACACTGGTTTAAAAAGGTCAGACTCACTCTGAGGACAGTGAAGTTCACTTGCACGTCCCTACTGGAGGGAGCTCAGCCTGATAATCCGATCCCTCACGACCTTGATTCAAGGTAGTGACTGGAATTACGCACAGCAAAGAAAAGCACCCAAAGTATAATTTAATTGAACCCCTTCATGACCTCGCCACTTTCCTTATTTTTTTTTTCATTTTTCCTCCTTCCAAGAGCTATAACTTTTTATTTTTCCATCAATATAGCCATATGAGGCTTGTTTTTCACAGGATGAGTTGTACTTTTGAATGAAACCATTCATTTTAAACATCAAACCATTCATTTTAAACTGAAAAATATTGTGGTGAAATTGCAAAAAAGTGCAATTCTACAATTATTTATTTTTTTTTTTTTTTTTAACCATGCTCAATATTTGGAAAAACTGATCAGACAATATGATTTTCCACGTGAGTACGAGTACATAGATACTAAACATGTAAAGTGTGTTTTTTTTTATTTAAGTGGTTAAAAATATTGCGAAATTTGTAAATTATTTATAGCTTGTGTCACCATTTTCCGAGAAACGTAACTAAGCGTGCGAGCATACATCAAACGTAGGGAGACAATCTTTGATGTTAGAGGGGTTAAACAATGTTACAGAATAGTATAATGCATGGTACCAACCAAACTAAGGAGGGACTCCTAGAGCTGGGCCAACCCGACACGCTTTTAAATCTGACGCACAAATGGTCATGCTGCATGCAGAGGGAAAGACACCTCTTCATTCCCAGGCCGCAGGGTTGCCCGGGCCAGCAATCAGCAGAGGAGGAGGATGGTACCAGCAGAGGAATACGCTAAGGCTTAGTCCGAGGGAAACCGGACCTTGCATGAGATGCAAGCATACTAGGAAACCAAAGAAGGCTGGATAGCCGAAAGTGCACAGTTTTCTCTGGACTCTGACCTTATGAGAGACAAAGTAGGCACAGAAACTACTAAGAAAACTAAATGGTGACAAAAGTAAGGGGTAGCCGCTGGGACAGTCCAACAACAAACAGCTTACCTGGTCCAAGGATCACTAAGATCTGAAAACACTGTGTGGCCCCAACAGGATTTTGACAGGAGGTGCCAAGGCCAGCCGATGCATGGAGAAAGCCAAGGAATGATGAAAGAACCATCCTGGGTGAATACCCATGGAAAATGGTTCTACCCTTATCACAGTAAGAGGAAGAGGCAAAGCCAGCAGCGGGAAGGGCGGGGGTTGTGGCATGTGACTCAATTGCCCACTCGGATTGGTCAGAGGGAGGGCACATGTTGGTCCCACTAACTGGCCTGCAGATAGGACCAAAAATTGATCATAAAGAATAATACAGAGTATGAACAGTGCAAGGCCACGCCCAACTTTGATATCGTCAATACTGCCAGTGTTCGGAGCATACACAAGCTACATGATTAAAAAACATACACCCCAACAACACCCTTAACGGCATGAAAATGAGTCCTTCCTCACTCACTTTCCCCCCCAATCCATGACCTAGGGGCCAACAGGGAGAGGAGGGTACGGAAGGAGAGGAGAGAGAGGGCACTGATGAAAACACTGAAGTAAGCAGGGCTAAAACAAGGTGAACAGAGTACCTGCTAGGAATCAGACACTGCAAAATGAGATGCTGCCATGCCAAAAAAACAACACTGGGAAGCCAGCACAATGCAGGGCTGCAGAAAGGGACCTACTTAACTCATCCGTCTTGAAGAAGCTTGATCCTGTGGCTAGAAGTTGGGAGGTCCGGACTCCATACTCTGCTCCATGGCTAAAAGACCACCACCCTTGTACCTGATCACTGACTGTGTCAAGGTCTAGATATACAGGTGCGAGAGGATAGAGTCTAAACAATTACAACCTGTACTCTCCGCCGCTGCGTGGGTAAAACAGTACACAATTACACCCTGTTACACTCTAAGCAATCCATCTCAAAAAGAAAAAAAGAGAAATGGTTAACGCCAATCGTGGCCTCTAAAGGCCTTAGACTCAGACCTCAGCTGCCTCCAACTGTCACTACAAAAAACGGAGGAGGCCTGATGCTACCAGGCAAGGTATAGTATGCTAGGAAGGAGTCAATTTTCATTTAGGATGTAATAATAGTGTCAGCCTCCAGGTGGCAGCAGAGAATCCCATGGTTACTGTATTCCTCCAATGAAGCGACAAAGAAAATTAATTTATGTTCTATGATGCAGGCCCTAAGATCTTTAAACAGGTAGACTTTGATAAAAGAACTGTATACTTTACCAGAAGAACTCTGCACTTACTAGTTAATTACCAACAAATCTATGGACATAGAATGCAACCATGACAGACACCATTAGCAAAAAATCAAATCAAATCAGGTCATCTTCAACATTTATTGCTAGTTTCAGTTGCTTATGTATGTAGGAAAGGGGATAAGTGAACATACTTGAAGCACCGTGCTCTGTCGGCATGTACAGGCTTATTATC
Organism: Anomaloglossus baeobatrachus; assembly: GCF_048569485.1. NCBI lineage: Eukaryota > Metazoa > Chordata > Amphibia > Anura > Aromobatidae > Anomaloglossus > Anomaloglossus baeobatrachus. Next base: position 226,575,569 of record NC_134356.1, read on the forward strand.
TTGAGGGTAGCTAAAATAAATAAAATAAATTTGTTAATACTATTTTTAATAAAATAATCACATTTATTTTAGTTCATAATGCAGCCTTACTAGAATTGATGGGGTGGCAAACTTTGAAGATTGGCTTTTTCATGTACGGTATATTACTAGAATATGCTATCACTTGCAGACTATTTTAATAGGGCTGTGAAGCGATTTCTTTAACATCAAGATGCCAGAAAACCCCTTTAATAAATAGGGTAACCTGCTGATTTTCCCTACAGCTAGCTGATTGCAGAGGATTCTGCTTCTAGAACCTTCAGCAATCAGACTGATTTCTTTGAAGACTACACAAAGACCATTGAAATAGGATAGTGTAACTACTAGGACAACTCCTTCTGATTCCACTTTTTTCTCCCAATTAGAATAAAAGACCCTGTACTCCCCTCCCATTCTGGTGCCATTCTAGCATTGTCGGTAGTCGAGGTTCGGGGCTCTCGGACATGATGTGATGTCAAGTGAGCCCTGCATCCAATCACTGCTGGCTTCTCTCTCACCATCTCAGGACCAAATGATATCATTAACAGGATGTGACGCTGCTGCTGCCACTGACTTCCTGTTGATCACTAATTTGTCCAGAAGGCATGGAGAGAGAAGTCGGCGGTGACTGGATGTGGGGCTCGCAGGACTTCACAATGTTACATGATCCCTGAACCATTATTACAGCCAGTGCTGGAACGTCGCCAAAATGGGAGGAGAGTATAGGGTCTTGTATTTTAAAAGGTGGGGGAACAAGTGGAATCAGAATGGGGTGTCCTAGTAGTGGACAACCCCTTTAAGTGAACTGGTCATCAGGACATTGCAACCCTAACTAATGGCATTTTAGTAAAAAAGAGAATTTTGTTTACTTACCGTAAATGCTTTTTCTTATAGTTCCGTCTTGGGAGACCCAGACCTTGGGTGTTTAGCTTCTGCCTCCGGAGGACACACAAAGTACTACACCTAAAAGTGTAGCTCCTCCCTCTGAGCCTATACACCCCCTGGTGAGCCAGTCACAGCCAGTTTAGTGCAAAAGCTGAAGGAGAATAGCCACCCACAAGTAGAACAGAGCAAGAGCCGGAACAACCGGAGACTCTGTCCACGACAACAGCCGGTGAAAACACGCGGAACAAGGAAATTGCCAACAGGCAACAGGGAGGGTGCTGGGTCTCCCAAGACGGAACTATAAGAAAAAGAATTTACGGTAAGTAAACAAAATTCTCTTTTTCTCCCTGGGTGGGAAATAAACAGAAAAACTAAGAAGTAGGCAGAACCTAACTTCACAAATGGGCGACAGCCGCCTGAAGGATGCGTCTGCCCAAGCTCGCATCTGCCGAAGCATGAGCATGCACTTGGTAGTGCTTCGAGAAGGTATGCAGGCTAGCCCAGGTGGCAGCCTGACAGACTTGTTGAGCCGTAGCCTGGTGCCTAAAAGCCCAAGAGGCACCGACAGCTCTGGTCGAGTGTGCTTTGATCCCCGGCGGGGGAGGCGCCTGCGTACTCTGGTAGGCGTCCGAGATGGTCGACCTAATCCAACGGGCTAAGGTCGGCTTAGAAGCAGGGAGGCCCTTGCGCCGACCTGTGGTTAGCACAAAAAGAGAGGTGCACCGCCTAAGCGCAGCGGTGCGAGACACAGATCCGGAGAGCACGCACCAGATCTAGAGTATGTAGAGCTTTTTCAAAGCGATGAACAGGGGCCGGACAGAAGGAAGGTAAGGTAATGTCCTGGTTAAGGTGGAAAGGAGAGACCACCTTAGGAAGGAAGTCCGGAGTCGGACGGAGAACCACCTTGTCTTGATGAAAGACTAAAAAAGGTGACTCCGAGGAGAGCGCAGCCAAATCAGAGACTCTCCTGAGAGAAGTTATGGCAACCAGAAAGGCCACTTTCTGTGAAAGACGGTACAAAGAAACCTCCCTAAGAGGCTCAAAGGGGGGTTTCTGCAAGACCGTGAGAACCAAGTTAAGGTCCCAGGGGTCCAAGGGCCGCCGGTAAGGCGGAATGATGTGAGACGCGCCCTGCATGAAGGTGCGGACCTGAGCCAGCCGAGCGAGACGCCGCTGGAACAGAACTGACAGAGCCGAAACTTGTCCCTTGAGAGAGAGTTGAGGGACAGTCCTAGCTGCAGACCGGACTGTTGAAAAGACAGAAGGGTCGGCAAGGAAAATGGCCAAGGAGGATGGCCGGTAGAGCGACACCAGGACAGGAAAATTTTCCAAGTCCTGTGATAGATCTTCGAGGAGGAAGACTTACGGGCCCGAGTCATAGTGGAGATGACTTCAGGGGGAATACCAGAAGCCGTCAAAATCCAGGACTCAAGAGCCACGCCGTCAATTTGAGAGCCGCAGAATTCGGGCGGAAAAACGGACCTTGTGAGAGTAGGTCTGGACGGTCCGGGAGATGCCACGGTATCTCTACGGACAGTTGGAGCAGGTCCGGATACCAAGCTCACCTGGGCCAGTCCGGTGCAATGAGGATGACTCGACGACCCTCCATTCTGATCTTGCGCAGGACTCTGGGCAAGAGAGCTAGAGGGGGAAACACGTAGGACAGACAAAACTGGGACCAGTCCTGAACCAGAGCGTCCGCGGCAAAGGCCTGAGGATCGTGGCAGCGAGCCATGTAAACAGGAACTTTGTTGTTGTGACGGGATGCCATTAGGTCCACGTCCGGAGTGCCCCATTTGCGGCAGATCGACTGAAATACTGCCAGGTGCAGGGACCACTCGCCACCGTCCACGCTTTGACGGCTGAGATAATCTGCCTCCCAGTTGTCCACGCCTGGGATGTGGACTGCGGATATGGTGGACCTGGAGTCCTCCGCCCATTGAAGAATGCGTTGTACCTCCATCATTGCCAGGCGGCTGCGTGTCCCGCCTTGATGGTTGATGTAGGCAACCGCTGTCGCGTTGTCTGACTGGACTCGAATGTGCCTGCCAGCCAGCAGGTGGTGAAATGCTAGGAGAGCTAGAAGCACGGCTCTGGTTTCCAGCACATTGATTGAAAGGGCTGACTCGGACGGAGTCCAAGTGCCCGGTGCTCTGTGGTGGAGACATACCGCTCCCCAGCCGGATAGACTGGCATCCGTGGTGAGAATCACCCAGGACGGTACCAGGAAGGAGCGCCCTTGGGACAGGGAGAGGGGCCGAAGCCAGCACTGAAGAGAGCTCTTGGTCCGTGGCGACAGAGCCACTGACTTGTGTAAGGAGGAAGGCCGCTTGTCCCAACAGCGGAGAATGTCCAGCTGCAGGGGGCGCAGATGGAACTGGGCAAAGGGAACAGCCTCCATGGACGCCACCATTTGACCCAGCACCTGCATCAGACGCCTGAGGATATAACGGCAGGGCCTCAGGAGAGAGCGCACCGCCAACCGGAGTGACAGCTGTTTGTCTAAGGGCAACTTCACAAGTGCCGGCAGAGTCTCGAACTGCATCCCTAGGTACGTGAGACTCTGGGTCGGAGTCAGAGTGGATTTGGGAAGATTGACAAGCTACCCGAATTGGGTTAGAGTGGCGAGAGTGAGCGAGACACTCCGCTGACAGTCTGCGCTGGATGGAGCCTTGACTAGAAGGTCGTCCAGGTAGGAGAGCAATGCCAACCCCTGGAGGTGCAGAACTGCAATCACTGCTGCCATGACCTTGGTGAATACCCGAGGTGCCGTGGCTAACCCGAAGGGGAGAGCCACGAATTGGAAATGATCTTCTCCTATTGCAAAGCGTAGCCAACGCTGGTGTGAAACTGCAATTGGCACATGTAGATAGGCATCTCTGATGTCAATGGACGCCAGGAAATCCCCTTGGGTCATTGAGGCAATGACTGATCGCAGAGACCCCAATGCGAAAGTGCCGCACCCGAACATGCTTGTTGAGAAGCTTGAGATCCAGGATGGGCCGTAAGGTACCGTCCTTTTTGGGAACCAGGAAGAGGTTGGAGTAAAAACCTCTGAACCGTTCTCGGGCGGGAACTGGTACAATTACTCCGTTGGCCTGCAAGGCTGCCACGGCCTGTGAGAAGGCGGCGGCCTTGGAGCAGGGGGTAGTTGAGAGAAAAATCTGTTTGGCGGGCTGGAAGAGAATTCTATCCTGTAGCCGTGAGAAATGATATCTCTCACCCACTGATCGGAGACCTGTTGAAACCAAGCGTCGCCAAAGTGGCAGAGCCTTCCACCGACTAAGTACATTGCTGGAGCGGGCAGAGAGTCACGAGGAGGCTGCCTTAGTGGCAGGACCTCCTGCGGTCTTCTGTGGATGCGCTCTTGAGCGCCAGCTGGATTTCTGGTCCTTAGCTGAGTTAGCGGACGAGGCGGAGGGCTTAGAGGACGACCAGTTGGAGGAACGAAAGGAGCGAAACCTTGACTGAATCCTACCCTGGGCAGGTTTCCTGGTCTTGGTTTGTGGCATGGAAGTACTCTTCCCGCCAGTAGCCTCTTTAATAATTTCATCCAGCTGTTCACCGAACAGCCGGGAACCAGCAAAAGGGAGCCCAGCAAGGTACTTCTTTGAAGAAGCATCTGCCTTCCACTCTCGAAGCCACAAGATCCTGCGGATAACGAGGGAATTAGCCGAAGCCACCGCAGTGCGGTGAGAAGCCTCTAGCATGGCAGACATGGCATAAGAAGAAAAAGCTGAAGCTTGAGAAGTTAAGGCAACCATCTCGGGCATAGATTCCCTGATGAGGGAATGCATCTCCTCTAGAGAAGCAGAGATGGCTTTGAGGGCCCACACTGCTGCAAAAGTTGGGGAAAACGCGGCCCCCGCCGCTTCATACACGGATTTGGCCAGAAGGTCAATCTGACGGTCAGTGGCATCCTTAAGGGAAGTGCCATCAGCCACCGACACAACGGTCCGGGCTGAGAGCCTAGACACCGGAGGGTCTACCTTTGGGGAGTGAGCCCACTCCTTGACCACCTCAGGTGGAAAGGGAAAACGGTCATCAGAACCACGCTTTGGGAAGCGTTTGTCAGGACAGGCCCTGGGTTTGGTCACAGCGGTCTGAAAACTGGAGTGGTTAAAGAACACACTCTTTACTCTCTTAGGCGAGGTAAACTGGTGCTTTTCTGCCAGAGAGGGTTGCTCCTCTGATACTGGAGGGTTGAGATCCAGTACAGAATTAATGGAAGCAATCAAGTCACTAAGTTCTGAGTCACCCTCGGAAAGATCAATGGGGCACATGGAGTTAGCCTCCGAGCCCCCTGTAAAGGCATCCTCCTCATCCTGCGAGTCCTCAACCCTTGAATCAGAGGAGCGGGATGAGGGGGGAGAGGAAACCCTGCAGCGCCTCTTAGGAGGACGGGGTCTGTGCCCTGATGATGAATCCTCTGTGAGCTCCAGTGGACGGAGGTCAGAGGTTAGGGATCCTAAAGGACCCTTAGCAAGAGCATTAGAGGCACCCTGTGAAGGGGGCTGATGCATATTCATCAAAGTCCTGGACAGAAGTCCCATGGACTCAGCAAATGACTGGGAGATAGACCTAGAGAAGGACTCTACCCAGGCCAGGGGTTCAGCCACAGGTGCAGAAGCAGCTTGAGAGACCACTGGGAGTGAGACTCCAGGCTGAGGCACCTTTAAGTTAGAGCAGACATCACAATGTGGATAGGTGCTCGGTTCAGCAGCAGGAGCTTACATGCAGCGCATGCAGTATAAAGCTTTGGAGCCTTGCTCCTCGTGTGAGACATGCTGCTGGAGTGGGGAAAACAGCTTCTACAAAGAGAATGAACCCCAGGGAGTATATTCAGAGGTCCACAACCAGAGACCGGCTGTGGCTTACCAGACCACCGGAAGCGGTGTTGTGTGCCCTCCAGATCCCGAAGCCCGGACCCCCAATGCACAGCACCTCAGCAGGGATGCAGAGTGCAGGATGTCCCAGCGCAGAGTGAACCCTGTCCAAGAAAATGGCCGCCGGAGCGAAGAGAGGGGGCGGGACGGGGGCGTTCCTGTAGGAAAGCGGGATCTGGAGGGCCATAGAGGCCTGCAGGGGAGGGGGAGTCACGCACAAGCTGTGAGGAGTGTCCCTCCCCTGTGCAGGACGGCCGCCGGGAGGAGCCGTGCCTGTCCCTCTGCATGAATGACATGCGAGGGCAAGTAACAGAAACTAGGCCTCCGGCGAAGTCGGGGCCTATATTTGAGCAGCGAGGCCGACGCGCAGGCACCATCGGCGCGGATCTCAGGCGAAAAGCCAGAGGACCCGCCGGAAATGTCAAAACAAATACAGCAAACACACTCTCCCCACACAATAAAGGATAGGGACCCCCAACATATGAACGTCTCAGGTACTTAGCTGCTGAGACACAGGGCCAGATCCCTGGGGATGAGTGCTCCGGTCCAGCAGGGTCCTCAAGGGGCTGTGGACGGAGACCGGTCTCCTGCCAGGCATGGAGACCGCGCTGGCTCCCACTTCAATCCAGAGCCCAGGAGGGATGGTGAAGGAGCACGGCATGTAAGGCTCCAGCCTTGGAAATCAACCTTACAACACCACCGACACAGTGGGGTGAGAAGGGATATGCCGGGAGTCCAGACGTGGACCCGCACTTCTTCAATCTTTTTCCAAAAAAAAATCATATGAGAATGCATGTGTGGATGTATGTCCTCCTGAACACAAAGCGATAAACTGGCTGTGACTGGCTCACCAGGGGGTGTATAGGCTCAGAGGAAGGAGCTACACTTTTAGGTGTAGTACTTTGTGTGTCCTCCGGAGGCAGAAGCTAAACACCCAAGGTCTGGGTCTCCCAAAAGAACGATAAAGAAAATCCTTTAATCTGAATTAAATTTATATCTTGCTTATAGAATTTTAGTTGGACACCGTGGAGAAATTAAGCATTGAAGTTTACTAGTGACTGCAGGAAGCAGGCGCTGCACTTCCAGCTCTCCTGCCTCTCTCTCTTTACCCTTGTGGCCTCTGATAGCAGATCATGGTTCTCTCAATGACTTGTCTCTTATCTGCCCCACATTTTGCAAAGTAACAGCTTGATAACGTCATAAGAGCCGGACTATTGATCGGTGCTTGTGCCACCCCCTCTAAGGCAATGACCTCAGGGAAATGACGGCACCTGGCTGGGTAAGCAGATAAGGGAGAGAACAGTAACCGGTCTATCAGAGAATGGAGGCAGGGAAAAAGAGGCAGGAGAGCTGCTGGAAGGGCTTTGTCCACTACCTGCACTTGCAACTAAACTTCAACGCTGGACTACTATGAATAAAAACTACATGCCAGGTATGGATTTATTAATGATTAAAGTCTCTTTACTCACATGCCATTAGTAAGGGTTGTAATGTCCTGATGGCAGGGTTGCTTTAAATGGGCGGTTATATAAAACAAGAGCAGCTCTTTTTAGCAACTTTCCACTTTGGTCTTTAGAGGTTGAGATAAAAGGATCCTGCTCTATCACGTGTATATAAGTCATACAAAGATGTATGTGTAAATGCATTGTCAAATGGTTCCGGCTTCTAAATGGAACTAAATAAAAAATAAAAACTGATGTGGGAATATTTCACATCCTCACTAACCTGGAGCGTGGCATCTCCCATATTATCCAGTCATTCGCTGCAACTGCTCCCACTCTGTATGTATTTTGTAAGCACCAGTCTGCAGACATAAGGGGCATCTGCAAGGACTCAAGTGAAAGAATGGCTTGATGTCTGCTCAAGTCATAAATCCGTATTATGCCGGTCTTCTCCGCTACCATCAACTGGAAGAAAGGAGGTAGGTTACAAGAACATAAAATACAAAAACAAAAAATGTATAGGTAAGGATAAAAAAACATTTACGATTCTTAACGGACTATGTATCTTGGCTTATTTTACACAGTAAGGGTACTTTCACACTTGCGTTTTTTTCCTTCAGTTGCAATCCGCCGTTTTGGAAAACAGCGCAATCCGTTAACGGATGTGCGCTGCTTCCCATAGACTTGTATGGACGACACATTGCGACTGATGATCCTGCGTTGCATCCGCCGGCCGACACTGCGTTGCATCCGCTGGGCGGAAAGAACGCAGCATGTAGTGTTTTTTTGCACTTCCCAGAGCGTCAAAAAAAGCAATGTGCTGGATTACGTCGGCGTCTGTCATTTTTATAAAGGAAGCCTATGGTGGCGGAATCAGTCGGAATCAGTCACTTGACGGATCTGTCTTTACACAACTGCGCATGCTCAGTTGAGTAAATTGCTGAAAAAAAAAAAAAAAACTACAACGGATTTTGTTGTTTTGCAGGATCCGTCGCATCAGTTGTGCCCCTATATGCAATGCATCTGTTACATCCATCACACAACGCATTGCGATGGATGCCGCACAACGCAAGTGTGAAACTAGCCTTAAAAAAGGTGTCTTGAGTTCAATCTTTAGGAGTGCCCTGCTCTTTGGCTTCCTGCCTCTGCAACATCAGAGCACTTAATAGGCAGGATACAGCCAGCAGCAGAGCAGCATTTGCAAGCTGTGTAACAAACAATTTGCAAGTGATCACTCCCTGCTAAGGAACTCAACCACCTGTGTAAACTTTCCAATGAGTTGCAGATTGTAGATTCAGATTTGGTGCAGGAATTTGGTGTATAAATTTCAACACCATATCTGCATTTGAAAAAATCCAGCTAACCACCACCTGACCTCACCATGCCTCAGTCTCGGACACCGGCCCTGTGCACTGTCTGATTTTGCACAAATAGCTGGATCAATTCTTCTGTTTACCATATCTGCGTTTTTTTGCCAGGATATGCAGGTCTCATTTAACTCAGTACACCTGAGGTGAGATCACAGATTTCAATGAGGTCAATTTACCTGCAGTCACAGATGGGGTATCATGGGAACCTCCAGCTGTGACCACAGAAACTGAGTGACGTCACAGCTGCGGCTCAGTCAGTCTCTGCCTAAAGCCACAGTGTGCGGTCATGTTCTGTGTTTTCGGAATAGTCATGGGACCTCGTGTGGATTATATCGAACCAGGGTATTTTGGGAATTAATACATTGGAGAAAGAGGGTTTTTTTTGTATTTTATATGAAATAAAGGATTTTTTCAGTGTTTGCGTTTTTTTCTTTTCCCTTACCGTATTAATAATGGGGGGGTCTCAGACTCCTCCCATTACTAATCTAGGGCTTCATGGCAGCTGTGAGCTGTCATTAACCCCTTATATTACCCCAATTGCCACCAAACCAGGGCAATTGGGATGAGCCGGCCAGTCCGAGCATTGCGTTATGATAGTCATCCAAGAAATACGGCCGTCTAACTGCACCCTTATAGTCTGAAAAATACGGTATATCATTATTTGATACATTTATATTAAAAGAGTAACCGCTGTTTTATTTTTTATTTCATAATTCAATAGTAGAGATGGGCGAGCACTAAAATGCTTGGGTGTTCGGTCCTCGGGTTGGGCAGGTCAGACGTTATGAAAGTGCTCAAACTTGAGCAACGAGTGTAATGGAAGTCAATGATTGGGCAGTTGATCTTTCTGACCAGATGTAGCCAGCGATAAACAGCATTTATGGAAGGAGGGAGGTTTTTTTTTTTCATTTGATGAACTACATCTGAAAACGTTGCTTTAATCCCAGTGAAACCCATTCAGGAGACTGGGGTGCCAGCTCACAGCATGCAGTGAAGCAAGACTGTGCGTTGTGGTGGTTCATGGATGAAAAATCTGAGCACTGAGATACTCGGTTGAGCTCCATGAGCATTTGAGCACCCCAATGTTCGATTGAGTAACGAGCAGTGGCGAGCATGCTTGCTCATCACTAATCAATAGTACGTGTGAAAATAAGGAACTTTGGAATATATATTTTCAGTGAAATTTCCTTTTTTTTACCTCCTGGATTGATCTTTCTCTCTCAATTCATGGATCAAATCTATTAAATCTGCATTTAGTAAAGACAGATTTTCACATTAGTGAGCACATACATTCTGCTGCAAGTTCTCCTAAAAAGTAACAGTTACAGTCCATACAACTGAAGATCAATTTTACCAATAAATTCAAAATTTTGAGAGTGAAAGATCACTCCTGGAGGAGAAAGAAGCAGATTTCTCTGATAAGATATATTACAGAGTTGCTTATTTATACATGTACTACTGCTAAGGTATTTAACATGCCTAGGAAGTTGAACCCTATTTATACTAATAATATAGCAATAGTTTGTGCCTCCACTTAGGCACAACGCTTTCTTTTAGCACTTTTCAAAAGTTAAAAGTTTTGCTTAGTACATATCCCTTAATTTTCTAAAAATGAGCTGTGTTTTATTCAGGGACTAATAGATTATCATACCAGTAAAATAGGAATTATTCATTGATGGTGACATAAGACTAATTCAAACCTTGCAAGCTTCGAGTGGATGCCAAACAACACTCATCCCAGGGGAGCGCAGCATAAACACTGCAATTTGGTTACCAGCTAAGTCCCAAATTCTATAAAAAAAGAACAAAATCAATGCATACAAAACGTAATGTATTTTATTCTTTCAAAAGGAAGATTAATCATAGAAAATAACAAATACAGAAACATTCCTTAATAAGTCTTCCCGATAGAGGGTTTTACCATGTATAAATTTCATTTTAATAAATAGTTTTTAGAATAAAAAAAAATTCACAATTGGATGTGTTCACAAAAAAAAATATAAAATAAAATAAAAAAATGTTCCTGTGCTGAGATAATCTTATACATGTGTCCCTGCAATGTACTGTGTAATGGCCATGTCTGACTGTACAGGGACATGGTCTGATCATACCACAGCTCCTGGGCAGGGAGGAACAAAAAAACAGAAGAACTGTTTACAGACAAAACAGCATGGGATCATAGCTGATTCTTTTTGTGAGGTAAAACATTTCCCTGCCTATTTTTAAGCAATGTCTTATCTCAAAGAAAGAATAATTTGCGATCCCATGCTGTCAATTCTGTATACTTTTTTTTTTCTTTTTTAACACTTCCTCCTCGCCCCAGAGGATGTAGTATGATTAGATCATGTCCCTGTATGATCAGACATGGCTATTGCACAAAAATTCAGCAATCCGGCACAGCATCTTCATAAAAAAACAAATTTTACTGATCCATTAAAATAAAATAAAACGGACAAGACGCGTTTCGAGGACACCCTTGTTTACAAATCACAGATTCTGAACAAGGGTGTCCCTGAAACGCGTCTTGTCAGTTTTATTTGATTTTAATGGATCAATAAAAAATTTTTTTTTATGAAGATGCTGTGCAGGATTCCTGAATTTTTGTGCTAACCTCTTGGCTGGAGATTTTCCATGCACCATCTAAAAGGACTTCCAAGTGCACATGGTGAGCAGGATTTAGGAGGATTCCGCTACCTGCTTATGTGTGTTAAATTATGGCTATTACACAGTATATAGCAGGAGCATATTTGTAAGATTATCTCATCACAGGATTTTTTTTTTAATCACATTCTATTGTGGAAATTATTTTTATTCCAAGATCTATTGATTAAAATTAATTTTCTTTGTGGGGAAAACCCCCTTTAACTCTGATATCATAACTAAAGCCTAATAATATATGAAGAGGTCTTTTCTAGTGTGTCATAGGAGAGCTGCTATAGGTTTGCTCCCGTTCTCAATGTGCTGTGTCTGGCTGTAGGATAACTTCCTGCAGAACCCTGCTTGCTATGTCTACAACTAGAGATAAAGTATTCAGATGAAAAATTGAAAGAACGAGGAAGTGACACTCTCTGGTATTAGAAAGATTTCTCTCAGGAACATGCAAACAAGTTTATCTCCTGTTTTATCACTTACTTTTAAATTACGTGTTCCTTTAAGCCCTTCACTCCCAAACCTGTTTCCACCTTCCTGACCAGGCCAAATTTTACAAATTCTGACCAGTGTCACTTTATAAGACAACTCAGAAATGCTTCAATATTTCCTATTGTCTCTTCAGGGAGGAAGGAGACAAACTCTAGCGCCACCTATTGGAAGTAGCAATACTAAAAGTCAAAAGTGACTCTCCAACGAGCCTTTTCATGTGACCTAGGATTTATGCCAGATCAGAAACTCAATTTGCAGACACGGTGTTTCAGGATGATTGTCCCTCGTCAGTGCAAAGTATGAGACTGATCTGGCTGAATGAGAAGCTCTACTGGGGTCTCAGGGTAAAACTATTCTCCTTAGACCGATAAGCCAATCTGGCTGTCAGTGGTAAGGAGTCTTATAGCTGCAATGCTCCTCTGGGAAATATTCAAATTGTCTTTTAAGGGAGGAAGGAGACAAACAATAGCGCCACCTATTGGACGTAGCAATCCTAAAAGTCAAAAATAATTCTCCAATGAGCCTTTTCATATGACCTAGGATTTATGTCAGATCAAAATCTCAATTTGCAGACACTGTGTTTTGGGATGATTGTCTCTCGTCAGTGCACAGTATAAGACGGATCAATGAATTTTATAATGTTGAATTGTGAACATGAAAAAACTACATTTTTAACACAAAAAAGTTGCTTTAATTTTTAATTTTCACAAAAGGTAACAAGAGAATATAAACCATATAATGTGTGTTTCAATTTCCTACTTAGAACATAGATATTCCACATTTGGTCAAAAACTAGTGTTTAGGCGCATGGCAGAGCTTGAAAGGGAAGGAGTGCTATTTTAGCTGAAATAGATTGCGGACACCATGTCCCATTTGAAGATCCCCACCATGCAAAAACAGCAGGAAACCCCCTCCCCCACACAAGTGAACCCATTCTGGAAACTACACCTCTTAGGGACTTTATCTAGGTGTGGAGTGAGTAATTTTAATTCTCAGGTGATACACAGAATTGTTTAACATTGGACTGTAAAAATAAAAAATTACCATTTTTTTCCCACTAAAATGTTGCTTTGGCCCAAACGTTTTCCATTTTCAAAAAGGGTAATAGGAGAAAACAGGCTCTACAGTTTCTTACACAATTTCTACCGAGTTTCCCGATACCCCATATGTGGTTGAAAACTACCTTTTGAGGCACAGTGTAAAGCTCAGAAGAGAAGGAGCGTCATATTGGAATGCAGATTTAGTTGCAATGGTTTATGGGTGTCATGTCACATGGGCAGAGCCCTTGCTATGCCATAAAAGCAGATTCCCCCATAAGTGATGCCATTTTACAAACTGCACCCCTCAATGAATTAATTTAAGCATGCAGTGATCATATTGATGTCGCAAGTGTCACTATTTTTGTTTTTTTACCAATTGGCGGTAAAGAAAAAATATTTTTTTTTTTCACTAAAATATTGTTTTAGCCCCAAGTTTTTCATTTTTATAAAGGCTAATAAGAAACAAATTGACCACACCGTTTTTTGTATAATTTTTTCCTGAGCATGCCAATTCCATGTCACTGGGAACAACTTTAAAAAGGTACAGTGAATATCCATCTTCCTTTTGATTACATTCTAGAGGTTTTCAATGGGGTTCAGGTCTGGAAATTGGGCTGGCCAAGACAGGGTTTTGATGTGGTGGTCCTACATCCACACATTGATTGTCCCAGCTGTGTGGCATGGTGCATTGTCCTGCTGGACAAAACAGTCCCCAGAGTTGGGAAACATTGCCTGAGCAGAAGGAAGTAACTTTTTCCAGGATGACCTTGTATGCGGCTTGATTCATACGTCCTTCGCAAAGTTTAATCTGCCCAATTCTAGCCTTGTAATAAATTGTAAATATGTAATATATATTGTATTACATATTTACAGTTTGTGTTCTAAAGTTGTATTCCAATAAATATATTTTATGTTCTATCCAAATATCTTGATTATTGTATCATAAAAATTATTAAATGTCTGATGTTCACATTGTACTACAATACATTTTTCACTTAAATATAAGCAATATACTAAAATTTTATTATTTATGTTTCTGTTGAAAACTTTTTTGCCACTTACATAGTGTATTACATTACATAGTGTTATATATACACTGTGTGTGTGTATATATATATATATATAAAAAACAATATGTAATTATGTAAGTGGCAAAAAACAGTTTTCAACAAAAACATACTAAGTAACATTTATGCAGTCTATGAATTTGTTCTAGGAAATAGAATTGCTTCCATCAGATCCTCCTTCGCAGATTACCTCAAATCTGACCTAATAATTTTAAGGCTAGAGATGAGCCTCTCTACACTAACTTGGGTTGGAGGCAAAGCTGTAACCACATGGGCAACATCTCTAACAATTTCCGGGTATAAAGGAATTGCCTCATGCACAGTCAGTTTTTCATGAATGGTTGAAATTTTCTTTTTCTTTGAGAGAAAGTGAAAAATTTTACTGAAATCTGGTCAATCTGCTGCTATAGGAGACGGAGTGAATTCTTTTTCCTTGCGGCAACGCTTTGCCTGCTCCATGTCATCCAAATACTTGTCAAAGTTAAACTCCTCATCTGATGAGGATGAAGATATGGCAGCAGTAGCACTGTCAGGCCCAAAGTCCTCTTGCGCCTGGCAGTCCTGTAGCTGCTTATCTTAACTGCTACCTCTCTCAAAGCTCCCTTTCCTTTAGTAAGCTGTTGATCATCAAGCAGTATACGATGACTTGGGGCCACATAAACAGCTGCCAGAAGAATTTTATTTTCCAATAGCTGTGTCTCTCCGTTTCATTGAAGCAGAAATGCCATCTGCAATTAAACCTCCTCTTTGGGACAGGCAAAATAGCAAGTTTTTCCACTCCCTTATGAAAATGCCAGGAGTTAAATCCTCAGCTTGTAATTTTTTAGTCATGGTAAATGGGTGATTAAGGAATTCCTTCAATTCAGCTACTTGTGTCCATTGACCTTCATTTAAGGCTACTTGAGGGTTCACCATATCTATAAGAAATGATATTAGTTCAAACAATCGCTCAGTCATTAAATAAGTGCTGCCTCACCGAGTGGCTTGATCAACAATTGCCCCTTTCCCAGCACGTCTCTTCAAGATGGAATCAATTTTAGGGGTTTGGGCGGCAATAACCAATTTCCTCACTTTTCCAATCAGATTTCCAGCATGTTCGCCCACTTTCACACATCTGGCTTTTTGCCGGTTTGGTGGATGTGGCGCACGCCAGTACAGTACGATACAGTACAGTGGCAGCACCGCAACTTCCAGGACACATAACAGCATGTGACCAGCGTTTGTCGCGCTGCCACTGTACTGTATACACTGTACTGGAGTGCGCCGCATCCGCCAAACCGGCGAAAAACCGGATGTGTGAAATCGCGGTCCCTCTTGCAGACTCTCTCTTATTGCCAGCTGCAGCGTGTGCACAACACAGCGCATGTGATGAATATGAGAGTTTTGAACCAGCTTCAACAAGATCATCTAATCATTTTGCTGTTCTTCTGTTGTAATATCTGTTTGTTCCTCAGTTACATGAACAGCACTGTGGCCTTCCATCTCACACATACTGAATCCTAAATTTTCTTCTAGATGTTGTTCATTACTCTCACTCATCAGTTTAATTGTACTTATGTTTGAAGCATTGTTCGTTACAATAGCAACCTGTTCTTTTTTGCGTTCCTAATCTTGCAGAAATTTTTCCACTAAGGCCTGGAGAAACTGGCCGGTGTGATTTACTATCTTTTACTGCCAGTGTCTTAATAATAATTTCTTTCTTGTCACAACATTAATGGCAAAATAATTCAGTGAAATGCAGCGACTCTGGGCATCCCAGCAAAGGCAATGGGTTTCAAGACATGACATTCAGACACATTGTTTTGTGCCGATCCATTTTTGTGCTCAAAAACATTCTCTCAGAGAATGAGCACGTCAGTTTGTGGTGTTTTTCTAATCTGCTTGTGCTATTGAAAGCATTATCTATGAGCTCAGAAACCTTTCAGGTGATGCTGTTTTTTGAAAAGCTGATTACTTTTGCAGCTGAAAAACGTATCCTCAAAAATCGCAGCAAAAACGCTGTGTGTGAATGTAGCCTTAGATCAGGAATAGAACAGCCATTTATAGGACATTTCATAACTTTCCCAAATTCCTATGAAAAAATATTCAGCACATTCTGCATTGCACTACTGTCCCCAATTTATTATATATTTTAGGAGTCGGAGCATTTTATACCGACTCCACAGCCCTGAGGGAGACCTATGTTTTTTTGGCTTTCCCAGCCTAAAAATTGCAGCCTGTAACCGCCCAGGATTGTCTGACCCATTACCTATATTTAAAAAAAAAAATAAAAAATAGCTGCATGCAATTCCTCTTATTTTGATACACAGCCAAGATAAGCACATGGCTGGGGGCTGCAGCCTGTGGCCGTATGCTTTATCTATGCTGGGTATGATAACATGGAGGGACCCTACGGCTTTTTTTATTTTAGTTTTGCAGCATGGTATAGACCCGCAGATCGGGTCTGTGATCGCAAGTGGTCAGATGCTGTCACACGGGCTGGGGGCGCATCTGACTACAATCAATCACAGACGCCGGTGGGTGGAGAAAGCAGTGGATATGGATGAGGCTAATGAGCGGCCATGGAAGTAGAATGAGAGTCCACAGGAGCAGTTACAGCTGTGCCAGAGACTCGATAAGTAGAGCGCGCATGCTGTAGAGTTTATTTCTCCTTTAATTGACTGAGTACATTAATACCCAAAGTACCCTAAGAACTCTAGGCCCGTCACTAGGGTACTTTTGAACCCGCAGATGTCAGTCTGCCCATCACTATTAGTAAAATCAAATCAGAAAGAGCTCAAAACGCAGGACAAACGCACAAAGAATTTACATGCTGCTTATTTTTCTGTACCCAAAACTGCAAAGAAAAAAGAAGCAATGTGTGCACAGCATTTCTGAATTCTCTTAGACTTTGTTGAGAGAAGAAAAAACATGCAGTTTTGCCAACAAACTGCACCAAAAAACGTAGCATGCGCACAGAGCGTAATTCTGCATTTTGTGGGCTGCTTGATGAAAAGGTTTTTTCCTACATTTTTTACGTATTTTTTAAATTGTGTTGACTGAACGGCTTATTTTAGATTAGGTTGTTCTGAACACGGCAATACCAAATATGTGTATTTTTTATATTTATTTAAAAACAAAAATAAAATGTATTATTTTAACTGGTCAGTGTTAGACTGATAGACAGTGCCAGGAGCATGGTCTAGCAGGCGTTCTATCAGGCCACCATAGGCAGCAATCCTGAAGGTCATCATTTGACCTCCGGTGGCCATGGCAATAATCAGGTCTACCTTATGTCAAAGGAGTTCTAATCCGATGGGAGAGGGAGCAAGTTCCTTCTCCCAGCCATCTAAATGCTGTGCTCACTATTAATCATGGCATTTAGGGGGTTAAATGGCCAGGGGCGTCACGGTCACTTTCCCTGGCTGTGACAGAGGAAGCTCAGCTATCACTTAAGCTAATGTGCCCTGCACGATCACCATGATGTACCTGTATGTCATTGGCTGGTAAGTAAAATGTTGTGCAGGGTGCGCAAAAACGGACCCCTGTGAGAGCCCCTATGAATGAACACCTAGGTTTTAACACAGGCTTTGATGCCTGAACGTTAGCCCTGGGAAGCGAATAGGGATGTGTAGGGCTGTATGATTTTTAGGGTCAGCTGTGGACTGTCCTTATTAGGGCACAAGTCTGGGTATCACAGGGGTCAGTTTTTACGCACCTCAGGGATAAAGCTCTGTACCTGGAGGTGAACAGACGCTGTGATTACCATTTAAGTGACCCTACGATATGAAACGTTTACTGATGGGGAGATTGTTTCATTTACTTTATTAATATCACCACTATGATTTATACTCATGTACTCGTATACCACCACTGTGCTACGTATGCTTGTAATGTCACTACCGTGATATTGAGGGATTAGCTACTAATCTAAAAGCTTGATATGGGTCAACGGTATAGTTGTTGTAACAGATGTATCTTTCCCTGATTAGGGGTGTATGTGCAGTTGAGTACAGCTGTGAATATGACCTAGAACGGATGTGACTGCACTTTATTAGTGTGGTGATATAAATCATGTTATATATAATATATAGGGCTCCACTACCTTGTCCTAATTCTTTGGACTAATTTGGAAATTCGGGGCCCTATTAAAGTATCATTTACTATATTCCACCTAAATGTCCATGAAGGATGGGATATGAGTGGAATACTTTATTCCATTTTTGCATCATATGCACGATTATGTGCACTTTAATAACTTAGGCACTTTGTGTGTCTGTATTTTTAGCTACAATAGCATTAAAAATCTCCTACAGTACCATGGGTTAACTTCTTGATTATGTTGTGCACCGTGGACAAAGGAACATCAAGATCTCTGGAAATGAACTTGTAACAACCTTGAGATTGTTGATATTTTATAACAATTTTGGTTCTCAAGTCCTCAGAAAGTGATCCTCTCCTCTTTCTGTTCTCCATGCTTAGTGTGGCACACACATGCAAAGATTGAGCCAACTTCTCCCCTTTTTATCTGGTTTCAAGTATGATTTTGTCATGTGCTTTCCAGATACGCACAAGCGGATTACTTTTACGCTGTCTGCTAAGTTGTTTCACTGCTTCCAGCTGTACAGGAGTTAATATTTTTTGGAGCAGTGTGCTACTCTTCTGAGAGCCAGGTTGCTGATTACTTTCCTCAGCTGGTCTCCTCCTATTTAAAGGGAACCAATCACCAGGATTTTGGTATATAACCTAAAGCCAGTGCTATACTGGCGCTATCAGGCTGATTCTATACATACCTGTAGTGGTCAGCTTGGAAGGATAGGTTTTGAAATCTAAAAAAGTAAACTTTATAAAATGAGCAGCTTTTTGAGTGACAGTTGCACTGGAGCAGATCATATATTCATAGTTATCCCCTCCCCTTGTTAGAATTAGCATAAGCATTATACAAACTATTCACTTTGTCTGTGGAAGGACCTGTGTGAGGTCATACCCATGTGATCTGGTATCCAGGTTTGGTAGCTGAGGCCTCGCCCCTTCTGGTCACATGGGTATGACCTCACACAGGTCCTTCCACAGACAAAGTGAATCATTTGTATAATACTTAAGCTAATTCAGAGGGAGGGGATAACTATGAATATATTATCTGCTCCAGTGCAACTGTCACTCAACAAGCTGCTGATTTTATAAAGGTTACTTTCTTGGATTTCAAAACCTTAACATGCGAGCTGCCCACTACAGGTATGAAAAGAATCAGCCTGATAGTACCAGTATAGCACTGGCTTTAGGTTATATACGAAAATCCTGGTGATTGGTTCCCTTTAAGGCTGGAGAGTGTAGTAAGAGACTGCTGATCGTTTCTACTTGCAGTCACGATATTCCGGTGTCCATGGTGATCCTCCATTTGTTGACCAGCGATTTGTTGTCTGCGCTGTATGATAGCTCCCTGGTGTGACTTTCCCCTTCCCCTTTGGTTTATTCCCTCTTATCTTTTCTCCGTGGTTATTTGCGGTGTGAGTGAATTTCAGTTTTACCCCTTTTTCTTGTGGGAGGGAGGTGTATTACTTTGTGTCCTACCCAGCCCTGGGTTGGGGGTGTGGGGATATCAGGTCAGGGCCAGACAGGAGACAGAGCCACTCTGAAGGCTTGAGCCGGACTACCTTCAAGTCTACCGTCGAGAAAAGGGACAGCACAGGGTCCTCACTCCTAGGGTCAGCCTAGGAGCCCCTGTACCATCCATACTCCCCGTGAGACAGGGCCACACTGGAGGCTCATCCCTGACTACCTTTAAGTCTACCGTCAAGATAAAGAACATCACAGGGTCCCCCACCTGTACCATCCATACGCCCCGGGACAAATTTTCATATTACTCACACCTGTCACTTCCCACAGGTGAGTTTGAACCAGCATCACAAGCTTGAAACAAGGTTTTACCCAAAATTTTGGAAAGGCATCAACAATTCTGTAAGGCCCATTTTTGGGGTTTTGAGTAATATGTCCAATTTATCTTTTTTTCCCACTCTGATTTTAGTGTTTCAATATATACAAAAGAAATAAACGTGTATGACAAAACGTGTAATTGCAATGATTTTCTGGGAGAAAGACTATATTACTTACCGGTAATGGGATTTTCCAGAGTCCACGACAGCACCCACGAGAGAGGGATCCGCCCCCTTCAGGACAGGAAACCTACAGATAAAAAGGGGCGGTCCCCCTCCCTCATCAGTTAGTTTCAGAGAAATGGAGAGGAACCGCCACGAATTAGTAATAAGGTAAGAAAAAGAGAACAAACAAACCCAAAGGGTGAAAAAGCAAAAGGGTAGGGGTGTAAAGGGTGCTGTCGTGGACTCTGGAAAATCCCATTACCGGTAAGTAATATAGTCTTTTCCTTTCGCCACGACAGCACCCACGAGAGATTTGGAGAGAGAACACACTTAGGGAGGGACAACCATCTGAAGGACTGATCTCCCAAAAGCAAGGTCTGAGGAGGAAGAAAGGTCCAGCCGGTAGTGTTTGTAAAAAGTAGAAGGAGAGGACCAGGTGGCAGCCTTACAAATACTGTCAATGGAGACATCCGCCATGGCAGCCCAAGAGGAAGCCATCGCCCTAGTAGAGTGAGCCTGTACAGGGGATGGAAGAGACTCATGCTTCAACTCATATGCAACAGAAATGGCATCCCGCATCCATCGGGCCAAGGACTGCTTCGTCACCTGACGACCACGTCTGGAACCCTGAAAGGCAATAAACAAAGCCCTATCCTGTCGCCAAGGGGCTGTCCGAGATATATATGCTAGAATAGTTTCCCTGACGTCTAGTGTGTGAAACCGGCATTCTTCTGGTGTGGTAGGGACAGGAAAGAAGGAAGGAAGGACGATTTCTGCACTCCGGTGGAACTGTGAAGCTACTTTAGGCAAATAAGCCGGGTCCGTTTTGAGAACAATATGATCTGGAAAAATCCTAAGGAAGGGAGGATCCACGGAAAGAGCCTGAAGATCGCTAACACGACGGGCAGAAGTGAGTGCGACTAAGAGGCAGGTTTTAAAGGACAGCAATTTGTCAGATGCCGAGGCGAGCGGTTCAAAGGGTGGACGGGTTAGGGCATCCAGAACGAGAGTGAGATCCCAGGGGGGCGGGCAGGTGAGACGGATCGGCTGACCTCGGTCACACGCCTTGATGAAACATATTACCCACCTATTACCAGCTATATTTGAATTGTAGAGGGCGCCCAGAGCAGACACATGCACTTTAAGGGTACTGACTGACAGACCCAGATCCCGCCCAGACTGGAGAAACTCCAGAATAGAGGGGATCGGGACCACAGAAGGTGAGGCATCAGGGAAGGAGGCAAGGAACCGTTTCCATACTCGACCATACTGACGGGTGGTCACCGGCTTCCTACTCTGCAGCAGGGTATCTACAAGGCGACTGGAAAACCCCCGGGAGTCTAGTAACGCCCTTTCAAATTCCATGCCGTCAAGTGGAGTCCCTTGACGCGTGGATGCAGGAAAGGACCTTGTGACAGGAGATCCGGCCGGGATGGGAGAACCCAGGGGTCAGTCACTGACATATGTCTCAGGAGGGAGAACCAGGGACGCCTGGGCCAGAAGAGAGTGATAAGGAGAATGCGAGCTTGATCTTCCCTGATCTTCCGAAGGACTGTTGGCAGAAGAATCATGGGAGGAAAGGCATAAGGAAGGCTGTGCTGCCAGGGAACCTGAAGGGCATCCAGGACTGTCGGCTGATCTGCCCTGTTCAGGGATCCAAACTGTTTCAACTGCCTGTTGTCTCTGGTAGCAAACAAGTCTATAACCGGGAGGCCGAAGTACTGCACGATTTGAGCAAAAACTTCCCGATGTAAGACCCATTCTCCCTGACAGAGAGTGTGACGGCTGAGGAAATCCGCTTTGACATTGTCCACCCCTCGGATGTGTACCGCAGAGAGGGACAATAGATGAGTCTCGGCGAGTTCCAATAGGTGAACCGCCGTGGACATGAGGGAAGACAACCTCGTCCCCCCTTGGCGGTTGATGTATGCGACTACCGTTTGATTGTCCGTACAAAGCCGTACATGGGTGCCCCTGAGGAGGTGAAGAAAGGACATCAGGGCTTGACTGACCGCCATGAGTTCTTTCCGGTTGGATGACGCAGTCGACTCTTGCATGGACCAAAGACCTTGGGTCATAGAGTCCCCCAGGTGAGCCCCCCACCCCCAGGGACTGGCGTCCGTTGTGAGGACACTGGTGGGGTGAACATGCCATTCCTTCCCCTTGGTTAAGTTCTCTTCCAGTAGCCACCAAGTCAGGGACGCACGTGCAGTGTCTGTCAAGATTAGAGGACGCTCGAGGGACCCTGGATGGGATCTCGCAGCTGCCAGAACCTCCCACTGTAGCTGCCTGGAGTGAAGTTGGGCCCACTGGACAGCGGGGATACAGGAAGTCAGGGACCCCAACAGAGACATGGCGGACCGGAGAGAGAGTGATCTGTGATTCTGTGCGCGTCGTACAATCCTCTGGATTTTGGCCACTTTGTCCGATGGGAGAAAACAACGCTGTTGACGGGAATCCAGGAGCATGCCTAGGAAAGACTGAAAAGTGGAGGGCGTGAGTCTAGATTTTTGTATATTCAAAAGCCACCCGAGACGGCCCAGAGTCGACATAGCATGATGGAGACGGAGAGAACATTGTGCCGCCGTGTTACCCACAACCAGTAGGTCATCCAGATAAGGGATTATGAAAGTCTGTTGCTCGCGAAGGTGAGCAGTGACCTCCGCCATGACCTTAGTGAAAATCCGTGGGGCGAGCGAAACGCCGAAGGGCATGGCCGTAAATTGGAAATGGTGAACAGAGCCGTGAATGGAGAGTGCTACCCGGAAGTACTGCTGATAATGTGGGTGAACCGGGACGTGGTAATACGCATCTTTGAGGTCAAGGACCGGCATGTAACAATTGGGGTAGAGCAATTTTATAGTGGTCAGGAGGGATTCCATTTTAAAAGGCCGGTATTTTAGAAAGAGATTAAGCTTTTTTAGATTAATTATGGTCCTAAACGAGCCATCGGGCTTTGGTACTAAGAAAAGGGGGGAGTAAAACCCTCGGCCCCTCTCATGTAATGGGACTGGCGTAAGAACCTGCTTTTCTACGAGAGTGAGGACTGCCGACACCAGTGCGCTATGTTGACCCTCCGACCTCCTAGTGGGTGTAAGACAAAACAATTGAGGAGGGAGGGAGGTGAATTCCAGCCGGAGACCACCAGCAAATCCAGTATAAAGGAGCTGGAAGTGATGGTTTTCCAAATGGCCGCAAAAAAACGGAGTCTGCCTCCCACCGGAAAACCCCCATCATTGTTTAGGGAACTTCCTACGGAAGGAAGGGTTTCCGAACAGGGCCCCCTTGGACCCAGAGGCTGGGTTGTCCGATCTATCCCTGCGGTCAGGCCGGGTGGGCTGGAAACGACGTTTGCGATACGGGAGCCTAGAAGGAGGAGCAAATGCATTACGGAACCCTTTTTTACTATCACCAGCCTTGGTGAGTATGTCATCCAACTGAGGACCAAAGAGGAACTCACCCTCACAGGGAAGTGCACACAGTCTCGATTTTGAGGATGTGTCCCCTTTCCACGATTTTAGCCAGAGGGCTCTCCGGGCTGCATTAGAAGACCCTGCCGCTCGAGCTGCCAGGCGGACAGAGTCAGCAGAAGCATCTGCCAGGTAATTAGCTGCGTCTTTGAGTAAGGGTAGCGAGGAAACAATCTTATCCCTGGAGGTGCCTGACTTAAGCTGCTTGTCTAAGTGATCTAGCCAGACTAAAAGTGACCTGGCTGTACATGTGGCAGCAATGGCGGGTTTCAGCGCCCCTGCAGAGGCTTCCCAGGTTTTTCGCAGGAAGGCATCTGCTTTACGGTCTAGAGGGTCTCGCAGAAATCCCATATCCTCGAAAGGCAGTGCTGATTTTTTGGAGGATTTTGCCACGGCCACATCCACCTTTGGTACCTTGCACCATTCCGCATCATCAAAGGGGTATCTTCGTTTTGAAGAAGACGGGAGAAAACCGCGATGATCCTGTTTCTGCCATTCCTTGCGAACAAGGGTTTTAAGGGCCTCATTCACAGGAAAAGACTTCCGTTTCTTCTGAGTGAGACCAGCAAATAAGGTATGATCAGCTGATTTGGGGGTTTTTTCTTCTGCAACACCCATGGTTGATCGAACGGCCTTCACCAACGCGTCCATCCCATCTAAGGAAAAACATGCTTTTCCAGCCTCGTCAGAAGAGGATGAGGAAGAGGCTGAAGAAGAATCACTCTGGCTTTCAGCTGAGTCAGAAGACGGGGGGGAATCATGCTGGCGGTGAGTTTTCTTGGATTTCTTAGACCCTTGAAGTGACTGAAGAGAAGTCTGAATCTCTTTACGGATTAGTTCCCTGAGGTCCGGAGGGGGGGTAGTAGAGGCCGAAGCCTCCCCCCGTATAGCTTGGATACAGGGCCTACAAAGTCTTTGTATATAGTCTTTAAGGAGGGGGCAGGCACACAGGGGGCATTCCTTATTAGCTTTAGCGGTGCTTTTCTTAGGGGCCTGGAACAGAACCGGAAGGGAACATCAGTATAGGGCAACATTCACGAAGTTCACTCACCCATATCAGGAAAAGAACGGATACCGGCTTTGGAGGTGGAGACGAATGCTTTGTCAGGCGGTCCTTAGAGGATGCACGGTCCTCCTTCCTCTTACGACCCGTGGAACTCCTGGTGTCACTGGAGTCTTTATGTCCAGCATCCCTGGACGGAGAAGGGTCCCGGGATGGGGAGGCGCGGGGACTTCCCATCACTCGATTGTGTAGAAGCTGAGCAACTTCTATTAGAAAGGAAGCCCCCCCTTTTAAACTGCGCCCTCCTCCAACCGCTCCTGCAGTTCCGGCTCACCGCCGTAGCAACGAGCGCTGATGCAGCAAGTCCCGGACACGTGCCCCCCCCCCCCCCGCGCGCGCGTACACGTTACTGCAAGCACGTGGTGCAGGGGGAGCGCCGGACTCATCGCACACAGCAACTCACCGGTCAACAGCTCATGCACGTCAGGAGGAATCCACGAGTCTCCAAGCCATCCGTTCCTCCAGAAGTGTCCGTCCACTTCCGGGTCCCTGCAGTAGTTCGCGCGCGTGCTGACGCGGCAGTCCCCGGACACGCCCCCCCTCGTGCACACGCGGTCCGCAACCCGGAAGAAGCAGGAACCGCGTCAGCACAGGGAGAGCCACCGGCCCACCGCGAACAGCATACTCACCAGCGCGGTCCTGCAGGCGTCATTTCCCAGGAGGACAAGGCCAGACCAAGGGAAAGAGGACGAGATGCACCGGAGGATGGAGTCCACGAGGGGAGCTCCACCGACCGTGCTTCTGGAATCCTGAGCTCCGCCGTTCCCCTAGAGACCGCACGGACTCCACTAGACCCAGGTATGGTAGGTTCCGATCCATTCAGGACAGGAAACCAACTGATGAGGGAGGGGGACCGCCCCTTTTTATCTGTAGGTTTCCTGTCCTGAAGGGGGCGGATCGCTCTCTCGTGGGTGCTGTCGTGGCGAAAGGAAAATACTTCATTTTCTGGAACAATTTCAAAAGGTGACAACACTTTTCACCTTGACTGTTTACGGTCAGTCTCATAGCTACGGTACTTCAACAGCTGTATTATATATAAGGGGCCACAATCATATTAGTCCTTATCTTGTCATTTGTTTTATGGTGCACTTGCTAAACAATAGCTGGGAGATATGTCTAAAAACACATTTATAAAATCACACTATAACCTAAAAGTCTATCTTAAAATTACAACACAATAAACAAGAATTGAATGATAAAATAGAAAGGCTTAACAATCAGGGCATATCATCATAATAAAATAGGAAAATCTTGAGAGAATGTTATATTCTAAAAATTGTCAAATGTTTCCTTTCTTGGTATCTAAAATGTTTTCCAAATGAAATGTTTGCCTTAATATGTAATTTTAGAATAGGTTTGAAATTTTAAAGCCACTAGGGGGCACACACTGTACACTTCAGTACCATCTGCTGGCCATATCTCCACTGCAAAAATAGCATTAGAAGGGTGCTTCAAAACTAAATTTTATTTTACGCCAAAATCTGTCTGTCATAATCTAATCTTTTTTTCTAATATACTTTAAATTAAAAATGAATTAAAAATTCCCTCTTCTTCCCTTACTATTATACAGTAACAGCTTTTTTTCTACTACTTCTTCATTGACGACGCTTCGCTTGA
The DNA here is from genome assembly GCF_048569485.1 of Anomaloglossus baeobatrachus. NCBI lineage: Eukaryota > Metazoa > Chordata > Amphibia > Anura > Aromobatidae > Anomaloglossus > Anomaloglossus baeobatrachus. Next base: position 226,601,645 of record NC_134356.1, read on the forward strand.
AAATCCCCAATGCATGCACTGCTGCACTCTCTGTCCCTACCCTGAAACGAAGACTCTTCAGTGATCTATGTTTCGATGCTGGGATAGTCCCTGTAATTGATGTCACTTTTGTTGTGCAGAGCTGGCCTCTGCTCGCTCGTTCTTTACTAACAATGTGCAATGACCGTGTGCTCTGTTGCCGGTTCGTCACCTCTGATCACAGCCGGCGAGAGAGTTCTTTATTATTGACAAGATTCTCCTTAGCATTCATCGGAATTGACCATAGACGTATGCTCAGTAGAGCAAGGACTAGCCCATCCCTTAAAATAAAGGTCACTGATGATGCTTTGTTACAAAGTTGGGACAGAGGCGGCAGCAGTGATCAGTGTCTGACCCCTGTGATGATTGGGGCATTCTCAAACGAAGCGTCATTATACACAAAGTAGTAGAAAAAAATAAAGCAGATAAATATAGTAGTCAGGGTAGGATAGGGAATCTTTAATGAAATTATATTAGGAAGAAAAATCGATTAGAACTTGAGAGAGATTTAGGAGTAAAATAAAATATTTCAGATCACTCCACAATATTAATATTACAAAATTAATTTTGATCCACTAATATACATATAAGGCTGCATGCCCACGATTAGTGTTCACAGCATTTTGGACACAGTGTGTTTTTGCTGTGTTGCAAATGCTGTGTTCTACAGTACAAGCACAGTGGATAGGTCTTATTGAAATCCCATGCAGCAGCATAAACTGACATGCAGTGCAGCTTCCCAAGACACAGCGTGTCAATTTATGCAGCAGAACCGCAAGTATTCTCCACAGAGAAAACAGAAAGAAAGTACGCAGTTTCCTGTACCCTGTTTGTGGGCACAGGCAGCTGCCGTATCATGGGCACAGCACTTGTGGCCTTGCAGGAGAGGACATTCTGTGTCCAGGACGCAATATGTATGGCTCATGGGCACGTACCCCATGGTAGAGTTGGTGCGACTTGCATCAGTAATCTCTGACCACTAGACGCAAGCCCTGAGAACCACCTCCTACCTCCGGCAAACGTGGCTATTCTTTTGATTAGCTGGACTGGCGCAATATCACATATCCCATGCTGGCTAATCAACAGAGTTGCCATGGATACCAGGAGGCTGTTCTTAGGGCTCTTGTTTAGCGGCCATAGATTAAAGTTGTGGCTGTCAGACCTTAACCCTGTGAATCAAAGCGTGCCAACTCTAATAGCTTTGGTTTCACAAAATGAATATGTTTATGTAAGCTGATGAATGAAACCTCCTTTCATATTTGTGTCTATATTGCTCCTTCACCATAGAAGTCCTTAAATTAGGACGTGCTTTAAAAAAGCACTCTAATGTCATTTGTAGTGATGAGTGAGCACTACCATGCTCTGGTGCTCAGTACACGTAACGAGCAGTTGGGTACTCTTATAGGTGCAACTTGAGTACCTGAGTATAATGGAAGTCAATGGGGAACTTGAGCATTTTTCCAGAAGATTTCTGGGAAAAATGCTTGAAGTCCTCCACGGACTTCCATTATACTTGGTACACGAGTAGCGTCCATCCAAGCATGATCATCTAACTTCTCGTTACGTGTAGTGAGCATGGTAGTGATCACTAATCACTAGTCATTTACAATAAGGATAATAAGATTTAGGTTCAGAAAATGAAAGAACATGCATGAAATATTGCGAAGCCATAATGTTTTAGCACTCAGCAATTCAGATGTTATTAAGAGGTTAAACGGTAGATTGACATATCCTTTACTGCTGTAGGATCTACACATGGATGTATGTGCCGGCTGTGAGATCTGTACATGACAAGAGCAATGATATATTTGGAGCGAAGCAGAATAAGAGCAAGCTGACCTTTTAAAACCGCTCTTGGTGTTCTTTTAGAATGTACTTGCTTTTTAATATATTTGGCAAAGGTTTCTGGTTTGCATCCAATGTCATAATGCTTTCTCAACATTTGAGCCATCATTACACAGAATCCATGTGGAGCAACTGCTGACAATGTGGTAATTTCAATTAAACGAAAGAAAGACTTTAAAATGCCCATAAGAGGCTTTAGTTTTTAACTACGCAGATAGGGTTTCATAAAGCAAAACTAGAGTCAAGGAGAAACATTTATAGGGAGTGGTATTGCAAACACCAGACTTAAGCGATACACTGATCCGTTAAATTGGGCAAAATGTATTAATATCTTCAGCACATATACGTATGTACGTATACGTAACAAACAGGCGAACAATTCCACAAAAAATGCATCATTCTCTCTTAGGCTATCTTAGGCCTCGGGACTCTGTACCCATGGATTTTGCCGCAGAAACCTGCGGATTTATCTGGATTTTATAGGGACATGGGGAGTACGGTGTCCATGCTGCGGAATTTGCGGCTGCAGAACATGCTGCGGATATCCCGCAGCCGCACATAACTGCATATCACTTAGGCTATATGCCCACGGGACTATGTACCCGCGGATATATCCGCAGGTTTCCTGCAGATGATCCTCGGAATCCACAGCTATACATTGCTGTGGGATTCCAGCGAAATAGCTGCAGTAAACCTGTGGACATTCGTGCGATTTACCTGCGGAAGTCTCGCCCTCTATCTTCATAGTGGAGAGGTGGGATTTCCGCAGGAATAATTGACATGCAATTACGTGCGGCTGCAGGACGTCCGCAGCCGCACATACCACAGCATGGACACAGACACTCCCCCATGTCCCATAGGATAACATGGGGAGTGTCTGTACTTACTAAAACCTGTGGAATAATCTAGACAATCCAGGTAAAACCGCAGGTTTTCCGTGGCAAAATCCGTGGGTACAGAGTCCCGTGGGCACATAGCCTTATTCCTGTTGAAATACCTGCGGATGTCCCGCCTTTCCACTATGGAGATATTGGCCGGGACTTCTTCAGGTAAGTCGCACGAATGTCCGCAGGTTTACCGCAGCTATTTCGCTGGAATCCCGCAGCTATGTATACCTGTATACAGGTATACCTCTATGCGGTTGTACCTGCGGATATATCCGCAGGTACAGAGTCCCATGGGCACATAGCCTTAGAGTGGTTGTTCTGTTCATTTCAATAAATGAACGCCCCTGCCATCTGCAGATTATTAGAAAGAAACAAACCGTGCTGCACTCACCTTGCGCGGGTCCACCAGCAAGTATTCGTTGATGCAACCATTGTCTGTCATTGGCTGCTGCACTAAAGACATGTTGGCAGTACAGCAGCTAATCACTGAGCTCTGCAGAATGCCACCTACAGAGCGCATTGATTGGCTGCTGCACTGTCAACGAGGCGTAAGCTCTTCAGCCAATGCCAGACACTGGGATTAGCTGCAGAGGCTTGCCGGTGGAACTGGGGAAAGTAGAGCGCATTTTGTGTCTCTACCATAACCTGAAGCCCGAGACATTCATTTACTGAAAGGGAACAACCCCTTTAACTTATAAGGGTTTTCCCTTTTACTCCATTGGCGTGTCTGTGATAAAAATAAAATCAGATGTTACTCGCCGTCCTCTGCTGCTCCAGAGGTTGTTCACTGACTGCAGAAGGAATAAATCATTGATGCCTTTAACCCTCTAGTGGAGGAGCCAGTTTTGACCTTAATTACCGGAGGTGCATTTTACCAATCTGACGTCAGGTGTCAATTTATGAGGTGATAACTCTGCATTGCTTCAACATATTCTAATGATATTGAGATTGATTATTTCCCAATATATTGCACTTTGTTAGCGTAAATGTAGGTTGATATATTCCATCAAATTATCCTAAACTGCTATCAGGAGCAATCTGCACCCAGAACCACGAGCAGTTCAAGGTACATATTGCTAAAACCTGCCTAGCAGTCCTTGTATACACTATCATAAATAAAGGGATCTTTAGGAAAAGTATTTCTAAAGATCCTTTATGATATGCTAATGAGCGAGGGGACTAGTCATAAGGGCGTTAGTTCCTGCGCTCAGTCCGCCCTCTTAGCATGTTAGCACGCTGACAGGGGCATGTTAACATGCTATTCAGTGCAGCATCACCAGCGGTGCAGCGCGTACCTATCCATTGTCACCGCTTCAGAACGCAGGGCTTACACAGGGCGATCATGGGCACTAGACCTCTCTGAAAACGGGACGTGTACACCTGGCTTCGTAATGCACATGACCGGAAGTGCTGGGACTTCTGATCATGCATACTGACCTTAAACCCGGCATCTGAAGCGGTGACAACAGACACAGGTACGTGCGTCACCGCTGATGACGCTGGGCAATGCTAACACGCTAAGAGGGTGGAATGAGCGCAGGAACTAACGCTCTTGAAACTAGCCCCTGACCTCATTAGCATATCATAAAGGATCTTTAGAAATACTTTTTTTAAAGATCTCTTTATCTATGCTACTATAGGCTGGGACAGTTAGGCGGGCATTAGAAATATGCACACAGAACTGCTCATGGTTCTGGGTGCATATTGCACCTGACAGGTTCACTTTAACCCTTTAGGTGCTACACAGTTCAAAAGAAAAGGTGGATTAAAAGAAATGAAAAAAAATACATTTTTTCCCACTAAAACATGGCTTTAGGCCACATTTTTTTAGTTTCAAAAGTGGTATTAAGAGAAAATGCATAATTTCCTCTTGAACGTGGCAATATTCTATATGTGGTCAAAAACTGCTATTTGTGCGCATAACAGAACACGGAAAAGAAGAAAGAATGCGGAACAGATTGTGGACGCAATGTCGCGATTGGAGAGCCTCTGTGGTACCAAAACAGCAGAAAACTCCACAAGTGACCAGATTTAGGAAATCCGACCTCTCAAAGAATTTATCTAGGGGTATGCTGACCATGTTATAACCATATAGAATCCCCCAAAAAACAGACTTTTTTTCCGCAGTGAAATGTTATTTTAGTTCCAAATTTGTAACTTTGACAAGGCATAATAGGATAAAATGGACCCCATAATTTGTCATGCAATTTTTACTGAATGCTGACAACAGGGCTTGGATGGGAAGGAGCGCTACTTGACTCTTGGAACACAGACTTTGTGTTGCATAGATTGGCAGAGCCCATGATGTGCCAAAATAGCAAAAAAAATTGAAAAAAACAAAAAAAAAAAAAACAAAAAACACCAAACCCACAAAGAATTCATCTATATGTATAATGAGTATTTGGATCCCACAGGTCCTTTGAGAATTTTATAACAATGTGCCATGGAAATAAAAATAAATTACATGTTTAACACTAAAATGTTATATTAGCTGCAAATTTGTCAATATCACAAGATGAATAGTTGAAAACAGACTTTGTTGCATGTTTCCCAAATGTGATTGTATTCCATATGTCAAAAACTACTATTTGATAAGGCTGGGCTTAGATTTTGTAGTGTAAATTTTGCTGGAGTAGTATGCGGGAGAGACATTGCAGAGCCCCTGAAGTGCCAGAATAGCAGAACCCTCCACCAAAATGTGACCACTTATTGGAAATGACACCTCTTGATGAATTCATCTACGATTGCAGTGATCATTTTGGCTCCAGAGGAGTTTTAACTTTGTGACATCAAGTCCACTTCAAATATGCCGGGTTAGTGCCCAAACATTGTGCCCAGCTTGTGCTTCTAGAGACACAACCCATAACTTGTTAAGTGACCTCACCCCACTACAGCAATGCCAAACATGTGGATGGTATAGGCACACTTTGGGCATCATTAGAAATGGAAGTGCACTGGGTTTTACTTTGGTGCCATATCACTTTTCCAGGACATATGAGTAGTGATGAGCAGACTCGCAGATAACCGAGACAGTCTACTCCCAGAGATCCGACTTTTAAAATTCGGTTTTGGTCCAGATTCCAGTTCACATATACAAGTCTAGGGGGACTAGAATCTGGAGATTAAAATTGGTTGTAGAAGGGATAAGGATGTAGGAGCAAGCGCGCTGTACTTTCCATGCTGTACAATGCTTCCAAGCAGTACATTCTCTTCCGATGCCGCAGATTACGTTCATCGCATATGCACTGCTTTCCTCACCCACCGTTGCCTCTGATTACTTGCAGTCAGAGGCGCACCCACACTGAGTGACAGCATGTCTGACGCTTCCAATCACAAGTGCTACGTGCATCTATTGTAGTATAAAAATTAAAAATATTTGGCGCAGGGTACCCCCATATTATAATACCCAGCACAGATCAAGACTACGGCTACAGGCTGCAGCCCCCAGCCGTGGGCTTATCTTGGCTGTGTATCAAAATAGGAGGAACGGTATGTTTTCTGTTTTATTTTTTAATTTAAATAAATAATTAAAAAAAAAAAGTGTGTCGTCCCCCCCAATTTTGATACAGAGCCAAGATTGGGGAGACCAATGCTTATTGGGTGCACCCCCCAGCCTACAAATAGCAGCCTGCAGCCACTAGATGCATCCATTAGATGCGACAAGCCCAGCACTTTACCTGATTGCCCTGATACAGTCGCATAGGGGTAATATCAGGGATTAATGGCAGCACACAGCTGGCACCAAGCCCTAGATTGGTAATGGCAGCCGTCTATGAGACCCCCCTATTACTAATCTATAAGTGAAAAGTAAATAAACACAAAATACCAAAAAATCCTTTATTTGGAATAAAATACAAAAAAAATTCTCTTTCACCACTTTATTAACTCCCAGAACGCCCCTAACTGGTCTAACGTAATACACACAAGGTCCCACGATGGCCCTGGCTACGCTACATTTGAGTTTGGAGAGACCAAAAACATGTCCGATCTCTCCAGGCACTGACAAGGAGGACCTAGCTGGCCGCAATGTTGTCACTCCGGAGGTCATATCCGTTTTCCCACCGTATGACCTCAGGTAACCCGAAGCACTCTGACTTAAAGTGTAGGGCCGTGCTCGCACCCCGCCAGCCCTTTAACACTAACAGTACTGGCTGGATTAGTTTAAATTTTTAATGGTAGCATTTTGGGGTACAAAGAATGTTTTGATTACTTTCCGCATAAGGTTAGGTTGACATGTAGCCTGTAGCCTGTGTGCTACACTGAGCACCTACATCAGGATTTCTGTCTAAATTTCCCCAAAAATTGCGATTTAGATAAAAGCCCAAAAAAACGATTTCACTTTGATGCAAATGGAGTCAATGTTTGACTGTCTGGCTTCAGAGTCAGCGATATCAGCCTTTTTAGAACAAAAAAGTGTGATCGATCACAGCTGTGTGTATGCCACCACCGGAACCGAGGCCAGACAGAGTTCAAAGTGACTCTAATAGCCTCATTAATATGAATGGTTCCTCTAGTAAAACTTCTATATTAGATCTGTAGGTAACAAGCAGACCATGACCTTCCAAATGGACCACGCCTGTTTTTCTATCATTTTGGTAAGTGCAGTGCAAACACAGACATTTCTGAGAAGTTTTGTCACATGAATAATTGCGCTAAGTTGTGGTGCGGTTTACACGTCAAAAACGTTTTAACCTACTTACTGGAACAAATCCATATTTTATGTAACATCCCTAATTCGGGCAGCTAAATAGGAAAGGGTTCTTTACAGTTAGAGCAGTCAGACTGTGGAATGCCCTTCCACAAGAGGTAGTAATGGCAGACACTATAACTTTTAAAAAAAGGGGCTGGATGATTTCATCAGTACACACAACATTGTCACTTATAAATGACAATGACAAAATGTAGAACTGGTGGAGGAACGTTGAACTATATGGACCTAGGTCTTTTTTCAACCTATGTAATGCTGAATATTTCTATATCAAGATTCAAAGGCATGATTTAAGAATCAGAACAAAACATTTTATGCAAATATTTGCCAGCTACCAGTAATATGGACATATCACCAAAGATACGGACCAGATTCAGTTCTTTCCTACCTGCATGTGTGATCATCGCTGACACTTGCAATTTCACTTCCGTCGTAAGAAGAAAAAACCACATCGTTTATGTAGGCGTTATGACCCTGCAGGACCTTCCAAATGGTAATTTGAGAGCACTTGTTAATAATTTCAATATGGTAACATTTCTAAAGTCATTCTATAATTACTATTACTTGATGAACCAACACAATAATCATACCAGATGGTTACAAGAAATTGCCTGCAAGTGAACACTTTTAATGAAAGTATATTGTATGTCATTTTATGGCCGGATGATCAAAAATGTAAATTCCGGCATAGTTGTTCACATTTTTTCGCAATGTTCACCATGTGGGATAAATAATAAAGTTTTATTGTGCTGAACGATATGGACATCTCGATAATGAATTGTCTTTATCAACTTTTTATTCAAAAAAATAAATTTTTTTAATTCACTTTTTGTTTTCAACAGTTGAATAGATTTTTTGTTTTTGCGATATTTACTTGTTCCACGTGGGTACTTGAAGACAGGATACTTTTATTGCATAGATAATTATCTACATACATTGCACTGCTTGTATAGTGTTGTGCAGTGTATTATCCAGCCCGTTAGTGGCACAGTCTATTAGGCTTTGATCTACAGCAGACTGGAAGGCCGTTTTAGGTTGCCATAGAAAACATCGGCTCCCTGTGATCGCGCTGCAGGGGACTGATGGACTAAGAGAGGTTAATTTCCCTCTGTATAGTGTTAATTGAGCTCATGTAGAGCATTGCCAATGCTGTTAGGAATAGGGAACCCCAGAATCCCGATTCTAGGGTGAGGATTCACTGCCTTTTTAAGTCCTAATGGAACGTGTCATGTTCTATTACATCGTGAAAGGCGGTGCTATGACTGAAAGTGGTTAAATATTGTATATTCTTTGATTTTCTTTTTTTAATAAATCTTGCCATATTAAGATATTGAGCCTTGTATGCCAAATTCATAATATACCCATTTGTTTCTCCAAGAAATTTGCCAATCAGATGGGCCGATGGATGCCCGTAAATTAAAACACACCTCATTTCAGGTAACTTTTTAGAATAAGCCGTCATGTGTGAGTAAAGGAGGAATAAGAATTCTATAGCCACTGTAGGAAAACTGTGCATTTTTCTATATAAAACTCAATTGCAAAAATGATTTGTGCACAAACATACATTTAAAGTGAAGGGATTGGCAATATGCACCCAGAACCACGAGCAGTTCTGGGTGCATATTGCCAATCCCTGCCTAACCGTAACTGTATACACTCGCATAGATAAAGGGATCTTTAGAAAAAGGATTTATAAAGATCTTTTACCGTATGCTAATGAGTGAGGGGACTAGTTCCAAGAGCGTTGCTTTCCTTGCTAGTTGGCTCAATTAGCATGTTAGTACACCCCTGTGGGCGTGCTGACATGCAAATAAATACGCAACGTCAGAGGATGGTCTCACTCACCTCTACGTCGCCATCACGTCTGACGGTGGATTTCGGCTCACGGACTTCTGGTTATGCACACTACTTCAGTTTGAAGCCTGGATACATACACCCGGCTTCATAGTGCGCATGACCAAACCTCCAGGGTCATGTGCACTGAGCCAAAATCCAGCATTGAATGTGATGGAAACAGAGAGGTGAGTGAGATCATTCTGTGACGCTGCGCATGCATTAGCATGTTAGTACGCCCATAGGGGTGTACTACCATGCAAATGGGGCCCAGTAGCCAGGGGAACTAACACCCAGGGAACTAATGCCCTTATGACTAGTTCCTGCTCTTATTAGCGATCTTTAGAAATACCTTTTCTATAGATCCCTTTATTTATGCTGCTGTATACAGGGACGGTTAGGCAGGGATTAGTAATATGCACCCACAACTGCTCATGGTTCTGAGTGCATATTGCACCTGACAGGTTCACTTTAAAGAAAAATGTCCCACAAGATATCCATTTCCTTTATCAAGTATTGTTATATTTAAAGTCTATCAAACAGTTCATTAAAATAATTCGCATGCTTCTAAATCTTGGAACAACAAACCCCCCCCCCTCCAAAATCTTACAAACAATCCATAGAGCAACATAACCTGCAATGGCTTACTGACATTGCAGTATCGCAGTATCTAGAGTCAGATTTCAGATATCCATATAACAGATAACCATATAAGTGCAAATATATATATATATATATATATATATATATATATATATATATATATATATATATATATATATATATATATATATATATATATATATATATATATATATATATATATATATATATATATATTATATATATATATATATCTCAATGTTTCAAATATGAACAAGTTTACAAGTTATTTTAATCCACTTTACATGGTTTTATGGCAGAAGCCAATAGAAAACCTGAAGAATAATACCAAATAGGAAAATAATTATTGATAATGGTTTGGAAGATTACTAACAATTTACATAGGACCCATATGGCTCTGCTATTTAGGATACATATCTTACTCTAAAATACACAATGTATGTTGTCTTAGCACTCTGTGTTCATTGTAATGTTTTGTGTCACATAAAAGTTACAAATTCATTGGTGAACCCTAAATTGTAACCTTCAACCTAAATCAGATTTTACTGGTAACAATGACTATTTAGTCTAAACAGAAATAATGTTTTGAGTGATCCAAAATGTCACTATCTGATTCATGAAGGACTCATAGTAACATTGAGAACATTGTGACAATACTTTTTAAAACCAGCTAACGTTCATACCTTGTATTCATGGTGCTCATGGAAATCGGAAGTGAAAACCCTTAACGTTTTATCGCCTGCTGCTGTACAAAACCTAGGTTAAAAAAAAGTAGTATAGCTTTCAATTACAATATATAAAAGAAATCTACAGTAAAAATTGAATAAATTTACAAGCACTGTGAGTTATTGTTTTTGTGCAGATTGTGAATTAGGTCTTGAAGTATCAAGTTTACAGCACCATTTTTTTTTCAGTGCTATAAATGTAAGCCCCTTGCCCCTGGACTTATACTCACCTTCCAATGGTCCCACGGCACCATCTTGTGTCTGACTGGCCGTAAGTCAGAAGTTACATCACAAGCTCCCAATACATTTGTATGAGAGCCAAAAAGAGGGTCTCAGAGTTGTAACCCTTGGCGAGATCCAGCAAACACTGCCGGCAGGTTACAAATAGCTGGAGATGGACAAAAGTGGTGGCGATAAAGATAAAGTCACCAGAAGGGGAGTATAAGACAGGGGGGAGGGGACTTCAATTTAATGCACCACTCCAGGGGTGCAATTAAAAAAAAAAGCTGGAGTGGTGCTTTAATCATACCGTTAGGATAAGGCCAATTCCATAAAACTAACATTTCCGACATAAGTACAGACCATGCAACGGTCTCCTAATCTGAACTCACCAGCCTCGTACAACCCCCTATTCCAGGTAAGTCAGGACGTTGTGTAAAATAAAAACAAGAATGCAATGGTTTGGCAATCTCGATCAGCCATATTTTATTCACAACAGAACACAGATGCCTTTCATTGGAAAAAAAAAACCTAATTAAAAATTGAAGGCATCAACATCTCTCAAAAAAGTTGGGACATGGCCATGTCTACTATTGAGTAGTATCCCCTTTCCTTTTTACATCAGTCTGTAAATATCTGGGAAGGGAGGAGAACAATTGCTGGAGTTTTGGGAGAGGAATGTTGTCCCATTGTTGTCTGATGTGGATTCTAGCAGTTCAATGTTCCTGGGTGTTCTTTGCTTAATTTTTTGTTTCAGAATTCATCAATTGTTTTCTATTAGTGAAAGGTCTGGACTGCAGGGGGTCAGTTCATCGCCAACTCTTCTTCTGAGAAGCCATGCTGTTTTGATGGATGCAGTTTGTGGTTTACTCCCATTCTGTAGTCCGTTTCAGGGAAGGCCTTGTATAGTTCAGCAAGCCAATAGCTTGCTGAAATATAAAAGGCCTTCCCTGAAACGGACTACAGAATGGGAGCATATGTTCTTCTAAAACCTGTATATAGAGCCTTTCAATATGTCTAATCTACCCAAACCAAAGGCTGTCCTCACACATCTTAGATTTAGGCTTTTGAACTATGTACTGATAAGCTGGATGGTCACCCTCCTCTAGAGTCTGCAAAACATGGAGTCGGTTGTTTCCATAAAAAAAAAAAAAAAATCAAATAATCGATCCTTCTGCCCACAGAACAGTTTTGCATTTTGCCTCAGTCCATTATAAATGAGCTCTGACTTAGAGAAGATGGCAGAGTTTATGGATTGTGTAGACATGTGGATGGCTTCCTCTTGGCATGATATGGCTTTAACTTGCAGTTGAGAATTACACCATGAATTGTGTTCAAACAGTTTCTGGAAGTATTCCTGAAGCCCATGTAGTGATATCCACCACCGAATAAACCTTGTGTGCATGGATTTTTCCAGAATCTCTAAAATTTAAAGAATATGTGCTCTGAACCTGTTCCACCAGTTTTAGAAGCAGTTCTTCACAGACCTCTAACCCTCTTTGCGTCGGAGAGACTCTGCCTCTCTAACATGCCTGTTTTAGACAGTGATGTGACTAAGTTGAAAAATGACTGACTATCTACATTTTTCATTCGTATTCCTTACTTTTTCAGGCTTCAGTTAATCATTTTGAGATGTGTGGCTGCCATCAATTTCTAAGAGTTAGACATTTTTCCATTTCATTTGAAGAAAAGAAAAAAAAAAAAACTTTCAACTTCTGATCTGTGTTCTGTTGTGAATATCATATGGCTAAAATATTTCTAAATCATTGCATTCTTGTTTCATTACATTTTACACAGTGTTTGAACATTATCTTTTGAATTGGGGTTGTATATTTCTATGAGGCTGTTGTTTTTTGGTCAGGAGACCTGTGGATAGATGTGTCAAACTATCCTAAGGATACATTTCAATCACTCACATAGAATACTAATGAGCTGCCAAGTGTGTCTTGGGCGTTCCTGAGCGAGGGAAGTGTCCTGGCTTATTGGTATCCACCCCTCCCTTGTTGACTAGTAACAGCTGTCTTTTGCATTATACTGCACTCTAACCAGCAGAAGAATACTAAAATTGTGAATCAGCAGCTGAGGGTAGAGGTCATTGACACTTGCAATCAGACTCTAGCATGGGCTAGATTGTGGCAAAGGTTTTGTCTATCAAACAGTTCGGTTTAAAAACAAGACAAGGATTGCGGCTGTCGACTGAGTTACAGCATGTTGAAGTAGGCGCTGTCACGTCAGTCCATGCTGGTAAAGACATCATAGTACAAATAATGGATGAGAATCACCGCAATGAAGCAATAGTCCAACTTCGCATATGTATGTGGGACCTGTATATTATGCTGTCCAACAGTACACATATGAAAACAATGTAGAAACCGAGGAAGATTAGGGTACAATGGCTGCATGTGCCCTTTGTGATAGAGATATTAGCATAGTATGTTAAGACATTATTTAAAATAATATCAACCAATGAGGAGTGCTGGCACATTAAATTTAACAATTCTAAGTATTTACTCACAATAGAAATATAAATCTAACATATTATAATAGTGTCATGACAGAAATTCATCCCGTTCGGTTGTTTTGTATTTAAAGGGAACCTGTCAGGTGCAATATGCACCCAGGACCACGGGCAGTTCTGGGTGTATATTGCTAATCCCTGCCTAACCGTCCCTGTATACACTAGCATAGATAAAGAGATTTTTAGAAAAAGTATTTCTAAAGATCTTTTATAGTATGCTAATGAGAGCAGGGAGTAGTTACAAGGGCGTTATTTCCTTTGGCTAGTCGGATTCCCCTTAATATGTAAGCACGTCCTTGTAGTCGTGATAAGATGCTAATGAATATGTAGCTAACAGAGAGGTAGAAAAGGGCTTTTATTCACCGCGACAATGATCACTGATGAAATTGTAGGATTAATGTAACTTTATTTTGCACAGGTCTACGCGTTTCTGGAGGCTCAGCTCCCTTCCTCAGGACCGACCGGCACAAGAAACATCACATCTCAGATATATACTAGCTGTAGTAACCGGGCGTTGCCCGGAATAGTAACTGTCTCTGATGTGTGTGTCTCGTTCCCCGTCTGTCTCTGTCCCCGTCTCTTTACTTCTCTGTCTCTTTCCCTTTCCTTGTCTCTTTCCTTGTCTGTCTCTTTCCTTTTCTCTGTCTCTTTCCCCATCTGTCTCTTTCCCTGTTTCTTTACTTGTCTATGCCTCTTTCCCTGTCTGTCTGTCTCTTTCCTTGTCTGTGTGTGTCTACCTCTGTCTGCCTCTTTCTATCCGTCTCCCCACCGACATCTTGTTACCTCACACATAAGCTTCTTACACTAACAATTTATTTTGTACGTATAGCAACCACTCTTAGCTGCTATTAATAACCTAATAGCTCGCAGCTCCATTGACTTTAATGGAGGCAGGTTTCATGGAGTGTAACTAAAGCGCGGGGTTACATTTTCCCATCAAAACATAGTCTACGACACTCCCTGGGTCACATGAGGCGTCTGCGCAAAATTTTGTGATTGTAAATGCGACTGTGCGGATTCCTTTAGCGGACATATACACACACACACACACACACACACACACACACAGCTTTATATAATATATATACACACACACACACACACACACACACACACACACTACATATACTACATATACACATACAGTACAGACCAAAAGTTTGGACACACCTTCTCATTCACAGTGTTTCCTTTATTTTCATGACTCTAAAATTGTAGATTCCCATTGAAGGCATCAAAACTATGAATTAACACATGTGGAGTAAAATACTTAAAGTGTGAAACAACTGAAAATTATGTCTTGTATTCTAGGCTTTTCAAATTAGCCACCTTTTGCTTTGATTACTGCTTTGCACACTCTTGGCATTCTCCTGATGAGCTTCAAGAAGTAGTCACCGGAAATGGTCTTCCAACAGTCTTGAAGGAGTTCCCAGAGATGCTTAGCACTTGTCGGCCCTTTTGCCTTCACTCTGCGGTCCAGCTCACCCCAAACCATCTTGATTGGGGTCAGGTCTGGTGACTGTGGAGACCAGGTCATCTGGCGTAGCACCGCATCACTCTCCTTCTTAGTCAAATAGCCCTTACACACACGTATATATATATATATATATATACTCGTACGTACATACATAATATACAGTTAGGTCCAGAAATATTTGGACAGTGACACAATTTTCGCGAGTTGGGCTCTGCATGCCACCACATTGGATTTGAAATGAAACCTCTACAACAGAATTCAAGTGCAGATTGTAACGTTTAATTTGAAGGTTTGAACAAAAATATCTGATAGAAATTGTAGGAATTGTACACATTTCTTTACAAACACTACACATTTTAGGAGGTCAAAAGTAATTGGACAAATAAACCAAACCCAAACAAAATATTTTTATTTTCAATATTTTGTTGCGAATCCTTTGGAGGCAATCACTGCCTTAAGTCTGGAACCCATGGATATCACCAAACGCTGGGTTTCCTCCTTCTTAATGCTTTGCCAGGCCTTTACAGCCGCAGCCTTCAGGTCTTGCTTGTTTGTGGGTCTTTCCGTCTTAAGTCTGGATTTGAGCAAGTGAAATGCATGCTCAATTGGGTTAAGATCTGGTGATTGACGTGGCCATTGCAGAATGTTCCACTTTTTTGCACTCATGAACTCCTGGGTAGCTTTGGCTGTATGCTTGGGGTCATTGTCCATCTGTACTATGAAGCGCCGTCCGATCAACTTTGCGGCATTTGGCTGAATCTGGGCTGAAAGTATATCCCGGTACACTTCAGAATTCATCCGGCTACTCTTGTCTGCTGTTATGTCATCAATAAACACAAGTGACCCAGTGCCATTGAAAGCCATGCATGCCCATGCCATCACGTTGCCTCCACCATGTTTTACAGAGGATGTGGTGTGCCTTGGATCATGTGCCGTTCCCTTTCTTCTCCAAACTTTTTTCTTCCCATCATTCTGGTACAGGTTGATCTTTGTCTCATCTGTCCATAGAATACTTTTCCAGAACTGAGCTGGCTTCATGAGGTGTTTTTCAGCAAATTTAACTCTGGCCTGTCTATTCTTGGAATTGATGAATGGTTTGCATCTAGATGTGAACCCTTTGTATTTACTTTCATGGAGTCTTCTCTTTACTGTTGACTTAGAGACAGATACACCTACTTCACTGAGAGTGTTCTGGACTTCAGTTGATGTTGTGAACGGGTTCTTCTTCACCAAAGGAAGTATGCGGCGATCATCCACCACTGTTGTCATCCGTGGACGCCCAGGCCTTTTTGAGTTCCCAAGCTCACCAGTCAATTCCTTTTTTCTCAGAATGTACCCGACTGTTGATTTTGCTACTCCAAGCATGTCTGCTATCTCTCTGATGGATTTTTTCTTTTTTTTCAGCCTCAGGATGTTCTGCTTCCCCTTAATTGAGAGTTCCTTAGACCGCATGTTGTCTGGTCACAGCAACAGCTTCCAAATGCAAAACCACACACCTGTAATCAACCCCAGACCTTTTAACTACTTCATTGATTTCAGGTTAACGAGGGAGACGCCTTCAGAGTTAATTGCAGCCCTTAGAGTCCCTTGTCCAATTACTTTTGGTCCCTTTAAAAAGAGGAGGCTATGCATTACAGAGCTATGATTCCTAAACCCTTTCTCCGATTTGGATGTGAAAACTCTCATATTGCAGCTGGGAGTGTGCACTTTCAGCCCATATTATATATATATATAATTGTATTTCTGAACATGTTTTTGTAAACAGCTAAAATAACAAAACTTGTGTCACTGTCCAAATATTTCTGGACCTAACTGTACACTATTTGCAGCAATATTGTGCTGCGGTACATGGTACAGAAGATCAAACAATTACAGGTTCAAGTCCTCCAAGGGATACTGTCAACTGGGGATGATTCTAAAATATAAATATATAATTTTAGAATCACCCCCAGTTGAAAGTATCTCTTGGGGGGTCTTGAACCTGTAATTGTTTGATCGCCTGTACAATGTACAACAGCACAATGCTAATGCTGTAAATAGTAAAAATCATTGTCTCCTATGTCAATCTATGGCTGGATGTCACAGAAAAAAATCAGGACATGTATGGGCGTCTAAATGGACATTTGGGCTGGATGATGTTGCTTAATTGTAGCTGTCAGTGACTGAAAGCGAAGCATACTCCGCATGTGAAGCTCTCCACTTTAGTCCCGAATTGAGAGCTCTGATCAGGAGACCTCTCTAACTCAGAATTTCCTAACCGAGTATATGGAAATAATAAAAATCTAACTGAACAACCCTTGTTGAAACAGAATTATTGTAGCATAAAGTAAGTTAGAAAATAAAGATAGAAGAGATTTTTAAATAAATTGGTTTAAAAGAAAAAAGTGAAGCAGTTTTCATTTTTAAAAGGGGTTCTGGAAAAAAAAAACCACAACCTTACTGAAATTCATATATATAAAAAAAATACAAATATCGTTACTCACCGGTTTCAGCTCTAACCTAAAGGCCCCATCACACACAGAGATAAATCTTTGGCAGATCTGTGGTTGCAGTGAAATCATGGACATATTGTTCCATTTGTACACAGACACAAACCTGGCACTGATTGTCCACAATGTCACTGCAACCTCAGATCTGCCGCAGATTTATCTGTGTGTAAAGTGGTCTTTAGGCTTTTCTTCCATTCCCCATGGCTGGCTCCCCCTGTGCTAGTTTGGCCAGGTTACTAGGCTAACCCAGCAAGCAGTTCTGATGTCATCATCCAAGGCCGGCTCAGCTAGCTATGTCATGCCTGAGTATTCAGGTACGAGAGGCTGCTGATAAGTCTTTGGCTCCACCCACAAAGAATGTTCATGGATAATGACACAAACACATTCACGGGAAATTCGTCGATTCTCCAGTATGAGGTTGTGCACAGCATCGACGATCTCCAGAACATCCACTGCTCTCGGTCGTCCAGAACGTTCCTCATCATTGGTGCTGAAGTAGCCCATTTTTAATTTGGCAACCCAGTTCTTTACTGTGAAATATGAAGGGCATTGATCCACCAATGTCTGTGACATATCCCCATGAATATCCTTTGCGGACTTTCCTTTCAGAAACAAGAATTTTATCGCTCCTCTGCTCTCTGTTGCTGTGAATATTGCATTAGACTCTGCCATTTTGTTTTCCCGCATGCGCAGAACACTGTTGCCATAAGCAACAAACGCAAAACATAGTATATTAGACACATAAGGCTTTCATGTGCTGTAACATTCGTTTCCATAGAAACAAAAAGAGATCCCAAAGCCAAAGACTTATCAGCAGCCCACTACTACTCGTACTATAGTTCGAGGTTATTACGTTTGCCAGTCTAACTTCACCTTCCACTTGACTCGTTCTATGCGTGTTGTCCACACCTACAATTTTGCTGTATTAAAATTTCAGATTACCAACTCTGCTAAATTATTCTTGGTGTTGCGCTAATCATTGTGTGCTATGAAGGTACCTGATAGTTTGTCTCGTAACAAAACACTAGTGTGCCTGTACATCCCTGCTATTCTTGTGTGTTTAGCTGCACACATTTCTGTTGTTCATGTACAATCCGTACTTCTTGGTCAGCAGCTTCCAGTTCTGCTTGCCGTTCTGCTGTCATTGTCGTTATTGATCCACATGAATACCATAAATAGTAAAGTCCAGCTCCACTTTATTATGGTCTCCAATATATGCTGCTCATATTGACCTACAACTTAGAGAATCCATCCCACTGGACAAGTCCCTAAACAATATGGACACTTTTTGATGAGAGTGTTCCATTAATATCATAAAGTGGGTAATAGTCGTACCTTAGGAGGGGAGGCAACGCATCACACTTTGTTTCTGGACTCCACGCTATGGCATCAACTCTTGCTCCATGATTAAATGTTTTGAGAACCTTGAACTCTATACCGTGTACGCTGGAATCTTCTTCCTGTATCACACATTACATATATTCTAGATTAGAAAGAATAGTAAAACATATTGCGATATACAGACACTAATATAAGACACCTTTTCATTCTTCAAAGGGTGTTTTTACCCCGAATACTTTGATGGTCATCTTTATAAGCTTCGTAACTATTAAGATAATGTGGGAATGAGGACCCCATGCATATCACTACAAGAAGTGGCTTCCTTAGAGGTAAGTCCTTATTGTCTGTACAAGTACTCTCTGAAATATTAAGTGCTGCGGAATATGTTGGCGCTATAGAAAAATTACTATTACCCTACTTTTTCAGGGGAAGTCATTCTACCTGGTGATACGCTTAGGGTCTTTATTCCCACATAACACTTTCACAATGACCATACATAACACTTTAAGAAATATTTTTTACTGTTTGCTCTTGATTACTTTTTTTTTTCTATACTGTACTATTTATGGATCATTGTCCATAGCTACTATGTTGCCCAATTCTTTTTATCGACTTTGAGACTACTTTAGAGGTAGCGTTTATTCACATCTATTTTGGACATTCGGTATTTATACAAGGCTCTCTCGATTATAATGGGTTTTATCTCAGTGCCATATATGACCTAAGAAATAGACTTTGGCCCCATTTCCGCAATGTTTTTAGTTGTTTTGTCGAAGCTTTGTGCTTTATAATAAAAATTCTAAACAACTGGAAGGAACGGGTTAATCTGCTCCACCATGGAAATGGAAACCAAGGACGACACATCCTAAATAGGCATTTATTTGGTGACGCATTTCGGAGTGAAACAACCCTTTTTTCAGGACAATCCAGTTGTTCAGATCCAGTTCTCAGTCAGGCTGCTGCAGCCATACTGTTTCTTCAGTGATTGTGACTCTCACAGCCCTTCCAGGCAGGGCTATGGAGTCGGAGTCCATTTTGGTGGAGTCAGAGTTGGCATAAAATTGACCGACTCCGAAAATGTATAATAAATTGGATACAATGGTTCAATGCAGAATGTGATGAATATTCTTTCATAAGAATTTGGAAAAGTTATGAAATGTCCTATAAATGTCTGTTCTATTCCTGATCAAAGAATCTAAGCTTTCAGTTGAGATGAATCTGTGCTGCCCTTCAGCTACATGATATAAGTAGTGAAGCTCCTCCTCTACAGATAAGGGTTAAAAAAAAAAAAAAAGACAAGAATGCCTGCAATCACCTCAGAACTACTAGAGACTCTAGAGTGAACAGCAAAGTAGGATTAAGGGAAGCAAGTCAAGCTTTCAATAATCAGCAAAATTATCCTTTAGTATTAGATGATCTTGTTGAAGCTTCTTCACATCTCTCTCCTATTTATGACATGTGCAGTGTAGTGCACAGGTTGCAGCTGGCAATAAGATCGTCTGCAAGAGGGACATGCTGCAACTCTGATTGGCAAAGTGAGGAATTGGTTATAACTGCAAAAAAAAAAAATAAAATTGATTCCATCTTGAAGAGACATGCTCGAAAAGGAGCCACCAGGTGAGGCAGCACTTATTTAATGATTGAGCTGAAACCCTTTTTTGAAGATATGGCCAACCCTCAGGTAACACTAAATGAAGGTCAATGGACACACTTGGCTGAATTGAAGGAATTGCTTCATCAACCATTTGCAGTAACTAAAAAATTACAAGCTGAGGAACGCTCAGCATTTTCATAAAGGAGTGGAAGAACTTGCAGTTTTGCCTGTCTCAAGAGGCGGTTAATCTCAGATGGCATTGCTGCTTCAATGAAACAGAGAGAGAAAATTGCTAATAGAAAATAAAATTCATCTGGCAGCTGTGTATGTGGACCCAAGTCATTGTATATTTCTGGATGATCAACAGCTTACTAAAGAAATAGAAGCTCTGACAGAGGTAGCAGTTAGGATGAGTGGGCTACAAGACTGCCAAGAGCAAGAGGACTTGGATCCTGACAGTGCTACTGCTGCCGTATCTTCAGATCATCAGATGAGTTTTATTTTGAAAAGTATTTAAATGACATGGAGCAGGCAAAGCATTGCTACAGGGAAAAAAAATATTCCACTCCCATAGCAAACAGATTGACCATATTTATTCAAAATGTTTCACTTGCTCTAAAAGAAGTAGAAGAGTTCAACTATTCAAAACTGACTGTACATGAGGCAATTCCTTTACACCCTGAAATGGTTAGGGATGCTGCCCATTTGGTAACCGCTTTGCCACCAACCCAAGTTAGTGTTGAGAGGTTGTTCTCTAGATTTAAAATAATTAGGTCAGATTTGAGGTCATCTATGAAGGAGGATCTGATGGATGCAATACTATTTCTCAGAATAAATGTTATTTCGTACATTTTTGTTAAAGACCGTTTTTTTTTCCCCACTTACTGCATATCTACAATTTATTAAAGTTTTCTGTGTTCTAAACTTGCATTCCAAGAAATATATTTATGTTCAATCTATACAGTGTGTTTATTGCACCATAAAAATACTTAAAAGCCTGATGTTACCATTTACTTCAGTAAATTTATCACAAACATGAGTCATGTATGAAGGAGCTGGAGTCGGAATCAGGGAAATTGAGGAGTCGGAGGTTTGGCTTACTCCACAGCCCTACTTCCAGGAGAAGTAGGAGATAAACTTTCTGGTAGACCACGCTGCAGTAAAGGAGGAGTAGTTACACATGTGGTAATACTACAAGTAGCTTTTATTTACGCATTTCAGGTTCATACAGAATCCTTTCTCAATACTGAACGTTGGAGCTGGGAGCATGAAATC
Organism: Anomaloglossus baeobatrachus; assembly: GCF_048569485.1. Classification (NCBI taxonomy): domain Eukaryota; kingdom Metazoa; phylum Chordata; class Amphibia; order Anura; family Aromobatidae; genus Anomaloglossus; species Anomaloglossus baeobatrachus. The sequence goes on from NC_134356.1 coordinate 226,623,198, forward strand.
ATGACCAAGTACGGATGCCGCAAGAGGCCCTTTCCTTCCAATGCGTTTCGGAACTCTGGGTCCGTTAGCACTACCCTGATGAAGGAACCCGAGTAGTTACAAAACGCATACTTGATTGTGACGTAACACGCTACCAGCACCATGGTTTGTCAGCTTAGCTGGACACGCAGTCAGCAGAGGCGTCTCAGTTGCGACACTGAATGTGGAGCAAGTGCGCATGCTCTTCAATATACGGGATAGAACTGTGTGGCATGCTTGAACTATGGGCCTCAAACACCACTCAGTCTCCTGGTTATTGCCATCCTAGGGTAGTGGTAAGTGGTCCCACCTTTCTAGCAACGCTCTCCACACAATCCCTCTATGGATGTGGTACACGCCCTTAGGGGTACTTTGCACACTACGACATCGCAGGTGCGATGTCGGTGGGATCAAATTGAAAGTGACGCACATCCGGCATCGCAGGCGACATCGTAGTGTGTAAAGCCTAGATGATACGATTAACGAGAGCAAAAGCGTCGTAATCGTATCATCTGTGTAGCGTCGGCGTAATCCATAATTACGCTGACGCGATGGTCCGATGTTCCTCGCTCCAGCAGCAGCACACATCGCTGTGTGTGAAGCCGCAGGAGCGAGGAACATCTCCTACCGGCGTCACCGTGGCTCCCGTAGGATATGCGGAAGGGAGAAGATGGGCGGGATGTTTACATCCCGCTCATCTCCGCCCCTATTGGCCGCCTGCCGTGTGACGTCGCAGTGACGCCGTACGACCCGCCCCCTTAATAAGGAGGCGGGTCGCCGGCCAGAGCGACGTCCCAGGTCAGGTGAGTCCATGTGAAGCTGCCGTAGCGATAATGTTCGCTACGGCAGCTATCAGAAGGATATCGCAGCTGTGACGGGGGCGGGGACTATCGCGCTCGGCATCGCAGCATCGGCTTGCGATGTCGTAGTGTGCAAAGTACCCCTTAGTATCAATTTATGACTTCATATTCTACAGAATTTATCCCTACACATTATTTAGGATATCGTCCTTGGGATCTTTTTTATTCCTATTTCTACGATATGCACGTCTATTTCTGTGAAGCAGACAAAAATTTAAATGGACAATCATCCCACTTTATGACGTATTGCTTAGCAATCTAGCAGTTACCACGTCCCATTGGCTGTACAAAAAAAAAAAAATTAAAAAAAAAAAATCAACCCATAGATTAGTTACCCACAGACAACAGAGCTGTGTGCAGAGGTTTACACTGCAGCACCATAGACAGGTCACCACTACTACTGAAGATTGTGTTCTACTCCACACGAAGGGCAGAAGACTGCAGTTTGCTGTAAGGTTGGAACCTAGATTACCGAACAGACCGGTAAGAAACATGTGCAAGAAGACTGCATAGTGAATGAAGCACAGCAGAGAGAACACAGCATTGGCACCTTCCACAAGGCACAGATGTGACGGTGAGTTTGCCATATTAACATCTTGGATCTTAATACTCCTGACCTATCTCTTGCTGTTTTTGTAGAGTGGTGATAGTTACAGCAGCAAACACATATGTTGCATTATATAGATAGGAGTAATGGTGGTAAATCGATGCCAACTAGAAGTATTAAGGATGGTTGTTACCAAATTAATTCTGCCACTTCGATGTTCGGGTGTGCATGGAAATAAAGTTACAATGTGCAGATAATTCTATCATATGTAACATTTATTGGCTCATCTATACAATAAAATCATGTAAAGCCTTCAATCTGAAAAATAAATTATAGTAACAAGTGTAAAATGACTGATTCTTAATGACATAATAAGATATCTTAATATGGTGTATAGTGCTATAGGATAATAGTTGGCACTGGCTGTAGGGCCATTGTGTTTGCTGTTAATCAGATGTAATAAGCTGGTAACCAGCGCGTCTCTGCCATGTTGATGCCTGGTACCACTTTAATGTGATTTAATCACTGCCTGAAAAAAAAAATTAAAAAGTACACATGAAAAATTATTTCCCTTCTCCACGGAGGCTGCCACAATGGAGAATGTGTATAGATGTGAGGATTTCTGCACAATAGATGAATTCCAAAAATTAAGAGGTTTGAGTGTGCTATTTTCATTTCTTAATTCATTTTCGTGTGTTTGCAATCTGTTTCTAGTTTCAGATTGCGGGAGCGTTTCTTTCTGTAATATAGGCTGGATGTAAGCTGTGTGTCTCTCCAGGGTAGTGCACATCTTATATATCAGCATAGCTTAAAGCCTGTTCTTCATTTCTTCATCATCTGCTTTCCTCCTAATCTGTAGCCGATTTTATCAGTCTCCCTGAGACTACAGATGGATTCCCCCCTCTACACATTGTGGAGATCTGTGTGCAACACTTACATAGTTACATAATTACATAGGTTGAAAAAAAAGATCTAGGTCCATCTAGTTCAACCTTCCTCCACCAGTTCTACATTTTGTCCCTAAGTCACTTATTACCAACAATGTGGTACATACTGAGGAAATCATCCAGCCCTTTTTTAAAAGCGGTTATAGTATCTGCCATTACTACCTCTTGTGGTCGGCATTCCACAGTCTGACCACTCTAACTGTAAAGAACCCCTTCCTATTTAGCTGCCGGAATCGCTTTTCTTCCACTCGCAGTGAGTGCCCCCTGGTCCTTAGTATTGTCTTTGGAATGAATAAGTCATGTGCCAGTCCTTTATATTGACCACACATGTATTTATGTACTTTTATTTTCCATTTTTCTATTCAACCTTCAACAATATTTCTTTTAGGGGTGAATTCCCATACCCATTTGAAGATTTTGCTGCAGAAAGTTCTACAACTGTCCCATTTACATGAAACAATCCTTTTCAGATAAATGGAACTTATTTTCAGTCTAAGATCAGCAACATGTGCAGTGTGTGAATGTACAAATTTTCAATAAATTGTAGTTTGGCGCGGTAAGGAAAGGATAAAAAAAAAAGTGTCATGAAAGGGTTAAAATGGACAATCCAATTAAGTAATCATTAAAGAATGCAATAGTCACATTTTTTTTTTAAATGAGGGTTCCTGCATAGAAATGCCTACTTAAAGGGGTTAAAGAGGAAATATCAACAATATGAGATAGGTAGGGGTGAAATTTGTTGGACCCCCACCTATCAGCTATTGAGGGTCCAATAGACCACCCATTTCAGCTGTTGGGGTCAAATAGATTGCAACCCTACCTATCATCTGTTGGGGCTCCAATAGACAGCACCCCTACCTATCAGCTGTTGCGGTCCAATAGACTGCACCCCTATCTATCAGCTGTTGGGGTCCAATAGACTGCACCCCTACCCATCAGCTGTTGGGGTCCAATAGACTGCACCCCTACCCATCAGCTGTTGGGGTCCAATAGACTGCACCCCTACCTATCAGCTGTTGGGGTCCAATAGACTGCACCCCTACCCATCAACTGTTGGGGTCCAATAGACTACACCCCTACCTATCAGCTGTTGGGGTCCAATAGACTGCACCCCTACCTATCAGCTGTTGGGGTCCAATAGACTGCACCCCTACCCATCAACTGTTGGGGTCCAATAGACTGCACCCCTACCTATCAGCTGTTGGGGTCCAATAGACTGCACCCCTATCAGCTGTTGGGGTCCAATAGACTGCACCCCTACCCATCAGCTGTTGGGGTCCAATAGACTGCACCCCTACCCATCAGCTGTTGGGGTCCAATAGACTGCACCCCTACCCATCAGCTGTTGGGGTCCAATAGACTGCACCCCTACCCATCAGCTGTTGGGGTCCAATAGACTGCACCCCTACCTATCAGCTGTTGGGGTCCAATAGACTGCACCCCTACCTATCAGCTGTTGGGGTCCAATAGACTGCACCCCTACCTATCAGCTGTTGGGGTCCAATAGATTGCATCCCTACCCTTCAGCTGTTGGGGTCCAATAGACTGCACCCCTACCTATCAACTGTTGGGGTCCAATAGACTGCACCCCTACCTATCAGCTGTTGGGGTCCAATAGACTGCACCCCTACCTATCAGCTGTTGGGGTCCAATAGACTGCACCCCTACCTATCAGCTGTTGGGGTCCAATAGACTGCACCCCTACCCATCAGCTGTTGGGGTCTAATAGACTGCACCCCTACCCATCAGCTGTTGGGGTCTAATAGACTGCACCCCTACCTATCAGCTGTTGGGGTCTAATAGACTGCACCCCTACCTATCAGCTGTTTGAGGTCCAGTAGACGGCACCCTTATCAGCTGTTGGGGTCCCATAGATTGCACCCCTACCTATCAGCTGTTAGTTCCATTGGCAGTGGTCAAATGCAGAAGTATTGGGTAAAGCATCCCTGTACGTTGTTTAGTGCAAGTTGCCAGGTACCGCACCTTATCTCCGATTCAGTATCCGTGGCTGCTTTGTTCTGCGCTGCACAATGCTTACAATTGGCCACGGTAGTTAATAGGTAGCTTGATTGGTAGTGTTCCGCCACTGCCAACCAATCTCATTTTTATGATCTATCCTACAGATACGTCATTGGTTGAAACCTGAACAACCCCTTTAAGAGAAGTGAATAACTTGTAAAGCTGTATCCAGTTGGATGAAAACACACTAGGTGGGCTGTGCTGCGGCAGTAAATCAATTATTCAACGATGATAGCAATAAGGTTTTTTGTTCACAATGCATGAAGCTGACAGAGTGATTGTAAGTTCTGGTAAACTAAGCGTTAAATACTGAGCGAACCCTTATTCTACTTGGCTCTGTGCTGTAGTTATAGTCTCCACTGCTACACGAAGTTCTGTGTTAGAGGAACTGCATATCTGGGACTAATAAATAAGTCACTGAACATTTTCAAGAACATCCAAAAGGTCTCGCTAGCACATATAAAGGCTTGACACACATTTAAGCTGAATGAATGATTTAAGGAAGACTGCGTTCCCCTCCAGATTCATTTTTCATTTGATGCATCTAGAAACATGGCAGACTGTGTTCTTTTGGCATGAAAAATGTATAACTAGGACCACTCTTGTGGTCAATTCTGACGTTTCACATTATTTTTCCATTACCAGAGCCCCAGCACTACATCATTAAAGTGTACATTTACAGAACTCACAGCTATCAAATGAAGGGTCGACTTTCAAAAGGAAAAAAAAATGGAAATAGGGAATGATTTGCTCGTCAAGATTTGTGTTAAAGACCTTTGTCACAGATTGACACACAAAAAAGTTAATCTTTGGGGTCTATTGGGTACTGCCTGTATCCACTATGCAAGATGCCCCATTAACCACTATGTAAGAACCAAGAAGACAGAAGATTTATAGCAGGGGCACATATAAAACATTATCTTAGCACAGGAAAAGTTTTTATTAAAAACACATCAAATTGTGGAAATTATTATTATTCCAATATCTGTTGATTAAAATCAAATGTGTTTGTGGGAAAACCCCTTAAAGCAATTAAAATGACTAGGCACCTGAAATAACTAAGAGCAAATAGATTGACAAGTCTGTATGACCAAGCCTAGAGACATAACTAGTGATGAGCGAATACTTCCTACTCAGGTTCAGATTATTCAGAATGAATCCCAAAGCACTATTCCCGGCTGTCACTAGTAAAGAATCTAATGTACGTCAATGAGGAACCTCAAGAAAATGCTCTAGTTCTCCTTTGACTTGCATTAGGTTCATCATTCGTTACTCGTGATGAATACCGGAATACTACTTTGGGATTCGTTACGAATAATCCAAACCCGAATAGTTAGGCGGGCTTTGCACGTTGCGACATCGCAAGCCGATGCTGCGATGTCGCACGCGATAGTCCCTGCCCCCGTTGCAGGTACGATATCTTGTGATAGCTGGCGTAGCGAAAATTATCGCTATGCCAGCTTCACATGCACTCACCTGCCCTGCGGCCATCGCTCTGGCCGGCGACCCGCTTCTGCGGGTCGTGCGGCGTCATAGCGACGTCACACGGCAGGCGGCCAATAGCGGCGGAGGGGCGGAGATGAGCATGATGTAAACATCCCGCCCACCTCCTTCCTTCCGCATTGTGGCCGGCGGCAGGGAAGGAGATGTTCCTCGCTCCTGCGGCGTCATACACAGCGATGTGTGCTGCCGCAGGAATGAGGAACAACATCGTACCTGTCGCAGCACCGGCATTATGGAAATGTCGGAGCCTGCACCGATGATACGATAACGACGCTTTTGCGCTCGTTCATCGTATCATCTAGGATTTACACACTACGACATCGCAAGTGACGCCGGATGTGCGTCACTTTCGATTTGACCCCACCGACATCGCAGGTGTGCAAAGCCGTCCTTAGAATTCGCTCATAGCTAATAATTATAGAGCTGTTTTATTGTTTTGAAATCATTTTGCATCTTTAAATGATCCTTGCTTGGTAAATATCTTGTTTTTAATTAGGCCTAAGACACACAGCATGAAAATCTGAGTCAGTGGAGTGCGATAAAACATTGCATTCCACTCGGACCAATATTAGCCTATGTGTCAGCACACAAGCGATTATTTTCTCAGCCCTAATCAGACCGAGAAAACAATCGCAGCATGCTGCGACTGTAATGCGATCCTCGTTTCTCTCGCACTCATTCAAGTCTATGGGGCAAGAGAAAAATCGCACTGCACTCGCGGTACACCAGTCTACCGAGTGCAGGGCGAGAATGGCAATAGCCAGCAATCCCGCCTGCCCCTCCTCAGCATTGCCCGTCTCCCCCACAGCGGTGGTCCGATCGCATGATCAGACCTCAGTCACAGTGACACTCGGCTCCTGCTGTGCTGCCAGCGTGAGCCGAGTGTCATGCGAGGATCGCAGTAGTCCCCCGTGTGGCCCCGGGCTTATGGCAAGAATTGTATTGGAAGCTGATCCAAGAAAAATCATCACCACCCCCATGCGACATTTTTGGAGCTCAAATAAACGGTTAGTGAAGAATCTGTCAACAAGCTAGTCAACTGTTTTCTATAGTGACCAGCAGAAGTGTGAATGCAGCTCTAGACTATCACACAAGCTGTATTTTGAAAGTGATGTAATACAATGTATTTACAAATTATGGCAGATGATATCTACTGTATACAGTTAGGTTCAGAATTATTTGAACAGTGACACGTTTTGGCATTTTAACCGTTTACCAAAACATATTACTTACTCTTGTTTAGTGTTATTATAAATTATATTCAGAAATAATCCTTCTTTGCACCTACCTGAAATCGGCAAGATGCCACAACCACATAGCTATTGCCACCATAGGCGATTAAGGAGCCTTCACCCCCAGAATCAAAGGGATTGAATTCCACCACGTGTACAAAGTCCTCACAGTCCACGGTGTAGGTGGCATTTCTAATTGAGTCTTGTTTCACTCTCTGCTGCATCACTGCCAATCTAAAAAAAATCAGAAAAAGGTTTTATTTTTTTAACAAAATAAATGTATTCTAATGTACAAAATACAAGAGGATAAGACTATACATTATTATATTGTATGTATATGTAATGTTCGGAAAATGAGATTTCCACAATCTCAATAAACGAAACTATTTTACCGTTCTCAAATTAAAGCTTTTTACTCCACAAAATGTAGAATAGATAAATATAAGATTATGTTCTTCCAGGATAGAATCTAACTCCACTTGTAGTTCTATCACACAACTCACACTTAAGCTGGAGTTAAAAAAAATTACCTACATGCACGTCCTAAAGTAAAATTGTACTTTAAAAGGGTTTTACATTACCATTGTGACCCCCTTTCATTTGTCCTAACTCTTCCTAACTGCCACTTTCCTAATATACTTCTGCTACCTACCCTGCTCCTGTAAGCTGATCTCTCTGCGGCTCCTATTTTCTAATGTTGATGTTCTGGCTTTGATCCTTCTGGTCTGTAGACCAGAATTGGATCACCTGAGCATTGCACATCCCTGGTGGGGGCAGGGCTGCCTCTCTGAGAGTGACAGCACTTTGGGCATGTATGCTCAGATCATACCACTCTCCTCTTAGCTGAAATGTGCACATAATTAGATAGTAAATCTCATATTGCACGATAAGCACATCACAGCGCTTGTCACATCAAAGCAACACACTGTAAAGCAGGCTGAGAGGAAAATGAAGTATGATCTGGGCACGCATGCCCATACTGCTGTCACTCTCAGAGAGTGACCTACACTGCTCAGATAATCCAATTCTGGTCTGCAGACCAGAAGGATCAAAGCTAAAACATTAACATAAGAAAATAGAAGCTGCAGAGAGTTCAGCTTACTGGAGCAGGGTAGGTAGCAGAATTATATTAAAAAAGTGGCAGTTAGGAATAGTTAGGACAAATAAAAATAGTTCATATTAGTAGTAGAAAACTCAGTTATTGGGAACCCGTCATGTAAAGAAAAAAAAAAAAAACAAAACACCATTAACCTGTAGATATGGGGTTAATTTGCAGGTTAAAAGTGTCCTGAAGCCTGATTGCTGGGAGGAAATTAATTTTATGCCTTCGAGTTATAGAGGTGTGGCTTCAGTCATCGCTCTGTGTCGCCAGATCTGTACTGATGCATTGCTGAGCCAGCTGTCAGTCAGTGGGGGAAGTGCAGTTACAGCCACAGCTCACTATGCACAGAGCAGCGACTGAAGCCTCGCCTGCCCACCCCTGTGAATGAAAGTCAGAGGCTGCTAGTAGGAGCAAAGTTTATTTCCTTCTGGCAGCAGGGCTTTCATTACAGCTTCTGAACACTATTAATCTGCAGATTAACCCAATATCTTCAGGTTAAATAGCGATATTTCACATTACAGGTTGCTTTTAACGGAAATCTAAAAATCTTGCATTTTTTCTGTGTTTTTCATGAAAATTAAAAGCTGCCTTTTAAAGAACCAGCAAAAGGTATGAGATTTCAGAAATATGTATAGGATTGCTTTTTTTTTCCTAATAGAAAAGATAAGCCTGGCTCACTATCTAGTTGGGTGCTCTGGAGAAAAAACAACCTCAGAAAAATACATATAGCTCCGGCACTCCTTAGAAGAAATTGCAAAAAGTCTCGGGTGGTGCTGAATGCGTTTTTATTAAACCAAGAGTGAAGTCTGTCCCATAGACGTTTCGGTCAACATCAGACCTTTATCAAGGGATCCATCAGACTGACAAGATAAATACAAAACAGAAACAGAGAGAAAAGTGAATATCCATTCAGGGAATATCACATCATGAAAACAAAATTGTAAACAAAAATAGCTAAGGAAGACACAGCATAATATAATGCAGCATTATAGTAAAAAGCATCTTATGATACAATTGTTTGCAATAGCACATTGTACCCTGGACAAAAAGAATCAGAACAAACACGAGAATACAGACAATATATGGACATGTAATATCATGGATAGATGTCGTAACTAGTAAGTAATACATGAACATACCTAGAGTATTGTAGACATAAATATGCACCAACGGACAAGTGTAATCATCAATCGCGTCTAACAGTAGGGTTGGGTACTATATGAGAGAATGAATGAGTTAACTCTAAGGTACGCAAAAAGATGCATGATACACAGTGTGAACACTGACCTATGATAAATACCTGTGAACGTGTAACCCAGGTAGTGTGTCGCGCTAAACGTACGAGAAGTGGGGGGAAGTCTCGTTTGCAACACTGTGGGGAGCGAGATACTGTTTGTATTTCTAGGTAGAAGAAGGTAAGAGTCAGGAAGGAAAGGTGCAGAAATTCTACCTAGAGTATCTCGCTCCCCACAGTGTTGCAAACGAGACTTCCCCCCACTTCTCGTACGTTTAGCGCGACACACTACCTGGGTTACACGTTCACAGGTATTTATCATAGGTCAGTGTTCACACTGTGTATCATGCATCTTTTTGCGTACCTTAGAGTTAACTCATTCATTCTCTCATATAGTACCCAACCCTACTGTTAGACGCGATTGATGATTACACTTGTCCGTTGGTGCATATTTAGGTCTACAATACTCTAGGTATGTTCATGTATTACTTACTAGTTACGACATCTATCCATGATATTACATGTCCATATATTGTCTGTATTCTCGTGTTTGTTCTGATTCTTTTTGTCCAGGGTACAATGTGCTATTGCAAACAATTGTATCATAAGATGCTTTTTACTATAATGCTGCATTATATTATGCTGTGTCTTCCTTAGCTATTTTTGTTTACAATTTTGTTTTCATGATGTGATATTCCCTGAATGGATATTCACTTTTCTCTCTGTTTCTGTTTTGTATTTATCTTGTCAGTCTGATGGATCCCTTGATAAAGGTCTGATGTTGACCGAAACGTCTATGGGACAGACTTCACTCTTGGTTTAATAAAAACGCATTCAGCACCACCCGAGACTTTTTGCAATTTCTTCTAAGGAGTGCCGGAGCTATATGTATTTTTCTGCTTTTTTTTTCCTGACTGACATGGAAAACTAACATTTTTTAAAGAAGCAGTATGAGAGTTTTTGCAACTTTTTTCCTACATTTAAAACAATGAAAGTGCAGAAACGAAGCTGCGGAGTTTTTGCTGCTTTTGTGCTGAATGAAAGTAACTTAATTAAACATGTACTCTAGACAAATGATTCACGAAAAAAATGCAGCAAAAACAATCATGCACACACAGGTTTTTGTTTCATGGCTGAATTGGAAAACTGCAGCATATCATTTCTTTCAGCCTTTTTGCAGCGTTTGTCATGGAAAAAAACAAACAAAAAAAAAAAAACAGGTACAGGAGGATGTGAAACCCATTTAGTTTAGTGATGTGTTAAATGGAACCTGTCATCAGAAATTTGGCTTTCAACCTAAATGTTTCCCCCTCTGCAGCTCCTGGGCTGCATTCTAGTAAGGTTTCTATACTTTTTGTGCCCCCTTTTAAACCAAAATAAATACTTTATAAAACTGTACCTTTCGGTTTGAAAATCTTGTAAATCGTCCATGGGGGCGGGCCGTGTGGCGTCCGTTGCTGTATCTTACGCCGTCCCCCATGCTTCAAATCATCCCTCAGGACGCCGCCCACTGCGCCCGAGGTCCCGTGCACGCCGGGACACCTGGTGACGTGGTTGCAGGCACGAGAGTATGGGCGGCGCTGTGATTGCATCGCAAGTGCCCGCCCATACTCTCGTGCCCGCCCTTTCCCCCACTGCCTCCAGCGTTCTGCGCCGGCCCGACGTCACCTCCTTCCCATCATACCCTGCAGCAGGAAATAGATGGGAGGAGCGCAGCAGGCCACTACAGGAGAAGCGGAGGATCTGAGCGACGTACAGAGGGGAGAGCGCGCCCACGAGAGTATGGGCGGGCACTTACGATGCAATCACAGCGCCGCCCATACTCTCGTGCCTGCGACCACGTCACCAGGTGTCCCGGCGTGCATGGGACCTCGGGCGCAGTGGGCGGCGTCCTAAGGGATGATTTGAAGCATGGGGGACGGCGTAAGATACAGCAACGGACGCCAGATGGCCCGCCCCCATGGAGAATTTACAAGATTTTCAAACCGAAAGGTACAGTTTTATAAAGTATTTATTTTGGTTTAAAAGGGGCCACAAAAAGTATAGAAACCTTGCTAGAATGCAGCCCACGAGCTGCAGAGGGGGAAACATTTAGGTTGAAAGCCAAATTTCTGATGACAGGTTCCCTTTAAAGTGAACCTGTCACCAGATTTGGTGACTATCAGCTGTGGCCACCACCAGTGGGCTCTTATATACAGCATTCTAACATGCTGTATATAAGAGCCCAGGCCGCTGTGTAGAACGTAAAAATCACTTTATAATACTCACTTAAACGGTCGCTGCGGTGGAGTTGGGTCATATGGGCGTCTCGTTTCTCCGTTGTCCGGCACCTCCTCTTTCGGCCATCTTCATCCTCCTTCTGAAGCCGGGGTGCATGACGCGTCTTACGTTATATACACTCGCCGGTCCCGCAAAGGAGCACAACCTCAATGCCAGCGAGTATGTATGATGTAGGACGCGTCATGCACCCCAGCTTCAGAAGAAGGAGGACAAAGATGGCCGAAAGAGGAGGCGCCGGCACGGGAGAACAGAGACACCCATATGACTCAACTCCACTGCAGCGACCGTTTAGGTAAGTATTATAAAGTGATATTTATGTTCTACACAGCGGCCTGGGATCTTATATACAGCATGTTAGAATGCTGTATATAAGAGCCCACTGGTGGTAGCCACAGGTTATAGTCGCCAAACAATGCCCTACCGAAGTTTTAAAGGGAACCTGTCACATGGAAAAACATTATTAACCTGCAAATATGAGGTTAATCAAGTTTGACTCCTGCCCTGTGCCTACACATTAAACCCTGCTGCAGGGCAGAAAATACTTCAAATCCTCCTGGCAGCGTTTGGGTTTTATTCACAGGGGCAGCGCGGGTTCAGTCACCGCTCTGTGTATGGAGCGTGGCGGCTGTAACTGCGCCCCCCGCACTGACTGACAGCTGGTTCTAATGGGGAGCCGCTGTCAGTCAGTGCAGGAGGTTTGGTTACAGCCACCGGACTCCGTACTCAGAGCGGAGACTGAACCCACCTCCATGACTGAAACTGGAACGAATAAGAGGATTAAAGGGAACCAATCACCAGGATTTTCGAATATAAGCTAAAGCCAGTGCTATACTGGTGCTATCAGGCTGATTCTATACATACCTGTAGTGGTCATCTCAGATGTTTAGGTTTTGAAATCCAAAAAAGTAAAGTTTATAAAATTAGCTGCTTGTTGAGTGACAGTTGCACTGGAGCAAATCATATATTCATAGTTACCCCCTCCCCCTGTTAGAATTAGCATAAGTATTATACAAATGAATCACTTTGTCTGTAAAAGGACCTGTGTGAGGTCATATCCATGTGACCAGAAGGGGCGAGGCCTCAGCCAACAAAGCTGGATACCAGGTCACATGGGTATGACCTCATACAGGTCCTGCAACAGACACATTCATTTGTATAATACTTATGCTAATTCTAACAGAGGCAGGGGATAACTATGAATATATTATCTGCTCCAGTGCAACTGTCACTCAACAAGCAACTCATTTTACAAACTTTACTTTTTTTGGATTTTAAAACCTGTGTGGGACTTCAAACAGACAGCATCAGAGGAGGAACAGCAGAGACCAGACTCTCTGTGTATTCTAAGACAACAATGGAAGCCAGTTATTCCTTAGGCTGTGCCATCAGCAAACTAGGCGCAAGAGGGCCAGTTGGGAATCTAGAATTATGACTCCTGTCAGGCAGGGAGAGCACCAGCACTGACCGACCAGGTGCTTCTAAAGTGCTCCACCACAGTCCATAGATCCACCACTGCTGTGGCCTTGGACTTTGGACTATTACACACAGGCTCTTTTATAAAAAAAAAAAAAAAAGGAAAAAAAGAAAAAAAAAAAAAAAAAAGGATGTTCTCAGGTAGAAATGGCAACTGAGCTTAGTGTCACAAGCAGGTTGCAACAGAGATACAGAGAGACTGGAAGAGTCACAGAAAGGCATAGAAGTGGGTGTCATTTGCCCACATCCCACACTGATGAGCACTTCATTGGGAATAAAGCCCTTCAGGACTGCATGATGAATATTAAGGGAGGTAAGAGGTACCCGAGGTTATGCCTTCTGATTGAGCACTCCTGCTCTTCAGCCTCAGTCAATTTTAATTCTCTATTTGCAGGTTCCTGTCTGCCCATAAATTGTAGTTTTTTTTAACCCAAACAGAGGCATTAGTTTGATAGGTAACCAACAAAAATGAGGTCGCTTTGCCGCTGGCTGTTGGGCTCACATAAAATCTGGCCAATTTTGTGCGCTATCTCAATTTTTACATGTTTTTTTCATAGCAGTATTGCATATGTATATTCCCATATATTTTAGCACTACAGAGTGCAACTGTCTCCTTTTTGTTACTAGAGGTACCCAAGTGTCACATCAGACCATTCAAAATCATTTAGATAAGCACAGGCGTTATAGTCTTGCTGTACGAGGGACCAGTGAGCCTAAAGGCCCTGTCACACACAGAGATAAATCTTTGGCAGATCTGTGGTTGCAGTGAAATCATGGCCATATTGTTCCATTTGTACACAGCCACAAAGCTGGCACTGATTGTCCACAATTTCACTGCAACCACAGATCTGCTGCAGATTTATCTCTGTGTGTGACAGGGCCTTAAGGCTATTCACTGATGAAAGTCGATTCATGCTGAGCAGAAATAAATGATGGCTGATAATGATGTTGGAAATGTCAAGATCGCTATGCATCAGAACCTGTTCTCACCAGACGAGCCTATGGTAGCACGGTGTTACAGTGTGTCGGCAGGGGTGTCTAAGTGCAGAACTGTCCTACACTTTGTGAATGGTACAGTGACAGCCCCTAATACGGTACTTGGATAACATTATTAAAGGGGATATGCAGTACTTGGACAATCCCTTTCCATTCCCCTTGTTCGCCTCCGTAAAAATAAATAAGCCTGGACTCGCCTCCAGTGCAGCCGCTGTACCAGTGATGTCTAAAGTCGTATTCCTGGGGCGCACGTGCATTGTTTTGATACGCAATCCCTGTGACCAAGGTACTGACAGCCCCTTTAATCCAGTCATTGGGCCTCTGCATGAACAACACAGACCTGATTTAATCTTCATGGACAATACTATAGCTCATCAAGGTCGCAACATTAGGGAACGGCTGCTGGAGATTGGGGTACTTCAAATGGAATGGCCTGCACTTTCTCCAGACCTGAATGCCATAGAAAACCTATGGGATCAGCTGAGCCACTGGCGGACAGCCGCACAGGGGCCCCGAGCGGGAGAGGGCCCGAGCGCCTGAAAACAGGCAAATGACAGGCTGACAGGCAAATGTAGTGGCCCTCGACCGCCGCAGGGGCCCCCTTGCCGGCGGCAGCAGCGGTGATCAGTTCTGAGGACCACAGTTTTCAGGCTACACAGCCACACGTTCCTGCCTGTCAGCCCTGCAGTTGCTCCCACAGCGTTGTGTCTCTGTGTATAGAAATTAATCTGTGGGCGGAACTAGCACGCAGCGTACTCCTGTCCCACAGATGGAGAGAGGATGCAGGACCAGAGCTGTATGTAACTCCCTCCAGCTTCCCCTAGCTGTATGGGCCCCCAGATCTGTAAGGGGCCCCCATACATGTATGAGTCACCCCCCAGAGCAGTATGCGCCCCCAGAGCAGTATGGGCCCCTAGACCTGTATGAGCCACCCCCCAGAGCACTATGGGCCCCTAGACCTGTATGAGCCACCCCCCAGAGCAGTATGGGCCCCCACACCTGTATGAGCCACATCCCCAGAGCACTGCAGTATGCCTCCCAGTAACATCTAAGCCTTCCAATCCCCCAAGTAGTGGGTATGCCCCCAGCCTCCCCTGTGATGTACATACTGTAGCCCCCAGCCTCCCCTGTGATGTACATACTGTAGCCCCCAGCCTCCCCTGTGATGTACATACTGTAGCCCCCAGCCTCCCCTGTGATGTACATACTGTAGCCCCCAGCCTCCCCTGTGATGTACATACTGTAGCCCCCAGCCTCCCCTGTGATGTACATACTGTAGCCCCCAGCCTCCCCTGTGATGTACATACTGTAGCCCCCAGCCTCCCCTGTGATGTACATACTGTAGCCCTCAGCCTCCCCTGTGATGTACATACTGTAGCCCGCAGCCTCCCCTGTGATGTACATACTGTAGCCCCCAGCTTCCCCTGTGATGTATATACTGTAGCCCTCAGCCTCTCCTGTGATTATTCACTTTAGACCCAGCCCCTCCTGTGATGTATATACTGTAAACCCCAACCTCTCCTGTGATGTATATACTGTAGCCCTCAGCTTCTCCTGTGATGTATATACAGTACTGTCAGTGTGCACTGTGCGCAGCTAGGTCTGTTAAAGCAACATCCATCATGCAGCACGGCCTGCACAGCCCAAGAGGAGCTGGACGGAGACAAGCGGGGAAAGTGAGTGAGGCACCTGCCGGCTTCCCAATTTTAAAAATATCTGTAATGTGTCTGTGTGATGTGTATCTAGTGTGTCTGTGTGATGTGTATCTAGTGTGTGTGTGTGTGTGTGTGTGTGAATTTGTCTTCCAATATGAATGTATTCCTGTATGTGTACGTATCTGTGCATGTGTGTGTGTCACCTACATGTTTATGTGATATTTCAGCTCCATTACAATCAGTCATATACAGAAGCCTCCTGCTCACTTTTTTATTGATGTAGTGTGTCTGTGCATGTAACGTAGTGAGTGTATTTATATACTCCCCTACCGCCAATCTTTTAAGTGACTTCACCGCTCTCTAGTATCTTGGGTCACACTACACTCTGTTTGAGCCAGAAGTCTCTTTTAGGCTATGTCCAAATCCTGCATTCTTGTGGTAACAACAAAAATGCACCCGTTGGCTAAAAAAAAACTGCATAAAAAAGCATGCCTTTTTGATGCATTTCTCTTATCACTGTGTGAAAAACACAACAAGAATTAACATTCTGTAGTTTTGTGGTGACCACAAAATTGCAACCAAACAAACAAAAAACGTGAGCACAGCAAATCTGAAATCCTGCAGAACAGTGTGATCTAGAGATACTGGAGAGTGGTGACGTCACTGAAAAAAGGAGCAGAACAGCCCTGGACACCGGCGAGAGCAGCGGTGACATCACTGAGAAGAGGAGCAGAACAGCACTGGACACCATAGAGAGCAGCGGTGACATCACTGAGAAGAGAAGCAGAACAGTGCTGGACACCAGAGAGAGCAGCGGTGACATCACTGAGAAGAGGAGCAGAACAGTGCTGGACACCAGAGAGAGCAGCGGTGACATCACTGAGAAGAGAAGCAGAACAGTGCTGGACACCAGAGAGAGCAGCGGTGACATCACTGAGAAGAGGAGCAGAACAGTGCTGGACACCAGAGAGAGTAGCGGTGACATCACTGAGAAGAGGAGCAGAACAGTGCTGGACACCAGAGAGAGCAGCGGTGACATTACTGAGAAGAGGAGCAGAACAGTGCTGGACACCAGAGAGAGCAGCGGTGACATCACTGAGAAGAGGAGCAGAACAGTGCTGGACATAAGAGAGAGCAGCGGTGACATCACTGAGAAGAGGAGCAGAACAGTGCTGAACACCAGAGAGAGCAGCGGTGACATCACTGAGAAGAGGAGCAGAACAGCGCTGATTACCAGAGTGGCGGTAATATCACTGAGAAGAGGAGCAGAACAGCGCTGCAGACCGGAGAGAGCGGTGACATCACTGAGAAGAGGAGCAGAACAGTGCTGAACACCAGAAAGAGCAGCGGTGACATCACTGAGAAGAGGAGCAGAACAGCGCTGATTACCAGAGTGGCGGTAATATCACTGAGAAGAGGAGCAGAACAGCGCTGCAGACCGGAGAGAGCGGCAGCAGGTGAGTATTATCACATCACAGTACACTCCATATGAACATTCCATCAATATAGTGGATGTTTTTTTAATGATGTCTATGGTGCGGCTGTTTTTTGTTGTATTTCCTGTTTCTTGTGGTACAGAGCGCTGCTATCAAGGAGCTTGACCGCGGGTTCATGTCACCTGTGGATGGAGCAGTATGTATCAGAAAATGGCTGTATGATCTATGCCAAGCATGTGTGACTCTAAAATACTGCGGAGATTCAGGGATATTCAAACTTCAATACGTGTTGGGGACTGAGCCGCATGAAATACTAGTCGTACAGCCGTGGCCTGGTGGCTTCTCCCTGCTCATGGCCAGTGACTGACAGGTCTCTTTCTGTACACGCACACAGGAATATTTTACACCTGTTACTGGCAGCGAGAAGCCACCAGATCACGTACGTCGGGACTAGTATTTCATGCGGCTCAGTCCCCAACAGCTATTAATGGTTTTCTCTGAATCTCCGCAGCATTTTAGGGTCACATATACCTGGCTGAGATCGTACAGCCACTGCCTGATACAGGCTGCCCACAGCTCAGGAGTGTCAGCTGTCAGTTTCCTTTTAAAGGAGTTGTGTGAAATAATAAATATACTGTAAAGAAATTGTCTGGCAAAAGGATCTAAAGGGGGTTACAGTTTTTAAAAAAATAAACTAAATTATTCACACCTTCAGTCATTCTTCTGGATCCAGCTCAGGCCGTCTTGTGATCTGTGCCAGCATTAATTATATTACCATTCTACCAGACACAGGACCACTGCAGCTTATGACAGGCTGCAGCGGTCAGGTGACTTGAACTGCAGGCATCACAAGCTGCAGCGGTCCTGTGTCCCATAGAACAGTGACATAATTAATGCTGGTACAGGTTGTGCCAATGTAACTAGAAGCATTGGAGACAGCGCTGAAGCTGCAGCAGATAGAAGGGCGGCAGGACTGTTCTGTGTTGTTATATCCAGGTGGTAAATATGGAGCTTGTTTATTGTTTAGATTTGGTAGCTGTTTATTACTAGTTTAGGACAACTAGTACTAAACAGTACAATCAATATCTTTACATCATTTGGTGTAGTATGAAGAAGGGGGGGGGGGGGACAGAAAGATTTCTTGCACAAGGACCCCTGCAGTCTGTGTCCGCCCCTGAGCTGAGCCACTGTGTAGAGTAGACCTGGGCAAGGGGTGGCACACATCCGGCCCGCCTACTCTCTGTGACCGGCCCGCCTGGTTCAGGGCGTCCTTGCTGGCCGGTCAGTGATGAGGGCAATCTGACCTGTTGTCTGGAGCTCCAGGCTCTGGGGGGCCCTGGTCAGATCGCCCTCATCACACACTGCGTGCCGAGCAGGGAGCGATCCTGCAGCTCCGCACACCTCAGTGTAGGCAGCAGAACGCAGGAATCTCTCCTCTGTTCCCTGCCCGACACCTTTCTCTGTGACACACGCGCACCCTGATATCATCACTATGGCGCGTGTGTCATTTGAAAAGTTCCCACCCAACAGAAGAAGCTGCAGTGGCGGGGGCCCGTACGGAGAGAAGCAGCGGCGGGGGCTCCTAGGAAAACAGCATTGGCGCATCCTGGGCGTGTGAAAAAGAAACAGCACAGCAGGGGGCTTGTACAGAGGTGCCTGAGGCGGGGACAATAAGAAGGGACAGGTGAGTGGTTACTAGTAACCTGCGTGGACAATGGGGGGTGGGGGTAACTGTTGACAAATATTTGGGGTGTAGTATATGGGAATGTAGTTTTACAGGTGTGATATATAGGGGGTGTAGTATATAGGGGTGTAGTATAATACAGGTGTAGTATATAGGGGTGTAGTATAATACAGGTGTAGTATATAGGGGTGTAGTATATTACAGGTGTAGTAAATAGGGGTGTAGTATATTACAGGTGTAGTAAATAGGGGTGTAGTGATGTAGTACATTACAGGTGTAGTAAATAGGGATGTAGTATATTACAGGTGTAGTAAATAGGGGTGTAGTTTATCACAGGTGTAGTATAATAGAAGTGTAGTATATAGGGGTGTAGTATAATACAGGTGTGGTATATAGGGGTGTAGTGATGTAGTATATTACAGGTGTAGTAAATAGGGGTGTAGTGATGTAGTATATTACAGGTGTAGTAAATAGGGGTGTAGTGATGTAGTATAATACAAGTAAAGTATATAGGGGTGTAGTGATGTAGGTTATCACAGTAGTATATTACAGGTGTATATAGGGGTATAGTATATAGAGGTGTAGTTTATTACAGGTGCAATGTATAGGGATGTAGTGATGTATATTACAGGGGTAGCATGTGGTGGGTGTAGTTATGTAGTATATGGGGATTGTGTGTGTGTATGTATGTGTACATATATTATATACACACACAGTATATACATGCGTGTATATATATAATATGTAGAACTGAGTTTATTATATTAGTCCGGCCCTCTAAAACCATCCCAATTTCTCATGCGGCC
This sequence comes from Anomaloglossus baeobatrachus, assembly GCF_048569485.1. Lineage (NCBI taxonomy): Eukaryota > Metazoa > Chordata > Amphibia > Anura > Aromobatidae > Anomaloglossus > Anomaloglossus baeobatrachus. The sequence continues at coordinate 226,642,990 of NC_134356.1, forward strand.
CCATGGGAAAATGAATTGCCCACCCCTGGTGTAGAGCCATAACTCTGTACTCCAGAACCTCAATGACCTGAGGGCCGCCCGTTCAGAAACAGCGGGATGCTGGGCAGACAATAACTGCACTTGCTTGTGGACAGCATGTGTTGTCAACATGTACTTGCTGCTCACATGGACGCCTGCATGAGGGATGTGTAGCCTGACCTCCTGAAATACACCACATGTAGGATACACACCAGCCTACACGTCTGGACCCCAGGAGCCATCCCCAGTACAGACACTGCCGGCCACTCAGTCTATACAGTGACTGATAACAGAAAGCAACAGACGGGCGTGCACACACTACAGCCTGACGCATTCAGCTGCTTCATCGTTCCACAGCCGCAGTATGTAGCGCACTCCCCATCTCACACACGGCCGCCGCTGCCATACACACCGTGTCCCCGCTCCCGCCAGCAGATTTGGAGTGTGTGAGGTACGACGTGACGTCACTACAGCGTACTACATCCGGGGTCTTGGGTCGCGCCCTCTGATTGGTCAGAGCAGTGGTGACGTAACGAGCATTTAAATTTAACTTTATTTTGAGTAGCCGTTGTCACAGCTGAGACGTTCTGTACTCCGGGCGGCTGTGCGGCGCGTGCAGGCAGCATAGACAGCAGGAGCGGAGCGCGCACTCACAGGTAGTATATATGAGGAGAGCTGTGTGCTCTGTAGCAATATGTATCTCAGTGATAGTACAGGCAGTATATACGGGAGGAGTGGAGCGCGCACTCACAGGCAGTATATATGGGGAAAGTGGAGTGCTCACGACACTCACAGGTACCGGCAGTATATGTGAGGCGAAAGGAGTGCTCAGGTACAGGCAGTATATATGGGGACAGTGGAGCGCTCACTCACAGGTGCAGGCGGTATATATGGGGACAGCGGAGCGCTCACTCACAGGTACAGGCGGTATATATGGGGACAGCGGAGCGCTCACTCACAGGTACAGGCGGTATATATGGGGACAGCGGAGCGCTCACTCACAGGTACAGGCGGTATATATGGGGACAGCGGAGCGCTCACTCACAGGTACAGGCGGTATATATGGGGACAGCGGAGCGCTCACTCACAGGTACAGGCGGTATATATGGGGACAGCGGAGCGCTCACTCACAGGTACAGGCGGTATATATGGGGACAGCGGAGCGCTCACTCACAGGTACAGGCGGTATATATGGGGACAGCGGAGCGCTCACTCACAGGTACAGGCGGTATATATGGGGACAGCGGAGCGCTCACTCACAGGTACAGGCGGTATATATGGGGACAGCGGAGCGCTCACTCACAGGTACAGGCGGTATATATGGGGACAGCGGAGCGCTCACTCACAGGTACAGGCGGTATATATGGGGACAGCGGAGCGCTCACTCACAGGTACAGGCGGTATATATGGGGACAGCGGAGCGCTCACTCACAGGTACAGGCGGTATATATGGGGACAGCGGAGCGCTCACTCACAGGTACAGGCGGTATATATGGGGACAGCGGAGCGCTCACTCACAGGTACAGGCGGTATATATGGGGACAGCGGAGCGCTCACTCACAGGTACAGGCGGTATATATGGGGACAGCGGAGCGCTCACTCACAGGTACAGGCGGTATATATGGGGACAGCGGAGCGCTCACTCACAGGTACAGGCGGTATATATGGGGACAGCGGAGCGCTCACTCACAGGTACAGGCGGTATATATGGGGACAGCGGAGCGCTCACTCACAGGTACAGGCGGTATATATGGGGACAGCGGAGCGCTCACTCACAGGTACAGGCGGTATATATGGGGACAGCGGAGCGCTCACTCACAGGTACAGGCGGTATATATGGGGACAGCGGAGCGCTCACTCACAGGTACAGGCGGTATATATGGGGACAGCGGAGCGCTCACTCACAGGTACAGGCGGTATATATGGGGACAGCGGAGCGCTCACTCACAGGTACAGGCGGTATATATGGGGACAGCGGAGCGCTCACTCACAGGTACAGGCGGTATATATGGGGACAGCGGAGCGCTCACTCACAGGTACAGGCGGTATATATGGGGACAGCGGAGCGCTCACTCACAGGTACAGGCGGTATATATGGGGACAGCGGAGCGCTCACTCACAGGTACAGGCGGTATATATGGGGACAGCGGAGCGCTCACTCACAGGTACAGGCGGTATATATGGGGACAGCGGAGCGCTCACTCACAGGTACAGGCGGTATATATGGGGACAGCGGAGCGCTCACTCACAGGTACAGGCGGTATATATGGGGACAGCGGAGCGCTCACTCACAGGTACAGGCGGTATATATGGGGACAGCGGAGCGCTCACTCACAGGTACAGGCGGTATATATGGGGACAGCGGAGCGCTCACTCACAGGTACAGGCGGTATATATGGGGACAGCGGAGCGCTCACTCACAGGTACAGGCGGTATATATGGGGACAGCGGAGCGCTCACTCACAGGTACAGGCGGTATATATGGGGACAGCGGAGCGCTCACTCACAGGTACAGGCGGTATATATGGGGACAGCGGAGCGCTCACTCACAGGTACAGGCGGTATATATGGGGACAGCGGAGCGCTCACTCACAGGTACAGGCGGTATATATGGGGACAGCGGAGCGCTCACTCACAGGTACAGGCGGTATATATGGGGACAGCGGAGCGCTCACTCACAGGTACAGGCGGTATATATGGGGACAGCGGAGCGCTCACTCACAGGTACAGGCGGTATATATGGGGACAGCGGAGCGCTCACTCACAGGTACAGGCGGTATATATGGGGACAGCGGAGCGCTCACTCACAGGTACAGGCGGTATATATGGGGACAGCGGAGCGCTCACTCACAGGTACAGGCGGTATATATGGGGACAGCGGAGCGCTCACTCACAGGTACAGGCGGTATATATGGGGACAGCGGAGCGCTCACTCACAGGTACAGGCGGTATATATGGGGACAGCGGAGCGCTCACTCACAGGTACAGGCGGTATATATGGGGACAGCGGAGCGCTCACTCACAGGTACAGGCGGTATATATGGGGACAGCGGAGCGCTCACTCACAGGTACAGGCGGTATATATGGGGACAGCGGAGCGCTCACTCACAGGTACAGGCGGTATATATGGGGACAGCGGAGCGCTCACTCACAGGTACAGGCGGTATATATGGGGACAGCGGAGCGCTCACTCACAGGTAGAGGCGGTATATATGGGGACAGCGGAGCGCTCACCCACAGGCAGTATATATGTGCGGAGACTGAAGCGCTCACAGGTAGAGGCAGTATACATGACGAGAGCGGTATGCTCAGTGATAGGTACAGGCAGCATATACGGATAGAGCGGAGCGCTCACTCACAGGTACAGGCAGTATATATGGGTTCGGAGCGCTCACTCACAGGTACAGGCAGTATATATGGGTTCGGAGCGCTCACTCACAGGTACAGGCAGTATATATGGGTTCGGAGCGCTCACTCACAGGTACCGGCAGTATATATGGGGAGAGTAGCGCGCTCAGGTACAGGTAGGGCCGGCTCCAGGTTTTTGTGGGCCCCGGGCGGAAGAGTCCCAGTGGGCCCCATAAACACACACACACACACACACACACACACACACACACATACGTACATATACATATTTAAAGACAAACTCACAAAATACATATAAACAGACAAATCTATACAGTCATATACACTGACATACCTAGATACACATCATACATGCATACAGACACACACTGCTCTGCTGCATACATACGGACAGACACACACACACTGCTGCATGCATACATACACTGCTCTGCTGCATACATACGGACAGACACACACACTGCTGCATGCATACATACACTGCTCTGCTGCATACATACGGACAGACACACACTGCTGCATGCATACACTGCTCTGCTGCATACATACATACAGACACCGCTCTGCTACATATATAGACACACAGCTCTGCTGCATACATACAGACACACACACTGCTCTGCTGCATACATACAGACACACTCGCACTGCTCCGGCGGCTTTCATCTTTTGAAAAAGCCGGACGCCCATTATTCAATCTCTTATTCACTGCTTCCCCCGCCCACCGTCGCCTATGATTGGTTCCAGTCAGACCCGCCCTGACGCTGAGTTACAGCTGGCTCACTGCAACCAATCACAGCCGCCGGTGGGCGGGTCTATATCATTCAGTACAATAAATAAATTTAAAAAAAAACGGCGTGCGGTCCCTCCCAATTTTGATACCAGCCAAGGTAAAGCCACACGGCTGAATGCTGGTATTCTCAGGATGGGGAGCCCCACGTTATGGGGAGCCCCCCAACCTAAAAATATCAGCCAGCAGCCGCCCAGAATTGCCGCATCTATTAGATGCGACAGTCCCGGGACTCAACCCGGCTCATCCCGAATTGCCCTGGTGCGGTGGCAATCGAGGTAATAAGGAGTTAATGTCAGCAGCCCATAGCTGCCGCTAAGTCCTAAGTTAATCATGGCAGGCGTCTCCCCGAGATACCTTACATGATTAACCTGTAAGTGAAAGTAAATAAACATACACCCGAAAAAAATCCTTTATTTGGAATAAAAGACAAAAAAAAACACCCTCTTTCACCACTTTATTAAAATCCCCAAATACCCCTCCAGATCCGGTGTAATCCACACGAGGTCCCGCATCCAGCTCTGCTACATGAAGCTGACAGGAGCGGCAGTAGAACACTGCCGCTCCTGTGAGCTCCACGCAGCAACTGAAGTGAATCGCGCTGTCAGCGGGGACGTGTGTGTGTGTGTGTGTGTGTGTGGTGGTGATGGGTGCGGTAGTGCCGGTGTGTGTGCGGTGAAGATGTGTGCGGTAATGTCGGGATGTGTGCGGTGTAGATGTGGGCGGTGATGTCGGGATGTGTGCGGTGTAGATGTGTGCGGTGATGTCGGGATGTGTGCGGTGATGTCGGGATGTGTGCAGTGTAGATGTGTGCGGTGATGTCGGGATGTGTGCGGTGTAGATGTGTGCGGTGATGTCGGGATGTGTGCGGTGATGTCGGGATGTGTGCGGTGATGTCGGGATGTGTGCGGTGTAGATGTGTGCGGTGATGTCGGGGTGTGTGCGGTGATGTCGGGATGTGTGCAGTGTAGATGTGTGCGGTGATGTCGGGATGTGTGCGGTGTAGATGTGTGCGGTGATGTCGGGATGTGTGCGGTGATGTCGGGATGTGTGCGGTGATGTCGGGATGTGTGCGGTGTAGATGTGTGCGGTGATGTCGGGGTGTGTGCGGTGATGTCGGGATGTGTGCGGTGATGTCGGGATGTGTGCGGTGATGTCGGGATGTGTGCGGTGTAGATGTGTGCGGTGATGTCGGGGTGTGTGCGGTGATGTCGGGATGTGAGCGGTGATGTCGGGATGTGTGCGGTGATGTCGGGATGTGTGCGGTGATGATGAGGGCTCTCTCTCTCGGCTAAAGACAACTTAACGCAACACGTTATTTCACTAGAATCCGTGATCTTTATTATCACACTTTTTGCAACGCAAGTGTGAAATTAGCTAAGGGAGGGCAGCCACAGTTTCCTGCCGAGGACTGCGGTCCCCGGAACTCGGCCCAGGGGCACCAGAACTGAAGGAGAGTGGGCAGGGCCCGGGGGCAGCTGAAGTGACAAGGCCGAGTGGGCCCCCCCAGCTCTCCAGGGCCCCGGCATTTGCCCGGGTATTCCGGGTGCTGACTCAAGCCCTGGGTACAAGCAGTATATATGGGGACAGCCGAGCACTCACTCACAGGTACAGGCAGTATACAGTATATGGGGACAATGGAGCGCTCACTCACAGGTACAGGCAGTATATATGGGGAGATTGGAGCACTCACTCACAGGCAGTATATATGCGGAGACTGAAGCACTCACTCACAGGTACAGGCAGTATATATGAGGAGAGCTGTATGCTCAGTGATAGGTACAGGCAGCATATACTGGAAGAGCGGAGCGCTCACTCACATCACAGGTAGTATATATGAGGAGAGCTGTGTGCTCAGGTACAGGCAGTATATGGGGAGAGTGGATCACTCAGGTATAGGCAGCATATACAGGAAGAGTAGAGCACTCATTCACAGGTACAGGCAGTATATATGGGGACAGCAGAGCGCTCACTCACAGGTACAGGCAGTATATATGGGGAGAGTGGAGTGCTTACTCACAGGTACAGGCAGTATATCACCCAAAGAAGCGGTGCGCTCGCTCCTCAGGCGGTATATAACCCGCAGAGCGGTGCGCTCGCTCCTCAGGCGGTATATAACCTGCAGAGCGGTGCGCTCGCTCCTCGGGCGGTATATAACACGCAGAGCGGTGCGCTCGCTCCTCGGGCGGTATATAACCCGCAGAGTGGTGCGCTCGCTCCTCGGGCAGTATATAACCCGGAGAGCTGTGCGCTCGCTCCTCGGGCGGTATATCACCCAAAGAGCGGTGCGCTCGCTCATTGGACGGTATGTAACCCGCAGAGCTGTGCGCTCGCTCCTCGGGCGGTATATAACCCGCAGAGCTGTGCGCTGGCTCCTCGGGCGGTATATAACCCGCAGAGCTGTGCGCTGGCTCCTCGGGCGGTATATAACCCGCAGAGCTGTGCGCTGGCTCCTCGGGCGGTATATAACCCGCAGAGCTGTGCGCTGGCTCCTCGGGCGGTATATAACCCGCAGAGCTGTGCGCTGGCTCCTCGGGCGGTATATAACCCGCAGAGCTGTGCGCTGGCTCCTCGGGCGGTATATAACCCGCAGAGCTGTGCGCTGGCTCCTCGGGCGGTATATAACCCGCAGAGCTGTGCGCTGGCTCCTCGGGCGGTATATAACCCGCAGAGCTGTGCGCTGGCTCCTCGGGCGGTATATAACCCGCAGAGCTGTGCGCTCGCTCCTCGGGCAGTATATAACCCGCAGACCTGTGCGCTGGATCCTCGGGCGGTATATAACCCGCAGAGCTGTGCGCTGGCTCCTCGGGCGGTATATAACCCGCAGAGCTGTGCGCTGGATCCTCGGGCGGTATATAACCCGCAGAGCTGTGCGCTCGCTCCTCGGGCGGTATATAACCCGCAGAGCTGTACGCTTTGCCCCCGTGAAAGGTGTAGCAGCCTAAGTTGTCGTATAACCCCAGCCTTACTGACACCCTGCTACATTAGCACTGACTGTTGAAAGAGATCCTGTCATCCAGAGTCATGCTGCCCAAACCGCGAGCAGACTGGATTGGAGCCTGGCTACATAATTGAAGTCCCTTATGATATTCTCCAAAAAGCTTCTTTGTTTCAGAGAGGATGTACTTTATAGATCTCACCCTGCCACCTCTTCCCAGCGCTGCTGCTGGTGATTGCCAGGTCTCTCCATACTGTGTAGATGAGGAGGATTGCCAGGTCTATCCCTAAGGCCTGTGCCACACTCGCGTGAAAAAAAACGTACGTGTGACGATGTCTGTTTTTGTAGTCCGTGTTCCGTTTTTCCTCTCCGTGTGCATTACGTGGGTACGTGTTTGCGTTTTTCTGTGCGTGTAATACGTCAGTGTGTGTTCCGTATGCTTTCCGTATCTTGTCCGTGTTTCACATCTTCATCAAATGAAGTTAATGATTATTTGTTGGGAATAATGACACATAGGTGGATTTGATTAGCACATTCTTATAATAATCCACAATTAATTAACCTGTTGGTCTTTTTACTGGATATCCAATGTCTTTGGATATATATTACAACCATGCCATTATCCACGGAGGCCTTAGTATTTTTATGTTGGATTTTGTAGGGTACCTTGGCCACCTGCAAGTATTTAATTTTGTAACAAACTTGATTTGAGCCACACAGACATGGATAGCACACGGACATCATCCGTATCACGTACGTGTGTCAACACTGACCCATAGGATGTAATGGGTCCGTGAGTACGTGATCCCTGAGCAACACGGACATATCAGCGGTTTTTCTAAACGGAGACACGTATGCACGGAACGCACACATGCTCCGTGCAAAAATACTGACGTGCGGCTTTTAACATGAAAATAAATGATTCAACGTAAGCGCATGTCTCCGGTATCTGCAAAAAATGGCAAACACAGACCGGAGGCACGGATGTGTGACGGAGGCCTTACAGTGATGGGAAGAGCCGAGAGGTTGTTTTGTTTAAAACAAAACCAAAATGTTCAATAAAGAATTCCTTGTGGTGTTCCCAAGATGAGAACAATAAAGGAGCAGAGATGAAACCGGTTCTGGGCCCCATCCTCGGGCTCATTGGGGGTCCCAATAATGACCCTCAGCCAGGCGTCAGTAAATTAGCTATCCAATGGAAAGGATAACTTGCTCATAAAGGGTTATTCCTGAAATTATATTGTGTTATGAACTTCAGTAGAATTTTTTGCTTTGTGATGGATTCTCTATCTCCCTACCATCTATGTTCTCTTCCAGGTTACAATGGCGGCTACACAGCAAAGTGTGTTAGATTTGATCAAATGCTTCCGACGCCAATGGTCTCTGGTGTGTGAATGTGAGAGGACCACAGTCTGCGGGGCCGATGACATGCTGCTTATATTGCAGTTGGCTGTGGCTGACACCAATAAGAAGGTAAGGCACAATCTTCATAGCTGCCTAGTACAGTTCATGCCTTCAGAGGTTTCTGTAATTCCTCTGCTCATGTCTGTTCATATATGCGAGGATGGATAATCTTTGGCTGGTGCGGACAACTATGTAGAAAGAAGTACAGAAGAAGATGTACCGTATTTTTCATTTTATAAGACTCACCCCAAATTTGGAGAAAAAAAAAATATGGAGTCAGTTTTATATTCCGGTCGCGTCTTACCAGGGAGTGGGGGCAGCAGCGCAGCGGGTGACACAGGAGGCAGGGGTAGTACTGGAGTACGGTGATGCTGGCAATGGTACAGAGGGAGGCCCAGATGCTCACTGCAGTCTCTGCTCTGTGCGAGGCTGGTGACGCCGCTCTGCTCTGTGCAGGGGGGGCGGTGAGTCACCGGCCATTCTGAAGATGTCTACAGTGAGGGCTTCAAAATAATGGCGACCGGAGTCGGTGCGTGCACCGATGAGAGCTTGAGCTGACAGTTCCATCTGCGCATGCGCTGACTCTAGGTGCCATTATTTGAATCCCTGACCGCCGACATCTTCAAAATAACCGCGCACCGAACAGAGTGGCACCGCCCGATGCACACAACAGCGCTGTACTGACCAGCGCCGGCAGCACACCACATAGCATTATCCCTGCCTCTTATGACGCCTCTTCACAACCCCCCGGTAAGCTATGTTCAGATTTTAAGACACACCCCTCATTTTCCTCCCAAATTTTTGGGCGGAAAAGTGCGTCTTATAATCCAGAAAATACGGTATATTCTCCTCTCTAGTACGGCAGCTGATTATTAATTAATCAATTCGGACACTGAAGGCGTGACTAAACAGCGGAGGCAGGAGGATGCGCATACCGCAGAAGATGGCTGCTACAAATGTTATATTTGCCCCACTCATAGGCTCTAAGTGAGGGAAGTAATATATGGGTCCTAGGTTCTCTTCCATACCCAATGACCAGGAGGTTTAGCCCTCGGAGCTCAGTACAGGAGAGGAGGTTGTGGCACAGAGATGCCTCACCCTGTCTATTTCCCACTGAGTAGAACAGGGGTCCCCCAACCTGTGGCTTGCAAGCCATTTGTGGCTCGTGGGCTTGAGATATGTGGCTCTTGACTGTATGCCAGCTTTGTGCATTAGCACCAGGTCTAGCAAACAGCTATGAAGATATGGTGAATTATGTGAGTAGCCCCACACAGAAGAGGAGATCTGGATGCCCATACTGGTCTTGGTGTTTTAGAGATACGTAAGGTAGGCTGGTGACAGGATGATACTACCTGTCAGGAGGTGTTTGAAGCTGGAAATGACAATGTGGTAGGAGTGCTTGATGCGAGAATACTGAACTGAGTTATTGTGGGAACCCCGGGATCTTGGTATACTGCCTTGGTGTGATTTTTCTGGAAAAGCTTCGGCGGTCATTATACTACCTTGGTTTTCTAAAAATAAGCCCTCCTCCAAAAATAAGCCCTAGTAGGGATTTTCAAAGCAAGGCTTAAATATAAGCCCTCCCTTTAAAATAAGCCCTACTCGCAGTTCAATAATGAAGTGTCCATGCAGATAAAAAAAAGTTACAGATACTGCAGGACACTTCATTATAAACAGCGGCACCCTGCAATCATTCTCATCAGACACTGAGCGGGAGGCCCTGCAGTGGATTGCACACCCTCTCGCCCATCAGATCACACACTCACACTCTCCACATCCAGCGATACCGATTTCTTCTGGTCGGCAGAATCCCGAGACGCAGTGCGGTGGAACGCAAGGACCTGTGGATGGAATGCTTACATTACCTGCGATGCATAACTTCCTCGCATCCTTCCCTGCAGCCGGAGGCATTCTTTACACGTGTGTGTGTGTTATCTGATGTATGTGTGTCGTCCAGAAGCAGGGGAGGACTGCGTGCAGTATACCTGCTGGGGGAGGCCCGCAGGAGGACTTGGGAGCCACACAGATGTCGGGTCCTAGTAAGTATGAGTCTCCTGGGAAGGGTGGGGGGTAAACTTACCCCAACCATGTTTCTCCAAGAACAAGACCTACTCGAAAAATAAGCCCTAGCACGTTTTTTGGGGGCAAAAAAAGTATACGTGTCTTATTTTTGGAAAAACACTGTAGTAATGTGGGCTCTGAGTATCACTACCGTGGGTGTAACGCTGGATGTGGGTCACGACACTCTCTGAGCTGAATGTGGCTCTAAAGGTCCAAAATGTGGAGGACCACTGAAGTAGTGTATTAACACTGAGTAATCCCTGTGCCTATAGGTTTAGGGTCTTATACCAGCGGACACGGACATCTGCGTTGGTACTTTGTACAACTTTACCACCGACACAAACCTATACCAGTCAGCATCTCTGGACACTCACTGAATCGTGTAATGTGAACCTTTGGATACACATCTGGATTTTTTTGCCATACAAATAGGCTCTTCAAAGATGAAGAGGACTGGAATCCTAAAAGTCTAATATCAACCCTTTTTAAGGGGAACCTGTCTCCAGTTTTTTGATTTATAAGCTGCTGCCACCACCAGTGGGCTCTTATATACAGCATTCCAGAATACTGTATATAAGAGCACGGGCCGCTGTGTATAACCTAAAAGCCCTTTATTATACTCACCTAGGGGGCGATGAGTGTCACCGGTCTTGGTCCAGCGCCTCCTCCATTATGTGCAGTCGTTGTTGTCCTGCCCAGCCCTGTGTATGACGCATCCTACGTCATTCAGAGAAGCCTCCATTGCGGTCATGCACATGAGCTCTTTGATCTGCCCGGCTGAGGGCAAAGAAGACCACAATGTAATGCGCAGAAGTGCTATGGAGGCCTCACTGTGAATGACACCATGAATGTTACCATGGCAATCCCAAAGCTAAATAATTGCTTTGGTGGCCTGTTCAGACACTGCTTATGTCATGAACTATTTGGCAAAGTATCAAGTAGTGGCCCCTGCAGGTGAGCGTGAAAAATAATCCTGAGTTTCATGCAGATAACTGATTTTATATATATATTTATATATATATATATCTCAAATAGAGGTTTGTTTGGGTTTTTTTTTTCTGATTCACATCAATGTGTCCACTATTAACATCTGTTTTGCTTTGTTGTCATACAGCTACAATAAAAAATCTACATGATTAAATGCAGCCCCCTAGGTCTTAAATAGAAATGCATCCATAAAAATCAAATGTCACCCTGATGTTCCGCGTGGGATAGTTGTTTTTTTTTATTTATTTTTTGCAATAATTATGAGAAAACTAAGTAGAAGAAGAAAATTACATGTGTAGCCACTAAAGATTCCAGGTTTATGTAAAGGCAAAATAAACAAAATTACATAATTTGTGTGGTAACGTTCAGAACAACTTGTACGATAAAATGATCATATTTATCTTTCATAGAGACATTAAAAGTATTAAAAAAAAAAAATCAGTTGCAGCTTTTACTTCACACTGGCATGCAAAAATGGAATAAAAAGAGCTCTAAAAATTCATAGAAAAAGAGGAGTGGCAAAAAAGTGTACATTGTTCTGATTCCTCTGTATTTCCCCTCCAAATTGGCGTCACGTGAACACATGTACACAGTGGCGTAACTACAGTCTGATGGGCCCCGATGCAGAGTTGGAGCCTTGGCCCTCCCTCCCCCCCCCTCGTCAGATGTATGGGCATTGTAGCATTCTAAATCCTATAAAGACATACAAGTTGCCCCCCCTCACTCCCCCTTTTATTGTGTAGTAATGTCCCCCATCCTGGGCCACTTCCTGGTAAATATGTCCACATCATGGCCCCATCATGGCTATATCCTGGTATATATGTCCATTATTATGGCCCCATCCAGGTTTATATATCCCCTTCATGGTATATCTCCCCATCATGGTCCCATCCTGGTGTATGACCCCAATCATAGATATAGCCTAGTATATATGTCCCCATCATTGCCCATCCTGGTATATAGCTCCCTCATCCTGGTATATAGTCCCCATCATGCTATATAGCCCACTACCACACCGCACACAGTAAAAAAAAAAAACAAAAAAAAACTACTGTACTATGTGTTCATTTTCATAATGAGGCATATGGAATTTTGTATAGACAGACATTTATGTATTGCACACTATACAGGACATGCATATCTTCTACATAACGCATACAGACCGCATATAACACATGATTCCTATTATACTCACCTCTTTCTTGGCCTGCCGGAGGTCAGAGGGTCTTTAGAAGCAGCTTCTCCGGCCATAGCAGGCGCCCCTCTGTGGTGAAGACGGGAGCAGACAGAACACAAAGCACACAGGATGGGGTGGGCGCCCTCTGCTGGAGCCTGTGCACCACAGGAACAGCAATTGACAGTGAACTGCTGCTCCCTGCGGTGCTCCATCTGCTGTGTGCCGGAAGGAGCCTTGTGCCACTGGTGGCCATGGTACTCGGTGAGTATTGCTCACCTACCCTGCACTCCCCCCGGCATCAACCTGCGACGCTGGCATGCCGGCAACTGACCAGCTTGTAAGTGGCTTGGCGCATGACGTCAGTGTCATGCACGGCCACTTGCAGCAGCAGCTGTCAGCGTGTTCTCTGCTCTCCATGCCCAGGATTGTGTGCTTGGGGAGCAATATTCATGGCCTTAATCGGCGGTCGGCACATCGCAGTACAGGGACTTGCCGGATCTCCGTGCTGCGATGTATATCAGCTGGATGCGCAGACTCCCAGACACATCTGTCTGAATCAGAGGCTGGGGCTAGCGGGCCCCCTGCACTCCGGGTCCGGTCGCAGTGGCGACCTCTGCGACTGCGGTAGTTACGCCACTGCATGTACACCCATGGCACCCTAGCCTGCATACAAAATCCTAATGGTGTAGTGTGTTACTTCCTTTCTTGGGAGCGGCCTATATCTTAGCCTTTTAATAGAAAAAAAATGTATTTTTCCCATGTAACATTGTAAAAGAGGGTGTGTTGGGTGTGGTGTTTTTTTTTTTTTTTTGTTTTTTTCCTTGTTTATTCAGACAATGGAAGTCACCGTTCCCAAGCTAGGTTCTTGTTTTATTGAGGAAAGCTTGTGAAATGGGATCTTTCTAATGTCCGTGGCTGAATTTACACTGGACTTTCTGATCCTTTCTTCCCCCCTTGTGGTTGATCCAGCTGGCGTGCGCACACGAGCACATCACTGCTCAGACTGTCCACAGAGCCTGCGGTTGCTATTATGAATAATAGAAAGTGCTGTCGCCTTTATCTGGGCTGTTTATTTGGCTTACAAATGCTCTACCAAGATAAACTCCTCTGATACTGTAAAACCACTTGTCCTTAGATCTGTACTTTTGGTTTTCCAAGTATCCAATTTTATGATGGCAAACCATCTGAAAAAGAAAATGACCTTGTTTCATGAAAGTGTTTTTACAGTCTAATAACAAAATACATCTGTCAATATAATAGAGATCTATCTATCTTCAGACTATAACTGTGTAGTGGGTGCAGAATATATATTGCAAAATTCTGATAATCTGTCATGCTTGGCACCACCATTCTTACCAAGCCAGACCTCTGGAAGATGCACAGTGCCTTGGCAGAGAATCTGGCCCAGGGCACTGAACAGAGGTCTTTTGTAAGCATTAACTGCAAAAGCTGTGGAAAAATACCAGGTCAGCGTTGTAGTTCAGCACTACACTGGCTATTCACAAAATATCTGAAGTGGATTATAGGATATGCTGCGGATACTTCTGTTATGGATTATTTAGTGAATACAAACTGGTGCAGAACAGTTACTTTAATGCTGTGAATGAGCGGAAACTGCAGGAGAGATTTGATGGTGACTTTATTAACGCGTTTTGGAGATAATCATGATCTCAAATGTGTTTAATAAAATCACCATCAAATCTTTCCTGGAATTTTTACTCATTCACGGCAGTGCGGCATTAACCAGTTTTGTATTCGCCTTCTGCGTGGCGCGGCAGCAGCTGTGTTCTGCGCGGTCAGTGGTTGTTTGTCACAATCCCTCAAGGTGAGCCTCTTTCAGTGTCTTACCCTTATCCTCTTGAAGAGAGGAAGCTGGTGATGGCCGGAAGAGCTTCCCCTTACTTCATTTAAATGTATATGTCTGTTGTGCTCCCATTGGGGCATGAGGAATTAGTCATTACGTTCAGTGTTAGTCATCTTTACTTGTGGGGTCCTCGTCATAGACTGGGAGGGAGACATAAAGCACATGCCAGTCTCTGATAAACAAACCCAAACCTTTATTGTAGATCGCACTTCTTCCTTACTACAGGCCCTTAGGACCACTCATGCTGTGTCTACTCTCCTAGGGGGAAACTTGTCTCTTCCTGGCACTCGCCCTGGGCACTATCCTCAAGCAGCTGAGTTCTTTGCAAACTTTCTCCCCCTGTATCCTTTCCGTGCGGCTGTCCTATCTCACTTGGGCCATCGGATGCATAGCAACTTCCGATCAGTTCAGGGTCGCGCTGGCGGTTTTGCTGTACCTCCGACGTCCCATCGATCTCAGGACACTTCACAGCCCGTCTGCAGGTTGAGGTCTCGACACATGGTGGGATTCCTCCCTACCTTGACAGGCCCTAGCTCAGGACTCTGTCTGTATACTTCAGCTCCTGCCACTTAACTGACTACAAACTCCTGTGTTTCTAAACCTTCTGCTCACTCCTCCTTCCTCCCTGATAACCATCTTGCATCTTTTAGTGTTCCTGTTCTACCCTGTTAACTAACTACCACTGACTTCCCACTCCTGCTCAGCTTGTCTCCCTAGTTGCAACTAAGACATCCTATCTATAAAAAGTACGTAACTGTCCTATAATATTATCTATCCTTAACCCTTTACATACAGTGCTCCTGACACTTCACACTACGTCTCCTGACTGACACAGCACAAGGGACCAGCACTCTAATTACACAATATTTAGTTCTCTACAACATACATTACAATCAAATACCTTTCTTACCCTAAAATATGTAATACCTGCGGCCGCTAGATGGACCAAAGGCCTCGCTGCTACATTCTACATTTATATATACATATACGTTCTACCTATTTATATACATTAAATTTACAATACACTAGTACTTTTACGTAGGAGTGGCTGTAGTTCCGCCCCCTCCTACACTCTCACCTGGATAAGACCCTATTTTCACTCCTTTTCTCTTCCAGCCTTTTTAGATGGATTATTTAGTGAAATCTCATGCTTAAGGCCAGGGGTGGGATTCAAATTTGTAACAGGTTCTGTGTTTGTGTGTAGGGAAACCCCACTCGTTTCAAGCCACACCCATGCATCAAACATATACAATATGAATAATGGTGCGGTCTGACAGCTGTTAAAAATTGGAGCGACATTGGAATACTTCATGTTCCGGCTAGAAACTCTCCTGACCTGCGTGTGAAAGCTGCATGTATTTCCACTGTAAAGCTGCTTTTTAAGAAGTTAGCGCTGGTGGGTGTCACTGTCACAGTGTGTCCCTGCTGCAGCCAATAGCTCCTCCCAGTCCCCGAGATGTGTCAAGTTAGCACCCGTGCTGCTCCTCACTGATATCTGCCATCACAGCCGTGCTATTTGCAGGGATGAGTGAGTGAAGAGCAGGGCCGGCTCCAGGTTTTTGTGGGCCCCATGCACAAGAAGACACGCACATACACAGATGCACATGCGTACATATACATGTTTAAAGAGCAATTCAGAAAAATACACATATAAACAAACGCATACACAGTCATATACACTGACATACATAGATATACACATCATACATACACACACACAGACGCATTTGAGGTATTTTTAATATGGGGAATCCAGCAGCAGCCTCACTCACCTCCACCGCTTGTCTCCTGTCCAGCTCCTCCCTGGCATGTTGCTGTGCTGCGCTGATTGGTGGTCGTCACTAACAGACATGGCCGCACACTGACACTGCTGTATATACATCACAGTATACAGCAATGGGAGGGGATACAGCTCTGAGGGTTATGCAGCACTGGGGTGGAGGGGAGTATACAGCCCTAAGGTGTAAGGGACATAGAGCTCTGGGGGTGTGCAGCACTAGTGTGGAGGGGACATACAGCTCTGGAGGGTATAGAAGTATGCAGCCCCCACATTCCTCCATATAACATAATGCACCCATATTGTGCCACATCATTTAATGCAGACTCTCATTACTCCATATAATGCAACCGCAAATTCCTCCATATAATGTTATGCAGCTTACATAGTCCTCCGAATAGAATAATGCACTAAATATTCCTCCATATAATATTATGCACCCCAGATTACTCCACATAATATAATGCAGCGTCAAATTCCTCCATATAGGGTTATGCAGCCCCCATGTGGTAGCATTATGCAGCCCCATAGTCGTCTGGCCACCGTGATTACATACTCACTTCTACTCGTTCCCCCACTGCTCCAGTCTCCTCAGCCTGTCCACTGTTTTGCCGCTCTGACAGCTCAACCCACAGGTGAGCACAGTAATGACGTCATCGCGCTCAGCTGTCAGAGGCAGACAGATTCAGCGGGAGAATGATGACCGAGGAAGCGCGCCGCTCCCTCTGTCATTGCTTTCAATTGTATCGGCATCTGGGAGGCCGGTACATTTGAAAGTTCCATCCTTAGTGGGGAGGTTGAAGAGCGCAGACGCCACAGAGCAGACTGTGCGTGGGCCACAGCCACCGGCGAAAGAACTGGATCGCAGCTCTGGGATCTTTCCAGTTCACCAGCTGCTATTTTAACAACCGGTTCCACCGAACCAGGGTGAACTGGCTGAATCCCACCCCTGCTTAAGGCTATATTCAAGGAGTACAGATTTCATTGCGGATTTTGGTTTGCATATTCTGGTCATTTTCAATATGACATATATAACAAATTTCTTCATGGAGACAGGTAATTAGGACCAATCAGTTATGAGGGATGAAAAAAAGAAAAGATACAGTGGCAATTTACAGTTTTAGAAACAGGAAGTCTCCCATAACTGGCAAAATGGCGAGAGCTTTCAGTCTTGCTTGCTTAAAGGTCTAGAGCATCTGGCTACTAAATCATAAGATATTATTTTATTTTTATTTTTTTTTATGGGTCCTTTACAACCATTTCTCAGTCTTTGCGGCTATTTGTTACCTTTTTATAATTGAGATGATAGCTATGTGATGAGCATAAAAATAGACCCAAGAGGGCACAGAAGGGTTCTCACGATATTAATATATATATATACATTTTTTTACTTGTTTTATGTCCCAATTTTTCACCTCTAGAATGGCAATGGATATACGGCTTACCTCAGTGACGTCCTGCTTATATGGAAACACTTGGTAAAGGATAAACTTGAACTGATTAATGATGGCCATCTAATCCCGAAGAATTATGATTCAATCAGGAAAACGTATGACCAACTTTTGAAAAACAGCAGTACATTGGATCTTATTGACTTACATAAAGCCTTTTCCAAGCCAGAATCTTCTGTGGCAGTAAACCTCTCTTCTGTGAGTAAATAATAAACTTTCTTCTGTGTGTATAGGATCCTATATGCACAGATAGAAATTTGGTACTAATTATAATTATCTGACTTTGTTACATAGGACCAGTTACAGAACTTTCTCCTTGGTCATCACTCAGAAAGTGCAGATCGCAGTCCTCTGGCAGTGTCTACACCATGTAAAAATAGTATGGATTTTTTTAAGGTAATTCATGAAATTCTTATCCTTTAGAATGAAGGAACTAAAGATTTTTTTTGTTTGTTAGGCATGTAACATTCTTATTTGATTTTTAGATCAAAGACGTTGTCAAAAGGATATTTTGTTCCTATTTAAGCCTTTTGGTGAATACTAAGAATGATATTGCATTAGCCCAAGTCATTAACTGTCCCGAGAGGGGTCTCGGTAGAGAAGCTTTCACAGACATTAAACGTGCATCAAAGAACAAGCAGCTGGCCTTATTTCTGGTAAGTACACTATGCTTGCATTTTTTTGCTATTGCTTTCCTGACATGTTCATTTCTAGAAAATGACTGTATAGGTGCATCTTTTAACTACTTGGCAGAACTAAGACATGTTACTGTCCCTCCACCGCTCACCCTCCTTCGGGCAGAGACACTCACTCACTGCCGTGGCCGGCCCGCACCATGCTGCCTGGCTTCCCCCTGGTCCTCCAGAAGGGTGTTTTCTGCTTTCTCCTCTGGGGCTTGTGCATGGTGCACAAGTCCTCTGGGAGTGCACATAGGGCGTGTGCGCGCACACCGCTGCCATTCTTTTAAAGGGCTGGTGCGTCACTTCCTGTAAGTGCCTCTCTGCCTATGGCTGAGAGGAACTGAGAACTTAAGGCACTCTCCCACTAGGAGTGGTGCCTGATCAACGCAGTTAATCAGTGGTGTGTTCCTAGCCAGCTAGTTGTCAGGTCTGCTGTGTGGCCTCGTGTCAGTGTACGTTGTCCTTTGCCTGATTCCCTGCCCCAGCGGTACCCCTCTATCTGTGCATCCTGGCTGTGCTTATCTGCCTTTAGCTGCACCGGTGGTCCCAGCAATACTAGTGACTGTGTCCATCCACACTGGCTGTGCCATCTGCCTCAGTCTTCCTGGTGAACCCTGCTGCACTAGAGACTGCCTGTCTGCACCTGTGCCTGGCTTTTCCCTAAGGGCTCAGCTGCCACAGTATCAGTCAATGCCCTGGGTGTGGCACCAGGCGTCTGTATCGCGCTGGGTGCTTAGTTAATCCCATCCCAATAAAGTGTAAACCTGGGTCACCCCTGTGGTCCAGAGGGTCTACTTCGGCTTGCCGCCTTACCATCCCCTGCGGCGTGCGTTACAGTTACTGTGTACAGACAGGCACTTAACTGGTAACACATTACATTTATTCCTAAACTCACAGTAGTAATAACAAAGGAAGGGCACAATGGAAAGTAAGAAGTGAAAACATGTTTCTAGAAGTGTTTTAAGGGAAATACAAGGATCTGGTAAAATACAGGTCAGGAGGTGGATAGGAAAGGTGCTACTGCTTCTGATTTTATGAATGTTATGAACTGCAACTTGATGTCACATTCGCACCAATGTTTGTTTTTTTTTTTTTTTTTTTTTTTTTATTTCATTGCAGGTAGTGACCTCCTTCATTAGAGCAGTGGAACTTGGAGGAAAGGGTTATGCTCCATCTGAAGCTGATCCATTAAGAAAGCACATTAAAGGTTTATCACAGTTTGTTCACTTTATTGATAGATTGGAGGAGATACTCGGTGAAACTCCTAGTACAAGGTAACTTTTGACCTTTATTTTGACACTTTCATGGCTGTTATCCCTAAAGTGAACCTGTCATGAGAAAACATAGCATTTGCCTGCAGCCAATTACTTGCTGGTGCAGTCTGTCTACCTTAACTATGGTATCTATTTTATTTTTTACTTTTTGGGGTCTATGCACAATTTTTTGGGGGGATATTTTTTGTTTCAGCATCACTCCGGTCCAACGACACCATCTTGTGCCTGTGACGTCTGACTGTCCGGAAGTAAGAAGTTGCGTCACAAGCTCCCAATACAATTCTGAGAACCAGAATGAGGCTCTCATATGCTTGTAATGAGCTGTGACCTCTGGCATGCTCCATGAAACATTGGGGCAGGGGACTTGGGTTGTCCTTAAACTGTAGGACTTGGGTCAAACATTTTGGATATCCTTCTACCAGCTTCTCACAATAGTTGGTAGGAATTTTTGCTCACTCCTCCTAACAGAACTGGAGTAACTGAGCCATGTTTGTAGGTCGCCTTGCACTCTCCTGCCTTTTTTCAGCTTTGCCCATAGATCAAGGCTTTGTGGGGGCCACTCCAAAACATTGACTTTGTTATTCTTAATCCAGTTTGGCAGTATTCTTCAGGTCATTGTCCATTTGAAAGACCTATTTCCACCCAAACATTGTTTCTGGCTGGAGTCTTGAGATGTTGCTTCAGTATTGCCACCTAATCTTCTTTCCGCATGATGCCATCTATTTTGTGAAGTGCACCAGTCCCTCCTGCAGCAAACAACCCCACAACATGATTCTACCACCCCCGTGTTTCACAGTTGGGATGGTGTTTTAGGCTTCAAAGTTGCTCCTCTTTTCCTCCAAACAATTACGAAGGTCATTACAGCCAAACCGTTCAGTTTTAGTTTTGCAGGCAACAGGACGTGTCTACAAAAATGAAGGTCTTTGTTTCTGTATGCATTTGCAAGCATTAATCTGGCTTTTTATGTTTCTTCTGGAATAATGACTTCTTCCTGGCAGAGTGGCCTTTCAGCCCATGTTGATACAGTACTCGTTTCACTGTGGATAATGCCACAATTTTACCAACTTCCACCAGCATCTTCACAAGGTCATTTGCTTTTGTTCTTGTGTTGACATGCACACGTCTTATCAAAGCACGTTCATCTCTGGTACACAGAACCAGTCTCCTTCCTGAGCAGTATGATGGCTGGACATTCCCAGCTTGTTTGTACTTGCGTATAATTATTTGTACAGATGAATGAGGCACCTTCAGGGAACTGGAAATTGCACCCAATGATGAATCAGACTTGTGCAAGTCCACAATTCTCTTCCTCAGATCTTGTTTGATTTCTTTTGACTTTTTCATGATAATACACAAAGAAGCAGTGTGCTTCAGGTGTGCATTAAAATTGTTCCACAAGTATGTCCCTAATTAAGTCAGGTTTATTGGCAACATCTATCAGAAGCTTCCAAAGACATGATATCATCACATGGGCTTTCCCATATTGTTTAGACATAGTACTGTATTCGGACAATAAGATGCACCCAGGTTTCGACAACAGAAAGTAGGAAAAAATATTATTAAACTATCGTGGTGATGTAGGTGGTCTACGGTTTGTTTCATAATGCTTTTAGGTTAGAGGGGGGAGAGGTAGTAATCTATTCTAAAGTGAAATAGTACATTAAGAGAGTTGTACTAAAAATACAAAGGGCATTATATATTGTCCCCAACAGTGACATGACAACTTCCCAGTACAGTTTACTTTGGTTGTCTTGTGCTAAAGTTCAGTTTATTGCAGAATTAACTGAGCCTGGTGTCTTGCATATGTAATGTCTTTCATTTATGCCTCTTAAACTCCTTATACACAATTTAGACGGCTGCACACTTTAGTAGTTTTATTCTACTTACCATGCTATAAACTAAACTATGATCGTTGCACATTTAATATACAGCTGTGCTATACTGATTGTCTGTGCCCCTCATGACCACACACAAATGTGAGCAAACAAGGACCGCATCACATATCCTATATGTTGCACAGACCTCCCACATATTGCGCTATCAGCTTTTGTGTGGGAGACTGAGACTCTCCTGCTAAGTGTAAATCAACTTATCTACTTCTGACAGTTTATTTTTCTCCAGCCTGTGCACCAAAAATCAATTGTATTAACCCTCATATGGATACAAAGCTTATCCAACCGGCCGGCAGGATCTGCACAATCTCTCCTGCTAAGCATTAAAGGGGTTATCCGGCTTATTTTGCTTTTTTATTATTTACACTATTGGGCTACATTGAGGCAGGTAAGTAGATAGTGAGCACTTACCTGCCCTGCTGTCAGCCCCTCTCCCCCGGCTCAGAGGGGTCATGTAACTGCTCCTGCTGTGATTTTGCTACTTCCGGTCATTTCATGTCAACATGAGCAGGACCATGTTGACATGCAAATCTGCCACTGCATGTTGCCGCCCTGCTGGGCTGTACAGTGCGTGGAGACTCCGCCCCCCTCCCTGTGCGCTGCTATCTCTGCACTGTATGTGCTGGACAAACACAGGGTTGCCCTCTCTGTCTAGGACACCGTAGCGCTGTTTGCCCTACAGTGTCCTCAGCTCATTATGTTGTATGGTGCCCGGGCAACTGTGACCCCCCCCCCCCTTCCTCCCCCGTGCGCTGTCTCTGTGATGAATGCAGCCTCCCGTGCTCCTCGCTTCTGAATACAGTCAGAAGCAGGGATGTTACCTGACACCAGCGAACAGCACTGAGCTCTGTATAGGACACTGCAATCATCACAGCACGGAGAAGAGACAGCATGCTGCATGGGTGAGAAGGGAGAGCGAGCGGGAGGGGGGGGGGGAGGGGGCAGAGAAGAGCGTGCACGGCTGACAGAGTGGGTGGGCAGAGAAGAGAGTTCATGGGTGACACAGCAGGGGGACAGAGATGAGACTTCATGGGGGTGAGAGACAGGGGAGTGCTGGGGGGCAGAGGAGACAGTGCAGTGGGAGAGAAGAGAGTGCATGAGGGGGGATTATGTATAATATACTATATAACTCGTGGTGTGTGTGTGTGTGTGTGTGTGTGTGTGTGTATGTATATGTATATTATATAATATAATCTCTCCTATAGACACATTAGGGGCTATATATAATTTTCATTACATAGTACTCATTTATCTCTCAGGTGCTGGGGTAGAGAATACTGACGGGGAATGTGTGTGCAGAGGGCGGGCAGAGGGTGTCAGCTGTGACTGGGTTTGGCAGTCAAACATGTCATGTTGGGTTGTGCTGAATGTAAACGTAGAGCTGCAGAGAATAAAGTGAAAACTCAAGAGAAACAAAAGTTAGAAAACAAAAAAATAATGTAGGGGTTGTTTTATATGACAATACAGCACAGATTAACTTATTTTTTTTTTGGAGTTTGTCGGACAACTCCTTTAATTATGGTAATATTTCTGTGCATGGGATGGCAAATATGCTCTCCATGAACACTAGAACTGCAGTTTTGACACCCGAGGTATGACAAAGTTGCACTCCTAGGGTTAACCAAAAGTACTCCTTCCACTACAATAGATATCGAACACAGATTCTATCTATCTACCCATCCAATTCACACAGTCAATGAAATCAAACTGTAGATGTTCTTAAGTTACATGTGGTAATGAGAAATAACACCGGGAAAAAATATTGACCACATAAAGAAAGACTGGTGTAAAAAGCCATGGAAACTCATGACAGCTGAAATGTATCAATAATTAGAAAGCAATCCTGCCACTTAGTGAAGAATATCATCTGATTCATCTGATGGCCTGTAAAAGGTGTCTCATTACCAAGGTGTCACACAAGAAACTTCTCATGATGGGTAAAACCACTGAGCTGTCTCAAGGCAACATTAATTCTTGCATTAAGAACATTATGATATCATTGGTTACAGAAGAATTTCTAAACTATCGAAGGCTCAAGTAAGCACCGTTGGGGCCATAATCTGGAAGTGGAAAGAACAGCATTTCACCATTAAATCAGCCACGGCCAGGTGCTTCCTGCAAGATTTGACAGAGCAATAAAAAGAATTATCAGAAAAGTTGTCCAAGAGCCAAGGACCACCTGTGGAGAGCTACAAAAAGACCTGGAATCAGTACAATTGTTTTGAAGAAAACCATGAGTACTGCACTCAACCTCCATGATCTGTATGCACACTCACCACACAAGACTCAATTGCTGCACTAAAACTACATTCAGGTGCATTTTTAAAATGATGCACAATAACATTTAGACAAGCCTGTGAAATACTGGGAGAATATAGTCTGGTCAGATGAGACTTAAATTGAACTCTTTGGATGACATAATACATGCCATGTTTGGAGGCCAAAAGGCAATGCATTTCACCCCCAAAACCCCATACCAACAGTGCAGTTTGGAGGAGGCAACATCATGGTGTGGGGCGATTTTTCAGTATATAGCACTAGCAAACTTCATATAATTGAAGGAAGGATGAATGGACAAATGAACTGAGACATTCTTGATAAAATTCTGCTGCCATCTACCAGGATGATGAAATAAGGGTAGACCTTTCAGCAAGACAATGATTCAAAAAATAGTCACAGATACTCTCAATTGGCTGGCTGGGCCATTCTAGCAGCTTTATTTTCTATTCTCTGAATCCAGTCACCTGACTTGAATCCAATAGAAAATGTGTGGCAGTAACTAAAGCGCAGAGTTCATTGGAGCCCATAGAAACTTCAGGATTTGTATAGTGTGTGTGGAGGAATAGGCCAAAATTGCACCTGAGCAATGTATGCAACTAGTTTCTCCATAAAGGCGTTTGGAAGCGGTCATCGCCAACAAAGGCTTTTGTACAAAGTATTATATTTTAGTAAGCATTTTCAATACTTTCCCTGTGTCATTTCTCATTATTACACATAAATAAAAAGCATAGTACATAAACATATGTATAGTATATAAAGCAGTAAATGCTACAAGTGATCAAATGGTTGCAGATTCAAGTCTCATATGTCCTCTTAAGGATCTTGAACCTGCAACCATCTGACCACTTATACTATTTAGTGCTTTATATACTAAGTGGTGGCAGGTTCAAGTCCCATAAGGGGACATATATCTGCAACCATCTGACCACTTTAGTATATAAAGCACTAAATATTATAAGTGGTTGCAGGTTCAAGTCCCTTAAGAGGACATATGAGACTTGAATCTGCAGCCTTCTGACCACTTGTACTATTTACTGCTTTACATACTATACATTGCTGATCGCTGTTCACTATATACTATGTGGCGCCCCTGAGGCTTCCGTCGCCACAGAGACATTGCACCTCAGGTGTGATGTCCCATCCTGGGTAAGGACAAGGATAAATGCCGGGTCACAGGCAAATTCGCACTACACCTATTGTTAGGCATATTTTGGGACCGGGGATAGTGGCAGCTACCCCCATGCTGCATGCTGGGGGTCCGTAAGACCCATCTCTTCTCCCATAGGGTGGGGCCTAGCAACAGGGAAAGTGGGAGGAGCCAACAAAGTGAGAGTAGGAACAGGTAGTTCAAAGTCAGTGAGTTTGAGAGGAGTTAGTGAAGGGAGAAAGAGAGGGAGGTAGTTACCTCAGCAGAGTGGAGAGAGTGACCGAAAGAGAAGCTTCCTGGTGGAGATCCTGGGGCCCAGCTAGACCCAGGTGACACCACAGACTAAGAAAGGATTCCAGAGCCACGGAAGGCTTTTAAGCTTATGGCCTGTTCCACTAAAACATCGGGTGGAGGGATCAGGCTGCAATCGGGGACTGTCCCCAGACAGAGGGAAGAAGGACATTTCCTCAGAAAGTGACACCGAGGCCCAGGGTGGTTGCAAGCGCCCCGGGCCACAACCTGCCGTAGATCCCCTGGGAAGAGGGTAAGATTCCAGCCAGACAAGCCCTCTTGACCAGACTCTATGGTGGAGGCCGAGACAAGTTTATCTATAAAGGTCAAGGCTCTGAAGTCGAGGAAGGAGACACAAACAAGGGTGCACCCGGCACTTACCTTAAGAACTACCCGGGATCGGCGGAGGTCCCTGACAGTGAATTTCAGCACTCCAAAGGCAACCAGTCTGCTGCAGCCCTGGCAACAGTGAGTAAAGACCTTGAAACTGCACCCCCTGGTGTTTCTTCCTTTATTTCGCCCTGCACCGCATCATTCACCAAAGCACCATAGACTTTAATAAGCACCAACGGTTGCCCCGGGGTACCGCTCCACCTGTGGGGAGCAGAACCATCCCAGCTGCCATTACATCAGCCCCGGAGGCCCTATCCAGCAGCGGCGGCTCCACTGCCGCAATCCACAGGTGGCGTCACGAATCTTCCATAAACTTAATTATAATCACCATCCCAAGCAGTCGTCATATTAGATGACCCCGCCAGGGTCATGGAGCTGGGCCCAGCCACCACTGACTTCCCCCGGACTAGTCCGGCCCGGCATCGGGTGTCCCAGAGCCCTGGGGTGGGCGAGTCAACTACAATACCTTGTATTACAGTATAAGTATAAAAAGTGTTCTATGAATTATATCCACAAGATGAGCTTTATAGGAGGACCAAGATGGCAGCGATTTGGGCTGCAATCACTATATATCAGTTCCCCCAACAATCTCACGCCGGAAAGCCAGTGACTGTGGGCAGTGGCGGTCAATGCTTCAGTCGGAGATTGACTGTTCCATTTAAGTGGTTAAACGTTTAGCTTTCAGAGCATGTCCCGTCTGTTGTAGTTGATACCGGCTGTATATTTACAGCTGGTATCTTGTTATGGTACAGACTCTCTACGCAGCAACCTGACAAGATGTGCCATTACGTATTGTCAGGAATTGGATAAAGAATACCTCTCCCAATATTCTGAGGCTTTTGTGCACGACTACTTCGACGAGAAGCTGACTATACACCATGCAGAGCCGGACTTTCTGCCCTCTTTTACTTTTGACACTTGGTTCATAATTAAGCACCCCCTATAGTTCCACGTCAAAATCTGTCCTATGCTTTTTAACGCTCTGCTCTGTTTTTGAGATTGCTCTGAAGTGTTGTCCAGACTAGCTGAAAATGTCACATTCTTTCCGTTTTTTGGAATTGTAATTATGAATCTGTTTTCTATTTTAACAGGCACTTGGAAATTGCCCATATCCTTGTTTTTTTAATAAAGTACTTTATTCTTTTTCCAGCACAGAATTGCTTTCAGAGAATATGCACTTCTGAACTGTTCAGCCGGTTGATGGTTTTGTCTGCTTGATTTATGCATTTTAAGAAAATGTTTTTTTTCCTATCCAAATCTGGGTTGCAAATTTCAGCATGGCGGCATAGGGGTGGTATTGATTTCTTTGTACAAATATAATTTACAATGAGCGGTGACACTGGTACAGAGGGGTAAGGACCCTGCTCCCACAGAATCTGTCTACAGTAGCTCCGTTTTCTAATAAACCTCAATAACCAGTGGTGACCTGACTCCCTCCACCTCTTCTTATTCACATGCTTTTTTGGTTATTTAATCAGATGGTGAGGAACAGTAGTTCTAATTTGGAGCTTAAAGGGAATCTGTCAACAGGTTTTTGTTACCTCATCTGAGAGCAGGATGATGTAGGCAAAGAGATCCTGAATCCAACAATGTAACACTTAGATTACTGGGTGCAGCTGTTCTGAGACTTGGTTAAATCTAAAAACTCTGACTGTAGCAGAGCTGAATGAGCTGTCCCACCCACACCTGGCTCTCAATAGAGATTGATACCTCCATGTCAATGTATCAGTGGAAGGGGCATGCCGGAATGCCCTACGCGTGACATTGTAGTCCAAGCAATGGTGGTTTTAACTGGCAAATAAACAGATCAGACATTGACAAGACAAGCATCGTTGAATTCTGTGTTAATCCTTGCAGAATGTGGCCTTCAGCTTACATAGCAAAAACCTGCTAACCAGATTATGTAGAAAATAACTTGGCCATAAATGCTTTTGTTTTATGATGTTGTAACTGAGTATAAAGATTCACAGGATCTGGGTCTGGTGACAATGACGGTAGTCCTTGGGCACTGGTCCAGAGCCTTAAGAACCTCTCTCTGACCTGCTTCATCTTTTTACACTTCTGCTTTTAGTAGGCGGAGTATCGTGTGTTCATCGCTAGTGTTGAGTGAGTAGCTAACTATTCATAATCGCTATGCTGTTAGCAAGTACTGTCTGCTACTCGCATATTCGTTCCGAGTAGCAGACGCAAAGTAAGTCACTGGGAAATACTAAGTAGCGAGTAACCCGAAAGCCGTACTATTCGCTACTCACACGAAAAGTACGGCTTTCAGGTTACTTAGCGAGTATTTCCCATTGGCTTACATTGCGCCCGCTACTCGTAATGAATATGCGAGTAGCGTACAGTACTCACTAACAGCATAGCGATTATGAATAGTTAGCTACTCGCTCAACACTATTCATCGCACCACAACGATTGTTTCCTAATCAGACGAGGTGCTGTGGATGACAAAGGATAGGAGGAAGTTCACAGGGCTCTCATCTGGCAAACCTGTACTACTGTCAAGGCCACCGGACCTGGCTCCTGCAAATCTTTTGCTGCTAATCTCTATATAAATATAATTTTATTTTTGTTTTATATATGGTAAAGTAAAATATAAAGTGTTCTTTATCAAATGTTACACAATAGAATGTATCTTTAAATAACTGAAGTCGCCTACGCTTTCTTTTCAGAAATGCCGGGGAGCGAATACTATCAGCAATAAAAATGAAGCTGATAAAGGGAAGAAGCAGTGAAGATTCTGTTAGTGAGGCTGTAACGGAAGTGGCACAAGAATTGGATTTGAGGATAAAAAACCTTCTTAATTCTATTGAGATGGAAAGCTCCACAGGCATCAGTCCAGCAAGGGTAAGCAGGCCATTATCCATACTGTGTGTGTGTGTGTGTGTTCTCTTCCATCCAGTAGGATGTTACTGTTCGTACGTGCAGTGATCCTATAGTGTTTCTTTGTTTTTCTGTATATTTCCAGCCTAAAACTCATGCAATAAATCGTGGCACAGCTTTATGTGGCCGAGAGACAATAAAAACATTGCTAATCCTTTTGGATGAAGAAGCCGCATCTCCCCCCAGCAAAAACAAAGCTGATCTCTTATGTGTCGATATGGATAACGCCATCTTTGGGGCAATTTCGCTTGTGTCACTTTTTAGGTAATGGCTTTTATGGAATTTATTATTGTGTGTTAATGCACACCACTAAATTCCAATGTGTTTTGCCGCAGTGGTTGTAATGTTTTAGACCTGCAAAATAACCCATACATGGAAGATTTTTCTTTAAGATGTGTAATATACACCTAATGGAAGTGTTAAAGCCTTAAGGCCGCTTTACACGCTGCGACATCGCTCAAGCGATCTCGGTGGGGTCACGTAATTTGTGACGCACATCCGGTCGCTTTAGCGATGTCGTTGCGTGTGACACCTTTGAGCAATTTTTGCATCGTTGCAAAAACATGCAAAATCGCTCATCGGTGACATGGGGGTCCATTCTCTAATATCGTTGCTGCAGCAGTAACTAAGTTGTTCCTCGTTCCTGCGGCAACACACATTTCTCCGTGTGACACCGCAAGAACGAGGAACCTCTCCTTACCTGCCTCCCGGCCACAATGCGGAAGGAAGAAGGTGAGCGGGATGTTACGTCCCGCTCATCTCCGCTTCTATTGGGCGGCGGATTAGTGACGCAGCTGTAACGTCGCTGTGACGCTGAACGAACCACCCCCTTAGAAAGGAGGCGGTTCGCTGGTCACAGCGACATCGCAGGGCAGGTAAGTAATGTGACGGGATCTGGGCGCTGTTGTGCGCCACGGGCAGCGATTTGCCCATGTCGCACAACCGATGGGGGCGGGTACCCACGCTAGCGATATCAGTCACGATATTGCAGCGTGTAAAGCGGACTTTAGACAAATCTTGTAAATGAGCTACATGTATGTCACGTGGGGGAAGAGTTGCTCACACGAGATCCAGTGTCTTGAGGTCTGGACCGGTCAGCATGATTTTACTTTCTAGCGGTAGTGGTATGTCTCCCCTTCTAAAACATGTCGAGCTAGGATGTGTCAGTTATTAGAAATTTTAGTACCAAAGATGGAAGATCTATTCCAGTCTTTAGCTATAAACATGGCTTCCACATTAGGTGGGTTTAATGATGTACATGGTGCTGTGGGTTAGATTCAAATGTACTAGTGTGTGAATATATCCTATTTTATTTTTATTTATATTTTATTTTTTTGTGGTTTTTCTCTTCCAGAACACCGGAACAGAATAATGGATCGTCTCCTAAATCTCTAACCCAACGTGTCCAGAAGTGCATAGATAAAAAAAAACCCAAGGTAAATTGAAATTCTCCTAGGTATAAAGTATATTTTCTTATTTATTTGTTTAGTATGACCATGCCTTTTAAAGCATGAATGTGCTTATAGTGAGTTGTCAGCACAGAAGGATGGTTCAAGCCAAGTACAGGCACTCAGGGTACCGTGTCTAATCATTTTAAGTGCAGCCTTCCACCTATTTATTTTTGGTCTCTGTCCTTCACTACCTCCTTTTTAAAGCCAGAGCCATCGATCAAAATAGAGGGTGAAGGTGGAGATGCCAGGAATTGACTAGGTGGGAAGTTGTGCTGAACGGTTTGGCCCTGCCAAGATGTACCAAGCGCCTGTGCTTGCTTTGAACAGTCATTCAGTGCTGACAGTCCCTTTTCAACACCTTACATATATTAGGACATACTTGTACATCCTATGTGGGCTCACTCTGAGCCCACATTTTCTCCTGCACGTCAGCTGATCTGATTTGCAAACATGTGCCTCTGACAGGCACAGGTGAATCTGAGATCCACTCACGTCTATTAACTACTTAAATACTGCTGTCAATCTCTGACAACGGGAATTAACATGCACCGATGGAGGGGTGCATCATTCCCTACACCCATTGGCTGCCTCATGACGTCACTGATGGGTTGTCATAACGAGCTTTCTGTGAACTCTGGCTACGTGGTGGCATTCATAGGAAGTCAGTATTTGTACTGTACAGAGTCGTGTTGATGCACAGCGCTGTACAACATAAGTGACTGGATGATCACTGCTACAAGACCTCTAAATAAAGTAGAAAATAAAAAAATTGGAAGTTTTTAAAAATTTGAAATCAACCCCCTTTTATGCCCCTCCAAAAAACCCAAAGGTGTGTGTGTGTGTGTGTGTGTGTGTGTTAATATAAAAATATTATTATGGAACTATTTTTAAACAAAATTGGTATCCTTAATGAAGATGAGTTGTCTCTCCACTCTCGCATACTCCTCAGTATTGCTTTTTTTTTTTTTTTTTTTTGGCACGTGAATAACACTTGTTTCAATATTATCTGCTGATCACTCAATGAACCAGCAAAAGACTTGTCCATTGGGTGAAATGAGATCATTTGTGACTAACAAGCACCTTCTTGGTGGTGCATTGTCCTGTGTCAGAAGGACTCACTGCCAAGAAAGATGTAATACAGAGTGCTCAGAGCCTCGTTTACTGTGGTCTGCCTGTGTAACTACAGTGCTGGCCAAAAGTATTGGCACCCCTGAAATTCTGTCAGGTAGTACTCCATTTCTTCTTGAAAATGATTGCAATCACAAATTCTTTGGTATTATTATCTTCATTTATTTTACTTGCAGTGAAAAAACACAAAAGAGAATGAAACAAAAATCAAATCATTGATCATTTCACACAAAACTCCAAAAATGGGCCAGACAAAAGTATTGGCACCCTTAGCCTAATACTTGGTTGCACAACCTTTAGCCAAAATAACTGCAAACAACTGCTTCCGGTAACCATCAATGAATTTTTTACAATGCTCTGCTGGAATTTTAGACCATTCTTCTTTGGCAAACTGCTCCAGGTCCCTGAGATTTGAAGGGTTCCTTCTCCAAACTGCCATTTTGAGATCTCTCCACAGGTGTTCTATGGGATTCAGGTCTGGACTCATTGCTGGCCACTTTAGTAGTCTCCAGTGCTTTCTCTCAAACCATTTTCTAGTGCTTTTTGAAGTGTGTTTTAGGTCATTGTCCTGCTGGAAGACCCATGACCTCTGAGGGAGACCCAGCTTTCTCACACTGGGCCCTACATTATGCTGCAAAATTTGTTGGTAGTCTTCAGACTTCATAGTGCCATGCACACGGTCAAGCAGTCCAGACCCAGCAAACCAACCCCAAAACATCAGGGAACCTCCGCCATGTTTGAATGTTTGACTGTAGGGACCGTGTTCTTTTCTTTGAATGCCTTTTTTTTTTCCTGTAAACTGTATGTTGATGACTTTTCACCAAAAAGCTCTACTTTTGTCTCATCTGACCAGAGAACATTCTTCCAAAACGTTTTAGGCTTTCTCAGGTAAGTTTTGGCAAGCTCCAGCCTGGCTTTTTTTATGTCTCTGGGTAAGAAGTGGGGTCTTCCTGGGTATCCTACCATACAGTCCCTTTTCATTCAGATGCCGACGGATAGTATGGGTTGACACTGTTGTACCCTTGGACTGCAGGGCAGCTTGAACTTGTTTGGATGTTAGTCGAGGTTCTTTATCCACCATCCGCACAATCTTGTGTTGAAATCTCTCGTCAATTTTTCTTTTCCTTCCACATCTAGGGAGGTTAGCCACAGTGCCATGGGCTTTAAACTTCTTGATGACACTGCGCACCGTAGACACAGGAACTTTCAGGTCTTTGGAGATGGACTTGTAGCCTTGAGATTGCTCATGCTTCCTCACAATTTAGTTTCTCAAGTCCTCAGACAGTTCTTTGGTCTTCTTTCTTTTCTTTATCGTTCCTTATGGGAGACCCAAACCATGGGGTGTATAGCTTCTGCCTCCGGAGGACACACAAAGAACTACATTCAAACGTGTAGCTCCTCCCTCCCAGCCTATACACCCCCTGGTAGCCAGTCCTAGCCAGTTTTTGCTTTGTGTGTCAGGAGGATCACACACACACATGCATCCTCTTTTGATTTTTCATTTTTTCTAAAGATTTGGAAGAAAAGCGGGTCCACTGGACTCCCGGCATGTCCCTTCTCACCCCCCTGGCGGCGGTGCTGTTAAGGTTGACTTCAGGGCAGGAGCCCTTCATGCCGCGCTCCTTCACCATCCCTTAGGGGCTCTGGCTTGAAGTTAGAGCCAACACGGTTCTCACTGCCTTGCAGGAGACTGGCCTCCATCCGCAGCCCTTGTGCAGGACCCTGCTGGAAGGAGCACTGAACCCCCACCCCACCAGGGACTGGGCCCTGCGTCTCAAAGCTAAGTATAGAGACGTTATTCAGAGGGTCCTTCTGCAATGTGGGGCACTTTTATTGGGGGGGACAGTGATTTACTTTGATAATGCTGTTTTTTACTGTGTTTCCGGCCGGTTCCACGGTTTTTACTGGGAACCGCGCCGATGATGCCTGATTGTCGGCCGCATGCATAACTCTAGGCCCCGGCTTCAGCCGCGGCCTAGTTTCGTTTCGTTCCCCTGCATGTCAGTCATGCAGGGGGACACTGCAGCGCCGGCCGCTCTGCACAGGGGAGGACACTCCTATCTGAGGAGATGATTCCCTCCCCTGTACATCTCCTTAGCCCTCCGATTCCCGCTCCTGGGTTAACCCCCGCCCCCCCCCTCACTCCGGCGCCATTTTCTCAGCGTCCTTGGTACACTGGTCGGCGCTGGCTGCTCTGCAGTGCAGAGGGAGTGAATATCTGGCTGGGGGTCCAGGCTTGGAATCCGGAGGGCGCACATAATAGCGGCCTGATAAGTCACAACCGTTGGTTGTGCACTTTTATGCACTATCAGGGCATTCTGAAGGAGTTAATTCTTTATTATAGAACCTCCTCCTCAGCAGCATGTCTCACACTAGGAAGGCTGTACACTACATGCTCTGCATGTAAGCTCATATTGCCTGAACCGGCACAGACCACACACTGTAATGGTCTCATGTGGTGGTGCCTCAGCCTGGAGTCTCCCCAGGCTGAACCCCTGTCTTGGGTAGCATCTTTTTCCAATGCTATTTCCCAGTCCTTTGCAAACTCCATTGGACAGTTGTCTCGGACGCTGCTAAGCATGCATCAGCCCCCTTCTCAGGGTGCCTCTGATGCTCCAGCTCGCTCTGCAGAGCTCACAGAGTCTGTTTCATCTAATCCCTGACCCCGTCCTCCTAAACGGAGACGCAGGGACTCCTTTCCTTCCTCGCCCCACGGCTCTGCCTCACGGGCCGAGTCACAAGGCGAGGAGGATACCCTTACTGTGGGCTCAGACGCTTCGTCTCTGTACCCCATTGATACCGATGGTGATGCAGATGTTAGCGATTTGATGCGTCCATTAACTCCGTTCTGGACCTTAACCCTCCAGTGTCAGAAGAACAGGCCTCTTGGGTAGGAAAACATCAGTTTATCTCACCTAAGAGAGCAGGCCACTGTGAACCCAGGGCCTGTCCTGACAAACGCTTTCTTAAGCGTACTTCTGACCTACTGGGGGCTCGGACGCTCTCCATGTACCCTATTGATCTGTCCGAAAGTGACGCAGATGCTAATGATTTGTTTGCGTCCATTATATTTATACTGGACCTCAATCCGCCTGTATCAGGGGAGCACCCCTCTTTGGCAGAAAAGCATCAGTATACCTTGCCTAAGAGAACAAGGAGTGTGTTCCTTATCCACTCCAGCATTCAGATCACTGTGACCAAGTCCAGAGCTTGTCCTGACAGACGCTTCCCAGAGCGTGGTTCTGATGACTGTTTCCCCCTTCCACCAATGGTGGTCAAGGAGTGGGCTCATTCACCAAGGGTGGACCCTCCGGGGTCTAGACTTTCAGCCCGGACAGTTGTCGGCTCCTCTCTGAGGATCCCACTGTCCGCCAGGTTGTCCTTCTGGCCAAATCTATATTTGAGGCGGCAGGGGCCTCGTTCTCCCCATCTTTGCAGCAGTGCGAGCTCTCAAGCCATCTCTGCTTCTTGGGAGGAGATGCATTCCCTCACCAGGGCCTTTTTGCCCGAATTGGTTGCCTTAACTTCCAGGCTTCAGTCTTTTCATCTATAGCTGGAGACTGTCACCGCACTGCGGTGGCCTCGGCCACTTCCCTCGCTATCCGCAGGTTCCTGTGGCTTCGAGAGTGGAAGGCAGATGCTTCTTAAAAAGTTTCCTTGCTGGACTCCCTTTTGCTGGGACCAGTCTATTCGGTGAACAACTGGATGAAATTATTAAGGAAGCTTTTGGCAGGAAGAGTACTTCCATGCCACAACCCAGGAAACCTTCCAGGGCAGGAACCAGTCGAGGTTTCGTTCCTTTCGTTTCCTCTAGCTGGTCGTCCTCTAAGCCCTCGGCCTCGTCCACTATCTCAGCCAAGGTCCGTAATCCAACTGGCGCATGAAGCCGTGTCCTAAGTCGGCAGGAGCTGCTGCCACCAGGGCAGCCTCCTCTTGATTAACGTCCTTGGTCAGTGGCAGGCTCTCCCTCTTGGGCGACGTGTGGTTGCAACACGTCTTCGATCAGTGGGTGTGGGTTACCCTCTCCCACGGCTGCAGAACAGATTTTTTCTGACAACTCCCCCCTGCTCCAAGGCAGCCGCCTTCTCACAG
This sequence comes from Anomaloglossus baeobatrachus, assembly GCF_048569485.1. Lineage (NCBI taxonomy): Eukaryota > Metazoa > Chordata > Amphibia > Anura > Aromobatidae > Anomaloglossus > Anomaloglossus baeobatrachus. Next base: position 226,678,337 of record NC_134356.1, read on the forward strand.
GCCGTGGCATTCTTGCAGGCCAATGGAGTAATTGTACCAGTTCCCGACTGGGAACGGTTCTGAGATTTCTACTCAAATCTCTTCCTAGTCCCCGAAAAGGACGGTACTTCCGGCCTGGATCTCAAGCTTCTCAACAAGCATGTTCAGGTGCGGCAATTTTGCAGAAATCTCTGCGATCAGTCAATGACCCAAGGAGATTTCTTAGCATCCATCGACATCAGAGATGTCTCTCTGCATGTGCCATTCGCAGTTTCCCACCAGCGTTGGCTACGTTTTGTAATCAGAGAGGAACATTTCCAATCGTGGCTCTCCCCTTGGGCTAGCCACGGCCCTTTGTGTATTCACCAATTGCGGTGCTGCTCCTCCAGGGGTTGGTAGTGATTCCTTCCTGGACGCCCTTCTAGTCAGGGCTTCATCCAGTGCAGACTGTCAGCGGAGTGTCTCGCTCACTCTCGCCACGCTTGCAAGTCCACTCTGATCCCGACCCAGTAACTTACGTACCTAGGGATGCAATTCGAGACTCTGCTGACGCTTGTGAAGCTGCCCTTAGTCATACAGCAGTCTCTTCATCTGGCGGTTCGCTCTCTGCTGAGGCTCCGCCGTCATTCCATCAGGCACCTCATGCAGGTGCTGGGTCAGATGATGGCGTCAATAGAAGCGGTTCCCCTTGCCAGTTCCATCTGCGTCCCCTGCAGCTGGACATTTTCCGCTGTTGGGGCAAGGGACTTCTTCCTTGCACAGACTGGTGGCTCTGTCGCCACAGACCAGGAGCTCTCCTTAAGTGGTGGCTTCGGCCCCTCTCTCTGTACCAGGGACGCTCCTTTCTGGCCCCGTCCTGGGTGATTCCGACCACGGGCCAGTCTATCCGGCTGGGGAGCAGTTTCTCCACCACCGAGCATAGGGCACTTGGACACCGTCCGAATCAGCCCTTTCGATCAATGTGCTAGAAATCAGGGCTGTAGTCCTTGGACTCGCAGCCGCCTAGCAATGTTGGAAGTTCAACATATCCTTCAGTGGACGGAGGACTCCGAGTCCACCATATCCGCAGTCCACATCCCAGGCGCAGAAAACTGGGAGGCAGATTATCCCAGCCGTCTAACCGTGGGCAGCGGCGGGTGAGCCCTGCATCCGGCAGTGTTCCGGTCAATTTAGCAGGCAGGGCACTCCGGAAGTGGATCTATGGCATCCCGGCACAACAACAAGGTCCCGGTTTACGTGGCTCGCTCCCACGATCCTCAGGCCTTGGCACGCGCTGGTTCCAGATTGGTCCCAGTTCCGTCTGGCCTACGTGTTTCCCCCTCTACCTCTCTTGCCCAGAGTCCTGCGCAAGATCAAAATGGAGGGCCGTCGGGTCGCACTTATCGCCCCAGGCCCAGGCGAACTTGGTTTCCAGACCTGCTCCGTCTGTTCGTAGAGGTGCTGTGGCATCTCCCGGACCGGCCAGACGTTCTCTCAGAGGGTCCGTTTTCCACAACAACTCTGCGGCTCTCAGATTGACGGCGTGGCTCTTGAGCCCTGAATCCTTACGGCTTCAGGCATTCCTTCCGAGGTCATCTTCACTATGACTCAGGCTCGGAAGTCTTCCTCGGCCAGGATTTACCTCAGGACTTGGAGAATTTTCCTGTCCTGGTGTCGTTCTTCCGGCCATGCTCCTTGGCCGTTTTTTCCTTGCCGACCATCCTGTCCTTCTACAGTCCGGCCTGCAGCTAGGTCTGTCCCTCATTCCCTCAAGGGACAGGTCTCGGCTCGGTCAGCGTTGTTCCAGCGGCATATCGCCCGACTGGCCCAGGTGGGCTCCTTCATGCAGGGCGCATCTTACATCATTCCGCCTTACCGGCGGTCTCTGGATCCCTGAGACCTTACTCGGGTCCTCATGGCCTTACAGAAACCCCCCTTTGAGCCTCTTAGGGAGGTTTCGTTGTTTAGTCTTTCACAGAAAGTGGTCTTTCTGGTGGCCATAATTTATCTCAAGAGAGTCTTTTATTTGACTGTGCTCTCTTCGGAGTCACCCTTTTTGTTTTTTTTTCGCCAAGACAAGGTGGTTCTCCGTCCAACTCCGGGCCTTCTCCCTAAGGTGGTGTCCCCTTTCCACCTTAACCAGGACATTTCATTGTCTTCCCTTTGTTCGGCCCCTGTGCATCGCTTTGAGAAAGCGTTGCATGCTTTAGATTTGGTGCGGACGCTCCGGATCTATGTGTCACGCACCGCTGTTTCTTAGGCGGTGCACCTCTCTTGTGTGCTGACCATACGTCAGCGCAAGGGTCTCTCAGCTTCTCAACCGACCCTAGCTCATTGAATAGGTCGGCCATATCCGATGCCTACCAATGTTCTCAGATGCCTCCCCCGCTGGGGATTAAGGCGCACTCGACCAGCGCCGTCGGTGCCTCTTGGGCTACGGCTCAGCAGGTCTGTCAGGCTGCCACGTGGTCTAGTCTGCACTTTTTTTCGAAGCACTACCAAGTGCATGCTCATGCTTCGGCAGATGCGAGCTTGGGCGGACGCATCCTTCGGACGGCTTTCGCCCATTTGTGAAGTTAGGTTTCGCCTACTTCTCAGTGTCTGTTTATTTCCCACCCATGGACTGCTTTGAGACGTCCCATGGTTTGGGTCTCCCATAAGGAACGATAAAGAAAAAGAGAATTTTGTTTACTTACCGTAAATTCTTTTTCTTATAGTTCCGACATTGGAGACCCAGCACCCTCCCTGTTGCCTGTTGGCAGTTTTCTTGTTCCTTGTGTTTTCACCGGCTGTTGTTGTAGACAGAGGTTCCGGTTGTTCCGGGTTTTGCTCTATCTCTACTTGTGGGTGGATGTCCTCCTTCAGCTTTTGCACTAAACTGGCTAGGACTGGCTACCAGGGGGTGTATAGGCTGGGAGGGAGGAGCTACACGTTTTGAATGTAGTTCTTTGTGTGTCCTCCGGAGGCAGAAGCTATACACCCCATGGTTTGGGTCTCCCATGTCGGAACTATAAGAAAAAGAATTTACGGTAAGTAAACAAAATTCTCTTTTTCTCCATGCTCAATGTGGTACACACAAGGACACAGGACAGAGGTTGAGTCAACTTTAATCCATGTCAACTGGCTGCAAGTGTGATTCAGTTATTGCCAACACCTGTTAGGTGCCACAGGTAAGTTTCAGGTGCTGTTAATTACACAAATTAGAGAAGCATCACATGATTTTCCATCAGTGCCAATACTTTTGTCCACCCCCTTTTTTATGTTTGATGGGGAATTATATCCAATTTGGCTTTATGACAATCCCCCCCCCCCCCCCCCCATTGAAGACAAATTAAATGAAGATGATAATACCAAAGAATTTGTGATTTGCTATCATTTTCAAGAAGAAACTGAGGATTCTCTGACAGAATTGCAGGGGTGCCAATACTTTTGGCCAGCACTATAGGTGGTTTAAACAACCTCCAATCTGTAAATCTGTTTTATTTGGTGGCCGTTCAGTGCTGGCTGTAAGCATTCCTATATAACTAGAGTTAGGCTAGTTTCACACTTGCGTTCAGCGGAGTCCGTCACTATGGAGAATAGCGCAGTCCGTTAACGCACTGCGCTATTTTCCATAGACTTGTATGGATGACACACTGTAACGCAAGTGTCAGCGTTGCATCCGCCGGACGACGCAGCGTCGTTATTTTGACGCTGCGTCGGGCGGAAGGAACGCAGCATGTAACTTTTTTTGAGCAGTGGAATCCTTTGGATTTCACTGCGCATGCTCTCTCTGGCTCCCTCCACCCGTAACCAGGGTACACATCGGGTAACCAAGGAACCCTGGTTACGTGTGCCGGGAGCCCGACACTTCCCCGCTCGGCTCCGCCCCCTCCCCGCACTCCGTATGTACACACACACACACACACACACACACACACACACACACACACACACACGCGCGCGCACAATCTCACACTCACCTGTCCCCTAGCGATGCAGTCCCCGCGGCACTGACGTCCTCAGCCATGGCCCTGCTCGGCTCCACCCACTTCGCACTCCGCCCCCCGCTCCCCGCACACATTGTCGGCGACCGAACGATCAGCTGATCACCCGGCGGCCGGCTACTGGGACTGATCGGCTGATCACCCGGCGGCCGGCTACTGGGACTGATCGGCTGATCACCCGGCGGCCGGCTACTGTGAGTGATCGGCTGATCACCCGGCGGCGGACTACTGTTAGCGATCAGCTGATCGTTCACAATAGTCTGCCGACGGTAAAACTGTAAAAAAAAAAAAAGACCAAAACGAATTGCGTTGTTTTGCGGCATCCGTTGTGCCACTATATGCAACACATCCGTTGCATCCGTCACACAACGCAATGCAACGGATACCGTTCAACGCAAGTGTAAAACTAGCCTTAAAGAAACCTTATTTATAATTACCCACTCATGTACTCTATATATCTTGTTACGGTATGGTGACAAACTGCTGATTTACACTTCTCGTGCTTCATGGATGCTATTATTTGGTGTTTTTAGTTACTATTAAAAAATGATTTTCATATTCCTCCCCCCCCCCCCCCATCTAGCCGTCATGATACACTTGACAAGTGTGTGTGTGTGTGTGTGTGTGTGTGTGTGTGTGTGTGTGTGTGTGTGTGTGTGTGTGTGTGTGTGTTTTTTTTTTGGCTCTTTAAATATTAGCCTTCCGTCATATAGTCACCTTCCGACGGCTGCACTCACTCTGGGCTTGTGTCAACATCTTGTGCCCATAGCTTCTGTGGCCTGGAGTCAAAAGTACATCACATGCTCCCAATGGATTTCAGATCACCAAAACGAGGCTCTCATAGACTTGTATTGAGTGATGACCTTCGGTGCACTCCATAAAACACTGGAGCTGCTGGCAGGACACAAATCAAGAGACCAATCGGAGTGGCGCCAATAGAAGGTAAAGCCACCAGAAGGTGAATATAAGGGGGCAGTGCAATAACAAATACTAGAGTGGTGCTTTAAACGTGACACATCCAAACAAGTAATCCTTGGCTGCCACGTCTCCATCCCACTTTGGCTGCTTAAACTCTAATATTCTGCACTATTCTGATTACTCTTTCAGAAGAAAAACATGAGCTGTTCTAATATCTGTTCTTTGGATTGTAAGGGAGAATATTAAATTAATTTGAATAAGAAATAAAATTGTCCATAACTTGTATTGTCAGATCATTTGATATAAAATGTTTTTTCACTTTTTTTTTTTTTTTCTTTTCGTCCCTTAGCTAAAGCAAAACCTGATTCGATCCCAGTTCTCCTGCACCTATAAAGATGAGGCTGCAACTCAAATCAAACCATTTGCCTTCCCTAGCATGAGCCAAGTTCCAACCTGCATTCACCCAGCCCCAAAGATTGCTCCAGCACTCTGCTCTGATGATGCTACACCAACTGGTAATCATTTACGTAGCCATGAATGCACTCTACAAGCCAACTTTTTTTTTTTTTTTTTATTTTTTTTTAAGGCTGATCTTTTGTTTTATTTTAGGTGTTGTGTCTAAAGAAAAAATGGCTTTACAGATAAATTCTGGAAATGCGGACCTCCCAATTGGGAAAGCAAAAGCTAATAAAGGCACCATACGAAAAAGTACAAAAAGGAAGCAGTTTGAGAATGGTGAAAACCAAAATGACCTCTATGATGAACCCTCACAAAAGAGAACAGCACCACCTAATAAATCAAAGGAGAAGGCAACCAAGGCTAAAAGTAAACCTGCAGCAAAAAAACAGATCGCAGGGCAAGCTAAGCTTACAAGCTTTTTCCGTGTATAATTTGTTAGCCGAAAATTCTGTATTAACTTTTTGTTGTTTCTAAAGTCACTATTTTTGTAATATATTGGCCATATTTGGTACTTGTTATTTATTTGCATTTTTATTCTCTTTTTTTTTTTTTTTTTTACGTATTTTATTTAATTTTAGTAAACTGACATGTTTACATTGCACATACTGTATATGTTTTAATTTACATTAATAAATGATGCAAAATCTGTTCTTCAGTCATTTCCATATGTGAGCTTCAGTTACACAGGCACTCGTCATTATTCTGGCGACCACAACTTGAAAATCTCCAGTTTGTCATATTTGCCAGCAAGGTCGGTAAACTCTTCCCAACATGCATCGGAGCACTAAAGGGGAAACAGATTTGTCAGTAGTTACTTTTTTTTTTTTTTTTTTGTTTTGCATGAAATGTTAAGCTAATACATGGTTTATCAGAAATTTTTGATTCATGATGTTGAACAATACTATATTAATGATGGCATCATATTTGTGGCCTATACAGAAAAATATTTTTGTTAGAAAACCCTAATATATATATTAGATATAACCCTAAGTATTTAAATTAATATCAAAGTAATTTGAAGTGTAGAAGATTTCGGAAGTATTTAGTCTTGTCTACCTATTTTTGATTAAACCCTTCGAGATGGCCATTGTACATCTATGGGGGCCTTACTCATATGTAGTGGACTTGAGTGCTGACTCTGCCCCATGCAGCTTGGCACTGGCTCCAATCACATTAGGTTAACCTAATAAGCACTGCTATCAAGCGTGCTGGCAATATTTAAACACCTTTAACTTGGCAGCCATCACTTCTGAGGGCTATCTGCACTATCCTAATGTAGGGTACTGATGACTGACATGGAGGGCCTACTGAAGACCACTGTGGCTACCATATTGGGTCTCCTACGACACCTGTCTTAATTGAATATGTCGCGGGCGGAGGAGGTGACTCTGCGCTCTTCCACTGCTCGGGTCCAGCTGCTGGTGTGGCCGCTGCTGATGCTCGGTGGTGGCTCAAGCGGTGGACCGGATCCCGGGGACTCGAGCGGCGCTCCTCGCCCGTGAGTGAAAAGGGGTGGTTTTGGTTTTAGGGATATTGCCCGTGACGCCACCCACGGTTGTGATTTTGGTGACACCACCGCTGCTCTGAACGGGGATCCCGGGAGCGGTGACAGGGAGCAGCTGAGTTGTTATTTCTCCCCTCCGTGGGTAGGGGGTTGGTTGTCCCGGGGCCCGGTGATGGGGTAGGTAGTGATGATGGCAGGCGGGTTGCGGGGCCTGGTGAGGTGCAGGGGCAGCGCTGTGCCTTACGGCACGGGGGGTACTCACACAGCCTGAGACGATGACACGGTTCTCGGTAAAACACACGGCTGGATGGACGGGTCCCCCAGACGGCTGCGGTTGCTTCTTCCCCGTAGGTTGGTGATGACTGTCTCTCCCTGCACCTAAGTTCAATGTTGGTAGCGATGGGTTCCCACCGGTAACCCGCTCCCCGACTTGGATATGGGCCGGTGGAGCCCCTTTTGCCCGCAGGCGCTGGCCCTGGGAGACGGTTGCCCGTGGCGGTGTCTCCCCTTCACGGTTGGACGGTTGCCTTCTGTCGGGACTTGACTGTTTGGAAACCCAGGAGGTCGCCTTCACTAACGGATTTGGCAAATTCACGGCGACTCCTAGCCTTGCCGGGATCCGAAAGGCCCCTGCCAATGGTGCTGGCTTCTCTTTGTATACCGGTCCGGTACCGCTGGGCCACCGCCCGTCCACGTTCCGTACGGCAAACTCCGATAGGCCACTCCTGCAGACGGTCACCACCGTCTGCCAACCTTGCTGCTCCGTCCGGGCCACACACCCGGACTCCCTTCTGTCTGCTCTCTTGCCACTTCACTCTCCTCACTTTTTCCTCCTTCCACTTTCACTGTCCAAACTCTATCTGCTCCCTTTTTCCTTCCTTTAGGACTGTGAACTCCTTGGTGGGTGGAGACCAACCGCCTGGCTCCACCCCCTGGTGTGGACATCAGCCCCTGGGGAAGGCAACAAGGCTTTTGTGTCTGGCTTAGATGTGCCTAACCGGGGTGTAGGGTGTGGTGGGGTAGTTACCTGTGGCCCCTGTCTTGTCCAGGGCGCCACAAATACTATCACTACTATACTGATGAATCTGCAAATATTTGATACAAGTTCCCTAAGGAAACTTAAAGACTTAAAGGGGACTTAACTATAGGAAAACCTATTTAAATTTTTTTTTTTTTTTTAACCAATTGATGACATTGATATAAGTTAACGTCATGGTCTGGAAGGAGTTCTCACAAAATTACAAACTTATGTCATGAGGCACAGGAGATGGGAGAGGGAGTGCGCTCCCTCTCCCACGTGATCAGGACCCCCTTGATGTGATTGCGGGGGTGTGAGCGTTACCATGGCAACCCAAGATCAAATGGTGACCTGTGGGTTTGCCAGCTATGGTGGTCTATTAGACCATGCCAGGAGCATGGTCTAACAGGAGTTCTGTCAGGGTAATAGTGACAGGTGTGATGTAGTGCAATACATTATATCAATGAAAAGAGTAATAAAAGTTAATGGCCCATATAGGGATTACCGTATAAGCTGAGGCCCCTAATTCTAAAACAAAATACGGAAACCATATTGACTCGAGTATAAGCCTAGGGAGGGAAATGCAGCTATTGGGGAGTTTCAAGAATAAAAATAGATCCCAATAAAATGTACTGTGCCCATCCTTGTCCCCCCCCCACCTTGTAGTAATGTGCCCCGTCCTTCTCCCACCTCCCCTTATTGTAATATGCCTATCCTTGGGCCCTGCAGTAATGTCCCCTGTTATAATGTGCCATACAGTAATGTCACCTTCCTGTCCTCTATTATGGAAAAAAAGAAAAATATTCTCGCCTCTCCTCCGTTCCCACGGTGACCTCAGCTACTCCTTGTAGATCCCTCCGTGATCGCGTCCGATGCATGGGGCTGCTGTCTGCCGTCATGTCTTTACTGCAGTTGAATGCCTTACAGCAGCGGTGGTGCAGCAAAGCATTCAACTGCTGTAAAGCACTGACTGCAGCGGTGTCCCCATGTACAAGACGCTATCACGGAGTGGTCTCTGCCTGCAGTCTGCAAGAGGCACCCCTTGATGATCACGTCCCGTGCATGGAGCCACCGCCGCGGTCAGCTCTTTACAGCAGTTTAATGCTTTGCATATCGTAAAGCATTCAACTGCTGTAAAGCCATGATGGCATCCTGCAGTGGTGGCTCTGTGCATGGGACGCGATCATCAAGGAGTGCCTCTTGCAGACCGCAGGCATAGACCCCCTCCATGTTAGCGTTCAATACACAGGGCCACCGCTGCCGGCAGCGCTTTACAGCAGTTGATTGCTTTACCGCACCGCCGCATTCAACTGCTGAAAAGACGTGACGGCAGACAGCAGCCCTGAGCATCGGACGCTATCACGGAGGGGTCTACAAGGAGCAGCTGAGGCACCGCGGGAGTGGAGGAGAGGTGAGAGAGTGTGTGTGTGTGTGTGTGTGTGTGTGTGTGTGTGTGTGTGCGTGTGTTTGTGTTTTTTTTTTTTTTTTTTTTTTTTGTGTGGAACCCTGACGAAACTGCTTATACTCGAGTATATATGGTAAGTAAAAAGTGAAACTAAAATTAGATAGAGATATATATATATATATATATATAATATATATATATATATATATATATATATATATATATATATATATATATATATATATATATATATATATATATATATATATATATATAATATAAATATGTCTCTATAACAAAACTGAAAATTGTTTTTGTTTTTCTTGCATAAATGTAGAGTACACATTTGGGACGGCCACTTCCAGAACCACCCGATCTATAAAATTGTCACACTAGTTACTCTTCAGTGGACACTGTTAAAAAAATAAAAATTAAAAATAAAAAAAAAGCAAAAACTTTCATTATACAGCTGACAAAAAGCGTAAAAACCCAATAACCTAATTTGTAATAAAATGGCATAGCTGAAAATGTCATCTTGTCCCACAGAAAACAAGCCCTCCCTCATTCAACCTCATCTGCAAAACATTAAAAAAAAACTATAGCTCTCAAAATACCGCAATGCAAGTACAAATTTATTCTAGAAAATTGTGTAAAATTGGCATAAACAATCTAAATTTTGGTATTGCTGCATTTGTACTGACTTGAAGAATAAAGCGGCCTTATCACTTTTACAACATTGAATGGCATAAGAAAAATAAACTCAAATACAATTCTAGAATTTCTGTTGCTTATTGATTCTGCCTCAAAAAAAAATGCGGAATAGAAAGCAATCAAATATGTGGTACTGTTGGCAGAAAAATAACAAAACTACAGCGTTCAAAATAACAAAACTACAGCGTTCAAAATATAGTAATACAAAAAACACTTATTTTGTGGAAAAGTTTTTTTGTGTTTTTTTTTTTGTTTTTTTTTTTAAGTTGTGGTAGTAGCCAAATCTTAAAAAAAAATAAATAAAAATAAAACCTATATAATCCTGGTATCGCTTTAATTGTACTGACCTGAGGAATAAAGCCGCCAAATCACTTATACTACAAGGTGAACGGCATAAAAAAGTCAATTCTTCGACTGCTGTTTATTCTGCCTCCCAAAGATCCCAGGAAGGGGCGGCTCACCTTTTTCTTGCTGAGTGCTTACATCTAGGTTTACATATTAATCTCTGAAATGAATGATTCTGACAAAATTCCCAACAGAAATTTCACTGGAATGAGGCAGAGGCAGTCCCTATGAACTTGTCTGTGTTCCGGTGATGTCCATCTTTTTAAGCATACAGAAAAGTGTGTTCAACTGTTCTTGTGCACATTTTGAAAATAAGGATAACGTGAACAGAACCAAAGCAATGGATCTGATGAGGGGTTTGCCTGAACTGCGTAATTCGGGCATACTTTCTGTATTCATTCCCCTTTGCTTTTCCTAAATCTCTGTTTGAAAAGTACCGTATGTTCTCTGGGTTTCTCCAAACATCTATCGGTGTGATTGTCACACAGGTGCTTGGCTTGTTATTATACAACTCGTAAAATAGCAAATACCCAGGGGATCCACAATATCAACTGCAGTAAATAGCTGAATCCAGGCAAACAAAGATATAAAACCTAAAATATAACTTTTATTGATATATAGCTAAAAGTGAATCTCAATTCACTCAAGGTGAGTAAAAACAGACAAACAATAACAAAAAGATATAGTCATGTTGCCATAGGGCTACATATACCCAATCAGATGCACACTGATACGATATGGCAGCACTCGTATTTCACCAGTTATTTGAGAGTACTACTCAAATGAGGCTGCCTAGGTATAGTATGACTATAGATGGACACACACTACGTTATGCCCTTGGGGCTGCAACCATCATAAATTACAAATAGTGTGTCCAAACATCAAAAGCATACGGGTATCAGGGTTAAATCCCCTAAGGGAACGATCTTACCCGATCTTGCAGACGTAGGAGTGGGCGACCAATGTCAGGACAGCACGGCTCATAGATAGGGGGCTGTCCACCAGCTCATCAAAATCCCATACTTCTATTGCCGAGTGTTCCAAAGTTTACAAAACACATTACTCCCGACGCGTTTCATACGGGGAATCATCAGGGGAGTATAATGCCAGTAATGTGGTATGGCCCATATATATCATACGGCCATATCTATATGCCCAATATCGCTGTAGGCCAAAGGAGGAGAAAAAACACATAGTAAGCCCAAAGATCACAAAGATCACATAGAGTAGCCATATCACACTGCCCTATCCATGAGATACTCACCGCACACGTGCGTGCGTCAGGTACGAATCCTTTTCAAAAAGTGCCGCGCTCCATGATGTGGAGCCGGCCCCTTAAATATACCGGCGCATGCGCAGAAGCACCAAGCCGGCCAGTGACGCGCGCTCCCAGAAGGCACCCGGACCGGAAGCACGCGTCATCGGCCGCCGCGTCGCAATGAAGCGGGCGGAAGTTAACCAAGTGCACGTCACGACCAAGTGCACGTCGGTCGAGGAGATGTCTGTCTCACTCTGTCGAGGATTGCGACTATTAAAGGAAAAATATACCCTATTTTCTTTAAAGTCCTGTAGGTCTCTTATATAGAATCTATGTTTCCTTTCTTTTAGTCTATATTGGAATTTTTCTATAACACCTTGCAAGACTAACTCCTTATTGGCAAAGTCTCCTTCACCATTAAATTTACGGGTGATATCTATATGTTCCTTCAGAGAGTCCTCCAGACTAGTGAGATTCTTTTTCTCCTCCTCCAATAGCAGTCTCATGAACCTGAGGGAACTTTCAGTTGCCTCCTTTTCCCAAAGGTTCATGAACTCAGCATTCTTATGACGAAACCCAGGTTGTAATGTAATTCTCAGATGTCGTGGGACAATTTTGTCCTTCAGATAGCTTTCCAAGGATTGGACCTCCCACCAAGATGTTATACGATCTTTATAGATCCTAGTAAGATCTTTAAATGCCCCACTTAGAGTGGGTGTGTATTTTTTTAAAACTAGGTTTTTCTCCGAAAATACATCCTTAGCCTCTGTGGCCCATTGTCTGGTGTCTATGTCCGATGCAAGAAAACCTGCCATAAGGCAATAATTCAAAATTTTTCTATATAGGTCTACCTAGTTCCATCTGGCCTGTCCTCACTTGATTTTCCAGCATTGGTTCCTGAGTCTGCTTAAGGACCATTCTATGATCAATATGAATAATAGATTTGTTTTTATCACTTTCCATCTATATATGTGATGTTGGGACATGTAGTATGCCTTGATATGCTCAACTAAATAGGTTCTCTTTTTCATACGTTACTATCCCCTAATTGATTGTTCCCTATATGTGGATTTCCCCCCCCCCCCTGTTTTTGAATTTTTCTCTTTTTCTCTTTGTATTCGTTCTGCGGCCCCGGCATTTGTTCCCTATTGCAGCTCAGCTGCATGATTTCCTGTATTGGATATCATGATTGACAGCTGATGGTTTGTCCGAAAATAATATAAGCCTCATGTGGATGGGTCTATGCCTCACTGGGTACATTATAGACTTGCCGATATAGGCGTTTTTTACCCACCATGTCTGAGCGGTATTAGCCAGCATGGATTTCTTATGATGACGCCGGGCTAGGCGAACCGGAGCTTGTTTATGTTGCGATAGCAACACGCTCTGGGTTCTGACTGGTGGAGCCAGCAGGCGTGATTTGCCAGGTCGTGACGTGCACTTGGTTAACTTCCGCCCGCTTCATTGCGACGCGGCGGCCGATGACGCGTGCTTCCGGTCCGGGTGCCTTCTGGGAGCGCGCGTCACTGGCCGGCTTGGTGCTTCTGCGCATGCGCCGGTATATTTAAGGGGCCGGCTCCACATCATGGAGCGCGGCACTTTTTGAAAAGGATTCGTACCTGACGCACGCACGTGTGCGGTGAGTATCTCATGGATAGGGCAGTGTGATATGGCTACTCTATGTGATCTTTGTGATCTTTGGGCTTACTATGTGTTTTTTCTCCTCCTTTGGCCTACAGCGATATTGGGCATATAGATATGGCCGTATGATATATATGGGCCATACCACATTACTGGCATTATACTCCCCTGATGATTCCCCGTATGAAACGCGTCGGGAGTAATGTGTTTTGTAAACTTTGGAACACTCGGCAATAGAAGTATGGGATTTTGATGAGCTGGTGGACAGCCCCCTATCTATGAGCCGTGCTGTCCTGACATTGGTCGCCCACTCCTACGTCTGCAAGATCGGGTAAGATCGTTCCCTTAGGGGATTTAACCCTGATACCCGTATGCTTTTGATGTTTGGACACACTATTTGTAATTTATGATGGTTGCAGCCCCAAGGGCATAACGTAGTGTGTGTCCATCTATAGTCATACTATACCTAGGCAGCCTCATTTGAGTAGTACTCTCAAATAACTGGTGAAATACGAGTGCTGCCATATCGTATCAGTGTGCATCTGATTGGGTATATGTAGCCCTATGGCAACATGACTATATCTTTTTGTTATTGTTTGTCTGTTTTTACTCACCTTGAGTGAATTGAGATTCACTTTTAGCTATATATCAATAAAAGTTATATTTTAGGTTTTATATCTTTGTTTGCCTGGATTCAGCTATTTACTGCTTATTATACAACTCCCCTTACCATCCCTCTTTTTAACGATTATCACATGATCTGGGCCAGATTTATATATATCTTTTATTTTTTTTGTATAGAAAGTCTATTTGTTTTTGTGTGTATATGCATGTATGTTTGTGTGTGTGTATATATATAATATCTCTCTCTTTCTCTATCTAATTATAAATATATATATATATATATATATATATATATATATTTTTATTTTTTTTTATAATGACCCTGCAACATGTATCAGATGCTGTCTGCAAAGATTTAAGCCATGCATGTTTAACGATAAACGCTACTGTTTCAGTAAAACACCTAGTTGAGTAGCCAGTTCGGACAGGTGGGTCTATGGCCGCATCTCCCCACCCGCTGTCCTTGAGTGATGGGGCTCTTCCTACGCATGCTTCCATGCATTGAGAGACCTGTCACTTAAAAAAAAAAATGGGTGAGAAGAGTTCAGGACCAAGCTAGTCTGTTTAATCTGGAGGTAAATCCTACCTGGAAGGCGAAGCAGAGCAGCAGCTATGGGAAGAAACTTAAGCTATATTCTCCCTGCAACTGTTTGCTTCCAGTTATCTGGGAGTTGTAGAAGATCTATCACGGACTGCCTGCTCTGCAGCATCTGTGTACCGCATATGTGTACAGTGCTAGCTGTCAGTCAACAAGCAAGGGGAGGCATTTTAGCTGCGCTCATGGTGTAGCGTGCCATGACTATTGGCCTACTGTGCCACATTGACAGGAAGAGAGCGGCTCCACGGGGTAAAAGGTTTCCCGTTGCTCACATGTATATTTCAATGGAGTGTTGTTTTCATTATAGGAAATAAGTTCCAAGTTGCCTGCTTATTGTCATTGGTCATTGATAATCAAGCAATTTGCAATAAATCTGATATAGTCCAAAGCAGCTGTGACATTTATGAAGTCACTGAATCACAGCCGCACGCCGACAGACGTTTTTACACAAATTACTCACTGGGGCAGATTTACTAGATGCATCTAATTCCCAGACTGTAAAATGAGACTAGACAGTCTTATCATGCAACAAGTTACAGTGGTTCATGCTGTTTAATAAATCTGGCACATTTTTAAACTGTCTAGTCTGATCTTTACAACGTCGATTACTTGGCTTACTTTGTGCCAAATTTTTTGTACAGTCCCATGTTAAAGGCGAGTAACAAACTACCTAAAGTACATAATTTGATGTAGGGCAAGTACAATGATTTTGGACCCAATTTGCTCCAGAATTTTGGCATATTTAGCATTAGATCTTCCCCACTGTTATATCATTGTAATTGAGCCTCTGCTTGCTCAATTTGCCAGTTTATTTCCGACAACCTAATTTATCGGAGCCATACATGAAATTTGTGTTTATGCTAGCATACAGTCATATGAAAATGTTTGGGCACCCCTATTAATGTTATCCTTTTTTCTTTAGAACAATTTGGGTTTTTGCAACAGCTATTTCAGTTTCATATATCTAATAAGGTGCTGTGATGGGAGAGAAAGAGGCGCAATAGGGTCTTACCCGGTTTACAGGGTGAACAAGGAAAAAAGCAGTGCACTCACCTGGCAGGGTTGTGCCAGTCACAACCCCTTTGCAGACGTGGATGAGCGCTTAGGTGGTTCAGCAGCAAATTTTCAACGTAAAAAAACTGGGGAAAAACGGGTTTTTTTGCCGCGCTAAGAGACCACGAGCATAAGTATAATAATTTGTCCTTTTATTTAGGTAATTCCAACGCGTTTCGGAGACTCATCTGCCTCCTTCCTCAGGGAAAAGAATCTCAATTCATTTCCCTGAGGAGGGAGGCAGATGAGTCTCCGAAACGCGTTGTAATGACCTAAATAAAAGAACAAATTATTATACTTCTTCTCGTGGTCTCTTAGCGCGGCAAAAAAACCCGTTTTTCCCCAGTTTTTTTAGCTGAATATATCTAATAACTGATGGACTCAGTAATATTTCTGGATTGAAATGAGTTTTATTGTACTAACAGAAAATGTGCAATCCGCATATAAACAAAATTTGACCTGTGCAAAAGTATGGGCACCTCAACATAAAAGTGACATTAATATTTTGTAGATCCTCCTTTTGCAAAAATAACAGCCTCTAGTCGCTTCCTGTAGCTTTTAATGAGTTCCTGGATGAAGGTATATTTGACCATTCCTGTTTACAAAACAATTCCAGTTCAGTTAAGTTTGATGGTTGCCGAGCATGGACAGCACGTTTCCAATCATCCCACAGATTTTCAATGGTATTCAGGTCTGGGGACTGGGATGGCCATTCCAGAACATTGTAATTGTTCCTCTGCATGAATGCCTGAGTAGAATTGGAGCGGTGTTTTGGATGATTTTCTTCATACCCTGCGTAACTTCAACTTCGTCACTGATTCTTGCACATTATTGTCAAGAATCTGCTGATACTGAGTTGAATCCATGTGACCCTCAACTTTAACAAGATTCCCGGTGCCGGCATTGGCCACACAGCCCCAAAGCATGATGGAACCGCCACCAAATTTTACTGTGGGTAGCAAGTGCTTTTCTTGGAATGCCGTGGTTTTTTGCCTCCATGCATAACACCTTTTTGTTTGACCAAACAACTCAATCTTTGTTTCATCAGTCCACATGACCTTCTTCCAAAATGTAACTGGTTTGTCCAAATGTGCTTTTGCATACCTCAGGCAACTCTGTTTGTGGCGTGCTTGCAGAAACTGCTTCTTTCACATCACTCTCCCATACAGCTTCGTCTTGTGCAACGTGCACTGTATTGTTGACCGATGCACATTGACACCATCTGCAGCAAGATGATGCTGCAGGTCTTTGAAGGTGGTCTGTGGATTGTCCTTGACTGTCCTAACCATTCTCCTTCTCTGCCTTTCTGATATTTTTCTTGGCCTGACACTTCTGGGCTTAACAAGAACTGTACCTGTGTTCTTCCATTTCCTTACTATGTTCCTCACAGTGGAAACTGACAGTTTAAATCTCTGAGACAACCCCCTTAACAACTATGTTGAATAATCTTTGTTTTAAGATCATTTGAGAGTTGTTTTGAGGAGCCCATGATGCCACTCTTTATAGGAGATTCAAATAGGAGAACAACTTGCAAGTGGCCACCTTAAATACCTTTTCTCATGATTGGATACACCTGCCTATGAAGTTCAAAGCTCAATGAGGTTACAAAACCAATTTAGTGCTTTAGTAAGTCAGTAAAAAGTAGTTAGGAGTGTTCAAATCAAGAAATTGATAAGGGTGCCCATACTTTTGCACCGGTCAAATTTTGTTTAAATGCGGATTGCACATTTTCTGTTAGTACAATAAACCTCATTTCAATCCAGAAATATTACTGAGTCCATCAGTTATTAGATATATGAAACTGAAATAGCTGTTGCAAAAACCCAAATTGTTATAAAGAAAAAAGGTTAACATTAATAGGGGTGCCCTAACTTTTTCATATGACTATACATCTTATATTCCTTCCTTTGGCAAAATACAGTCACTATCTCTAGGGGGTCTGTGCACGGCTGCATCAAGAAAGTCGCATTGGCTGTACATCTGATGTTATATACACAACCACTACACTGATGGGTCTACCCTGTGCCAGTCATCGCACTGGTTGCCCATCTACTACAACGTTCAATATAAATTTATCACACTCACAATGCTCTCCACAGAGCTATGTCATCCTATATCTCCTGGCTCATCTATCACTCTACCCATGCTTTTCCTTTCTGCTAATTACCTACAACCAACATCCTTAATAATCCGAACACCCAGTCTCCAAGACTTCTTGCAAGCTGCACCTATTTTCTGGAATGCACTACCAAAGACAATTTGATTAACTCCTAATACCCACAGTTTTAAGCATGCCTTAAAAATGCATGTCTTAAGTGAGGCGATGGGTCAGACTAATCTAACTATTCCCGTTCTTCCCCTACAAAATTTTCCTCCAAATCTGGTCTCTCGTATCATCTATTTACACACCCTCCATGCACTTAAAAACCCTCTGTACCTGTACACATATTGGCTGGTGACTGGTTCATGCAGCGATATGTGAATGCCCTATTTATTATATTGATGGCTGGACCATACAATACACGCAATATTTTCCCATTCACATTTTAGTCTCCTCTATTTCCTCATACATTATAAACTTGTTAGCAGGGTCCTCATATCTGTTGAAGCATGTATTAGGCCGGTTTCAGATGTCCGTATTTAATCTGGTACAAGCAAGTCATACGCATGGTTATGGTCACACGTGTGACATCTGTGTTTGCATACGTGTCACACGTACCGGAGAAAACACAAGCCTTTTAAATAAAAAGATTTTCTATATTCACCTGTATCCAGTGTTGTTTTCTTCGGCTCTGCTGTCTCCTGCTTCTGACCCCCGCTCATTATACTCATAGAATATTCACCGCAGTGAGGAGCTGGAAGCAACAGCATTGAGGGGACAGCGCTGGGTACAGCACCGCCGAGGACAGCTCCAGGGACAACATCGCTGGTGACAGTTGAGTATTAACAAAGCAAGCAGTGTGTGTGCAGTGACGTCCAGGAGGTCATTGGAGTTCCCAATGAACTCTGAGGACACCCTGATGACACCCCTGTGAACTGTGATGAGTCCTCGATGCTGTCCCCACGATGCTCCGGCTTCCAGTTCCTCACTGCGAACACACACACACACACACACACACACACACACACACACACACACACACACACACACACACACACACACACACACACACACATTTATACAGTGTGTCAACCCATATCCTGTCCACTGCCATTAATGTGAGAACGGCGGCAGCTATAGGCATAGAAGTGGTGTCTAGGTATAGTAAAGTAGCCATGCGCTACGCAATGGAATCACCTATAGCGCCACCTGGTGGAAAACAACGGAGTTAGCACTTTTATTTTGAAAACGGAACGAGATAGAGAAAAAAAGTGAATTACAAAGTTGTAGGGCATCATCAATTCAATACGAATCGACACCTTGCATACAGAAATGCTATGATTAGAACGTGTAAAACTCACAAGGCTGCGGATGTGAAGCGATACCTCATGGAGACCTTCCTACAAGTCATTGGGTATGGTGGCTGCAGGGAGTGGGCTCCACGCTCACCTGACCTTACCCAATTGGACTTCTTTCTGTGAGGTCACATCAAACAGCAGGTGTATGCGACCCCTCCACCAACATTGCAGGACCTACGACAACGTATCTCAGATGCTTGTGCAAACGTGTCACCTACCATATTGCACAACGTGCAGCAAGATACAGTATGCTGTCCAGAGTCCAGATGTGCATTGCAGCTGACGGTGGCCACTTTGAGCATCAAAGTTAAATGAGCACCATATGCGTGACTAGCATTCAATGTTTGAGGGGGTCATGGGTTTCATATCATAGCATTTCTGTATGCAAGGTGTCAATTCATATT
Organism: Anomaloglossus baeobatrachus; assembly: GCF_048569485.1. Taxonomy (NCBI): domain Eukaryota; kingdom Metazoa; phylum Chordata; class Amphibia; order Anura; family Aromobatidae; genus Anomaloglossus; species Anomaloglossus baeobatrachus. The sequence goes on from NC_134356.1 coordinate 226,697,678, forward strand.
GAATCGTATTGCAGCTTCGTAATTCACTTTTTTTCTTTATCTCGTTCCGTTTTCGAGATAAAAATGCTAACTCTGTTGTTTTCCACCAGGTGGTGCTATAGGTGGTTTCATTGAGTAGTGCATGGCTACTTTACTATACCTAGGCACCACTTCTATGCATATAGCTGCCTCCGTTCTCAAGTTAATGGCGGTGGACACACTGTATAATTTCACAGTGGATATTGCTAATAATAATTCTTTACATTTTTAATGATCTCAGCTTCTCATTGATGCTTCATTACTTACTGTATTTTTCAGACTATAAGACGCACTTTTCCCCCCCAAATGTTGGGGGAAAGTGGCGGGGCATCTTATAGTCTGAATGTGACTGTGGGGAATGAGGGTGCTGCGGTGGAGCGGGTGTAGCAGCGCCTGCCGTGACCATGTGGACCCGCTCATTTAATATGAATGTCCATCTTCCCACCCATCATCTCTCAGCACTGAAGCAGGCGCTGACAGGTGGGCGGGATGATGAGCGAGGGATAAACAGCCGTCCAGCGTGATCACCCCTGGCAACTACAGCCAGGAGTGATCATGTGTGGCAGTATTCACTGCCCCCCGCGCATCTTCATCAGCGCGGGGTTCAGTGAATCAGTATACTCACCGACAACGATCCCTGCAGCATCGCGATCTCCTCCTGTCTGTGGCGGCGGCTGTGTGGAGACTAGCGGTGCGCACAGCGATGACATCATCGCTGTGCGCACGTGTCCACACGCAGCCGCGGCCAGCACAGACAGGAGGACATCGCGATGCTGCAGGGATCGTGGCCAGCTCCACACAGGTCAGTGGCGCTACTGACACAGATTGGAGGAGGAGCGATGCTGCAGGGAGTGAGGTAAGGTGAGTATGAACGTTTATTTTTTTTTATGTGCCACAGGATACGGGCCGTATACCAGGATGGGGGTATATAGCAGGATGAGGGCATATAGCATGATGGGGGTATTTAGCAGGAAGGGGGTATATTATGAGCAGGATGGGGCTATATAGCAGGATGGGGGTATGTAGCAGGATGGGGGTTTATGAGCAGGATGGGGGCATATAGCAGAATGGGTGTATACAGCAGGATGGGGCCATACACCAGGATGGGGTATATAGCAGGATGGGGGCATATAGCACGATGGGGGTATATAGCAGGATGGGGCCATATGCCAGGATGGGTTATATAGCAAGTTGGGGCCATATGCCAGGATGTGGTATATAGCAGGATGGGGCCATATGCCAGGATGGGGTATATAGCAGGATGCAGCCATATGCCACGATAACGGTATATAGCAGGATGTGGGCTATACCAGGATGAGGGATATATACTGTATATGCAAGGCAGGAGGATCATTACGAGGATGGGGTACCTTAGTAGAGAATTTGGGGACATTACCCCCATAATAGTGTCAGCAGCAGATCCTCACACCATAACAGTGTGTCATGACCACATTTTTTGCTTAAAATTTTAATTTTCCTATTTTCCTCCTCTAAAACCAGGGTGTGTCTTATAGTCCGAAAAATACGGTAATTACAGTGGATGAAAATGTTGATGCCTTCTTTTTCCAAAAATTAGTCCTAGCATGATTTTACAGGATTGTTGGAGTATACTTGAAATATAAGCGCTACTCCAAAAATAAGCCCCAGTTAGTCAGTCGGCATGAGGGAAAGTCAAACTGGGCAAATTTTCAGGGCTCTGGGCGTTTCTATTCCAGGGTTAACACTGGACCTTTATGGGACCATGAAGTCACCAAAGGTCTCTTAACTGCAGAAGCCTAGAGGAGGGTTTAGAGAGTTATGTTGATGTTCTAGAATGTGATATAAAGATATTTCAATAATTTGATTTTTTTTTCTTAAAGAATAAATGTGGATTGTTGTTCATGGGAAAAAAAATAAGACATCCCCTGAAAAGAAGTCCTAGCACATCTTTCCAAGCAAAAAAATACAAGATCCTGTCTTATTTTCAGAGAAACACAGTACATGACTAATTACAAGACCCAAAATAGCTGCACTGTAAACTGTAGTGATCCCTTCACGTTTCAGTAAATCATCAGGATATAGTTTCACATCTTGGAAGTAAACAATGGCTCCCATTACAAGCACAGATAGGAAAGGGTTCTTTTCCATAAGAGGAATGTCCTACTGAAAGAGGTAGTAGGGGCAGATACTATAAAAACATTTAATAAAGGCTAACTGCTTTTCTAATATCGAATGACATTGTGGGTTATCTATAACGTACTGATAGAGAATGCATACCTCCCAACCGTCCCGGATACAGCGGGACTGTACCGGATTTCAGCGGGTGTCCCGGTGTCACGATCGTGAGGCTTTTTGTCCCGCTCTCCCCGCCTGACTTTCTCCCCCTCAATGCACATGAGCAGAGCCGAGCGCTGCTTCACTGCTCTGACTCTGTGCTGCCGCTGTTATGGGTGGGCGGCAGCAGCAGCTCTTTCCTGGCTGCCGGCACTTTAAATCTGCAGCTCAGCGTGCACTCACTGCTCACTGCTGGGCTGTTTGTGTACGGAAGTGCATCTGTGGGCGGAGGAGCTACCGAGCAACATGCTGAGCTCTGTCCACAGATGCAGAGACTGGAGGAAGAGGAGCTGAACACCAAGGAACGATATATGTGACCCCCCCCCACCTACCCAGAGCTATATGCCCCAACTCCCTCCTCACCAGAGCTATATGCCTCCAGTCACCCCCCTCACCACATCTGTATGGCCCCCTCACCAAATTTGTATGCCCCCGACCAGATCTATATGCCCCCAGCCCCCTCCCACCAGATATGTATCCCCCAGCCCCCCCTCACCAGATCTGTATGCCCCAGCAGCCCTCTCCTCACCAGAGCTATATGCCTCCAGCCACCCCCCCTCACCAGATTTGTATGCCCCCCAGCCCCCACACCATATTTGTATACCCCCCAGCCACCCCACCAGATCTATATGCCACACAGCACCCCTCAGCTCTGTATGCCTCCAGCCCCCTCTCATCAGATCTGTATGCCCCAGCAGCCCTCTCCTCACCAGAGCTATATGCCTCCAGCCAAACCCCCTCACCAGATTTGTATGCCCCCCAGCCCCCACACCAGATTTGTATACCCCCCAGCCACCCCACCAGATCTATATGCCCCCCAGCACCCCCCAGCTCTGTATGCCTCCAGCCCCCTCTCACCAGATCTGTATGCCCCAGCAGCCCTCTCCTCACCAGAGCTATATGCCCCCAGCCAAACCCCCTCACCAGATCTGTATGCCCCTCAACCCTCACACCAGATTTGTATACCCCCCAGCCCCCACACTAGATTTGTATGCCCCTTGGCCCCCACACCAGATTTGTATGCCTCCCAGCCCCCCCACCAGATCTATATGCCCCCCAGCACCCCCCAGCTCTGTATGCTTCCAGCCCCCTTCCCCCTCCCACCAGATATGTATCCGAGCCCCCCCTCACCAGATCTGTATGCCCCAGCAGCCCTCTCCTCACCAGAGCTATATGCCTCCAGCCACCCCCCCCACCAGATCTGTGTGCCCCCCCAGCCCCCACACCAGATTTGTATGCCCCCATCCCCCCCATCGGAGCTGTATGTGCCCCCAGCGCTGTATAAGCCCCAACACCAGAGCTATATGCCCCTTAGTAATATCTATGCTACCAGTAATTTGTATGCCCCACAGTAAAGTGTATTTCCCCCAGTAATGTGTATACCCCTTAGTATCGTGTATGCGCCTCAGTGAAAAACACAGACGTTCTTCACTGATGTGTTAAACATGCATATGTCCCTTCATACTCCATGATTCACGGCACACAGTGGTTGTCCATGTGCAATCCATGATACGTGATCCGTACTCCGTGATTGCACATGGACATATACTCACCTGCCCCCGCTCCTGCTCTCCGTGGTGCTGAAGAGTCCCACGATTCAGCATCCAGCCACCGCTCTCTCACCTCTGCAGCTGCTTCCGGGTTGGCTCTGGCTGCATAAATGAATATGCATGCCATAATGAACCAGGCAGGAAGAAGCAGAGAGCAGCTGCCGAACTCAGCATCGCTGGAGAAGGTGAGTTGAAAAAGCTTTTTATTTTAAATGTCCGTGTTTTTCTGGTACGTGTTTCACGGATCACACCATAGTGTGGTCTGTGGGACATCAGTGATGCCAGAAAAAAAACGGACATGTTTCTGTGCGGCAATCACAGATACGCATGTACGCCGCACGGAGACACGGTCAGTGAAAAATCACTGATGTGTGTGCAGACCCATTGATTATAATGTGTCTGCATAGGTCAGTGATTCTGGTACGTATAAAAACTAGCACATACGTACCAGAATCACTGACATCTGAAACAGGCCTAATATGTATGCCCCCTCAAGTACTGTCTATGCTTCAAGAGCCTCCTGTGCTGTATATACTGTAGCCCCAGCCCCTCCTGTGCTGTATATACTGTAGCCCCCAGCCCCTCCTGTGCTGTAGATACTGTAGCCCCCAGCCCCTCCTGTGCTGTATATACTGTATATATACAGTGTATATATATATATATATATATATATATTAGTATATAAAACCCCATCCTCCCTTGTGATACATACACAGCGGTGTCAGTGTGCACTGTGCGTGGCTAGGTCTGTTAAAGTGATGCCAAGTGATCACATGCCGAGGAGGAGCTGGATATAGACAAGCGGGGTAGGTGAGTGCGGCTGCTGCCGGCTTCCCCATATTATTACCTCCAATGTGTGTATATGTATGTTGTATATATCTATGTATGTCAGTATAGATGGCTGTGTATAGATTTGTCTGTTTATATGTGTTTCAGGGAATTTGTCTTCAAATATGTACCGTATATGTACGTATGCCTGTGCCCACGATCAGGACTCACTGTGTCCTGGAGGCAGCGCGTCCTGACCTGCGGGGCTGCACGTCTCCTCCGCAGGAGACCGCAGCTGCCTGTGCCCATGATCAGGACTCGCTGTGTCCTGGAGGCAGCGCGTCCTGACCTGCGGGGTTGCACGTCTCCGCAGGAGACCACAGCTGCCTGTGCCCACGATCAGGACTCGCTGTGTCCTGGAGGCAGCGGGTCCTGACCTGCGGGGCTGCACGTCTCCTCCGCAGGAGACCACAGCTGCCTCTGCCCACGATCAGGACTCGCTGTGTCCTGGAGGCAGCGGGTCCTGACCTGTGGGGCTGCAAGTCTCCTCTGCAGGAGAACACAGCTGCCTGTGCCCATAATCAGGGTTCAGTGCGCTGTGGTCTACTGCTGTGTCCTCCCTACGGAGGATGCATGCAACTGCAGCAAACAATTGATATGCTGCGGTCTGGACAGACGCTCCGCAGGTCAGTGTTTGCTGCAGAAAAAATAAGCACAGTGGCCACGGGATTTCTAGAAATCCCTCCACTGTGCTTGTACTGTACAATGCAGCGTTTTAGACACAGCAAAAACACGCTACATCCAAAATGCTGCAAATACTGATCGTGGGCACGCAGCCTTAAACAATGTGATCAGCAGTGCTGAAAAGGATTGGCTGTGGGCGTGACAGATTGCAAAATGGGTGTGGTTAGGGGCGTGGCTTACGCGCGCCGCATGATTTGTCCCTCTTTCTCATCTTTAAATGTTGGGAGGTATGGAGAATGTATAACTGGTGGAGAAAGGTTGAACTTCATGGACTTGTGACTTGTTTTTTGTGGGATTTTTTGTAGCTAAAAGCATAGTGAAACGTCACTGAGATAATCACCCAAAATTACATTAAATATGATCTCCTTAGAGTAGTTGTCTTCTCAGAGAAGATCACCAGTATAGAAATATGGTGGAAATGGAAGTCTGGCTTGGATAAGGGGGTGGTCATATGAGTTGATTTATGGAGAGGTTTCATTATGTATTCCACATAGAATAAAATAGTCCAAATCTTTAATACTTACTATCAAAGTCTCTTCTCCCAATTGGAAACTTTGCTGCATTTTCTTCTTCCCCGATATCTCTTCTTTCATGCGTTAGCTCAACAGTTTCATCTCCATTCTCTGAATTTTGGGATGAGCTTTTCAATGTAGAAAATGGAATCTGTTTCACCCCAACGTTTAATGGGTTAACATCATGGCTGACGTAAGTGTTTTCAGATCCTGCGCTCTGGAGATGGACAGGTTTTGTAATGAATGTTGGGGAGCAGCAATAAGGAAAACATTTGCCGAAATCTTTGTTCATGACAAATAAACGTAGGTTTACATCATATATACCAGTAAATGAAAACTCTGTAATGAATGAAATATATGCGTTATTTACCTTTATGTTTCGTTCCTCCTCGCCTTCATCCATAGAGTACTGGTCCTGCGGGTTAGTCGAGGATTTGTATATTGCGTCTCCATTCCTTAATGCTTTCCTTAGAGCGATCGTATCTAGTAAGACATCATTCTCTGCTTTTCGAATAGACTTGGACAAGGAAAACAGGAAGCCTTGGGATAGAATGGATAAAGATATTATGAGTGGATAGCTTAAGCTGATCATTCTTACCATTCTTTTGCAAGGCCTGTGACAGATCTAAAATAAAAAATGTTTTTGATAATGTGCTGAAGATTTCTGCCTTTATATATACTCCACTTCTTAATTAGCATCTGAACAAAAAAGACTTGACACATCTTAGATGACTACTTTCATCAACTTATTACGTTGATGTATGGCTACTAAAAGCACTCGAGTAACTGACTTCTATCATAATCCCGCAGAGAGCATTGCCAATTCATAACAGAGCTTCCTAACTACAGGGTGCTGTCTATTCAGAAAAAGGATGTCATATTGGGATTTATTACGTTTACCTAATCTTTATTGAAAGAAAATATTCTCTTTATTTGGTATTTATTATTTGTTAGAGCATGTTCTGATTAGGCTCCTCGGCAGGAGGTACTTGTGGGTGGAAAAAGATGAAAAATACACATCCACAATAAAGTGTCGCGGGCGGAGGAGGGGACGCTGCGCTCACCCACTGCTCGGGTCCGGCTGCTGCTGCTGCTCGGTGGTGGCTCGAGCGGTGGGCCGGATCCCGGGGACTCGAGCGGCGTTCCTCGCCCGTGAGTGAAAGGGGGGTGGTTTGGGTTTAGGGATATTGTCCGTGACGCCACCCACGGTTGTGGTGAAGTTCTGACACCACCGCTGCTCTAGACGGGGATCCCGGGAGCGATGACAGGGAGCAGCTTGGATGTTGGTTCTCCCCTCCGTGGGCAGGGGGGTTGGTTGTCCCGGGGCCCGGTGAGGGGGGATGGATGGATGGCAGGCAGGTTACGGGGCCTGGCGAGGTGCAGGGTCGCGGGGGCAGCGCTGTGCCGCACGGCACGGTGGTACTCACTCAGCCAATGATGAGGACACAGTTCTCGGTAAAACACACGGCTGGATGGACGGGTCCCACAGACGGCTGCGGTGTTTCTCCTCCCGGCAGGTTGAGGGTGACTGCCTTTCCCTGCACCTATGTAGTGTAACGGTTCCAATGGGTTCCCACCGGTAACCCGCTCCCCAGCTTGGATGGGTGCCGAAGGAGCCCCTTTTGCCCGCAGGCTCTGGCCCTGGGAACTTTAGCCTTGGCGGTGACTGTGTTTCCCTCTCTCGGTTGGACGGTTGCCTTCTGACGGGACTTGGCTGCTGGGAAACCCAGGAGGTTCCCTTCGCTAACGGATTTGGAAAATTCACGGCGACTCCTAGCCTTGCCGGGGTCCGTAAGCCCCTGCCGGATGGTGCTGGCTTCTCTTTGCGTACCGGTCCGGTACCGCCGGGCCACTGCCCGTCCACAGTCCTTACGGTTAGCTCCAATAGGCCACTCCTGCAGACGGTCACCACCGTCTGCCAACCTTGCTGATCCGTCTATGCCACACACTCGGACCAACTTCAGGCTGCTTAACTGCCACTTTACTTCTCTCTCAACTCTACTCAAAACTGAACTGCCTGGTTTTCCCATCTCCAGGACTGTGAGCTCCTCGATGGGCGGGGTCAACCGCCTGGCCCACCCCCCTGGTGTAAACATCAGCCCCTGGAGGAAGGCAACAAGGGTTTGTGTCTGACTTCGGTGTGCCTGACCGGGAGTGTGGGGTGTGTAGGTGTTGTTATCTGTGGCCCCTGGCTTGTCCAGGGCGCCACATTCCCCCTTAGTAAAATGCAGACCGTCCGCGGGCTGCCCGTCCATCACCGGTTTTATTTTCACAAACTGGAAAAGATAACGGTAAAACAGGTTACAATTATAATAACATCTTCCCACATCGGGAGGTACTCTTACTTAAACGTTGCGAAACGGTTACGGCTTCCGCTCTCTCCCACCCAAGTAACCTGGCCCTGATGCTGCCCCTAAGCAAACAGGCAGCACCCCTTGACCCCAGTCCAGCACAAGTTACCCGAGCGGGTTCTGTCCATTTCAGGGGACCCACGTCCATGGGGAGCCCCTGAAACCCCCAGAGGATCGACACCGGTTCCGGTGGTGGCTGGGCCCCAGCCTGCTCCACTGTGGGCCCTTCCTCCAATCTGCCTCTCCGGAGGCGGCAACGGTGAAAGCCACAAACATAATTATTTACAAGCCACAAGTTCGTGGTTGCCCTGCAAGTTCTCAGGCTTGTCCATAAGTAGTCCCTTATGCAAAACTTGAAAACAGTCCCCACGGGGACAACGGTGCCGGCAACGACCGGTTTCAATCATGGCTTGTCAATCAGGTAAATCTTTGGTTAATCATTCACTTATCATTCACAATCTTTTAAAACGGTACTTTCAACACTGGTGGTCCCAACGGGGACACTGCAACAGGACTCCGCTGCCATCACTGCTCGCTTTCATCATCCCCAGCCGGCCCCGGGTGGAGAAACACGGGAATCAGCCCCTCCAGCGCATAGCAGGCGTGACAGAGGAGGGCCGCACGGTACCCATTATTTCCGCTCCGGGGAATGTAAGTGGCCTCCATGTCACACAGGGCAACGACCCCTTCGTCTTCCTCGGAAACAGGCTCTGTGTCCGGTCCGGAGTCGCTATTGACTCGCCCACCCCAGGGCTATGGGACACCCGGTGCCGGGCCGGACTAGTCCGGAGGTAGTCAGTGGTGGCTGGGCCCGGCTCCGTGGCCCTGGTGGGTGTCAGTAGAATATGTGGCTTGAATTAAAGTTTGTGTTCGTGACGCCACCTGTGGTATGCGGCTATTAAGCCGCCGCTGCTGTGTAAGGCCTCCGGCGTGATGTTATGACAGCAATGGTGGTACTGCTCCCCACAGGTGGAGCAATGCCCGGGGCACAGTTGGTGCTCGTGAATGTCTATGCAGCTGAAATAACAGAGACCACTCCAAGGGTGCAGTTCAAGTTCTTTACTCACACTTCTTGTCACAGTACTGTAGGGACCCTTGGACTGCTGGGACCACTGTCAGGGACCTCCGCCGTTTCTGGGTGATTCTGAGAGTGAAAGCCGGTACCCTTCTCTTAGTTTCTCTTTCTTCTGCTGTCTTCCTTAGCCTTGCCTTTGACAGGATAAACCTGGCTTGGCCTCCACTACAGCCTCCAGGCTGGGGGGTCACCTGTCGGCTGATTACCCCTTTTCTGGAAGTTCTGCTATGGGTTCTGGCCCGGGGAATCTACAATATTCCCTGGGCCTCGGTTTTTACTGTTTGGAGATGATCTTTGCCCTCCTCCAGTCTCTAGGGACCGTCCCCTGTCGCAGCTTGATCCCTCCACCGATGTTCTTGTGGAACAGGCCACCGTAGCTCTAAACTGTCCCGACAGCTATACAGACTACCTGTGGCCCTGCGACTCCTTCTGTCTTCTACGTGGTGTCACCTGGACCCTCCGAGTCCCAGGATCTTCACCAGGAAGCGTCTCCTTCTGTTTCTCTGCTCCTGTCTGACTTGGAGCTTTCTTTCTTTCCCTTCTCCTCCTTGCCTGCCTCCGGCAGGCCTCCTCCTTCACCACTCTCTCCCCAACTTCGACTACATGCTGGCTCCTCACTCTCTCACTCTCTGAGGTAAACTAACTAAACTTGACCTTCCTCTCTGTGTCTGCTCTCAGATGGCTCCTCCCACCTCCCCAGTTGCCCTGTTCTACCCTATAGGAGCAGGGATGGGTCTCACGACCCCTCCCAGCATGCAGCATGGGAGGGTTGTCTGCCACTTTCCCTGGTCCCAGTGTGTTCCTAGCAATGGGTGTAGTGTGGATTTACCAGGGGACCGGAGTTCACTCTCTTTCTCACCCAGAATGGTCATCACACCGCTGGATGGGGTGCAATGACCTGTGGCGACGGAAGCCTCAGGGGCGCCACACTATCATCCGTCCCTGCGCCAGGCGGGTCGCCGCCAACTGACGCAGCCTCTGGGCTTGCCACTCTATCGGCCACTGTCACGAAGGGGTGTACACCAGATGGACCAGGCGCAGCACGGTGCATGGGCAAGGAAGACGGAGACGGCATGGGGGCCAGGGGTAGACCGGGTCCCTCAGCCGCAATGGCCGGTCCCTCGGGGACACAGGGGCGTGGGTCACTCACCAGCTCCTCCATCATTGCTTCCATTCCATACACCCGGGCGACTGCAGCTACCTCCTCCACCTCCGCGGTCCACTGTTCCATCAGTGTGCATATCTGACGTCGGTAGTGTCGGCAGATCCCTGCCGTTTGGGCCCTCAGCCATGCCGCTGTTCCAGGCACCGGCTCGGTAGCCTCCGCATGGCTAGGTGGGGCAGACATCCTTTGCAGGGCTCAGCAGATCGCGGGGTCCCGGCGTCCTTGCTTGTATAGCCGCGAGCTACATGCGGCCAGACGCCATCAGTCCCCCTTAGTCTCTTTCCGGCTCCTCCTCTACAGGGGCGGGGCTTCGGCCTTCGCGCCTCCACTACTCGAGGAGATGCTCGAGCGGGAATTTTTCGCGCCCAAGATGGCGGCTTCTCAAATTTTCCGGCCGGAAACTTCCGGCGGTAACAAGGCGCACCTCTGCCAGACGGCAGAGCGGTAAGATCCTGTTCGTGACGCCAAGTTGTCGCGGGCGGAGGAGCGGACGCTGCGCTCTCCCACTGCTCGGGTCCGGCTGCTGCTGCTCGGTGGTGGCTCGAGCGGTGGGCCGGATCCCGGGGACTCGAGTGGCGTTCCTCGCCCGTGAGTGAAAGGGGGGTGGTTTGGGTTTAGGGATATTGTCCGTGACGCCACCCACGGTTGTGGTGAGGTTGTGACACCACCGCTGCTCCAGATGGGGATCCCGGGAGCGATGACAGGGAGCAGCTTGTATGTTGGTTCTCCCCTCCGTGGGTAGGGGGGTTGGTTGTCCCGGGGCCCGGTGAGGGGGGATGGATGGATGGCAGGCGGGTTACGGGGCCTGGCGAGGTGCAGTTTCGCGGGGGCAGCGCTGTGCCGCACGGCACGGTGGTACTCACTCAGCCAATGATGAGGACACAGTTCTCGGTAAAACACACGGCTGGATGGACGGGTCCCACAGACGGCTGCGGTGTTTCTCCTCCCGGCAGGTTGATGGTGACTGCCTTTCCCTGCACCTATGTAGTGTAACGGTTCCAATGGGTTCCCACCGGTAACCCGCTCCCCAGCTTGGATGGGTGCCGAAGGAGCCCCTTTTGCCCGCAGGCTCTGGCCCTGGGAACTTTAGCCTTGGCGGTGACTGTGTTTCCCTTTCTCGGTTGGACGGTTGCCTTCTGACGGGACTTGGCTGCTGGGAAACCCAGGAGGTTCCCTTCGCTAACGGATTTGGAAAATTCACGGCGACTCCTAGCCTTGCCGGGGTCCGTAAGCCCCTGCCAGATGGTGCTGGCTTCTCTTTACGTACCGGTCCAGTACCGCCGGGCCACCGCCCATCCACGGTCCTTACGGTTAGCTCCAATAGGCCACTCCTGCAGACGGTCACCACCGTCTGCCAACCTTGCTGATCCGTCCGGGCCACACACCCGGACCAACTTCAGGCTGCTTAACTGCCACTTTACTCCTCTCTCAACTCTACTCAAAACTGAACTGCCTGGTTTTCCCGCCTCCAGGACTGTGAACTCCTCGGTGGGTGGGGCCAACCACCTGGCCCACCCCCCTGGTGTGAACATCAGCCCCTGGAGGAAGGCAACAAGGGTTTGTGTCTGACTTCGGTGTGCCTGACCGGGAGTGTGGGGTGTGTAGGTGTTGTTATCTGTGGCCCCTGGCTTGTCCAGGGCGCCACAAAAGCATAAATAAAAATTGGCAGTGTAGGGCCTCTTTCGTATGTCGGTGAAAAACACACGTTTTTTACTGATGTGTTAGAGGTGTTTATGTTCCTCCGTGTGCCGTGATTTTGGCACATGTGTGTTCTCTGTGTGCTCTCCGTGATCAGGTGGCGATCAGGTACTTATACTCACCTGTCTGTTATGCTGCGTTCCATGGTGCTGATGTCTCCGCGGTGCTGCTGTCTCTGGCCGCTACTGTCTCCCCGCTGCTCCTGCTCCCAAGTCGCAGTGCGGTGAATATTCATGAGCATAATTCTCCAGCCTGGAAGCAGGAAATAGTAGCGCCGAAAACAGCAGCGATGGAGATGGTGAGTATAGACATTAATTTTATTTCACAGGCACGTGTTTTCTCTGGTAAGTGTCACATGGATCACATCACTGTGTGGTCCGTGTCACAGTGCTACTGGAGAAAAATGGACTTGTCTTGGTGCAGAACACACACACATGCATGTACGCCACACGGTCCCTAGGATATCACTGATTTTTGCACAGACTCATTGATTTTAATGGGTCTGCGTTTGTCAGTGATTCCGATATGTATAAAAACGGTGACATACGTTCCAGAATCACTGACGTGTGAAAGAGGCCTAATAGAGTTCACATGGTCTACAAAATCTGATACTTATCTGATGAAATGTACTATTTAACAACCTTAGCCCCCTCACCTGCCCTCACCAATGTTCATTTTTGTTTTTTCATTTAGTCCTCCCCTTCTTCCAAAAGTCATAACTTTCTTTTTATATTTCAATCTCCATAGTGATATGAAGGCTGTTTTTTTTTAATTCTAGATAAGTTGTAGTTTTCAATAATACTGTTCATTATATTATGTAATGTACTGAAAAACTGGGAAAAATAATTGCAGTTGTGTTGAAACAAGAATGCAATTTCGCCATTGTTTTTTGGGGTTTCCTTTTTACAGTGGTCATTGTGGTTTAAAAGTGACTTGACAACATACCGTAATTCTTTAGGTCGGTATGATTTTGTTTATAAAAAGTTTCTACACTTTTTTTTTCTAAGGTGCACGGCTGTTTTTATTGCCACTACCTTTTGGTACACATGATGTTTTGATAAGTATTACTACCTTCATTGGGGAAGGTGTGATGAAAGAAAAATAGAAATTTTTATATACTGTGTGTGTATGTGTACCGCCCCCGTGCCAGCGGCCGAGCCGCTCGGATCCGGAGCTGCGGTGGCTCAAGGGGTCTCCGGACCCGGGGGTCTGCGCGGACATTCAAATTCAAAAGAAAGGGGGTAGGTATGTACAAGGGATGTGTAAGTTTGTGACGCCACCCATATTGCGTGGTAATGTAGGAGACTACCGGTGCTGTTGGGGGAGCCCGGTGACGATGGTGTAGCAGCAGGATGTTTAACCCCTCCGTGGGTAGGGGGTTTGTGCCCCGGGACCCGTTGGGTGTTGGTGAGGGGGGTGCCATTGGGTAGAGGAAAAGGGGCTTTTCAGCGTACTCACTCAGTCCAAGAATAACAACTCCGACAGCTTGTAAACCAGAATTCTGAGCACCGCTGCAGCTTGGAGCGAGCACGTGTGGATCCGTGCCCTTGGTGTTGCTGTTAGCCTGTGGCCCTTTCCGTGGCACCTTCTCACTAGTTGGATCCTCAAGCTTGAAACTTTTTGGGTCCCGGTCACCTGTATGTCTAACGGAGTGAGCTTGCTCTCAGGGTTGACGCGTAGGATTTCTTTGGACTGTATTTGGGAAAGTCCTATCCCATCGGTGCGCTAGTACCCCGATTTTGGAGCGGGTTGGGGTTGAATCTTGAAGTCTTCACCCCCGTCGGGTAAATTACCGGGACGCGTGAAGCTACTTCCCGGCCTAGGGTCCACGTACCGTGTCGTGCCCTGGCCCCTGCCCGGTGATGGCTCAAGGCCGCTGGCTGCCCTCCTCAGCAGTCCCTTGACGCGATCCCCTGCGACCGGGGTTCCAGCTCCTACCAGGCCCAGACCAATGTCTGCCACCTAGTAAACTCCAGGAGCCCTTCTCCGGCCCAGTGCCCTCTCCCTCTTGGAGAGTGACTTTCCACCTCCTCCTCCTTTCACTCCTGTTTCACTTCTCTGACACTTTCTCACTTTTCCCAACCAGCCCCCCCATGTGGGCGGACCTATTCCCTTCAGGCCCCCCAATGGGGTGTCTGGTGGGTTCGGTGCAAAGTGTTCCTAGGATTTTGACTGGCTAAGCTGTTAGCAACACTAAAGGGCCGCGATCCGTAACCGATTAGGAGTGGATACTGTGCAGAAGGGCAGATTGCCCAATACCCTGTGACGACCTGATAGGCCAGGGTGTCACAATCCCCCTTGGTTAAATGTAGCTCGTCCCCGAACTACAGGACACCAGATGTTTATTTTTTTTTTTTAACTGCAAAAGAGAAATATAAAAGGTTAACACACTGTTTATTAACGGATTCCATCCCTCACAGGGGAGGCACTTCACTTAAACGTTACTAAAATTATTAAAAGTTCGTCTCCCCAACGGTGGGACGCTACCGGTTTCTATGGTAACGGAGGCTCAACCTACTCCATTGCAGCCCCTTCCTGCGACAGTCCAGTCCCAATGTCCCGGATCCCAATAACCCGCCACCCAAACAACCTGACCCCCTGGAAACCTATCCGCAGATCCATGACCATGTTAAGGTCCCGGGTGTTGTATTTCAGACGACTCTGGTTGGCACAGGAGGTGCAACTATTATACAAGACACAAGTTCGTGTTGGTCATGCCAGTCCTGTGACCGCGGTCCATATTTACTTATGCATAAAAACTTAAACGAAGTCCATGTACCGGTTGTACACTTTTTTAACAATTTACTTGCAAATCTGGTAACTTTCTCTCTTTTCATTAAAACTGGTTGATGATTAGGCACATATTTACTAACATTTTCTATATGGAAAATAAAAAACTATGAAAAATAACAAACAAAAGCACCAATACCTAACAATTCTATGGCATCGCAACTACTGGTACTGTAACAGTTTTTCAACACTAGTTTTTTTTTTTTTTTTTTTAACGCCGACAAATACCCTTCCTCAAACATCACATGTTTAGTTACCTCCAGGGCATTCCAACCCCGCTTCCCGCAATGTCGGGTATAGGTAACCATCTCTTCCGGCTGAAGATTACGCTCCGGGTGGCCCCAAGGAAGGTGCTGCGCCACATCTCGTCGGGACACATTCATTCCCACTGTGAGGCCTGCTTCATGGATAAACCCCCATCCTTGCTCGTGGTCAAACCGCTCCACAAGGCCACAGCACCGTGGCCCTTTAACTCGCGAAGCAGCGCTCCTTATCTGCTCCTTCTCTGCTTGATCACGGGCGGCAAGCTCCCGTCATCGCCAATCTCTGGTTGCGATCTCCATCTGTTGGTATTGTTGTCGTTCCCAGTAGGGGCATCAGTGTCCGGCCTCAAATCCCTATCTGGCTCTGGCTTTCCTTGGACTCTGGCGGCCCCAACAGCCGTCGGGACACCGCGCGGTAGCGGAACGGTTGGACATCTTGGTTCCGCTCCCACAGGTGCAAACTGATGAACCGACTGTGTGCCGCCCCCGTGCCAGTAGCCGGCGCTGCTCGGATCCGGATCTATGGTACGGCTCAAGGGGTTCTGCCGGACCCGGGGGTTGTGCGGACACTCTGACTAAAAGGGGACGTATTTGTACGAGGATGGTAGTAAACTGTCTGTGACGCCACCCACGGTGTGTGGTGAGATGTGGCACCACCGCTGCTGTTGTGGGACACCCGGGGGCGATGGGATGGCAGCTTGTTGTTAACCCCTCCGTGGGTAGGGATGGTGGCCCCGGGGACGGTGATGGCAGGAACCGGTGCGCCTTGTCAGATCAGGGAGTCTCAGCTTACTCACGATTAAAGAAGTCAGACAAGTCCATTGGTTAACCAAGGTGATCTGCCGAGCCGTCTTCCCATCTCCTGCTAGCTATGGGCCCACCATCTGCCACCTAGCCAATGTGTCCGGGCTCCGACCCTGACACCTGTCAGTTCAGCCTCATGCCTAAAGCAGAGGCCTAGACTCCACTCCACTTCACTCAACTTTTTAACTGACTGTTTTCTCGCCCCGGGCTCTCTAGACCCCTAGGTGGGCGTTTTCCTTCCGTCTGGTCCCACCCACTGGTGTTTCTGTCTTTCCCTGGGGGAGGTGGTTAGAGTTTTCTGGTTGGCTGTGTGTAACCTAGGTGAGGGAAGGTGTTATGCGGGGGCCTATGTGTGACTACCTGCAGTGTTAGGGCATCACAACTGCTCCGCAGCCGGGGTTGCAGGGTCCGGGTGCTCCGCCTCTGTGGACGGGCCCGGTGATGCGGCCGGGTCTGGTCTGGCCGGTGTCTGGGTGACTGCTGCCGTGACTGGAATGCGGGTTGTGGTCTGGATCTCTGCAGTTGGAGCTTATTGTAAACACACCAAAGGTTTCTCTGCCGCGGTTGGTGGGGGCAGCTCGGCGTCCGCCGAGGACGGGGTAGTTGATGGTGGAGCGCTCACCGCTAGCGGGGACGGTCTGGAACCCTCAGCCGCTGTGGCCGGATTTGGGCAATCAATAGGGACTGGGTAACCGCTTACCCTCTCTTCACATGGGATTTCAGACACACGGGCTCGCACTGCCAACGCCAGGCTCCTCATCTCTTCCCTCCAGTGTTTCAGAATGAACAGGAACTGCATCCGCATTCTCCTGCACAGCTGCTCTGTTTCCTCCTCTATCCATGTCCAGGGACAGCACGTTCTGGGGACCAGTCTCGCTCCACCATCTTGCCACTGCGTCTTCCAGGAACATTGTCGCAGAGTCCTGGCGTCCCTTCACCACTTCGCTAGTAACACATTCTGGCCTGCCCCCTCGGTCTTTTCGCAGCACTCTCTCGCTGACCGTGGCCCTCTGGGAACTTCCGGTTCCGGCCTCAAAAGGAAGACAAATGGCGGGGCTTAGGCTTCGCGCGCTTTCTTGATGAAGACAGCATTTTGGCGTGACAAGATGGCGGACAATGGAGGAATTGGCGGGAAAAGGACTTTGGACCTGCGGTCTTCGGCTTTCAAGGTGCACGTCACCCAGGTAAGTGGGTCCTGCTCGTATCCTGTTCGTGATGCCAAGTTTTTCGAAGTGTACCGCCCCCGTGCCAGCGGCCGAGCTGCTCGGATCCGGAGCCGCGGTGATGCAGTGGCCGAGTGGTCTCCGGACCTGGAGCTTGCTCTCAGGGTTGACACGTAGGATTTCTTTGGACTGTATTTGAGAAAGTCCTATCCCATCGGTGCGCTAGTACCCCGATTTTGGAGCAGTTTGGGGATGAATCTTGAAGTCTTCACCCCCGTCGGGTAAACTACTGGGATGCGTGAAGCTACTTCCCGGCCTAGGGTCCACAAACCCTGTCGTACCCTGGCCCCTGTCCGGTGATGGCTCAAGGCCACCGGCTGCCCTCCTCAGCAGTCCGTGCCCCTTGACGCGATCCCTTGTGACCGGGGTTCCAGCTCCTACTAGGCCCAGACCAACGTCTGCCACCTAGTAAACTCCAGGAGCCCTTCTCCGGCCCAGTGCCCTCTCCCTCTCGGAGAGTCACTTTCCACCTCCTCCTCCTTTCACTCCTGTTTCACTTCTCTGTCACTTTCTCACTTTTCCCAACCAACCCCCATGTGGGCGGCCCTATTCGCTTCGCTTCAGGCCCCCCAATGGTGTGTCTGGTGGGTTCGGTGCAAAGTGTTCCTAGGATTTTGACTGGCTAAGCTGTTAGCAACACCAAAGATCAGAATCCGTAACCAAGGAGGAGTGGATACTGTGCAGAAGGGCAGATTGCACGATACCCTGTGAAGACCTGATAGGCCAGGGCGTCACATATGTATATAATATATATTACAATAAAAATTGCAATTTTTTCACCAATGAAGGCAGTATATATACAGTATACACTGTGTGCAGAATCATTAGGCAAATGAGTATTTTGATCACATGATAATTTTTATACATGTCCTACTCCAAGCTGTATAGGCTTGAGAGCCAACTACCAATTAAGTAAATCAGGTGATGTGCATCTCTGTAATGAGGAGGGGTGTGGTGTAAGGACATCAACACCCTATATAAGGTGTGCTAATGTGACGCGCTGGACCCCAGGGGTCACAGGTAACAACACCCACCACACCACACACACACCCCCATCCCTTGTGAGGACACACCCGTCACCCAAAAGGGAGACCTGATGCCTCCCTCAGGGCCACTAGGACACACCAGGTGGGTGGAGTCAGGCGGAAAGGCACGCCCACCGAGGAGACTACTGTCCTGAGGCAGGAAATACAAACAGTCAGTTTTTAGTTAGGAGTTTGGAGAGTGACAGGAGGAGGAAGGAGAGAAGCTGTCAGGTACCCGGGTTGGAGCCTGGGATCCCCGAAAACGTCAGGCAGGCAGACGGTGGTGGCCACCTGCAGGAGTGCCGGTATAGCGACCGGCGGAACCGTAGGGACCGGGCCAGGGTTGGAGCCCGCCGGACCTGAACCGGGGAGTCAACAGCTAATCGGAGCACCAGTAACCGGGTACTCAGACCCCGTCCTAGCTTAGAAGCCACTGAGTTTAGGCAAATTCACTGATTGCAGTCTGGACCTCACAGGTTCATCCTCACCCAAAGTCCCGAAAGAAGGCAACAGCCCACCGATACCGGGTGAGAGCCACCGCCAAGGGCCAAACACCCGACGGGCCAGTGCCTGCGGGCAACCGAGGGCTCTTCCGGCAGCTAAACGCCGGGGAGCGGGCTACCACTGCCCAGGCAGGGGAGCCAAAAATCACAACAGAAGGTGCAAGGGAAAGGGGCCACCATCAGCCTCACAAGGGACACAAGCAGCCGGCTGCGGGACCCGACCATACCCGAACTTTGGTTTACTAGTGACTCTGAGTGTGAATTAATAATGAGTATACCAGTGCCATCCGGGCACGGCACCGCACTGCAGCACGGCACCCTGCACCCCGACATCATCGCCCGTCCCACCGGGCCCCGGGACACACCGCCCCTACCCACGGAGGGGCTAAC
Source organism: Anomaloglossus baeobatrachus (assembly GCF_048569485.1). Taxonomy (NCBI): domain Eukaryota; kingdom Metazoa; phylum Chordata; class Amphibia; order Anura; family Aromobatidae; genus Anomaloglossus; species Anomaloglossus baeobatrachus. The sequence goes on from NC_134356.1 coordinate 226,716,870, forward strand.
ATCCAGGCTGCGCCCTCAACACCGATCCTGGGAGCCCCCTTCACTCCCGCCACAGCGGTGGTGCATCCCGTCACCATGACCCATGGGTGGCGTCACGACCCGTCCAACGACAACGCAGCCCCCGGCTGTGAACCTCGTCCCACACCACCACCCCACTGCCTCCCCTTTAAAGAACGATGTGGCCCCCGGTCCGGAGGCGCTCGAGCCACCGACAACCCGAGCCCGGACCTCAAGCGTCTCGGCCCGGCAAGGGGAGCGGCCGAGCCCCTCTCAGGGCAGTACACTTAATTATAAGGCAAGTTCCTTTCCTTTGGCAAAATGGCTCACAAGAGAGATTTGACGGGCTCAGAAAAGTCCAAAAATGTGAGATGTCTTGCAGAGGGATGCAGCAGTCTTGGAATTGACAAACTTTTGAAGCATGTTCAAGCGTTTCTTGGCAAATAGCCAATAGGGTCGCAAGAAGCGTTGGGTAAAAAAGGCACAAAATAACTGCTCATGAATTGAGGTAAATCAAGCGTGAAGCTGCCAAGATGCCATTTGCCACCAGTTTGGTCATATTTCACATATTTCAGAGCTGCAACGTTACTGGAGTATCAAAAAGCACAAGGTGTGCCATACTCAGGGACATGGCCAAGGTAAGGAAGGCTGAAAAACGACCACCTTTGAACAAGAAACATAAGATAAAACGTCAAGGCTGGGCCAAGAAACATCTTAAGACTGATTTTTCAAATGTTTTATGGGCTGATGAAATGAGAGTGAGTCTTGATGGACCAGATGGATGGGCCAAAGTTTAGGGTGCGTTACACGCTGCGACATCACTAACGATATATCGTCAGGGTCACGTCGTTAGTGATGCACATCCGGCGCCGTTAGTGACATCGTAAAGTGTGACACCAATGAGCGACGATCAAGGAGTGCAAAAACGTGAAAAATCGTTGCTCATTGACACGCCGTTCATTTCCTTAATATCGTTGCTGCTGCAGGTACGATGTTGTTCGCCGTTCCTGCGGCAGCACACATCGCTATGTGTGACACTGCAGGAACGACGAACATCTACTTACCTGCGTCCACCGGCAATGAGGAAGGAAGGAGGTGGGCGACATGTTCCGGCCGCTCATCTCTGCTCCTCCTCTGTTATTGGACGGCTGCCGTGTGACGTCGTGTGACGTCGCCAGCCAGAGCGACGTCGCAGGCAAGGTAAGTCCGTGTGATGGGTGTTAGCGATGTTGTGCGCCACGGGCAGCGATTTGCCCGTGTCGCACAATCGACGGGGGCGGGTACGCTCGCTAGCAATATTGATACTGATATCGCAGTGTGTAAAGTACCCTTTTGGATCAGTAAAGGGCAGAGAGCTCCACTCCGACTCAGATGCCAGCAAGGTGGAGGTGGGAAGTGGAATGGTCTGGTATCATCAAAGATAAAATTGTGAGACCTTTTCGGGTTGAGGATGGAGTGAAGCTCAACTCCCAGAGCTACTGCCAGTTTCATGAAGACAACTTCTTTAAGCAGAGGTACAGGACGAAATCGGTATCGTTCAAGAAAAACATGATTTTCATGCAGGACAATGTTCCATCACATGCATCTAACTACTCCACAGCGTGGCTGGCCAGTAAAGGTCTAAAAGATGAAAAAATAATGACATGGCCCCCCTTTTTTACCTGATCTGAACCCCATAGAGAACCTGTGGTCCCTCATAATATGTGAGATCTACAGGGAGGGAAAACAGTACATGTCTCGGAACAGTGTCTGGGAGGCTGTGGTGGCTGCTGCACGCAATGTTGATCGTAAACAGATCAAGCAACTGACAGAATCTATGGATGGTAGACTGTTGAGTGTCATAAAGAAGGGTGGCTATATTGGTCACTAATTTTTTGGGGTTTTGTTTTTGCATGTCAGAAATGTTAATTTCTAAATGTTGTGCAGTTATATTGGTTTACCTGGTGAAAATAAACAAGTAAGATGGGAATATATTTGTTTTTTATTAAGTTGCCTAATAATTCTGCACTGTAATAGTTACCTGCACAAATAGATATCCTCCTAAGATAGCCAAATCTAAAAAAACCCACTCCAACTTCCAAAAATATTAAGCTTTGATATTTATGAGTCTTTTGAGCTGATTGAGAACATAGTTGTTGAACAAAAATCCTCTAAAACCTCTAAAATACAACTTGCCTAATAATTCTGCACACGGTATATATATATATATATATATATATATATATATATATATATACATTATATATACTGTATATATATATATATATACAGACAAAAAGTTTGGACACACCTTCTCATCTCTAGAACAACTATTAAGAGGAGACTTTGTGCAGCAGGCCTTCATGGTAAAATAGCTGCTAGGAAACCACTGCTAAGGACAGGCAACAAGCAGAGGAGACTGGTTTGGGCTAAAGAACACAAGGAACGGACATTAGACATTATATATATATATATATATATATGTATATAAAAAATCTTTTATTGCAGGTTATATGTTGATAGATTGGATTTTTAATTAACAACAAAAAAATACTGATGGGAATGTTTAGAGTAAGTTTACAAATGTGCAATACAAATCCCTTTAAAGATCAATTTAATTAGATAATATTAAAATCACCCAGGTGATTAACACAAAAATTCAAACAATAAGTTAATATAAAATAGGGAGCTCAAATAGATCAGGGGTAGCCGAAGTCGTAATATATGTAGGCAGATGTAACAATAGTATAATGATAACAATCCAGTACACACATCTACACTCCAGTGACCCTAATATGTCACTGTGTCTGGCTCTGCCTATCCACGGAGGCTATGACACCCTAACGTAGCTGGGCGCCCCCGTTCCTCAACGGCTGACCCTCACTCTCCCTAGATAACCCTACCAATCAATGATAAATACTGTACCTAATATTCTAACAACCAACAAGAGTTATGATAAACCATTGTTAATCACACTAAAAGATCAATACCTCAACAAACTAGGTACAGAAAACAAACACCTGTTGCCACAATAAACTCACAGCATGTCACTCCTAAATAAATGAGGATAAAGGTACTTCCCTCAAGCTGATGCTATGTGCATGGCCTCGATGCGTTTCCCCACCCGTCATCGGATCAGCAGGAGGCCCAAGGGAAATGATGTGAGATTTCAACATCATGTATGGTAGTTGATGGTAGGTGATCTATATGAGCTCCCCATTTTATATTAAATTATTGTTTGAATTTTTGGGTTAATCACCTTGGCAATTTTAATATTATCTAATAAAATTGATTTTTAAAGGAATTTGTATTGCACATTTGTAAACTTAGATTGGATTTTTACACTATTTTGAAATCATAAAGAGAGATGATTCCATGGCAATTTATTGACATACCACAATTGTTATGTAGCGCCCCATGGGGCTGGCGGTTAAACCTACTCGTCGCAGGGCCTTTTTCGGTCGGATCAAGCGTTGTCACGGGGTGGCCTTGCCCAGATCCGTTGCCCCGAGGCGTACAGTTAAATGGTGGGGGAAGTGGGGTATTGGGATAAGTTTGTTGTGACGCCACCAGGGAATAGCCACCACTGCCAGGTTCCTCTCCAGGGCAGGTTTAAGGCAGCCGGAATGGTGTTGCTCCCTACAGGCGGAGCGGGCCCCGGGTGGATGATGAGGGTAGTAATGGCCGTTGGCGCCTAAGCACTGGGCGGCGCCGCCAATAAGGATGAGCCAACACAGTCCTTGTGGGTTCAAGGTGTAGTTTACACACAAATTCAGCTGCCAGCCCGGTCACACTGGTCACTGACGTGATGGGCTCCGGTCAATCCCAGAGCCGGGTAGGGGTCACCACCGCTGTTTTGAGAGAGAAGGAGTGAGAGTCTTCTTTCTAGGGTGTCCCCCTCCGCAGTTAGGTACCCCAGCTGAGCCCTTGCTCCAAGCTCCTGGGCCCTGTAAAGTCCAAGTTTTCCCAGAAGTGTTGCCAGAACTATGGTCCTGACGGGTCTGACCATGTGTGACGCCCTGGGCAAACCAGGGGTCACAGGTCACAACACCACACGCACCCCACATTCCCTGCAGGAACACCAAGATCAGAACACAAATCCTTGTTGCCTTCCTCCAGGGGCTGATGTCCACACCAGGGGGTGGGCCAGGCGGTTGGCTCCACCCACCGAGGAGTTCACAGCCCTGGAGGCGGGAAAACCAGGCAGTCTAGAGTGAGAGTTGAAAGTGTGAGGAGTAAACAGCTAAGACAGAGTTTGGAAGTAGGAAGAGAAAAATGACAGCAAGAAGCCTGAAGTTGGTCCGGGTGTGTGCCCCGGACTGAGACAGCAAGGTTGGCAGACGGCGGTGACCGTCTGCAGGAGAGATTGCTCGGATGTTGCCGAAAGGACCGTGGACGGGTGGTGACCCGGCGGTACCGGAGCGGTATACAAAGAACAGTCAGCACCAGGGCAGGGGCCTTTCGGATCCCGGCAAGGCTAGGAGTCGCCATAATTTGCCAAATCCGTCAGTGAAGGGGACCACTGGGTCTCCCAACAACCAAGTCCCGATTGAAGGCAACAGTCCGACCGTTAAGGGGAGACACCGCCACCGCCAAGGCACCAGTTTCCCAGGGCCAGCGCCTGCGGGCAAGAGAGGGGCTCCTCCGGCTCATATCCAGGTCGGGGAGCAGGTTACCGGTGGGAATCCATTGCTACCAAAGGACTTTACATAGGTGCAGGGAAGAGACTGTCACCGCTAACTGCAGGGAACATCAGCACCGTAGCCGTCCGAGCGACCCGTCCAACCAGCCGTTTGTTTACCGAAAACTTTGTCATCATCCTTTGGCTGAGTGAGTACCTCCGTGCCGTGTGGCACAGCGCTGCCCCTGCGCCCCTGCACCTCCACAGGCCCCATAACCCGCCTGTCCACCATCCCAACCCCATCACTGGGCCCCGGGACCACCAAACCCCCTACCCACGGAGGGGCAAATCAACAACTGGCTGCTCCATACCACCACTCCCAGGATCCCCAGACAGAGCAGCGGTGGTGTCCACACAATCACCACAACCGTGGATGGCGTCACGGACAATAAACTATCCCAACAACCAAACCCCTTTCACTCACGGGCGAGGAGCGCCGCTCGAGTCCCCGGGATCCGGCCCATCGCTCGAGCCACCGAGCAGCAGCAGGCCGCAGCAGCGGCACTTGGACCCGAGCAGTGGGAGAGCGCAGCGTCCCCTCCTCCGCCCGCGACACATGATGTGCGTGTGTTGTGCCTATTTCTACCCCAAATTGAATCCCCCCCAGGTGACTGGCTTCAGTGACCGGGAAGTCCATGTTCGTTTGGCCACCCCCTGCCTTCCCTGAGCCAACCCACTCTGTGTGAAGGTTCCTAAGCTGTGTGTAGTGTGTGAATGTGGAACACCGGTGATTAACCCCCTCCTTACCTGAGATAGATACCGCACCCTAATTGGGGTGCAGTACCCTGTGGAGACCGGAGCGTCAGGGGCACCACATTCCCCCACAGCAAATGGCAGCACTCTTGGGCTGCAACAAAACACAGTTAACCTTTTTTTTTATATGCATGTAACATTAACAAGAAAAACATCTTTTCCCCTTTTTGGGAAGCAGCCATATTTCAAATGTTTCAAACATGTTCAACATTACCAGTCACAGGTCATCAAAACATTTCAAATCAGAAAATATCAGCAATGAGAAAACATTCTGCATATGAAAAACATTAACAATTATTCTTGCTTGGTTGCTGCTGTTTCCAGAGGACCAGCCCCGACCCCCTGGCTTGGCACGATCACTGGACATCCTCTGGCATAATGTCCTGACTTGCCGAATCGGCGGCAGATGGGCTGCTCGTCAGCATCATAATGTTCAGTGGCTGGGGGCGGCGGGTTTTTCCCACATCGCCGCCAGGGGAGATCATCAGCACTGGAAGCCAGTTCAATGGTCAGCAGTTGTTAAGTCCCGATCTTGGTCTGCATTACCTTCATCAGGGTGGTCATGCACTTGCTCAGTTCCAGGATCTGGAGCTGCAACTCATGGATGTAATCTTTACCTAAGATTTGCTCTTTAGCCTCTGCCACCACCGAGGTGGTTGGTATCATCTGCTGGAGTACAGCATTGTTATGAGCCAGTTCATGCAGCACATGGATAGTCCGATCTTTGAACTCTGCAAAGCTGAGGTTGGAGTGCGGCATCGCCAGGGTTCGGAGCTGGGTGCGATGATTGTCAGACAATATTCCCTCAATAAACTGGTCCATTAACAAGCAGTGTTCATCCATTATCTCGCCTGGGTCCACCTGTTGCATTGCTTGTATTGCTTCTTGAAGCTTGAGAGCATAATCGCATTTTAATCTCGGAGGCTGTGCGAGTGTCAAAGGACTCTTTGAGTTTAGCCAGAATATCTTTCATCACCCTTTTATCAGTATCTGGCCAGGACTTAACTTCACACTGAGCCGCCCCGGTTAGTTGGCCAATAAGGATGCTGGTCTTTTGATCCTCTGACATCAGGTACACCCAGAATAAACTGTACAGTCTTTTCTTGAAATCGGTCAGAGTGTAGGCCTCCCCCAAGTACTGGGGTAGTCAGGCTGCTCCTGTGAGGTACGGCATGGAAAACGATATCACCGGAGCCACTACTGGTGCTACAGCCTCAGCAGCAGGAGCAGCTTGATTCTCCTCCTCAGACATCCTTCCAGCAGCGAGACTCTCTCCTTTCGCCTGCTTATCGAGGCTCCTCAAACATTTTTGCGCTCTTTTACGGGCTATGTCCATGAAGCACGCACTATCTTTTCCCTCGGCAACTGTTCTTTTTGCAATTGAAACAGTTCAGCACCAAATTAGCCGGTTTAACACAGTTGTGTAGACGCACAGTACCCAGTTTAATTGGCACGTTATCCTGTTCGTGACTCCAAATGTAGCGCCCCACGGGGCAGGTGGTTAAACCTACTCATTACCGGGCCATTTCGGGATGGGTCAGGCGTTGTCACGGGGTGGCCTTGTCCAGTTCCGTTGCCCCGAGGCGTACAGTTAAATGGTGGGGGAAGCGATGTATTTGGAGAAGTTTGTTGTGACGCCACCTGTGGTATGCAGCCAGGGAATAGCCACCGCTGCCGCTGTTCCTCCCTGGGGCAGGTGTTAAGGCAACCGGGATGGTGTTGCTCCCCACAGAAAGGAGTGGGCCCCTGGTGGATGATGAGGTTAGTAATGGCCGTTGGCGCCTAAGCGCTGGGTGGTGGCGCCAGTAAGGACGAGCCAACACAGTCTCTGCGGATTCAGGGTGTAGTTTACTCACAACTTCAGCTGCCAGCCCGGTCACACTGGTCACTGCGGTGATGGGCTCTGGTCAATCCCAGATCCGGTTAGGGGTCACCACTGGTGTTTTGAGAGAGAAGTAGTGAGAGTCCTATTTCTAGGGTGTCCCCCTCCGCAGTTACTACCCCGGCTGAGCTCCCGCTTCAAGCTCCTGAGCCCTGTAAAGTCTTTCCTGAGATGTGTTGCCAGAACTATGGTCCTGACGGGTCTGACCATGATGTGCGAGTGTTGTGCCTATTTCTACCCCAAGTGGAACCCACTCCCCAGGTGGCTGGCTTCAGTGACCGGGAAGTCCATGTTCGTAAGGCCACCCCCCTGCCTACCCTGAGCCAACCCACTCTGCGTGAAGGTTCCTAAGCTGTGTGTATGTGTGAATGTGGAACACCGGTGATTAACCCCCTCCTTACCTGAGATAGATACTAATTGGGGTGCAGTACCCTGTGGCGACCAGAGCCTCAGGGGAGCCACAGCTATGCCAGAGAGCTGATTCACAGTGATACTTAAGATGTTAATACCAACGGTCAGAACTTAGCTTAGCTCCGATCGCTCACTTTGCAGGCAGATACTGGCTGTCTCTGAAGAAGATGTTACCGGGCTCTTTGCTTCTTCTTGCCTTACAACCTGCACCAGTGACCATCAACATCAACAAACTGGAGCAAGTTCAGAGTAGAGTGACCAGATTGGTGACTGGTCTGCAAACCATGTCCTATGAGGTACAGTTACAGGATTTAGGATTGTGTAGCTTGCAAAAAAGAGAAGACTGAGACGAGACCTAATAGCTGTCTACAAATATCTTAAAGGCTGTCACACTGTAGAGGGATCAGTTTTATTCTCATTTTCACAAGGAAAGACTAGAAGCAATGGGATGAAACTGATAGTGAGGAGACACATATTAAATATTAGAAAAAAGTTTTTGACAGTGAGGGTGATCAACGAGTGGAACAGGCTGCCACGAGAGGTTGTGAGTTCTCCTTCAATGGAAGTCTTTAAAATGAGGTTGGACGGACATCTGTCTGGGATGATTTAGTGAATCCTGCTTTGAGCAGGGGTTGGACTAGATGACCCAGGAGGTCCATTCCAACTCTAATACTGTATTCTATGATTCTATGATCCTATGTTTCCTTACACCTTCTCCAGTCTCTCTCCCTTATTGTCTCTACTCACCTGTTTAAAATATTTAAAGGGAGCCAACCACCCGGATTTTCCCATATAAAGTAAAGGCAGTGCCAAACTGGTGCTAGCATGATGATTAAAATCATACATTCACTTTTCAGAGTAGGTAATTGATTGCAGAAAAAAATGTTCATAAAGGTCCAGAAGTTGGTGCATTCTTTGATTGATTGACGTGAGCAGCGGGACGGACCTTTGTACGTTGGGTCCTCTGTGTAAATTCCTCCTCCGGCATCCCCCGGGTTTTCCCCGTTCTTTATTTAAATTTTGCCCTTTGACACCACTGCTGCTGTTGGTGGCACGTGCGCATTGCAAGAGTAATCATGTCTTCATTAAAATGACGCAGACTCAGAGCATGTGCGTACCGCTATCTCCGGAGCCATTTTATTGAAGACACTGTGGAGAAGACTATGATCAGTATTGGCACATGCACAGATTTAATTTTTTTTTTAATCTGAGCATATGGGCTCAGGGACACTGTTCTCTCTTGGTTGTTCTCCTACCTCTCTAACTGCTCCTTCCGTGCATCTTATGCCAGCTCTAATTTGTTTAATGTTTCCCTTACTATCAGGGTTCCTCAGGTCTGTTTCTGTATCCTCTCTATGCTGATAACACTTAATTATATACGTCTCCTGACATCACCCTTACTTTAATACAAAATACAAGAGATTCTCTGTCTACTATCATTAACATAATGTCCTTCCTCTATCTGAAATAGAAGCGCTCCAAAATGAAACTTCTCTTGTTTCCTCCCTCTACTATCCTACCTATTCTTGGAGGAAAGGCGGTGTACGAGAGGCAGGATGGAGGATGGGGGTGGTAGTGACAGTTCAGGAAAGTATTTTATGATCGTAACGCCACCTGTAGTACGCGGCCAGGGATGGGCCGCCGCTGCGGGTGCTGCTCTCCGGGGCTGATGGTGAGGGTCGCAGCCGGGCTGGTGTCGCTCCCCACAGGCGGAGCGGGATTACCCCGGGGAGGATGATGGAGGACAGAAGGGTGTGATAGTATTCCTGCAGCGCTGGGTGATGGTGCCGGTAAAAGAAAGGCAATGGCAGGGGCTGCGGTTCCAGGTCTGTTACTCACAAGTAGTTCAAGCGCTGCCTTCGAGTACCAATCTCTGCCACGATGGGCTCCAGCCGATCCTGAATAATTGGTGGTCACCGCCAGTGCCCGTAAAAGTCTTTTTAGTGAAGGGTCCCTTGCTTGCTATCCGGAACCCGGGCCGAGCCTCCAGTTCCAAGACACAGGTCCCACGCAGAGAGAGAAACACTAAACTCCAGTTGTCGGTGTGAGGCGTTATTCCAAGCTGTGCCCGGGAAAGTTTGCTGTAGTGTGATGGTTGTACCTACTTCTACCCCATGTGGTACCCGCCCCCAGTGGTTATCCTAGCGACTGGGAAAGTCCCATGGTTTGTGATGGCTAACTATCCTGTCTGCCCTAGTCCAACCATCTGTGGGAAGGCACCTTGCTGTTGTATGTGTGTGTTTTGTGAAGACACCGACAGGTTAACCCCCTGCTAACCCAGGATAGATATTACCCCTGAAAAGTGGTGTAATACCCGGTGGCGCCTGAATCCCAGGGGCGCCACACATCCTATTTATCTGTCTCCACATCCTTCATGCACTTCATAGCACTTGATGAATAGGGCATTTCACATAGACTACATGAATTGGTCATTAAAATGATGGCCGGACCATACAAGACAAGCACTTATTACCTACTGTGTCCCCTCTATTTCCTCTATAGATTGTAAGCTTGCGAGCAGGACCCTCACTATTCCTGTAACTGTTGTACTATATGTTAATATCTTTATTGTCTGTACATGTCCCCACTCATTTATAAAGTGCTACAAAATATGTTGGCTCTATATAAATACAATTATTATTATTAATATTATTATTATTGCACAGCTATGCTGGGTATGATGTCGGCCCAGATTAAATGAAAGGAATACATTTAACTGGCTAATTTAATTATTCAGCATAAAATCTACATAATATATCATATAATTAATAAATATATACTATACATATCATCTGAAAAATATGCTTCTTTTTACAGGTATCATCTGCTTATTATCATACCCTTTGAAATAATAATTCTCTGAAAAACATCTAAAATCATTTTTTGCAAAAATAGAAATTAAAATCCAGCTGATTGAGGGCTCATGTTACAGCTTTTAATTAGAGTCTGTGGGAAGGTGAAGTAATAGGAAAGAGAACAGTGAGCAAGGCAGATGGTGCTGTTGAATTCTAGAATGTGTTTTCTCACCCCATGATAAGTTTTCAGATGAACTACTCAGTACTGCTGTATAATGTCCTCCATGCTGCTGCTACTACATCTGAATATATGCTAAATAGAAATAAGAGGACAGCAATCCCATCATAGCAGTTAATCTCCACACACCACCTTTACACTGATGGTCGATCTGTCCTTAGGATAGGTCATCAATAACTGATCGGCCGGGGTCTGACACCCGACGCTTCAGTCGATCAGCTGTTCTTGGTGCTGGGTGACAGCCTGTGGCCAGAAATGCTCATTTTCAGAGCTGCCCTGTCTTTTTAAGCTTGGCTGGGTACTACACATCCATCTACTACTGATTGGAATGGTAGGCGGAGGTGCAGTACCCAGCCGTGGCTATGATCAGTTGACGGAACTGCTCCAGAACTGAGCATTTCCATCCACCTACTGCTTACTGCTTGTACTAAGAATAGATGATTGGCGGGGGTTCCAGATGTCGGACCCCCATTGATCAAACATTTTTGACCTATCCTGAGGATAGACCATCAATGTTAAAACTGAAAGATAACTTTATATTTATTTTTACAAATGTGTAAGAAATATGATTTTGTGGCACTTACTAAAACAACGAGTGAAATAAGTATCAGACATGTCACCAATTTTCTAAGTAAATACATTTCTAAAGGTGCTAGATGTCCACAAGTTATGTGTAGTGATGAGAAATGACACAGGAAAAAGGTATTGAAAACATGTAAAAATAGAGATACAGAAAGTCATGATACCTGCTGAAAATTTTCAGTAGTTTAATGTGCCCCCAATAGTCCTCCATATAGTATAATGGGCCCCACCTTGCGTGTCATATAGAATAATGCATCCCCATAGTCCTCAATATAGTATAATGCACCCCCATAGTCCTTCATATATTATAATGCACCCACCATAGTCCTCCATATAGTATAATCCACCCCATAATCCTCTATATATCATAATGCATGTCCATAGTCCTTCATATAGTATAATGCACCGTCCATAGTCCTCCAAATATTATAATGTACCCAATAGTCCTCCATATATTAAAATGCACCTCCATAGTACGCTATACATTAAAATGCACCCTCCATAGTCCTCCATATATTATATTGCATCCCCGTAGTCCGACAAATAGTATATTGCATGATCATAGTCATCCATATATCATCCATATAGTATTTTGGGCCTCACATAGTCCTCCATATAGTATAATGTCCCCCATAGCCTTCCATATAGTATAATGGGCCCCATATTGCCTTCCATAGAGTATAATACACCCCATAGTCCTTCATATAGTATAATAGGCCCAACTTTGCCTTCCATATAGCATAATGCACCCCTATAGTCCTCCATATAGTATTATGCATTCCATAGTTCACCATATATTGTAATGCACCCACCATAGTCCTCCATATGGTATAATGCACCCCAATAGTCCTCCAAATAGTATAATGCATCCCCATAGTCATCTAAATATCAGAATGCATGCCCACAGTCCTCCATATAGTATAATGCACTCCCCATAGTCCTCCATATATTGTAATATATCCACTAGTCCTCCATATATTATAATGCATCCTCCATAGTCCTCTATATATTATAATGCACCCCCATAGTCCTCCATATTTTGTATTTCACCCACATAGTCCTCCATATATTATATTTCACCCCCGTAATCTGCCAAATATTATAATGAACCCTCATAGTTATCCATATAGTACTATAACCATTGAACATGAGTGTACAAAATAAATAAATAATTAATCAACTCTCCTCTTTCCTCCTCTGCTCTGATCTTCTTGGCAAGAGGTCTGCAGTTCTGCACATTTAGGAATAGCAGGTACGCAGTAGTGACATCTTCGTGCCCACTGCTCTGAAATGTCACAGCTCAGACGCAGGGGGAGAATGATGGAGGAGGAAGTTGAGTGCTCCCTTTTCATCATTGCTTTCAAATGTACCAGTACCCTACCCTCCTCAATAATATTCTTCCCTACACTGCCCCTCTCCATAATATTCCCTCACACTGCCCCTCTCCACATTATTCCTCCCACACTGCCCCTCTCCTTAATGTCCTCTCCACATTGCCACTCTCTTTAATGTCCCCTACACTCTGACCTTCTCCGTAATATTTCCCCACACTGCCTCTCCATAATTTAACCATAGTGATAGTTCTGTTTCACGTAATTTGTCTTATTACTGCACTATTCTATGTCCTGTTGTATATGTATGTCGCTCTTCAGATTTTGTGTTATCCGGAGCCTGATGAAGAGACCTGAGTAGTCTCGAACACTTGCTGTTTATTACTATTTGTTCAATAGCCATTAAAAGGTATCAACCAGAGGACTCTCAAATTTTAATATTTTTTTAACCACCTGTAGTCATCAGTTTTGCAGGGTCACAAATGATTACCAACTCCTTAAAAATGTTTAATGCTGTTAATTAATGTGACATCATCAAATAAACAACTGCACGTACATTTTCCCCCCTCTCATTTTTCAGTGGTTTAAAAGCAGATGATTGTAATTAGATCACATTGGCACTAGGTGGCGATGGCACTTTAATGAATTTATTTTTTCACTGTACAAAACGGTAACATTATGGTAAAAACATATCTATTATTGGCTAAGTATTATGCGTGGGTTACTGTAGCACCACGCAGCACTTTCATATAACATCTAGAGATGAATGAATCTCAATAGTGCAAAGCCTTAATTGCCCAGAAAACACAGCATTATTAATGTCTAAGTGACCTTAACCTATCTGGCTAGGGAAAAACAGATGGTAACTGGTGGTAAGTAATAAGCTATTAAATAAAACTGCAATGGGAGACCTTTTAGCCTACTTGAATTGTAAAAATGGCCCAAAAATTATCCTTACTTGGTCTTCTGGGGCAGATGCCTAACATTCTGGTGTTTATGCACAGGTGGTGCAAACAGAATAGGCCTTAGCTTTTTCACATGAGGAGGGGTGGGCGAACAAAAATGTATCCCTGTTTGGGAAGTATGAAGTTAGTTGTTAGTTGTTAGTTGCCAAATGAAGAAGCAATAACTTTTGTACAAGCCTTACAAAACTTACGCCTTTATTTAAGGAGTATGTGCAGGTATATTATTATAAAAGTGAAGAGGTAATGGCGTTTAAACTAGAAGTGACACAAGTGTCCCATTTTTGGGATCCGCAACAGATTTTCTATTGTCAAAATGGTTAAGCAATTGGAATTTTTTCAAGCTGCACAAAAATTATCCTTTCATTTAGAGAACAGAAACAACGATGACGCAAAGGCTTTTCAACAAGCCATGGAAAACAATTAGCACTATTTTGGAATCTCTTTCATGCTTGTATAGTCTCCAGAAAGTACACTTCACAACAGCAGTAAACTATAGCTGTAAAATACAGTGGACAAGAGTAGATGTGCTTGGGTGTTTAGCTGTTAAGTCGTATGGTAGAAAAAAGTTACGGGTCATCCAGAGAAATGTCTAGCTGTGTAGAGCCAACAATGACGGCCCTGATAACAGATGTACAGTATCGGACTATAAAACACAGTATGCAGCCAGGAGATGTGTGGATGTGCAGCACCAGTTTCAGTGGCAGAAGCCAAAAAGAAAATAAATGATGAGTTAACAAGGTGATGTCTGGCAGTCTAGGGCTAGCAATGGCATACAGGCTAGCACTATAAAACACAGTGTGGAAGCAAGATACTGTATATGTGGCTCTGCAGTGGCACTGCCTAAAGTCACATAGTAGAAATATAGGATTCGGCAGGCAACAATACGTGTAGCAGTCCAGGGAAATGGGAGCCCCGCAAGAAGCAGTACTACAGTATAAATAACATGATGGACAGTAAGTAGATGCCCGGCTGGACATAGGCCATTGGCACTGACAGCAGCAGAATAATGTAGAAAATAGACAGTTAAACAGATGGCATTACCGATGTAACCATTGCCATCATCCATAGGTAAATGAAAGATGTCCCTTATCCATATCTGGTTTAAGTAATATTTTCCACTGTTCTGGAGGATAACTTGATTTTCTTGTGTGTGACAAAGCTACTGGTCAACCTGAATACCCTCTCTGACAGTACACTGGAGACTGGACAAGACAGTGCACCCATAGCAAACTGTACCAGTTCTTGCCACTGGTCCAATCTACTGAGCCAAAAGTCCATAGGATTGGGTTTCCGAGTGTCTACCCAAGGGCTCGCTCACACGAGAGTATAACCCAGCTAAATGAAATTCAATGTTTTATCGGATAGCACTTGACCTAATTTTATAATA
Organism: Anomaloglossus baeobatrachus; assembly: GCF_048569485.1. Lineage (NCBI taxonomy): Eukaryota > Metazoa > Chordata > Amphibia > Anura > Aromobatidae > Anomaloglossus > Anomaloglossus baeobatrachus. The sequence goes on from NC_134356.1 coordinate 226,731,871, forward strand.
TTGGGCTGGGCAGATCAGCATGTTGCGAGAGCATCCGAAATTCGGATGATACACACCCATAGAATTCTATGGGTGCGTGGAAAACGTGGGACCGCACGAGGATGACATCCGAGTGCAGTCCGATATATATGCCGATTTTAAAAAAATCTGTGGAAGCATGGTTAAAAAGCAATGTCTGACTTTCATTTGTTCATTTTCATAGATTTTTTATTTATTACTACTTTTGTCAGATTCAAGTTATTTCTGTGATCACTGTGGGTTTTTCTTTCATTAAATGAGGGGTACCAACAATTTTGACCAAGTGTGTATACCATAATCGCTACTACTATCTTGGTTATTATAGTAGCTGTAGTGCTGGCACATGTGGGGAAGTGTTGACTCTTGAGGGAGCAAAGAAGGTTTCCTTATCAGACGTTGTTGGATGGCATCCGCTCTGTGAAAGCATTATCAGGGAACAGTTTACCAACAACATTGTGAGTAGAGATGAGCGAACCGGTCGCGGTTCGGCTCGAGTTCGGTTCGCCGAACGGAGGTCTCGTTCGAGTTTGGTTCGGCAAACCACTCGAACCGCATAGGAAACAAAGGGAGGCAATCACAAACACATAAAAACACCTAGAAAACACCCTTAAAGGTGTCCAAAAGGTGACAAACAACTCACAACACAACACAAACACATGGGAAAGTGACAAGGACATATACTCATGCAAAAACAAAATAGCTGGACAAGGAAAAAGAGGAGGAGACACAGATATATGAGTATATGCAAGGAAACATCGATGCCATTACTGTGCAACTAGAGCCCTGCTCATTTTAGGCTTCCAATCTGGATAAATTGCCTGAGCTCGCCACGTACGCCTTGGGGATCTTGTCGTGTCCTGCAGCCAGCATTCTCTCGGAACCTGTCTTCAGTGCTGCTGGGGGTCTGCTGGCAGATAAGCACACGCGTCTGTCCACTGACAATGTGGACATGGCTCTCAGAGGACTTTTCTTCCCCTGGGTCATCCAGGGGAGGCGAAAGGCACGCGTATTTTTGAGAGTGCTTCATGCAAAGCATCTTTTTCATTTTGAAAAGGGGGATCAACTGATGACAGTCAAGTGGGGTGTGTGTGGCCCAATTAGTGGCAACGAGGGAGACTGTGGTTGGAGTCCCCTCGCTGTTTTTTACATGATTTTCGAAGTGCATGACATGCCTAAGAGGTTTAGTTTCAGCATCTCAAACTTGTTGGCTACAGAAAGGCTGCCTTTACACCCTTTTGTCACCAAGGATTTTCAAGACCTTATGCCCATTGCAGTGCCCCAAGAGCCGATGGCCATTTGCCACTCCTTCTCTAAGAAAGGGGTGCCCGCGCTAACACAGCAGGTCGCACACAACATCACCGCTTCCTTGAGAAACTCTGTGTGTGACAGGGTGCATTTCACCACAGATACTTGGAACAGTAAGCATGGACAGGGGCCTTACATGTCGCTGACTGGGCACTGGGTAACTATGGTGAGAGATGGAGAAGTGTCTGCTGTACAAGTCTTTCCGTCCCCACAAGTTGTGTGTTTCAATCCTTCCTCTGTATGTACAAGTTCCTCACCTGCTTCTGCCTCATCAACCTCGTGTTGTTCCTGCACCTCAGCCCAAACCCTGTGTGGTCAGGCCACCCTTCCTTGTAACTGCACCCAAGGAATCCCACACACCTCCTTACTATGCTGGCAGCAGAGCTCAAGGCCATCAGGCAGTCAAATGTTTACTTTGAAATGTAGGGGAAATGTGAGACACCGCTGAGGAGTTGTGGACGGTTAGCTCTGTAGAGTGAGACCGAGTTTCATCAATGGTTGTCTCCACCCAACCAGCAGCCAGGGAATGCCGGGTGCGACAATGATGCTAAACAGTCTGCGGCCCTACTTCAGGGCAATGTGACACACGTGCCTTGTATGGCTAACGTGTGGAATCCGAATCTCCAGCAATTTTTAAAACACTATCCCGGCCTACATGTCCTTCTGTCGAGGGCACGGTGTAACGCCTGCCTGGATCGACACACTCAGACAGGCTGTAAAGGATAGGCTAGAGGGAACCCACTCACCAAGCTAGACCCCCAGAACCCTGAAACCCTTTAATCCCTATACAGTGATGTTGAATGCCACAGGGCCCAAGTTGATCAATACCTGTGGAAGGCTGCAGTTCCAGAGAATAGTAGTCATGCAGGGTCAAAACATTAATTGAGGAAGAGGAACAGAATGGGAGGGACAAGACTTAATCAGAAAACAAGCAGAGGTGTAATGCAAATTGGCCAACGAGGTACCTAAACATGAAGCAGGAAAAGTAGTCAGGTAACAAGCACACAAATTCATAAAACTAAACTGGAGGTAACAGTAACCAGAGGTTCATAGCTATGTCTGGCAGTGGTCTTCAGACAGGAGGGGCCTAAAAAAGGGTGTTGTGTCTTCCCATTGGTTGTAGCTGAATGATGGTACTTCAGCTGTGAGATACCGACCACCTGCATTCAGCCATTGGTTCTGCATATGTCAAGGTAACGCATCCCAGTGGGTGAGCATAACCTGCGTCCACCTGCGCCGCTGGCGTCGACTCCTCTCCCATCATCAGCACTATGCACGAAAGGAACACGTTGTCACCTTGCGACAGGAGTACAAATTGACGTAGCGGACTACGGTGGTGACTTAACAGCCGTGTGCGGCAATGATGCAAACATGGCAGCGTGCCTTCGTCAGGCCAATGTGACACACGTGACTTGTATGGCTCACGTGTTTAATCTGATTCTCCAGCAATTTTTAAAACAACATCCCGGCCTACATGGCCTCGTACAGCGGGCACGCTCACTATGTGCTCACTTCCATCGTTTGCACCCAGTAGCTCAACAACTTTCATCGCTCCTGAAGTCTTAAGGTCTGGCGGTTAAACGTCAGAAATGCGATGTTCCGACCCGCAGGAATTTTAATCTGCACATGTTGCAGCGTCTGTGGCAGCACCGCAGAGCCCAGCTGAAATACGTTATGACATATACCCTGGGCTAACTTGATCCAGAGGTGGTGCAGATCACGCTGCTGGAGTGCTGGAGTGGTGTCAGATCAAGGACATATGCACCGTTCTACACAGTTTACAAATGTCGATGCAGATCTTTTACACTGGCGATGACATTCTCAGCGTGACAATTTTGGTCATCTACATGATGGAGCATACTGTAAGTATTATTCAGAGTCAGGTGTTGGTCCAAGAGGAAGGGAGGAAGTACTGGAGGAGTCATATGCAGAAGGGATAACAACATCTACAAGGTCCAGACGGTCAGCGGCACCTTGGCGGCAGTCATGGTACGGTGGGGGAGAGGGATTATCAAGGGAGCATAGTATCAGCAAAACAGTTGAGGAAGGTGCAGGAGCCCAGGAAGAAATGTAGGACGAATTGGCGATGTGCATGGAAGACTCAGCAGATTAGTGAGAGCTTGCTCACATTTTGGTTGTGCGAGGTTGTGGGGAGAGGGCAGAGGAAGGAGGCACGATTCTCACCTCTCCGCCACCAACACACCAAGGACTTGGTCTTCCTGGATGCTCAAAACACATGAGCGCCTTCTTGCTTCACTATCTACAACATGACCCTCGGATTGTACGAATTCCAAGTCATGCTGACTACTGGGTTGCCACACTGTTAGATCCCCGGTACAACACAAAATTTTGCAAAATAACTCCTGCCATAGAAAGGGACGCACGTATGCAGGAGTATCAGCAGAAGGTGTTACGCAATCTTACATCTGCTTTTCCACTAAACACCAGTGGTGCACAGAGTGAATCTCAACGCTTTTTCATCGATAGGAGGAAATGGTCTTACTTGTCCACATCTGAGGGACCGAGGGCTGGCTGCTGTGCTGAGACGGCGTTGAGTACGGTGTCTCTGCAGAGTTGCATTTTTGGTCATATACAAACTGAGTTGAAAAAGGACAGATGCTGGTGGAAAGGGGAACAGGTGTGTTGGAAAGGGTAAAAAAGTTTGTGTCCGTAGGTTTGGTGGTTAAGCAACATTAACATTTGCTGAAGAAACAACATCTGGTATGGTGGGACTGGCAGATTTGGATAAGGTGGTATATACTATGTTACCGCTATATAAAAAATATTAAGAAGAAAAGAAAGAGAAAGGTAGATATCCCAATCGCCATTCGGTGTCCGCCGTGCTCACAGATGGAAAAGGAGAGGTTGGCAACTGGAAGGTTAGGTGGAGGATACAGAGCAGGTTGACTCTCAAACAAATAGTAGCCTGAACCTGAACATGGTCTGTGTGATCTGTTAAGTGGGATTTTCTAAGTGGGCAATCAGAAATATTCCAGAAATGTAATTCATAATATATCATCCTGAATGCTGCCACCTCTTTTGACCTGACAATTCATCTGTTTCATCCACAGGTATGTGATACTTGTTCCAACCACTGCCATTCCCATTGAAGTCTATCCTTTCCTGTATGTGATACTTGTTCCAACCACTGCCATTCCCATTGAAGTCTATCCTTTCCTGTATGTTATTTCTATTGGTATGTGATACTTGTTCCAACCACTGCCATTCCCATTGAAGTCTATCCTTTCCTGTATGTGATACTTGTTCCAACCACTGCCATTCCCATTGAAGTCTATCCTTTCCTGTATGTTATTTCTATTGGTATGTGATACTTGTTCCAACCACTGCCATTCCCATTGAAGTCTATCCTTTCCTGTATGTGATACTTGTTCCAACCACTGCCATTCCCATTGAAGTCTATCCTTTCCTGTATGTTATTTCTATTGGTATGTGATACTTGTTCCAACCACTGCCATTCCCATTGAAGTCTATCCTTTCCTGTATGTGATACTTGTTCCAACCACTGCCATTCCCATTGAAGTCTATCCTTTCCTGTATGTTATTTCTATTGGTATGTGATACTTGTTCAAACCACTGCCATTCCCATTGAAGTCTATCCTTTCCTGTATGTGATACTTGTTCCAACCACTGCCATTCCCATTGAAGTCTATCCTTTCCTGTATGTTATTTCTATTGGTATGTGATACTTGTTCCAACCACTGCCATTCCCATTGAAGTCTATCCTTTCCTGTATGTGATACTTGTTCCAACCACTGCCATTCCCATTGAAGTCTATCCTTTCCTGTATGTGATACTTGTTCCAACCACTGCCATTCCCATTGAAGTCTATCCTTTCCTGTATGTTATTTCTATTGGTATGTGATACTTGTTCCAACCACTGCCATTCCCATCTGAATTTCATATTCTTCTAACTCTTTGTTCTTGGTTCACACCTGTCTATTTCTTCTGCATCTTAAGTAGTTCGTTTTCCAGCTGTGAAGTAGTCCAAATGTTTCTCTTAGGCCTCTGCCACACTCACGTGAATTTCACGCACGTGCCGAGAGACACGTATTTTCCCTGCGTGTTGTGTGCAGGTAAGTACGTGTCTCTGGTACGTGCGTGACACGTGTGTTCTACGTGTGCTATCCGCGATAGCACACGTAGAATCAGTAATTATTATACTCACCTGGTCCTTCCTGATGTCCGCGCTGCTGTCCGTGGTGCTGATCCTCGGTCTCCAGCCCTCCCGTCTCCCCGCTGCTGCTGCTGCCAGGCTGTGAAGTGAATATTCAATGAGAATAATGAGCGGCGGTCGGCAGCAAGAGGCAGCAGCGGCAGAGACAGGAGGGCTGGAGAAGGTGAGTTAATGTTTTGGGTTTTTTTAACTGACATGTGTGTTTTCTCCGGCGCGTGTCACACGGGACCGCATCCACACTACACCCGTGTGGTACGGGTGCGGGCCGTGTGACACCCGTGCTGCCGGCGAAAAACTGGACATGTCAGCGCTTTGAAAATCGCACACACGTACAAACGCACACGGACACACGTTCCGTGTGGTTTTACGTGTGTGTGCCTGCTACAATAGGGTAGCATTGGTTAAAGTGTCTCCGTGCCGCCGGTACGTGTAAAAAATGACAAACACGTGCCGGAGGCACGGATGTGTGGCACAGGCCTTAGGCCTGCGCCACACATCCGTGCCTCCGGCACGTGTTTGTCATTTTTTACACGTACCGGCGGCACGGAGACACTTTAACCAATGCTACCCTATTGTAGCAGGCACACACACGTAAAACCACACGGAACGTGTGTCCGTGTGCGTTTGTACGTGTGTGCGATTTTCAAAGCGCTGACATGTCCGGTTTTTCGCCGGCAGCACGGGTGTTACACGGCCCGCACCCGTACCACACGGGTGTAGTGTGGATGCGGTCCCGTGTGACACGCGCCGGAGAAAACACACATGTCAGTGAAAAAAAAAAAAAACATTAACTCACCTTCTCCAGCCCTCCTGTCTCTGCCGCTGCTGCCTCTTGCTGCCGACCGCCGCTCATTATTCTCATTGAATATTCACTTCACAGCCTGGCAGCAGCAGCAGCGGGGAGACGGGAGAGCTGGAGCCGAAGATCAGCACCACGGACAGCAGCGCGGACATCAGGAAGGACCAGGTGAGTATAATAATTACTGATTCTACGTGTGCTATCGCGGATAGCACACGTAGAACACACGTGTCACGCACGTACCAGAGACACGTACTTACCTGCACACAACACGCAGGGAAAATACGTGTCTCTCGGCACGTGCGTGAAATTCACGTGAGTGTGGCAGAGGCCTTAGTTTGTACTTACTAATTCACCCCTGGTGTGTTTCTCAGAGCTCTCTTCCTCTATCCCCCTCCCTTCTGCTCACACCTGAGTCATTTTCTAGGCCTCTAGAGTTGTATAAATTTGTTGGCACAGGTCTGTTATGACCATGGTCTGTGTGATCTGTTAAGTGGGATTTTCTAAGTGGGCAATCAGAAATATTCCAGAAATGTAATTCATAATATATCATCCTGAATGCTGCCACCTCTTTTGACCTGACAATTCATCTGTTTCATCCACAGGTATGTGATACTTGTTCCAACCACTGCCATTCCCATTGAAGTCTATCCTTTCCTGTATGTGATACTTGTTCCAACCACTGCCATTCCCATTGAAGTCTATCCTTTCCTGTATGTTATTTCTATTGGTATGTGATACTTGTTCCAACCACTGCCATTCCCATTGAAGTCTATCCTTTCCTGTATGTGATACTTGTTCCAACCACTGCCATTCCCATTGAAGTCTATCCTTTCCTGTATGTTATTTCTATTGGTATGTGATACTTGTTCCAACCACTGCCATTCCCATTGAAGTCTATCCTTTCCTGTATGTGATACTTGTTCCAACCACTGCCATTCCCATTGAAGTCTATCCTTTCCTGTATGTTATTTCTATTGGTATGTGATACTTGTTCCAACCACTGCCATTCCCATTGAAGTCTATCCTTTCCTGTATGTGATACTTGTTCCAACCACTGCCATTCCCATTGAAGTCTATCCTTTCCTGTATGTGATACTTGTTCCAACCACTGCCATTCCCATTGAAGTCTATCCTTTCCTGTATGTTATTTCTATTGGTATGTGATACTTGTTCCAACCACTGCCATTCCCATCTGAATTTCATATTCTTCTAACTCTTTGTTCTTGGTTCACACCTGTCTATTTCTTCTGCATCTTAAGTAGTTCGTTTTCCAGCTGTGAAGTAGTCCAAATGTTTCTCTTAGTTTGTACTTACTAATTCACCCCTGGTGTGTTTCTCAGAGCTCTCTTCCTCTATCCCCCTCCCTTCTGCTCACACCTGAGTCATTTTCTAGGCCTCTAGAGTTGTATAAATTTGTTGGCACACGTCTGTTATGACCATGGTCTGTGTGATCTGTTAAGTGGGATTTTCTAAGTGGGCAATCAGAAATATTCCAGAAATGTAATTCATAATATATCATCCTGAATGCTGCCACCTCTTTTGACCTGACAATTCATCTGTTTCATCCACAGGTATGTGATACTTGTTCCAACCACTGCCATTCCCATTGAAGTCTATCCTTTCCTGTATGTTATTTCTATTGGTATGTGATACTTGTTCCAACCACTGCCATTCCCATCTGAATTTCATATTCTTCTAACTCTTTGTTCTTGGTTCACACCTGTCTATTTCTTCTGCATCTTAAGTAGTTCGTTTTCCAGCTGTGAAGTAGTCCAAATGTTTCTCTTAGTTTGTACTTACTAATTCACCCCTGGTGTGTTTCTCAGAGCTCTCTTCCTCTATCCCCCTCCCTTCTGCTCACACCTGAGTCATTTTCTAGGCCTCTAGAGTTGTATAAATTTGTTGGCACAGGTCTGTTATGACCATGGTCTGTGTGATCTGTTAAGTGGGATTTTCTAAGTGGGCAATCAGAAATATTCCAGAAATGTAATTCATAATATATCATCCTGAATGCTGCCACCTCTTTTGACCTGACAATTCATCTGTTTCATCCACAGGTATGTGATACTTGTTCCAACCACTGCCATTCCCATTGAAGTCTATCCTTTCCTGTATGTTATTTCTATTGGTATGTGATACTTGTTCCAACCACTGCCATTCCCATCTGAATTTCATATTCTTCTAACTCTTTGTTCTTGGTTCACACCTGTCTATTTCTTCTGCATCTTAAGTAGTTCGTTTTCCAGCTGTGAAGTAGTCCAAATGTTTCTCTTAGTTTGTACTTACTAATTCACCCCTGGTGTGTTTCTCAGAGCTCTCTTCCTCTATCCCCCTCCCTTCTGCTCACACCTGAGTCATTTTCTAGGCCTCTAGAGTTGTATAAATTTGTTGGCACAGGTCTGTTATGACCATGGTCTGTGTGATCTGTTAAGTGGGATTTTCTAAGTGGGCAATCAGAAATATTCCAGAAATGTAATTCATAATATATCATCCTGAATGCTGCCACCTCTTTTGACCTGACAATTCATCTGTTTCATCCACAGGTATGTGATACTTGTTCCAACCACTGCCATTCCCATTGAAGTCTATCCTTTCCTGTATGTGATACTTGTTCCAACCACTGCCATTCCCATTGAAGTCTATCCTTTCCTGTATGTTATTTCTATTGGTATGTGATACTTGTTCCAACCACTGCCATTCCCATTGAAGTCTATCCTTTCCTGTATGTGATACTTGTTCCAACCACTGCCATTCCCATTGAAGTCTATCCTTTCCTGTATGTGATACTTGTTCCAACCACTGCCATTCCCATTGAAGTCTATCCTTTCCTGTATGTTATTTCTATTGGTATGTGATACTTGTTCCAACCACTGCCATTCCCATCTGAATTTCATATTCTTCTAACTCTTTGTTCTTGGTTCACACCTGTCTATTTCTTCTGCATCTTAAGTAGTTCGTTTTCCAGCTGTGAAGTAGTCCAAATGTTTCTCTTAGTTTGTACTTACTAATTCACCCCTGGTGTGTTTCTCAGAGCTCTCTTCCTCTATCCCCCTCCCTTCTGCTCACACCTGAGTCATTTTCTAGGCCTCTAGAGTTGTATAAATTTGTTGGCACAGGTCTGTTATGACCATGGTCTGTGTGATCTGTTAAGTGGGATTTTCTAAGTGGGCAATCAGAAATATTCCAGAAATGTCCCAGACGTGACCAGAAGGTGAGCGTTACCTCCTTAACTGTTTGGCACTTGCATTTTGTCCCCTACACTTTTTCATATTCCCATTTGGAAACCTTAAACTCACCATGTTCACCTATGCCCTCACGGTCCATTGCCCCTCTCCTCCTCACTCTCCTTCGCTATCCCCCAACGCCAGCACTCGCCAAACAAATATTCATCTCCCCTTCCCTTTTACCTCCCCACCTGTCCTCATCTGCTGACCTGCTCCTAAATCTCAGGTCTCTCTTAATAACACGCAGACCATTCCGTCCACTCTCCTTCTCTCACCTGCTCTCCCTTTCTCTACTTCTCCTCACTGCTGGTGACATATCTCCCAATCCTGGACCCCCCCAGATGGGACACTGCTCTCTACCACCCCCCTATCGCTCCACCCTTACTAGTAACTACCGCAACCTCTCCAATATAAAACCCATCCCCCTCTCACCCACTCCGCCGCCCACTCTCTCTGGAGCGCTGTGGAATGCCCGTTCAGTCTGTAACAAACTGCACTTCATTCACGACCTCTTTACCTCTAGCAACCTATCCTTTCTGGGCATCACTGAAACATGGCTGACACCATCCAACACTGCCTCCCCTGCTGCGCTATGCTACGGTGGCCTCCACTTCACCCACACTCCTCGCCCTGGCAATAAACAAGGTGGAGGAATGGGCCTCCTTCTTTCTAACAACTGCAGCTTTAATCCAATCCCACCTCTACCCTCTCTTGTCCTGCCTTCCTTTGAAGTGCACTCTGTCCGCATCTATTCTCCTTCCAACCTCCAAGTGGCTGTCATATACAGACCCCCAGGCCCTACCACTTCCTTTATCGACCAGTTCTCTGCCTGGCTTCTACACTTTCTCTCTGCTGACATTCCCACTATCATCATGGGTGACTTCAACATCCCCACTGACACCCGCCAGTCAGCAGCCTCCAAACTCCTCTCCCTTGCTTCATCTTTTGGTCTATCTCAGTGGTCCACCTCTGCCACCCATAAAGATGGACACACATTAGACCTTATCTTCACCCGTCTCTGCTCCCTATATAACCTCACTACCTCCCCTCTCCCTTTATCTGACCACCATCTATTGACTTTCTCTGCTCTGTCCTCCTCACCTGCCCCTCCTGCCCAGCACGTATCACACCCTCGCAGAAACCTCGCACACGTCAACATACACACCCTTTCTGACTCTATCCTACCACTGTCTTCCATATCTTCAGTCCACGACACAAACAGTGCCACCACTTTCTACAACGCCACTCTCACATCAGCTATCGATTCTGTTGCTCCTCTTGTGCATGGCAGAGTGAGACAAATCAATAGACAGCCCTGGCACAACAGCCTCACTAAAAAGCTTCGGCAAGTGTCTAGGGCCGCAGAGCGGCGCTGGAAGAAAACGCACTCCCAGGAAGACTTCACCACATTCAAAAATGCAATTCACACATTTCGCTTGGCCCTTACCTCGGCTAAACAGGAATACTTCAGAAACCTCATATCCTCTTTAACACACAACCCCAAACAGTTATTCAATACTTTCAACTCCCTCCTTCGCCCACCGCTGCCCCCTCCAACCTCCCTCATTTCCGCAGAAGAATTTGCCACATATTTCAAAGAAAAGATCGACCAAACCAGACAAGTCTTTTCTGCTCAACCACCGCAACCCCTTCATATAACAGACCACTGCTCCTCCCCCATAAACGTCCTCTCTACTATCACCGAAGAAGAGCTTGCACATCTTCTCTCAAAAGCGCACCTCACCACCTGCGCACGTGATCCCATCCCAACCCACCTCCTCCCCAACCTCGCCACTATCCTAATTCCAGCCTTAACCCATCTCTTCAACCTATCTTTAACGACTGGTACCTTCCCTTCTGCCTTTAAACATGCAACAGTCACACCCATCCTAAAGAAACCTTCCCTCAACCCAACCTCTGCTGCCAGCTATCGCCCCATATCGCTACTCCCATTCGCCTCAAAACTCCTGGAACAGCACGTCCATGCTGAACTCTCCTCCCACCTCTCCTCTAACTCTCTCTTTGACAACCTACAGTCCGGCTTCCGTCCACATCATTCCACTGAAACTGCCCTGACAAAAATCACAAATGACTTACTTACTGCCAAAGCTAACAACCACTTCTCTGTACTCCTACTTCTAGACCTATCCTCAGCCTTCGACACTGTTGACCACTCCTTGCTACTACAGATCCTCTCTTCCCTTGGTGTCAGAGACCTCGCCCTCTCTTGGATCTCTTCATACCTCTCCAACCGCACTTTTAGTGTCTCCCACTCCCACACAACCTCTTCATCCCGTCCTCTCTCTGTTGGTGTCCCTCAAGGCTCTGTCCTGGGACCATTACTTTTTTCTATCTATACATTTGGCCTGGGACAACTCATAAAGTCCCATGGCTTCCAGTACCACCTATATGCCGATGACACTCAGATCTACCTCTCTGGTCCAGATGTCATATCTCTGCTGTCCAGAATCCCAGAGTGCCTATCTGCTATATCTTCCTTCTTCTCCTCTCGCTTCCTAAAGCTCAATGTGGCCAAAACTGAGCTGATCATCTTTCCTCCATCTCACCTACACTCTCTACCTGATCTATCTATTACAATAAATAACATCACGCTCTCTCCAGCACCCAAAGTTCGGTGCCTCGGAATGACCTTTGACTCTGCCTTGTCCTTCATACCTCACATTCAATCCCTCACCACCTCCTGTCGTCTCCAACTCAAAAATATTTCCAGAATCCGTCCCTTCATCAATTCTCAATCTACAAAAATGCTAGTGCATGCTCTCATAATCTCCCGCCTCGACTACTGCAACATCCTCCTATGTGGTCTCCCTGCTAACACGCTCGCCCCTCTTCAGTCCATCCTTAATGCTGCTGCCCGACTGATCCACCTCTCGCCTCACTACCACCCCGCTTCTCCTCTCTGCATGTCCCTTCACTGGCTCCCAATCTTCCATCGTATCCAATTCAAACTACTAATACTGACTTACAAAGCCGTCCACAAATTGTCTCCTCCATATATCTCTGAACTAATATCTCGCTACACTCCAAAACGTAATCTCCGGTCCTCCCAAGATCTCCTTCTCTCCTCCTCTCTCATTCGCTCCTCATGCAATCGCCTCCAAGACTTTTCCCGAACATCCCCAGTCTTCTGGAACTCTCTGCCTCAACACGTCAGACTATCTACTACACTTGCAAACTTCAAACGGAATCTAAAGACTCATCTGTTCAGAAATGCCTATAACCTTCAATGACATCACTGCTTCACCACCGTGCGGAGCTGCCGCCCCACCACCGTGCGGAGCTGCCGCCCCACAACCGTGCGGAGCTGCCGCCCCACCACCGTGCGGAGCTGCCGCCCCACCACCGTGCGGAGCTGCCGCCCCACCACCGTGCGGAGCTGCCGCCCCATCTACACCCCACCTACTGTCTCCTCCCCATAATCCTATAGAATGTAAGCCCGCAAGGGCAGGGCCCTCTTCCCTCTGTACTAGTCTGTCTACTGTAACTTGTATATGTATTTTGTATGTAACCCCCTTCTCATGTACAGCACCATGGAACTAATGGTGCTTTATAAATAAATAATAATAATAATAATAATAATAATAATAACCGAGTTCTGTCTTTTTCCCCTGAGGAAGCCTCCTTTATGGGGGCGATACGCGTGGGGTTATCTTACCAATAACCTACCCCTCCTGGTACCCTGCTATACATCTGCTTTACCCCTTTAGGATAGTGAGTATGAGACTATTTGGCATTGCCCTGAACCATGGTATAGGGTATGCCTCAGTTTTATTCTACTAGCCTATACTACTACATTATATAGGCTGTATGCATTTTCTGCTGTACTTTTGAACTTTATAGCTGCAGTATACTTGCAGACTCTGATCAGGATAACTAACCTCTGATTTTGCTGGTGACATTTCGGTCCTACAAGGGCTGTTACACATACACTCTTCATATAGGATAGTGCATGTGGTCTTAAATCTATTGCACCAGTCTATATGTTCCTTGTACTCAGGGGTCTGATCATCTCTGCCTGTGCTTATTGTTGCACTTTTTATATATACTGAAACACGCAAGCCTGGATCAGGGTTGCATCTCCTGGCTCTGTCTGTGATACTTTAGTCTCTTAGAGGTTTTTTCATCTATACTATTTACTATATTGATGTGAATTAATCGGAACAGGCTTGTTTTATCTTTGTCATCCTAAAAAAAAAAAAAAAAAGACAGCTCATAGCCCTTGAGGTACTGCTATTCCCTATTTATACCATCTAAGGCTCTGCCCAAGCCCATATATTATAATTACATAACCTATATTGTACAGTTTAAAGTGCATACTGTGTAGCAGGTTACATTACTTATTTATGTAATATTTGTATGAGGGTTATCCGATATTTTTTTGTGTGATTCAGTTTCACATTTATTACAAATGGTTTTTGGCTTGGGGATACAAGTCTGTTTTTAAATGTTTTTCATTGTTTTCATGTGCCTTTACTCCCAGTGAGGAGATTCATGTATTCTCTGTTTTTGTAATAAAGATTTATACTTTCATACGATTACATTTTTTGGTGATCCCTTGATAGGTATACTCTTTTTCCTCTTGTTTCGTTTTGCCTTTCGTATACCTGGAGATTCCATAGGGTGGTGCCCTTCCTCCCCATAGTCTACAGCCTGAACCGAGTTAGACGCAACTCGGATCTGGAGACTTGGAGCCCTGTTAGCGTGACAGGGTCCACACGACCACCCAGCCCCGGAACTCCCTGTTAACAACACAGGGGCCATTGGTTACGCTGTCCGTGTGCGTAGGGGACACACCTGTGGACAGCAGGCGCATCAGCAGCAGCAGGCCTGTTTTTGCTGTGAAGCCCCGGGCACGCTGTGTCGGTGCATTACCTTCAGGGACTCCACTCGGCTGTCTGGTCACAGGTAGGAGATCTTCTTCTTGTCGTGACGCCACTCTCAGAATTGCGGTCAGTGGGGACCGCCACTGCAGGTTAAGGGGTGCCTGGGGCTGATGGTGGGTGCAGTCGGGTGTAGTAGCCTCCTGAGAGTGAGGCAAGCCCCAGGGCCCTGTGTAGGTGTGTAGAACCACAAGGCGCAGAATAACTCCACACAAGCAGAATGTCTTTCAGGGGTTTTACTCACTTCAGATGGCAGGGTGAGTAACCCGGGCGTAGCTGGGATTAACCAGGCTGGAACCAGGTATCCTTCAGGCTGACCGATGATGGTGACTACCGACTCGCCTTCCTTAGCCCTTGGTGGTTTGGGGTAACCCCGACTTTTAGTCCCTATGGGGGTCACCCAGGGAAGTTGCTGAAGCCTCTCTCCCCTTCGGTTGCCGTTTGCTTGTTGCCTGGGCCAGATCACTCCAGCTGCTTGCCTCCTGTGAACTATGGGCCCTAACTGTGGCTACGTGGCTGCGGCTTTTAGGTGTTGTGGTGTGGGCTTTGAGGGCCCCACACCGGCAGGTTTAGCAGGGAAAGGTGGATCTATCCCCGCTCCGGGATCTGCCGCCCGTTTGGGCCTGGTTCTCCCTAGCAGTCTCCTTACTTCCCACTCTGTGCTCTCTCTCTAGCTGGAGATGGGTTTCGGGTAGCACTCCTAGGTGACCGTTCTCCCCCGTCGGTAGCCACTGCGCGGACGCTGTCAGACTGCAACAGCCCCTGGGTCTGCTCCTCTCTGAGCTCCCTGGACTCTGCACTGAGCCGGCTCACTGCTCCTCCTCTCCTGTTCTTGCCTACGCCACCTAGCAACCAGGCTCTCTTACCACACCCCTTGAGAGGAGATGGAGGCTTTTGGCCCCCTCCACTATTCCAGTGGAGGTGAAGGCTTTTCCCCCTCCTGGGATCCCCAGGGGTCCTCTCAAAGGTACATGTGTGAGACCTGATCACTATGCGCCTGTGTAGTCACACCTCGGTCAGCCTTCTGGATTACCTGTATTGTACTGTCCCCAGCATGGGTGCAGTACTCAGTGGTGCCTGACCAGGTCAGGGGCGCCACATTCCCCCTTAGTTATCACCAGCACGTCCTCGGGCTGCAAGACAACATTTTAAAATGCATAAAACATTAAAACATGTAAAACATTTAAAAGCACCAGGTACCATACATCACCACCCTCCACCCACAAGTCCGTTAACCCACCCAAAACCCTTTCACGTTGGCCGCGCCTTCAGCCACTTCTGGCAGGATGTAGAGGCGGCTTACATGGGCTGGTGGTTTCAGGGTATACCTGGCCTGGTGGATCCGCGCCTTCAGCCTCTTCTGGCAGGATGTAGAGGCGGCCTCCACAGTTGGTGCTGACCAGGTACCCTCTTTGTGGTGGAGAGCCAGGCCCCATAAACAGGCATGCTCTCTGGTTGCAGGTGAGCCAAGGCCCTATATACGGACGTGCTCCCTGGTTGCAGACGAGCCAAGCCCCTAAACAGGCTGACTGTGGTGGTGGTGCCCTCTGGTGTAACTATTTACACTGCGAGAGTTTGTGGCTATAGCCAGTTCATAGCCTTAAGGTTCATTTCTCACATTAGTTTATGTGGGCACATTGCTTAAACTTGAAAACGTTGCAAAACTTCAAACTGGTCAAAACAGTAACTTGGTGTACTTTACTTTATGCAGACTCCTCCTTACCAGGGCTTGGGCCTGTAGGGCTGCGGCACCTGTTGCTTCCTTGACCTCTTTCTTCGTCTGTGGTAGTCTCATCAGTGGGTTCTTTGTCTGTTCTTTCTCTATCTCTGTCTTTCCTTTCTTCTTCCGTGTCTGTTTCTTTCTCTTTAGGACAAGGTATTACATCTAGTGCATACCAGCCTCTTTCTCCTTGATGCATTGTAAATTGCACTGTGTCTCCCATCCTTAGGTTTCTTCCAGGATGTCCTCTGGGCAAATGAGCTCTAACGTCTCTTCTATTGACAAAGATGCCTTCTTTCATACCAGGTGCAACTATAAAGCCGTATCCTGATTTTAGGCTGAAATCTTCCACTACTCCTCGACAAAGGGGTCCTCTGACCTGGGCTTTGGCCCTTCTCAGGAACCGTTTCTCCTGTAGGTCTCTGGCTGTTATTTCATCTTTCTGCTCTGGGGACTGCGGTGCAGGGAAAGACTGGGTTCTGCTACGGCGCCGTGTCTTGCGGGCTGGATTCTGCGGAGTACAGCTTACAAGCTCCCAGGTGAGGCTTTTAGGCAAATCTTCTTCAGCAGACGGTGTCAGGTCTTCCTCATCCCAGCGGGAATATGGCAACATCTCTGGCTCTGGGCACGGATCCACTGCTGGTGGCTCCTGAGTCAGCTTCTCAGCTTCCTGGCCTCCCCTCCCCCTTAGTTCTTCTGAGCACTCCTTTGGTGGCAGTGCTGGGGATGGACTTTCTTCAGCAGGCCCAGGCAGGGGACTCTTTGGCGTGGTTGCTGCAGGGGTTGCCGGAATCCTCTTGGGGGTATGTGGAGGGAGCATGTACCGGTCCACCATCTCCTGTGGGAACTTGGCCTCCAGGTCAGCCTTCAGCTGCCAGTATGCGGGGTCCTCCCCCAGCGTGGGCTTCCTAGCAGGGACCTCCTTGGACTGGGGAGCGGTGTCTGCTCTGGCCTTGCAGGCCGGGGTAAATGGTGATGCAATCTTATCTTGGCGGGCCGCGCCTGACATGGCGGCGGCCTGGTCTTGGCGGGCCGCGCCTGGCATGGCGGCGGCCTGGTCTTGGCGGGCCGCGCCCTGCATGGCGGCGGCCTGGATCGGCGTCGCTGTCGCGATGGGATCGGTGCAGGCTGGGCTGGGCGTCGCTGCAGCGATCGGAGCTTGGCGGGCCGCACCTGGCGTGGCTGCGGCCTGGTTCAGCACCTCACTTGCGGCGCGGACGAGCGTTGCTGCTGCGGTGGGGTCTCGGCGGGCCGGGCCTAGCATGGCGGCGGCCTGTGTGAGCGTCACACCTGCGGCGCGGATGAGGGTCGCGGTGGCAGCCGGTTCTTTACGGGCCGGACTGGGCGTTGCTGCAGGGACCGGGTCTTGGTGGGCCGAGCAGGGCATCGCTGCGGCGGCCGGAGCTTGGCGGGCTGCACCTGGTGTGGCTGCGGCCTGCTTCAGCGTCGCCGCGCCGGACGCCTCTTCAGGGACCGCGGGCATGGCAGCAGGGGTCGGGGCACTCGCGCTGGCAGGGGCATCACTGGACTCACCCATCGTTGGCAGCATCGGGGTCTGAGTCGTCACCGCCCGATCTGGCACTCGGCGCGCGGCTCTCCCCTCATAGGCCTGAACCGCCGCGGTCATCCACAGAAACTCCGTCCGTCCCTCTCTAATCAGCCTTCCGACCCTGGCTTCCAGTTGATCGCAGAACTCAGCAAGCTCCCGACACCACCAGGCAGCGGAGCCTGGCTCTGGGTCTCTGCACTCAGACGCCATTTTCTCTAACAACAAGCTGCTGGCTTCTTTTCCGTTCCGCCGTTTCTGGACGCCTCTGCTCTCTTCACTTGCGAGGTCAGAACTCTGCAGGGGATCTCTGGGTAGCCACACCTCTTCGTGGGCGGTAACTTCTCCCAGCGCGGGCTGCTGTTGGTTTTCGGCGTGCTTTTCATGGTGGCAATATGGCGGCGCTTCCAATTTTTCAAGCGGACCGCCCAGGCACATGGTCACCTGTCTGAACAGGTCTAGTCCTTATCCTGTTCGTGACGCCAGATGTGAAGCCCCGGGCACGCTGTGTCGGTGCATTACCTTCAGGGACTCCACTCGGCTGTCTGGTCACAGGTAGGAGATCTTCTTCTTGTCGTGACGCCACTCTCAGAATTGCGGTCAGTGGGGACCGCCACTGCAGGTTAAGGGGTGCCTGGGGCTGATGGTGGGTGCAGTCGGGTGTAGTAGCCTCCTGAGAGTGAGGCAAGCCCCAGGGCCCTGTGTAGGTGTGTAGAACCACAAGGCGCAGAATAACTCCACACAAGCAGAATGTCTTTCAGGGGTTTTACTCACTTCAGATGGCAGGGTGAGTAACCCGGGCGTAGCTGGGATTAACCAGGCTGGAACCAGGTATCCTTCAGGCTGACCGATGATGGTGACTACCGACTCGCCTTCCTTAGCCCTTGGTGGTTTGGGGTAACCCCGACTTTTAGTCCCTATGGGGGTCACCCAGGGAAGTTGCTGAAGCCTCTCTCCCCTTCGGTTGCCGTTTGCTTGTTGCCTGGGCCAGATCACTCCAGCTGCTTGCCTCCTGTGAACTATGGGCCCTAACTGTGGCTACGTGGCTGCGGCTTTTAGGTGTTATGGTGTGGGCTTTGAGGGCCCCACACCGGCAGGTTTAGCAGGGAAAGGTGGATCTATCCCCGCTCCGGGATCTGCCGCCCGTTTGGGCCTGGTTCTCCCTAGCAGTCTCCTTACTTCCCACTCTGTGCTCTCTCTCTAGCTGGAGATGGGTTTCGGGTAGCACTCCTAGGTGACCGTTCTCCCCCGTCGGTAGCCACTGCGCGGACGCTGTCAGACTGCAACAGCCCCTGGGTCTGCTCCTCTCTGAGCTCCCTGGACTCTGCACTGAGCCGGCTCACTGCTCCTCCTCTCCTGTTCTTGCCTACGCCACCTAGCAACCAGGCTCTCTTACCACACCCCTTGAGAGGAGATGGAGGCTTTTGGCCCCCTCCACTATTCCAGTGGAGGTGAAGGCTTTTCCCCCTCCTGGGATCCCCAGGGGTCCACTCAAAGGTACATGTGTGAGACCTGATCACTATGCGCCTGTGTAGTCACACCTCGGTCAGCCTTCTGGATTACCTGTATTGTACTGTCCCCAGCATGGGTGCAGTACTCAGTGGTGCCTGACCAGGTCAGGGGCGCCACAATGCCACTGGGCTGCACTAGCAGGACTGGTAGGACAGGAGCTGTTCTTAAACGTTCTGCGTTACCAACTGTGGTGGCGGCCTGCATCGATGACCTATCCCTGCCTACCTCTGGCCTAAAGCCGCAATGGGTTCAACACATGGAAAATGTGTGCTCTTTCGGAGCATAATAGAAGACTGTGCACCTTCTTCTTGGCTCCAGCCCCTTTTATAACCTGGGTCCGCCCGAAACCAGGGTGGACCACAATGCACCTCCTGGAGACAAAAGCAGAGTGACACATCATGAGTGGCATAACTAGCGTCCTATTTTGAACCGCCACTTGAATGATGACCTCATGGCTGCCACAACCAAAACACCTCAACAGTCATCGTCGGACCAACAACAATGAGGTGACAAGTCATAGGGGCGGCCCTCTGCAAGCCTGTTGGGAGTGGCCTGGCCAAATTGTCAGGACACCTGATGCCCTGTGGTCGTTATGGGCCCCCAACATCAGGGGCAGGGCCAAAGAGTTCATTACCCGACGAGCCTCTGATGCAGTAAGTGCCTGAGCATGCTCAGTAGCATGAAATACAGTTTCAGAAAAAAAGACTATCCACTTCAGCATGCTGTCTAGGCACAACACAGGACTTAGACACGGCATGGAGTGCAAGTACCTGTGCAAAGAGGCTTTTCTCAGTCAGTGTGAAGCCCCACAGGTGTTGTGTTGGTGCATTACCTTCAGGGATTTCACGTGGAGGAAGAGTCTGGTCACACTTAGGTTGCTTCTTTATATGTATTTTCATGATGCCACTCTCGGTATTGTGGTCAGTGGGGACTGCCACTGCAGTGTAAGGGGACACCTGGGGCTGATGTTGGGTGCAGTTAGTTTTAGTGGCCTCCCGAGAGTGAGTCAAGCACCAGGGCCCTGTGTAAGTGTGTTGAGCCACAGGTCGCAGAATGACTCAGGCACAGTCCAAACGAGCATGCACTGTAGCCCAAAATTAAGACTTTGTGTAATGCTGCCACCAGGGAGAGCCAGAGCTCTGCAGCAGACGACACTACACAGAGCTATGAGAATCAGGAAGGAAATGCACAGCGTTCTCATGCACTGCCTAATCAGCACAGCTGAGAGGCAGAACTGCAGGGTTTGTGAGGAATAGTCAGACAGGCTGGGTCAGACACCGTACGGGCAGAAGCAAGACCGGAGGAGCAAGCAGAAGCGAAGTCAAAGTCAGGCTAAGGTCAGTACCGAGGAAGCAACCGAGTGGGGAATAGGAGGGGGGACACAGGACAGGAGGGATGATCAGGGGACAGAACACAGACAAGGGCACGGGGGCACAGGAACAGACAGATCAGGATATCACTCACAGGACCAGCAATCACAGGCAAAGCAGAGCTCAGCTTATAGCCGGCGCTGGTTCACTGGAAGTGTCAGCTTTTAAGGCATCCAGGGGCCGGAAGTGAGGCCTGAGAGATGGCTCCGCCCCCTAGCCATGTGGATAGAGAGGCGAATCATGACACTTTGCCTCAGGAATGACACAGTCAGGCAGAGCATACTCAGTTGGCGAAACACTGGAGTTAGGCTGCGGCTGGGGTAAATCGGCACACAGGAAGGAGCAACTGCGGAAACACTTCGCTCAATTGTGAGGGGAGTCATTTTGGAGTTTGGTGAAGAGTACCGTAACGCCAGTGAGCAGCATCCTGTGCCACAGACCAACATTCTTCCGGTGCTGTCTATACTGTTAACCATGATAGGAGTGTAAAGTCTGTATTTATGGCAACTGAACATCACATTACCCGGGTACGGTAGGCTGTGCCCAGACAGTAATGCGTGCATGCAACCCTTTGTTTATTATGAAAACACATATCTGTTCTGGGTAGGACGACTATATAGACAATCACACTTGCTGCCTCTGCACTGTCAAATTGTCACATACAGTTTAAATCATAGAGGGACAGCGACACATGTTTGCATTGAATGTTGCTTTTCAAGATTTACATGACTGTGTTGCAGAGCTGTGTGGTTTGCCTTCACACTGTTATCATCTGCCTTATCTGTGAGGCTTCAGCTAACAAGGGTATTCAAGGGGGGTGATGTGTTTTGTCTATGTTTAGGTAGATAACTGGGAAGCTCTTGTGATGCGCCACTAGTAAGTTGTCTTTGCACACACACACACACACACACACACACAAACACACACAAACACAAACACACAATTACTGCTGCTACGCAGAGGGCTTAGCAAGCAGTAGGCAACTGAATAGATTGTTCTATTATTTCAATTTAATGCATGGTTCTTATTGTTTGTTTTGGGAAAGTGAAAGAATCATTTATGAACCCAACTGCATACAGTGCTTTTCATGTTGCGTGGTTTTGCTGCATATTGTGGATCCCACCAAATACAAGACTTAAAATAAAGCATAAGTCGCAAAGGGAATTTCACTGTTCTACAATGCGGCCTAACGGGGCTATGCAACCACCACCTGCCCCATCAAGTGCATCTGCGTGCTCTTCATCTTCTGTGACTGTGGGGACAGCAGTCACACATGCTTTTTCACGATGAACTTCCACCCCTTTACCCGTAAGCGGGAGTGTGATTGGCAGGTCGTCACTTGTTTTGGAAGTGGAAACAGATGGTATTGTTGAGCTGTCAGACATCGAGAGAACCACCATTGGATAAAGGAAACATTATATCCACACCTGCACCTTCGTGAAAGATTGGCTGGACTACCTGCAGTTAATAATTGCGTTCCAGAAATGGAAAGGAGTGTAGAATGCACATGTGTTATACCTTGCTTGGCAGCAAAGGAACACTAACTTAGTATTCCAGACAATTTTAGGATGGCAGAAAAAGTGTCAGCTCTTTGGGCAAATTAAATAGCGTGGCAAAAGTGGGCAGGTGGGTACAGTGGCCGTGTTCTATGTGTACCAGGACAGTAAAGGGAGCCTCATTTTCTATCCCTCCTAATGATGAAATGCAGCAAGGAATTCCCTGAGTTTGCTATAAAAATATCGTTGCAAAATGTGCATGAGGGTGTAATGCAGAGGTGCTAGAAATAGCTTGGCACCATTGGGGCACAAATGGAGTACAACAGCCACTTTTTGGATGCCACTAACTGGCAGCATTTTTTGCTATTATTATAGCTTATTAAAAACAGAGCAGGAGGGTGTCATGCAGAGGTGCTAGAAATAGCTTGGCACCAGTGGGGCACAAATGGAGTACAACAGCCACTTTTTGGATGCCACTAACTGGCAGCATTTTTTGCTATTATTATAGCTTATTAAAAACAGAGCAGGAGGGTGTAATGCAGAGGTGCTAGAAATAGCTTGGCACCAGTAGGGCACAAATGGAGTACAACAGCCACTTTTTGGATGCTACTAACTTGCAGCATTTTTTGCTATTATTATAGCTTATTAAAAACAGAGCAGGAGGGTGTAATGCAGAGGTGCTAGAAATAGCTTGGCACCATTGGGGCACAAATGGAGTACAACAGCCACTTTTTGTATGCCACTAACTTGCAGCATTTTTTTGCTATTATTATAGCTTATAAAAACCAGAGCAGGAGGGTGCAATGCAGAGGTGTTAGAAATAGCTTGGCACCATTGGGGCACAAATGGAGTACAACAGCCACTTTTTGTATGCCACTAACTGGCAGCATTTGTTGCTATTTTTATAGCTTATTAAAACCAGAGCAGGAGGGTGACATGCAGAGGTGTTAGAAATAGCTTGGCACCATTGGGGCACAAATGGAGTACAACAGCCAATATTTGTATGCCACAAACTGGCAGCATTTTTTGCTATTATTATAGCTTATTAAAAACAGGGCAGGAGGATGTCATGCAGAGGTGTTAGAAATAGCTTGGCACCAGTGGGGCACAAATTGAGTACAACAGCCACTTTTTGGATGCCACTAAGTTTCCTCAGTGTTTGCTAGTATAATGGCTTAGTAACAATGAGTTTGAGTGTGCAATGCAGAGGTGCTGCAAATAGATTTGCGCTAGTGGGACACTAATGGAAGTCCAACAGCCACTTTTAGGATGCCACTAAGTTTCCTCAGTGTTTGCTAGTATAATGGCTTAGTAACAATGAGCTTGAGTGTGCAAAGGGCAGGAGGGTACAGTGGCAGGGTTGTGGGTCAGTGTACAGGAAAGGAAGCCTCACTTTCTATTCCTCCTAATGGGGAAATGCAGCGAGGAAGTCCCTGAGCTTAGCTACACAGACGCTGTTATCTTCTGTAGCTGTTAAAATCTGGCCAAGACAACCAGCCATCTAGGTATAGTGTATAAGTGAACCAATATTGCCCTTACCTGTGCTTAATGCAGCCACAGATTCGGTCATATTTTTTTATTTCAACAAAAATGAGAAAAAAGTTACAAAAATTGGATGTTCAGAAATAATAAATTTTGTTTTGAAAAAATGTAAAATTATGTGCTCAAACCTGCACGGAAATCTTTTTTCAATAAATAACGGTGGCTAGGTATGTTTCATTGGCGCTGCGTGCACCTGATTCTTTTGCAAAAATCCAGGTGGTTTGGCATTGATTGTGTTGAACTTTGACATGTGGGAGTTCAGTTTTCATACAAACGGATGACTATCGTTTTTGGACACACAAAAGTCTAACTGATACTGCAATGGAAGCAGAGGAGGAAGAGTAACAAAATCAGTAAATCAGCATGATGATAATGGGGATGATGAAAATGAAAAGGCACTACATGCGGGTGCGGACTGGTCAGCAAAAAGACGATAATAAGACGAAGGACAGCTTGAGTCTTGCTCATTTTGCTGGTCAATTTGCTTTCCTCTCATGAACAGGTGATGCCATGTCAAGTGCTCACAGAGTGACGTAATTCCTAGTTAATGTGTTCCAGGATGTACCTGCGTATTTTCAAAAGCAAAGCCTGCACATTGCAATAGATTGGTCCTCCAGCAATGGGAAGAATTATGTGACGCCCCTGGACTATTCAGGTCGTCACAGGGTACTGCACGTTCTTTATCTCCAGTGCAGGACTCATCCCCCATGGTTCTGAGTCCCCATCATGCAGTACTGCCTCCACCAGCATTCACAAATCCTAGTGACATCTCACTCCACACCCTGTCAGGCACACCAGTGGGTTGCTAAGCTGGAATAAGGCCGCCCACCTAGGGGTCAGGCAGGGAGGTGGGAGGTGACAAGTTAGTTAGCTCCAGGGGAGCGAAGTGAGCAGTTGGCTCCAGGGGAGCAAAGTGAGAGGAAGTTAAGTGATAGTCATCGAGCTGTGAGGAGCTCGAGGAGGCTGGGAGTTGGAGCTCCCAGAGGAGAAGCAGCCTAGGTTGCAGACGGTGGTCTGGACCCGGAGGACTCGGAGACCCGGTCGCGAGAGATTGTGACTGGGAGCTTGGCTAGTCTTGGAGGATAGCCAGCAGCCACAGTTCAATAGCCGGGCTGGGACCAAAGGCACGACGGGGTACACGGACTCTAGGTCCGGGAGAAGCTTCAGGCAACCCAGCAATTAACCTGCGGAGGACAGGGCCTATATGGACTGTTCCCACGAAGCTCAGAGATCGGGGGCACTATGCAACGTGGGGATAGGGCTTTCCAAGCAAAGCAGCCCACTGAAATCCCAAGTGTGAGCTCCTGAGAGCAAGCTCCTCTTGCTACTCATAGCAGGGAGCGGGGCCCGGAAAGCTCCAAGCTTACACAAAGGACGCTCTAAACTACGGTACCAGGAGGTAGGCTACAGATCACCCGGCAGTAATGCGGGTGACAGGACCCGGACGGGCTCCCCTAGACTTGGTTTACTATGTTGTCAGTACCTGCTTTCTTCTTAGTGAGTACCTGATTAACCCCTGCAACCAGCGAGCCTGCGCTTCCCCCTGCACCCCAGACCACTATCCACAGTCATGGGGCCTTCTACTACCTGTGGAGGGTAACGTCATCTGGCTGCCCCACTCCATCACCCCGAGTACTCCTGTGGCGCCCCTGAGGCTTCCGTCGCCACAGGACATTTCACCCCATCCAGCGGTGTGATGACCATTCTGGGTAAGAAAAGGAGTGAACGCCGGTGTCCTGGCAAATTACACTACACCCATTGCTAGGAACACACTGGGACCAGGGAGAGTGGCAGCAACCCTCCCATGCTGCATGCTGGGAGGGGCCGTAAGACCCATCCCTGCTCCTATAGTGTAGATCAGAGCAACTGGGGAGGTGGGAGGAGCCACCAGAGAGGAGACAGTGAAAGGATGGTCAAGTTTGAGCAGTCTGAGAGAGAGGGGGAAGGAGGAGGAGGAGGTCTGCAGGAGGCAGACGAGAAGGAGAGAAGGAAAGACTGCTCTAGTCAGTCAGGAGCTAAGAAAAGAAAGAGACGCTTCCTGGTGAAGATCCTGGGACTCAGAGGGTCCAGGTGACACCAAGCAGAGAGAAGAAGGGGTTCCAGGGCCACGGATAGCTGTTGAGCTGTGGTGGCCTGTTCCACAGGAACATCGGTGGAGGGATCAAGCTGCAACAGGGGACGGTCCCTAGAAACCGGAGGAGTGCAAAATCATCTCCAAACAGTAAAAACCGAGGCCCAGGGAAAGTTGTAAACTCCTCGGGCCACAGCCCACAGCAGAACCTCTAAAAAGGGGATAATCATCCGACAGGTGACCCCCCAGCCTGGAGGCTGTTGTGGAGGCCGAGCCAGGTTTATCCTACAAAAGGCAAGGTTTAAGAAGACAGCTGCAAACAGAGACACTTAAGAGAAGGGTACCGGCTTTTACTCCAGAAATTACCCAGGATCGGCGGAGGTCCCTGACAGTGGGTCTCAGCAGTCCAGAGGCATCAGCGCGCCTAAACCCAGGAACTGTGAGTAAACAACTTGAACTGCACCCTTGGAGTTGCCTCTGTTATTCCACGCCACACCATAGACTCTCACGAGCACCAACTGTGCCCCGGGGCACCGCTCCACCTGTGGGGAGCAGTACCATCATTGCTGCCATTACATCACCCCGGAGGCCTCATACAGCAGCGGCGGCTTAATAGCCGCATACCACAGGTGGCGTCACGAACACAAACTTTATTTAACCAAGCCACATATAAAACTGACACCCACCAGGGCCACGGAGCCGGGCCCCGCCACCACTGACGACCCCCAGACTAGTCCGGCCCGGCACCGGGTGTCCCATAGCACGAGTGGGCGAGTCACTCCCAACAGCAGCGGCGGTACTCCCTATTACCGCACACCAAGGGTGGCATCATGAACTATATCTCCCCTATAAATAGCCCCCCCCCCTTCTTCATTTGAGTGTGGCCCCTAGCACTCGGATCCGGAGACCCTTGAGCCACGAGTAATCACCCCCGGATCCGAGCGGTTCGATTGCTGCAGGGGCGGCACAATTACATCAACTGAGATGCCTGCCCATAGGAATCGCACCCACCACAGCCACCACCATAGCTTTCAGGCACTCAGCTACCTACACCAAGATCAGTTTTGATATCCCCTGCTTCCAAACTTACTGCATAAGAAGTAGATATTCACCCAGATGATCTTTTGGCTAGGCATCGGCTATTCTTTTTGATGTCAACTCCACCAACATTCACCTTAGATGAAATCCCCCGCTTGACAACCTGATTTTGTTTCCAATCATCAACATTATCTATGACTCAGCTCACGGTTGGTAGTCAGTGGAAATGGCTCCCTGCCTGATTTCCACATTGAGATTCACTCTAGCTCAGAGTTCTGCTACCACTGCCCTTTCACCATGGCTTGCAGAACCTGGAACACAGATGGATGATAGAATTGTGTACTCCATCTCCGCTGGTCCGATGTCATTCAAGTACAAAGGCTGACTGTGTATCTTAACTCAAATCAACTAGAAGTTGTACAGGTGTAATGACCGGAGGTCCAATAGGGATCCAGCCAGTCACGAGATAGAGACGCAGGCACAAAGTTAATCAAACTGAGTTTACTGACAGGTTTGAGGGAGTATTCCAAGAAGGTAGAGCAGAAAGCAGGTTTCAAACTCCGCGCCAAAACCACAGAAAATCCAGATGTTTATCAGTAAATCCTTTCTTTATTTATTTTTTCACAGGTCTACGCGTTTCGAGGACACATCCGTCCTCATCATCAGGACAAAGTACAAAGAAAGACTATAGCAAACGGAGAGTCACAGCCTCCTATATATGTGTTTAGAAAGTGGCCACTTTCTAAACACATATATAGGAGGCTGTGACTCTCCGTTTGCTATAGTCTTTCTTTGTACTTTGTCCTGATGATGAGGACGGATGTGTCCTCGAAACGCGTAGACCTGTGAAAAAATAAATAAAGAAAGGATTTACTGATAAACATCTGGATTTTCTGTGGTTTTGGCGCGGAGTTTGAAACCTGCTTTCTGCTCTACCTTCTTGGAATACATCTACACTGCGGGACCGCTGCCTTCCACATTTACTACGTGCCTTCATAGGGGTTGTGACTTGCACAACCCTTCCAGGTGAGTGTACTAACCCACACTTGCCCCCATGTGTCATACCGGGTAAGACCCTATTTTGCGCCTTTCTTTCCACAGTTATCCTTATTAGGTTTGAGGGAGGTAATGTGAGATAAAGAACAGTATGCAGACTCTTCCCCCAGACTACCACAGTAATACTGTACAATGAGATATACTCCTGGGTCGGTGTGGCATCCTCAGAGTTCCCCAAACCCGGAAAAAAAATTACAACTTATCTGCTTTAGAGTACAACACAACACATAAGCAGAGACACTGTATATGCGCATATACACAAGCAATTGGTAAACCCGGATATAACTGAAGGTACCATTTGCTCTTTCAATGTCCGTCACAGGTCCATGAAGGGACCCGACCGCATTCGCTTCAGGGGTCTTTGGCGCCAAACATCAGAATCCAATGTGCACACAAATCTGTCCTCACACTCACAATTCTGTCAGCACAGGGACGATCGTTCTCTGTCCGGGAGCCGTCTCTAAGGAAAAGGGTACACCACTCCCCTCAGCAGGGGGCAATCCTTTTCTCACTTTCCGGGTCTCAGGGTAACATCTCGGTCAGCAGCTGACCACCACCTCAGGAAGCACTACAGCCCACAGCTGTTTCAGCTCCTCACAGCAAGCCCACTTAGTTTCATTTACTGTTTCCTGCATTTGTGTAGGCTCAGCATCTCCAGCCTGCTTCCTCTCCACCAGCCCCCCACCTTTGTCAAACAAAAAACCTCTAGGTCTTTGTGCCCTTTCCACAGCTGATGATGAGTCACACACAGAAAGAGGGAGTTTGTTAGGTTTTACAGCACAGCTCGCAGCACTTTCCACACTGTCACACAGGTGTAGTATCCTTCTTAGCCCCTTGGATGCAATAGGTTAAGGGACTGAGTGGCAGAAAAGAAACAGATGTCATTGATGGCACATTAAGTGTTATAGTGGCAGAGGTGGCGGACTGAAAAGAACACTAACTCCAACTGATAATGTCGCTGTCAGAGGCTACATCATCATGCTGTGACTGAAACGAATGTGTGCTGTAGCGATCTCATAGCGTGTAAAGCCCGCTTTAATTCCATTGTGGGGTGTATATGTCTCCAATTTAACAATTTATAAAAGGTGTGGTAAAACTGACCTGCATTGGTCTCGATTTAGTGTTATAATTTGATTGAACATTTCTGCCTAAAGGAGATTAATTCCCCCTGACCTAAAAGTCAATATCAGAACACGGCATGACGATGCTGCCAAAGCCCACAGTATAGGGTGTGGCGTGTACAGTTTCCAAATTGAAATATTGAAGTAGGTATGCAAAAAAACTAAAACATGTGTACATGGTTTTCACATTTTTCTCTTCAAACACTATGACTCCCCCAGACAAAAAAATACAACCAAGAAAACTATGTGGGTATGTATACAGTTAGGTCCAGAAATATTTGGATAGTGACACAATTTTCGCGAGTTGGGCTCTGCATGCCACCACATTGGATTTGAAATGAAATATCTACAACAGAATTCAAGTGCAGATTGTAACGTTTAATTTGAAGGTTTGAACAAAAATATCTGATAGAAATTGTAGGAATTGTACACATTTCTTTACAAACACTACACATTTTAGGAGGTCAAAAGTAATTGGACAAATAAAGCAAACCCAAACAAAATATTTTTATTTTCAATATTTTGTTGCGAATCCTTTGGAGGCAATCACTGCCTTAAGTCTGGAACCCATGGACATCACCAAACGCTGGGTTTCTTCCTTCTTAATGCTTTGCCAGGCCTTTACAGCCGCAGCCTTCAGGTCTTGCTTGTTTGTGGGTCTTTCCGTCTTAAGTCTGGATTTGAGCAAGTGAAATGCATGCTCAATTGGGTTAAGATCTGGTGATTGACTTGGCCATTGCAGAATGTTCCACTTTTTTGCACTCATGAACTCCTGGGTAGCTTTGGCTGTATGCTTGGGGTCATTGTCCATCTGTACTATGAAGCGCCGTGTGATCAACTTTGTGGCATTTGGCTGAATCTGGGCTGAAAGTATATCCCGGTACACTTCAGAATTCATCCGGCTACTCTTGTCTGCTGTTATGTTATCAATAAACACAAGTGACCCAGTGCCATTGAAAGCCATGCATGCCCATGCCATCACGTTGCCTCCACCATGTTTTACAGAGGATGTGGTGTGCCTTGGATCATGTGCCGTTCCCTTTCTTCTCCAAACTTTTTTCTTCCCATCATTCTGGTACAGGTTGATCTTTGTCTCATCTGTCCATAGAATACTTTTCCAGAACTGAGCTGGCTTCATGAGGTGTTTTTCACCAAATTTAACTCTGGCCTGTCTATTTTTGGAATTGATGAATGGTTTGCATCTAGATGTGAACCCTTTGTATTTACTTTCATGGAGTCTTCTCTTTACTGTTGACTTAGAGACAGATACACCCACTTCACTGAGAGTGTTCTGGACTTCAGTTGATGTTGTGAACGGGTTCTTCTTCACCAAAGAAAGTATGCGGCGATCATCCACCATTGTTGTCATCCGTGGACACCCAGGCCTTTTTGAGTTCCCAAGCTCACCAGTCAATTCCTTTTTTCTCAGAATGTACCCGACTGTTGATTTTGCTACTCCAAGCATGTCTGCTATCTCTCTGATGGATTTTTTCTTTTTTTCAGCCTCAGGATGTTCTGCTTCACCTCAATTGAGAGTTCCTTAGACCGCATGTTGTCTGGTCACAGCAACAACTTCCAAATGCAAAACCACACACCTGTAATCAACCCCAGACCTTTTAACTACCTCATTGATTACAGGTTAACGAGGGAGACGCCTTCAGAGTTAATTGCAGCCCTTAGAGTCCCTTGTCCAATTACTTTTGGTCCCTTGAAAAAGAGGAGGCTATGCATTACAGAGCTATGATTCCTAAACCCTTTCTCTGATTTGGATGTGAAAACTCTCATATTGCAGCTGGGAGTGTGCACTTTCAGCCCATATTATATATATAATTGTATTTCTGAACATATTTTTGTAAACAGCTAAAATAACAAAACTTGTGTCACTGTCCAAATATTTCTGGACCTAACTGTATATATACTGTAGATAGATATAGCAAATACTTGCAACAGATCTCTATGTTCGGGCATGTATGTATCGCGGGCGGGGAGGACGTCGCCGCTGCTGCTGGTCGCTCGCTAACGCTCGGGTCTGGCGCTGCTGCGGCTCCTCGGTGGCTCGAGCGGTGGGCCGGATTCGGGGACTCGAGCGGCGCTCCTTGCCCGTGAGTGAAAGGGGTGGTTGGTTTGGGGGATTTAGTCCGTGACGCCACCCACTTGTGGTGAAGATGGGCACCACCGCTGCTGGTGATGGGGATCCCGGAAGCGATGGTATGGAGCAGCTGGGATGTTGTTTTCCCCCTCCGTGGGTAGAGGTCGATGGTCCCGGGGCCCGGTGGTGTGATGGGGAGGCAGGGTTGGTGAGGTTCAGGATTGCAGGGACAGCGCGGCGCGGTGCCGGATGGCACAGGTGTACTCACTCAGCAAGAGATGCAAAAAGTCCTCGGTAAACCAAACGGCTGGATGGACGGGTCCCGCAGCCGACTGCACTGTCTCTCCCCAGACAGGTGATAGCGGCTGTCTTTCCCTGCACCTTGAGATACTTGTTTGACTACGATGGATCCCCAACGGTAGTCCGCTCCCCGGTGTATGGATGCCGGAGGAGCCCGTTTGCCCGCAGGCGCTGGCCCTCGGGTCTCTAGCCTTAGGCGGTAGCTGTATACCCTCACGGTGTGGGCGGTTGCCTTCTATCGAGTCTTTGGCTGTTAGGGAACCCCTGGGGTTCCGGTCACACTCGGATTTGACTATTGTCGGCGGCTCCAAGCCTGGTCGGGGTCCGATAGCCCTGCCTGTGTGTGCTGGCTTCACTTCGCTCCCCGGTCGGTACCGGCGGGCCAACACCCGACCCCGGTCCTACAGTTCCGCGTTGCTTCACCACTCCTGCAGACAGCCACCACCGTCTGCCAACCTTGCTGTCAGTGGCTGGGCCCCAATCCCAGACACTCTTCACTTGACTCCTCTCACTTTCACCTCCAAACTCTAACTGTCAGCTTTTCCCACCTCCAGGCCTGTGAACTCCTCGGTGGGTGGGGCCAACTGCTTGGCTCCGCCCCACCTGGTGTGGACATCAGACCCTGGAGGGAGGCAACAAGGGTTTTGTGTTTGGCTAATGTTACTGTCTAATGGGGGTGGGGATGTATGTATGTTACCTGTGACGACCTGGCTAGCCCAGGGCGCCACATTCCCCCTTGGTGAAATGCAGACCGTCCGCGGGCTGCCCGTCCATCACCGGTTTTATTTTTTTTCAAAACTGTAAAAACGACATAAATAACATGTAAACATTTCAAACATAAGCATTTTTGTTAGGACACTTGAACGTTGCACATAAAAATCACATTTTTAATAATGACGGACGGACGGACGGATGTCTTCCGCTCTCCCACCCAAGCAACCTAGCCCTGATGCTGCCCCTAAGAAGTGGGCAGCACCCCTTGATCCCAGTCCAGGTTCAGGCTGCCCGAGCGGGAACGGGTACGGTTACTCGCCCCCGGCTGTCACTTCAGGGGACCCCACGTCCAGGGGGACCCCTGACTCCCGGAGGATCCCCACCGGTCCTGGTGGTGGCCGGACTCCAGCCTGCTCTGCTGCGGGCCCTTCCTCCAATCTGCCTCTCCGGAGGCGGCAACGGTTTCCATCCCAACACTTATTTACAAACCCACAAGTTCGTGGGTGGCCTGCTAGTTCTCGGCCATGTTCATGAGCAGTTTCTCATGTGGGTGGTAAAAACACAGAGAGTCCCTCCGGGGACAACTTGCCGGCAACGGCCGGAATAACCACACAGATAATCAGATGAGAAACTCGGTTGATTTTTGTCATTCATTTAAACTGCTGAGAGTCCCAATGGGGGACAACTTGCTTGCAACGGAGGACCGCTGCCACTACTTGAGGTCGTACTCGTCTAGGACCTCTTCCAGCTCAACATCTGGATGGCTTGGTGGAGGAGGAGGGGGCTGGGGCCGCATCTGCTCACAGCGGCTCTTCCTTTGCTTAACGTCCAGGGCGAACCAGCCCCTCTCCCCGCAGTGGCGGGTGTAAGTCACCAGGTCGCCCGGCAATAGATCGCGACCTGGGTGGCCCGTGGGAAGATGTGAGTTGACATTGCGGTGGAGACCTAGTAAAAAATCTCCCCCGATACATGGATGTACTATTGTGGATATTTTTCTGAAACTAGTACAGAACGATCTATGTAAGATTCCACAGCACCATATAGGTCAGAGCCAAAATCTGACCAAGGAAGAATCAATGGCACTTGTTCAACTGTCAAAGAATGACCATCTTATAATAAAACGATCAGATAAAGGAGGTAATCTTGTAGTCCTAGATCACCCCAAATATCTTGAAATGTGCCAACGTTTGCTTGGTGACAAAGATACCTATGAACGACTGCCTACTGATCCGACCAAGGCCTATGTCGATATTCTCCTCCCTATACTAAATAATGCTAAACAAAACAATTTAATATCTGCTAACGAATTGGAGTTTCTGATGCCCTGTTGCCCTGTTATCCCTGTATTCTATGCATTACCAAAAGTGCATAAGGGCCTGGACCCTTTAAAGGGCAGGCCCATCGTTGCAGGAATTAATTCACTGTCCCAGAATATTGGTATTTATATCGACAGGGTATTAAGGCCCTTTGTTACTTCTTTACCGTTATATGTTCGGGACACTCCTCATCTTTTAGAAATATTGGAAGACATCAGCATAGGTCCTGATACCATCCTAGCCTCCATCGATGTTGAGGCATTATACAGCTCCATCCCCCACAAGCTAGGAATACAGGCGGTAAGCTATTTCCTCAAGACAAGATCTGTTGAATGTAATAGGCATAATTCCTTTATTGAGGAATTGCTGTCCTTTATTCTCCATCACAATTATTTTTTGTTTAACACCAAGTACTTCCACCAGCTCAGGGGTACAGCTATGGGGAGCCCTTGTGCCCCCAGCTATGCTAATATATTCCTGGGCTGGTGGGAGGAAACGGTGGTTTTTGGGGGGAGGATGAGGATTTTAGTCAATGTATCGGACTTTGGGTCCGGTACATTGATGACCTCCTCATCCTCTGGACAGGATCGATTTTTGAGTTTGAACGATTTGTTGGAGCCCTCAATGAGAATACATTGGGACTTAGGTTCACTCATTCATGTGACATCAATTCTATCACATTTTTGGACCTGATTATTTCAAAAGATGAAAGGGGTAAGATTCATACTGTCACATATCATAAACCAACGGCTACCAATTCCCTGCTAAAATGGGATAGCCATCATCCCCTCCCTCTGAAGAAAGGGATTCCAAAAGGGCAGTTTCTGCGGATACGCAGAAACTGCTCTAGGGACCTGGACTTCAGGACACAGGCCTCGGATATGTTTGGGAGGTTCCTAGATCGGGGATATCCCAAACGAATCCTACAGCAGTCCTATGCATACGCCAGAGATACTGAAAGACATACGCTTATGTCCTCAAAGATGAGAAAGGACGACCCCAATATTACACGTATTATCGGCACCTTTGACATCCAATCCGAACTGGTGTTTGGAGCAATAAAAAGACACTGGAACATCTTGAGGGCGGATCCGGATCTGGATAAATTTATTCCGAAAGCTCCATGTATTACTTATAGGCGAGGTCGAACTATAGGGGACAGGCTCATGCATAGCATGTATCAAGGACCCCGTCCATTAGGGACATGGCTAGATAGACAAATACGCAGTATGTTCCGCTGCGGGAATTGTAGCTACTGTGACTCTATGGATCCCTGCAAAACGGTTAGGAGTGCAGCGACGGGTAAAATTTTCACGTTGCAGGATTTCAGCAACTGTAAGACTGCAGGGGTTGTTTATAGGGCCACCTGCACATGTCCCCTTGACTGCGTGGGAAAAACCCTACGAGAGTTTCGAAGACGTGTAGGTGAGCACCTATCAGATATCCGAAATGGAAGGGATACCCCCATTGCGCGGCATATCAACTCTATACATCATGGCGACATAAAACATATCCGATTCTCGGTACTTGAAGTAATTAGACGCAGCCCAAGGGGGGGGACTTTGATAGAGTCCACCTACAAAAAGAATCCGCATGGATCTTTAAAATGGGTTCTTTATCCCCAGGGGGACTCAATGAGCTACTTTCTTTTAATTGTTTTCTACGTATCTAGATGTTGCGGGACCTCTATTGTTTTTTTTCTGTTATGCCATATACTTAGAGGCAAAGTGCCTTAGGGCACTATCCATATTGATGGAGAATATTTTCTATTCCTTATCTATTTGATAATGGAAATTCTGGGACCGTATAATGACGAACCTGAATTAAGTCTATCTGTATTTTCCATGATTCCCCATGGTTATACTATATATAGGGATACAGGGATCAGGCATCTCTAACCCATATCCCGTTATCTTTATTAATAAACTATAATAAAAGTTAAATCTACTAAGTAATATATTTATCATATTTGATCAGATTTGATATATCAGCGCCTATGTAAACGTGGGATCTCTGCTCTCTATGCCACCTATTACCTATATGTCTCAAACAATTCACTTCTAAATGTCTACTTGATCGATTTGCGCAAGCGCGGTACGTATATGCGAGCCTGGATAAATCCCAATAGGGCTCTATGCAATTGAGTACCTACTGCGCCTGCGTGAACATAGGATACTATGTTCTCTTAGTATCATCATGTGACCACAAATTAAGGGTCTGATTTAGGCATCAGCAGAGATCTCACGCATGACAATACTACCAAGTTTGTCCCCAATGTGTTTCCGTCTCGCGCACGTGCACTGGTGGTGTTGAACTGCGCGTGCGCGTGAATGATGCAGTGACGTCCTCTGACCGTAGGCTTCTGTATGTCTCAGCCGCGGTGGTGGCGCCGCATCGCGCATGCGCGGCAGCGATGCCATGACGTCCACTTCATTTGAATGAATGGCCCACAGCTGATTTGACTTCTGTGGGCTATTTAAACCCTCATTTTGACATGCAGCTCCATGACGCCTTCTGGGACGGCGGTAGCTGTTTATTACTGCAGGATTCTTCTGTGCTGCTGCTGCTGATTCTGTGAAAGAGGGACGCCATGGATTTGCATGTCTAAATTATCTTTCCTTATGGCAAGTAGTTTTCTGTTATCTCGATCTGCTTATTTCGCTCTGCTTATTTTCCACATATGTTGGTGTTTTTTCTATGGATTATATATATGATATTATGCGTCAATTCTGATAAGATTACATTTACCTTCCATAGCCTCCTGATAAACCACAATTTGTTAATGTGGGGAAACGCGTCAAGGTGGAGACTGAATTCAACTGACTTGATGGTCGGCAGTTTACTTTAATATTTTGGACTGGATATCGTACACTCTGACTTAATTGGACTCATCTGGACCACATGCCCGACTGATATATGCTACAAACGCACTGTGGAATATTATATACAGTCCATAAGTTAAGTTACCTACCTGGTGCTATCCATATTCCCTATGTGAACTCTTAGACATCTGAATGTACTATTTTGTCCGATATAATTATAACTATGTAAACCCTATCCTTGGTATTCAAGGCTAGAGGTGACCAAATTGGTCTATGTCTGTGACAAATGATTTTTGAAATTTCACTAAGGGTGTGGTATTTAAATTAATATATTTAATAAATTAATGATATTTGGGAATACTTTGTTTTTTCTTTGACATTGCGGCGGGCCACAAACACTTCGGCCTCCAGGCCCGGCTCGTATGTGAATCCGAACCCCCTCCGCATGTCAAACTGTCGGACTTGGCCTTCGTACACTGGGCCCCGCACCCGAAAGGTGGCACGACGGAGTGCATCTTTTTCTTTATTCACTCGCGCCATTACTTCGGCCCTCTGCTGCTCTCTGGCGTCAATCTCCCGGCCCAACGGGTTTGGTTCCCTGTCCCAATAAGGGGCGTTGGCAGACCCCTGCGCCCGGGTCAGGCCCCGCTGGACCGCGCCCACACCGGCCACTACCGGTACTCTTTCGTTGGGGTCCTGCGGTGACGTGGCCTGTACTGCTGCTGTGCAGTGGCGACCCGGCGCAGCCTCAGCCGAGGAGGGGGATTCAGGGACAGTTAACCTCACCGGTTGGGCCTTCGGGCCGGCAACGGCCAGTTCTTCCACGGCCGGGCGCACTGCCGGAGCCGCGACAGTCTCAGGTGCGGCCACTTCTGGGCCTGACAGCTTCTCGTCGCGAACGGCTACTTCCCGCAGGGCCTTCCATGGCAGCGGAAGGGACACAGGCCGTTCCCGAACAATGCCCCCAGGCCGGTCCTCTAGGGCGGACGGGTTGGATTCCGCTACCGGTGTTGGGGTTAGCGGACCGAGCGGAGGGGTAACAGCAACCGGTACGGATGGCGGGGGAGGCAAGAGGGTGAGCAGGCGCAGGCCGGGCCCCTCAGCCGCAGCGGCCGGTCCTTCTCGGACACAGGGGCGTGGGTCACTTACCCGCTCCTCCAACTCTGCCTCTACCTCGCGTCTCCGCACGGCCGCCGCCACTTCCTCCATCTCGGCCACCCAGCGCTCCATCAAGAACCGGACCTGGGCTTGAAGGCCGCAGCACATTTGTGCGGTCCGGGCTTCCACCCACGCCGCTGTTCCTGGCGTGGGCTCGGGGCTTTCCGTGGTGGCGGACGGACGGGACATCATGCGCAGCAGTGTTCCAGGAACCAAAGGTTTGCAGAGTCCTGGCGTCCCCACTTTTATATCCTCGGCTACATTAGGCAGACACACACCCGCCCCCCTTGGTTCTCTTCAGCACTTCCATTTGTTGGGGGCGGGGCTTCGCTTTCGCGCCTTCCCTGCTCGGAGAAGACGCTCGAGCGGGAGATTTTCGCGCCAAGATGGCGGCGCTTCAAAATTTTTGGCCGGACACCGCCGGCGGAGACCACAAGGCGCACTTCTACTGGTAAGTAGATTGGTTCAATCCTGTTCGTGACGCCAAGTTGTCACGGGCGGGGAGGATGCCGCCGCTGCTGCTGGTCGCTCACTAACGCTCGGCTCCGGCGCTGCTGCGGCTGCTCGGTGGCTCGAGCGGTGGGCCGGATCCGGGGACTCGAGCGGCGCTCCTCGCCCGTGAGTGAAAGGGGTGGTTGGTTTGGGGGATTTAGTCCGTGACGCCACCCACGGGTTGTGGTGAAGATGGGCACCCCCGCTGGTGGTGACGGGGATCCCGTGAGCGATGGTATGGAGCAGCTGGGATGTTGTTTTCCCCCTCCGTGGGTAGGGGTCGGTGGTCCCGGGGCCCGGTGGTGTGACGGGGAAGCAGGGTTGGTGAGGTGCAGGGTTGCAGGAACAGCGTGGCGCTGTGCCGGATGGCACAGGTGTACTCACTCAGCAAGAGATACACAAAGTCCTCAGTAAACCAAACGGCTCCATGGACGGGTCCCACAGCCGGCTGCAGTGTCTCTCCCCGGACAGGTGATAGCGGCTGTCTTTCCCTGCACCTTGATGTACTTGTTTGACTACGATGGATCCCCAACGGTAGTCCGCTCCCCGGTGTATGGATGCCGGAGGCGCTGGCCCTCGGGTCTCTAGCCTTAGGCGGTAGCTGTATACCCTCACGGTGTGGGCGGTTGCCTTCTATCGGGTCTTTGGCTGTTAGGGAACCCCTGGGGTTCCGGTTACACTCGTATAGGACTATTGTCGGTGGCTCCAAGCCTGGTCAGGGTCCGATGGCCCTGCCTGTGTGTGCTGGCGTCACTTCGCTCCCCGGTCAGTACCGGCGGGCCAACGCCCGACACCCGGTCCTACGGTTCAGCGTTGCTTCACCACTCCTGCAGACGGCCACCACCATCTGCCAACCTTGCTGTCAGTGCCTGGGCCCCAAACCCAGACACTCTTCACTTGACTCTTCTCACTTTCACCTCCAAACTCTAACTGTCAGCTTTTCCCGCCTCAGGCCTGTGAACTCCTCGGTGGGTGGGGCCAACCGCTTGGCTCCGCCCCACCTGGTGTGGACATCAGACCCTGGAGGGAGGCAACAAGGGTTTTGTGTTTGGCTAATGTTACTGTCTAATGGGGGTGGGGGTGTATGTATGTTACCTGTGACGACCTGGCTAGTCCAGGGCGCCACATATGCATCTAAAATAGGACGATTGACAAAAGAAAATGTGGAACACAAATATATTTTAATTACAATATGGACTCTTTGTGAGGTAGACAGTTGTGTTGAAATTTCAGGAATGTTGAGATTTTTCTTATGTCTTTATTTTTAACATATAGCTTCCCGATCTCACAATCTATTAAGCACAGTTTACCTGACACACAAGCCTTGATTTAAGGATTTTCTTCAGTTGTAAAAATAGGACAGAGGGGTATGAAACTCTTTATTTGGAGTTTATCAAGAATAAATGGAATATGTTGTTATTAAGGTGCAGTGCTGCAGTATATCA
Source organism: Anomaloglossus baeobatrachus (assembly GCF_048569485.1). Lineage (NCBI taxonomy): Eukaryota > Metazoa > Chordata > Amphibia > Anura > Aromobatidae > Anomaloglossus > Anomaloglossus baeobatrachus. The sequence continues at coordinate 226,771,124 of NC_134356.1, forward strand.
CAGATCAAATATTTTACAGTCACATTGATTATGCCTGTACAGCACCTCCCTATTACTTGAATTTTTGGATTATTTTTCATACTGAGAAATGACTTCAGCACTCCAGTAGGACACCAAAATCATATTTAGACCTTTTTTTATCCTTATGTGTAACAGGCTGTGAGTGAGCAGTGTGAGGGGATATTATTGACAGGGACAGTGTGACTGTCACACAGAGATTTTTACAAACTTTGACGACTGTCATGACAGTGTCAGGTTCTGTCAGACTACAGATTCTGACATTCCGCCTATTAACGTCTCTGGTGTCTGGGATGTTTCTGTGTCGAGACTCCTAACAGAGGCTCCACAGACTTTTTTGATTTGCATATTTCCCAGGGGGCAATGCACCTCGGATTTCACTGTCTTGAGGGCCCTCATTGGCTGCCGGCATTGTTTTCTTTGGCTGGATCAGTGATTGTTTTGTCTTGTGGGACATACATAGGCAGACTTGGGCATTAACCTGCAGAATGGTAATTCATAGAAAAGTTAGCAAGAGTTAATCTTTGCTAGTCTCCTTGTTAGTCTCATTTGATCACATGTTGTAGGGAAGCCAATCACATCTGCTCCCCTGCTATTATTGCTGACTACATCCTTCCACCTATGCCAGATAGAGTTTATATTAGCTAGTCTGGTGAGGTGTTTTGTAATCCAGACTATCTGGTGGCTGTTATACTTTTTGCTGAGTTTGGTTGTGGAGTTAACCTCTGTTGCCTTTTTGTTGTTACTTTCCTTCTCTTGCTTTACTCCTGAGTCTCTCATTGTCTAGTCCTGTGTGTGTGCAGTATGTCAGAGTTTTCCATCACACTTCTGTCCTGTCCTTCTCTGTTGGGAGGGGAGTATCAGAGTAGTAATGGTCAGGAGCATAGCCAGGAATGGGAGTCAGGCATCTTCACCATCAGGAGTAACCCTTAGGTTAAAGATACCCTCGAGTCCTCTAGAGTGAGGGACAGCATAGGTGCCCCTGTCTCCCGCTATTCTAACAGTCACCTTGTGACAGTGGTGAATGACAGTATGGAAAGGTTTTATTGTTACTTGCTGAATATGTTACATTTCTTTAAGAATATGTACTGTATATGTTAAAACCCACAACTTGGCGTTTTGAGGTTATGAGGAGGATACAATAATAGTAATATAATATTTATTCATTTATATAGCACTATTAATTCCATAGCGCTTTACAGACATCAGCAACACTGTCCCCATTGGGGCTCACAATCTAAATTCGCTATCAGTATGTTTTTGGAGTGTGGGCACAAACCGGAGTACCTGGAGGAAACCCATACAAACATGGGGAGAACATACAAACTCCTTGCAGATGATGTTCTAATGAGAGTTGAATAAAGGACCCCAGCGCTGCAAGACTGCAGTGCTAACCACTGAGCCACCATGACGGTGAGATATGGAGGGTTTCTACATGGTATTGTATTCCAAAAAGTCAGTGAAAGTTAGGCTATATTCACACTGAGTTTTTGGAGAACAAACTGAACAAAACTCTCAAAATCCTCCTCATAGTCTCAAAATGTATTGCTGGGTATATAGTCGTGTACTGATAGGGGTTTTGGTGATTTATTTTTGTATGTGTCCTTTCAAATTTTGTTTTGCAGCACTTGGCATTGGTTTAGTGTGGAAATTAGGCCCCCAGACAAAAAATGAACCCCTGCTCTAGATTAAACGGAATCAGTATAGCCCTATAGGTAGGTCACTGAAGCAATGTATTTATATTTTAAAAAATATAATACATTATATTTTCTTATTAGATTACCTCTCACTCATCTTCTTTTTAAACAAAATAACCTGAGTTTTGATAATATTTCTGGCTCCTCGTAAAGTCACATTCAGTGCCTTGCGAAAGCCCCTTTGAATTTTTCAACCTTTTCCCACATTTCAGGCTTCAAACATAAAGATAAAAATGTTAAATGTTATGGTGAATAATCAGCAACAAATGGGACACAATTGTGAAGGTGAACGTTATTTATTAATTATTTTAAATTATTGTAAAAAATAAAAAACTGAAAATTGGGGCGTGCAATATTATTCGTTCCCTTTACTTTCAGTGCAGCAAACTCACTCTAGAAGTTCATTGAGGATCTCTGAATGATCCAATGTTGTCCTAAATGACTGATGATTAATATAATCCACCTGTGTGTAATCAAGTCTCCGTATAAATGCACCTGCTCGTGATAGTCTCAGTGTTCTGTTTAAAGTGCAGATAGTATCATGAAGACCAAGGAACACAACAGGCAGGTCCGTGATACTGTTGTGGAGAAGTTTAAAACTGGATTTGGTTGCAAAAAGATTTCCAAAACTTTAAACATCCCAAGACGCACTGTGCAAGCGATCATATTGAAATGGAACGAGTATCATACCACTGCAAAACTACCAAGACCCGGCCGTCCCTCGAAAATGTCATGTCAAACAAGGAGAAGACTGATCAGAGATGCAGTCAAGATGCCCATTATCACTCTGGATGAACTGCAGAGATCTACAGCTGAGGTGGGAGAGCCTGTTCATAGGACAACAATCAGTCGTACACTGCACAAATCTGGCCTTTATGGAAGAGTGGCAAGAAGAAAGCCATTTCTCAAAGATATCTATAAAAAGTGTAGTTTAAAGTTTGCCACAAGACACCTGGGAGACACACCAAACACGTGGAAGAAGGTGCTTTGGTCAGATGAGACCAAAATCGAACTTTTTGGGCACAATGCTAAAGGATATGTTTGGCGTAAAAGCAACACAGCTCATCACCCTGAACACACCATCCCCACTGTCAAACATGGTGGTGGCAGCATCATGGTTTGGGCCTGCTTTTCTTCAGCAGGGACAGGGAAGATTAAAAATTAAAATCGATGAGAAGATGGATGGAGCCAAATACAGGACCATTCTTGAAGAAAACCTGTTGGAGTCTGCAAAAGACCTGAGACTGGGACGGAGATTTGTCTTCAAACAAGACAATGATCCAAAACATAAAGAAAAATCTACAATGGAATGGTTCACAAATAAACGTATCCAGGTGTTAGAATGGCAAAGTCAAAGTCCAGACCTGAATCTAATCGAGAATCTGTGGAAATAGCTGAAAACTGCTGTTCACAAACGCTCTCCATCCAACCTCACTCAGCTCAAGCTGTTTGCAAAGGAAAAATGGGCAAGAATTTCAGTCTCTCGATGTGCAAAACTGATAGACACATACCCCAAGCGACTTGCAGCTGTAATCGCAGCAAAAGGTGGCGCTCCAAAGTATTAACTTAAAGGGGACGAATAATATTGCACGCCACAATTTTCATTTTTCTATTTTTTACAAGGTTTAAAATAAGCAATAAATATCGTTCAACTTCACAATTGTGTCCCACTTGTTGCTGATTCTTCACCATAAAATTTAAAATTTTATCTTTATGTTTGCAGCCTGAAATGTGGGGAAAGGTTGAAAAATTCAAGGGAGCCGAATATTTTTGCAAGGCACTGTAGTTTACAGGTGATTTAAACAGCTTTATAAATGTTAGATTGCTGAAATAGGTAAAGGTGATTGAGGCATTGTCGGCCTATTTTTTGTACTTCGGCATTAGGGTTTATAACATTTTGCATAGAAATTCAATGTCAGTAAAACTTCTGATTATTAGAAATGCTGTGAATTTAAATCTCTTTGCAACACAAAGAATGATATCTGTAGAATATATGCTAAAATATATACAAGTCTGAACACAGCCTAACAGCTCCTCCTCCTACTGTTTGTAGGCCTGAAAGAAAATAAATGAAGCACATGACTGCAGGATCAGATTACAATACATTTTTTCAGTCTTTAAATATGGAGACATAGAGGGAATGCATACACAACACAGGAGGTTATATTTTATTTTCTAGAAGATTTTCTTTAATCAAGATATACTACATTTTAGATTAATTGTATTAAGTAATGAAAATGTTGTACATGTGCATGTCCTTTAAATATTTATAAATTGAACAAAGGACCAGCACTCCAAATCTTCTGGAATTTTTTAGAATTTATTCTACATACCCAGAGCCTGTATTACTTTCTACATCACTTGAGGATATTATGCCATTAAAGGGAATCTGTCAGCAGCTTTTTGCTACCTCATCTGAGAGCAATATGATGTAGGCAAGGAGATTCTGAATCCAATGATCTATCACTTAGATTACTGGGTGCAGCCATTTTGACACAATCTGAATTTTTAACTTTAGTCATGTAGCTGAGCCTTGGAAGCTGGCCCCACCCACTCCAGGCTCTCAATAGAGGTTATTCATTGACTATGAGGTATCAATCATAGCAGGGGGTGTGTCAGCCTGCCATGCAGGAGAGTTTGTGTGGTACCCTGAGGCTTCAGTCGCCACAGGGCATTGCATTTCATTTAAAGTGCAGTGCTTGCACTCGGGTGATGAAGGAGTTAATCCTTGGTGTTGTTTTTTCACTTACAAAACATCTAGCTAAGTCACCATTTACACAGTAGAGATGGTGAGACAGAGGAGAAATGATAGCTGAGGTTGAGAGTAACCGTTCCCACAGTGCCAGCGCAGTCTGGGTGCAGAGCCCTCGGTTGGGGAAACCTTCATGGACTCTAACAAATCTGCAGGGGATGGGGATATCATGTCCCATCGTCCACCACCAACTTTCCCGGAGCACAGTGACATATAGGATCCAGGGTTGGGTTTACAGCTAGGCCCCACGGCAAGGACCCACGTCACCTGCACATGGGACAGGACACTTAACAAGGACAGCGGGGTCGCCAAGTTGCTTCAAGCCACAGGGATCCACAACCAAGCGCAAGGAGGAAGGTCTCATTTCCACAGACACCAGTGATTGCCTCTGATTCACCCAGGACCGGCTGGAGTCCATCCATGGTGGCGGAAAGCGGCACCTCCGAGGAGCTTTAAGAACTGTGAGTAAAAGGAACTTTGAACCGCAGCCCCGGTGTTCTTGTCATTGCCGGCGCCGCCGCCCCACGCTTCGGCCTGTGGCGGAGGAAGCCGAGACCCCAGTCACCGCTGTAACCGGTGACACGCTTTCCAGTTACCCTTCACCCTCCTTCCATCCCCCTTTACACCTTACACCAGTCTGTTTGTCTTCTACATGTAGCCAACGAGGCCATGGAGCCGGATCAGGCCAGTCACCGCAACCCCACAAAACTACTGGCCTGGTGACGAGTACCCCATGAGGCCCCGTGGGGGCGCTACTTTTGTGTCCCAGCAATAATAATTGTCCTGCTGCTAAAACGAACATAGAAAATAAACAAAGAATCGGACTGTGACAAATCAGGCATGCCTGAACTTTCTGTGTGAACCCTTTGAGCATGCTGACGTACGCTTACATAGCAATAACCTGCTGCCAAATTCCCATTAAAGGGGTTTTCCATTTAAAAGTTTCTGTCCTCTAATAGTTAGTACTTTGTTAAACTGTTAAAAACTCATGATATCCATCCTCCTCGGGTTTCAGTGCTCACTCTCCGCTGCTGCTCCGGTCTCTGGGTACTGGCTACTGCAGTGATATCACAAATATTTTAACATAGATCTTGACAGTAAAGAACAGAAAGTGGAAAAACCTCTTCAGTAAGAAAAAAGGTTATGACCTCTGGAAATCCTTCAAATCTAAGTTTATTTGATATATCTCCTGCACACCTATTGCACAGAGAACCGAAACACAGATCCCTATAAATAAATGAGAAGGTTGTGCATTATCTTAGGGTAGGTGCCCAAGATCAGGACTCCCTGCATCCTGGACTAGGTGAATCCTGACCTGCGGGGCTGTAAGGGGCACTTTGCACACTACGACATCACACGTGCGATGTCGGTGGGGTCAAATTGAAAGTGACGCACATCCGGCGTTGCAGGCGATATCGTAGTGTGTAAAGCCTTTTTGATACGATTAATGAGTGCAAAATCGACGTAATCGTATCATCGGAGTAGCGTCGGTCATTTCCATAATTTGGAAATGACTGATGTTACGATGTTGTTCCTCGTTCCTGCGGCAGCACACATCACTGTGTGTGAAGCCGCAGGAACGAGGAACATCTCCTACCTGCGTCCTGCGGCTCGCGCCAGCTATGCGGAAGGAAGGAGGTGGGCGGGATGTTTACGTCCCGCTCATCTCCGTCCCTCCGCTTCTATTGGCCACCTGCCGTGTGACGTCGCTATGACGCTGCACGACCCGCCCCCTTAATAAGGAGGCGGGTCGCCGGCCAGAGCGACGTCGTAGGGCAGGTGAGTGCATGTGAAGCTGGCGTAGCGATAATGTTCGCTACGCCAGCTATCACCATGATATCGCAGCTGCGACGGGGGTGGGGACTATCGCGCTCGGCATCGCAAGCATTGACTTGCGATGTCGTAGTGTGCAAAGTGCCCCTAAGTCTCCTCTGCAGGAGACCGCAGCTGCTTGTACCCATGATCAGGGTTCAGTGCGCTGCGATCTCCTCGCTGTGTTCTCCCTACGGAGGACACTTGTGACTCCGCAGCAAACAAGTGACGTGCTGTGGCCTGGAAAGCTGCTCCGCAGGTCAGTGTTTGCTGCAGAAAAAACAAGCACAGGGGGTTCAGGATTTCTAGAACTCCCATACACTATGCTTGTACTGTACAACGCAGCGTTTCGGACACACCTGAAGCATACTGTGTTCAAAAACGCCGTGAACAGTGATCGTGGGTGTAAGGGGTAGTCGGACCCCTGGTAGTGAAGGAGCGTTTTTTCCCCCCTGAAAACGCCACAGTAGTATGGTGGCAAATTGTAAATGTTGATGGTAAAATGTTACCTGTCATAAACTGTTTCCCCACTAGGTGCCAGTGTAGAGCAGTGGTTCCCCTGGTAACAGTGGCAGGGAAGGAGGGGCAGGGCAGCCTAGGTGGGGAAGGAAGGGTTCTGAATGCAGAGTCCAGTGTGCAGTGAGATGTGAGAGGCGAGCAAGCTCGGTCTGAGGTGACGGGGCAGAGTGTGGGAGTGAGACGAGGCAGTCAGCCTGAGTGAGTACTATTGGCTAGAAAGCAGAGGAAACCCATGAGAAACGGTGGAAGAGTTGGGACTAGTCCGGAGCCGGTGGTGTGTAATAGAGTGGAGTGCAGCTATCAGGGGGATAACAAGTGGCCCCTGCAGGCGAAGGTTAGTGCCCTGACAAAGAAGTGGAGAGGTGAGAACTTATCCAGAGCCGGTAGTGAGTGCTGGATCTGCCCTACAGTAAATCCGGGTTAGAGCGCAGCTACTAGGGGGTTAACGTATGTCCCCTGCAGGCAAAGGAAAGTGCCCGTAGAGAAAAGGAAACCGTTTTTGTAGAAAAGGACTTGTAACTTGTAACGTACTAAAGTAAACCTGCTGCAAACAAAAAGATGGAAGCTTTGTTTAATAAATCGGTGTTTGGTTTATCTGCTGCCTGCAATTGTCTCTTTCCTGAAAGTGAAGAAGGAGCTGGAGAGCACAGAAAGAACGCTGTCATGAATGGGCCCCATGCATCCACACTCTGCCCCAACAAGACACCTGTTTTGCAAGTAACGGCCGGGCCGGGGTTCAGCCTGCGGCCCACAAGGCGAGGGGACCCGACTACACCCCCTGAGGTGCCCCCTGCCCCCGTTACATTTTGGCGTAGTCGGCAGGATCAAGCCCGCAGAAGAGAAACCCCGAGCAGAGACCAAGTGGTGCCTGATGTACTGAACAGGCCACAAGATGGCGGCAAGATGGCGGCCGTCCTCATGGATTTAGTGAAGGCGCGAAAAGTGGGCGCCAAACGAAAAGCGCTGGGCTGGCCTGTAAGGAAGAAGCCCGGAGTGCACCGCCCAAAGAGGGGAGGTGCTTGCCCCGAGATACTGCAGAGGTCTAGAGACGTGGGCGGCGCCGCAAGAAATAAGAGGCGTCGCAAACGCTGTGCCGACCTGGTGGGTGAGGCCGGGGGCGGAGTATGGGCAGAAGTGGGAAAAGAAGAACTGCCTCCACCTTCCCCGGCGCGATTGCAACCCCGGCAGTGGAAGAAGAAGCAAACTCCAATACCTGGACCAAGCAGAATGGAGAACAGAACGTGGCGCGCTCAGCATAAGCAAGCGCTCGCTGAAGCCTGTGGGCTGAAGAGTACCCCGACGGTTGCGCCAAAAGCGGCCGCCGAACCTACGGCTGGAGACAAGCCAAGAGAAGCATCAGCATTACTGGTGATACATCAGAGTATGGTGTCACACCCGGTAGTTGTTGTCGGCAGCCCACTGCGGTCCCGTCCAGCTACCCCCTCACCCCTGCAGGAGCCTGAAGGGCCTGAACCGGAGAAGGAAGTACCGGAGCCATCGGGTTATGAGCCGTTTCGTAGGCTACCCCGCTTACCTGGACAGTCCCTCTCCGACCATGTGAGGGCCCAGCGGGCCGAATGGCTGCATGCATACCACCCAGCGTGAAGAGGTGGTCATCCGGAAGAGACGTCTGTTTGTTGTTGGGAGCCGGTGCTGTTAGGAGCCAGCGAATGTTACAGCTCAAGCAACGTTAAAAGTACTGAACCCGGGAGGAGCTTAATGCAGAACTGTGCGTGGACTCCTTCCGTGACTGTTAAGAAGGAATCTTGTTGTCCTGTTGTTTTCTGCCCACCCAAAGACCGGGAGCGCTTGGAAATAGCCTCCGGGCAGAAGGTCAGCTAAGACCGGGAGCGCCTGAGGAGGGCCTCCGGGCAGATGTGCGACTAAGACCGGGAGCTTCCCTGGATGGACTCCGGGCACCAAACTTGTGTGCCAGTCTGTGTGTTTTAAGTATTGTGTTTTCCTACATGTGTTGTTTTGCAGGTACGAACCTCGCCAGGAGGCTGAGGTTAAAGAGGGGAGGAATGTAAGGGGTAGTCGGACCCCTGGTAGTGAAGGAGCGTTTTTTCCCCCCTGAAAACGCCACAGTAGTATGGTGGCAAATTGTAAATGTTGATGGTAAAATGTTACCTGTCATAAACTGTTTCCCCACTAGGTGCCAGTGTAGAGCAGTGGTTCCCCTGGTAACAGTGGCAGGGAAGGAGGGGCAGGGCAGCCTAGGTGGGGAAGGAAGGGTTCTGAATGCAGAGTCCAGTGTGCAGTGAGATGTGAGAGGCGAGCAAGCTCGGTCTGAGGTGACGGGGCAGAGTGTGGGAGTGAGACGAGGCAGTCAGCCTGAGTGAGTACTCTTGGCTAGAAAGCAGAGGAAACCCATGAGAAACGGTGGAAGAGTTGGGACTAGTCCGGAGCCGGTGGTGTGTACTAGAGTGGAGTGCAGCTATCAGGGGGATAACAAGTGGCCCCTGCAGGCGAAGGTTAGTGCCCTGACAAAGAAGTGGAGAGGTGAGAACTTATCCAGAGCCGGTAGTGAGTGCTGGATCTGCCCTACAGTAAATCCGGGTTAGAGCGCAGCTACTAGGGGGTTAACGTATGTCCCCTGCAGGCAAAGGAAAGTGCCCGTAGAGAAAAGGAAACCGTTTTTGTAGAAAAGGACTTGTAACTTGTAACGTACTAAAGTAAACCTGCTGCAAACAAAAAGATGGAAGCTTTGTTTAATAAATCGGTGTTTGGTTTATCTGCTGCCTGCAATTGTCTCTTTCCTGAAAGTGAAGAAGGAGCTGGAGAGCACAGAAAGAACGCTGTCATGAATGGGCCCCATGCATCCACACTCTGCCCCAACAAGACACCTGTTTTGCAAGTAACGGCCGGGCCGGGGTTCAGCCTGCGGCCCACAAGGCGAGGGGACCCGACTACACCCCCTGAGGTGCCCCCTGCCCCCGTTACATGGGCACGAATCCTTACACACTAATTGGAGGATACCTGCACAGGAGGATACCTACGTAGGAGCCATAGCACTCAACTAGCACTGCAACTCATTAATTATGGAGATCAGTGGGGGCCCATCAATCAGGAAGGGATGACATATCCTAGCGGCTTTAAACCCAGCAGAAGTAAGAGGAATATCACCCATGCAATGATAATCACTTGTGACAGATAATCAAGAGAAAGGGAAACAACATACTATATGTCAGAGATAATCTACAATCAACAGGGGTGACTCATTTGTATTAGGCCATATTTGCTTTCTAATGCATTTTAGATGGGTAACATGGCAGTCTTTTTATTTGCATATTTCGTGCCATGTTGCGCTTTGAAGCTGATTTTTTTCTTAGGAAATAATAAAAGACATATTTTATAGGGAAAAAAAAGGGAAAATTCTTAGTCAACTGACTTCATGCTACCCTAGCAGACTTTCCAGACTATTTTTAACATCCAATAAAAATGCAGAACGCAGAATTTGAGGACCTCAGGGTTTGTGATCTCTCTAGAGTATCTCCACAGATCATTTGCCATTGCTACAAAAGCCTGTTAAAGTTGTTACTGCCAGCTGCTAACTCTGCTACTTCTGGTGTGTACATACACTTTTTGACCCTGAAAATCACAGACCGTTGCGTAATACTAAATTAAATTTAAGTGGGTCTATTTTAGGCATATGCCAGATCAACCAAAAGTTTTTATTTTTTTCATTGCACTTTTGCATGGCTTCCTAGCATACATTCACTTACATGTATGAAAGCAGCATTTTTGTGTGTATAAATGCTATTCAATTCCAATATGTATTCACTTTGTAATATTATTAGGGCATAAATACACTTGTTGCCTCTTGTGACATTTGTAACCATAAAGCATACTGCCCATTAAAGAAAACCTGTCACGAGATTTGGGCCTATAACCTGCGGCCACCACCAGTGGGCTCTTATATACATCATTCTAACATGGTGTATACAGTGCCAACAAGTAGTATTCAACCCCATGCAGATTTAGCAGGTTTACACATTCGGAATTAACTTGGCATTGTGACATTTGGACTGTAGATCAGCCTGGAAGTGTGAAATGCACTGCAGCAAAAAAGAATGTTATTTCTTTTTTTATTTTTTTTTTTAAATTGTGAAAAGTTTATTCAGAGGGTCATTTTTTATTCAACCCCTCAAACCACAAGAATTCTGTTTGGTTCCCCTAAAGTATTAAGAAGTATTTCAGGCACAAAGAACAATGAGCTTCACATGTTTGGATTAATTATCTCTTTTTCCAGCCTTTTCTGACTAATTAAGACCCTCCCCAAACTTGTGAACAGCACTCATACTTGGTCAACATGGGAAAGACAAAGGAGCATTCCAAGGCCATCAGAGACAAGATCGTGGAGGGTCACAAGGCTGGCAAGGGGTACAAAACCCTTTCCAAGGAGTTGGGCCTACCTGTCTCCACTGTTGGGAGCATCATCCGGACGTGGAAGGCTTATGGAACTACTGTTAGCCTTCCACGGCCTGGACAGCCTTTGAAAGTTTCCACCCGTGCCGAGGCCAGGCTTGTCCGAAGAGTCAAGGCTAACCCAAGGACAACAAGGAAGGAGCTCCGGGAAGATCTCATGGCAGTGGGGACATTGGTTTCAGTCAATACCATAAGTAACATACTCCACCGCAATGGTCTCCGTTCCAGACGAGCCCGTAAGGTACCTTTACTTTCAAAGCGTCATGTCAAGGCTCGTCTACAGTTTGCTCATGATCACTTGGAGGACTCTGAGACAGACTGGTTCAAAGTTCTCTGGTCTGATGAGACCAAGATCGAGATCTTTGGTGCCAACCACACACGTGACGTTTGGTGACTGGATGGCACTGCATACGACCCCAAGAATACCATCCCTACAGTCAAGCATGGTGGTGGCAGCATCATGCTGTGGGGCTGTTTCTCAGCCAGGGGGCCTGGCCATCTGGTCCGCATCCATGGGAAGATGGATAGCACGGCCTACCTGGAGATTTTGACCAAGAACCTCCGCTCCTCTATCAAGGATCTTAAGATGGGTCGTCATTTCATCTTCCAACAAGACAACGACCCAAAGCACACAGCCAAGAAAACCAAGGCCTGGTTCAAGAGGGAAAAAATCAAGGTGTTGCAGTGGCCTAGTCAGTCTCCTGACCTTAACCCAATTGAAAACTTGTGGAAGGAGCTCAAGATTAAAGTCCACATGAGACACCCAAAGAACCTAGATAACTTGGAGAAGATCTGCATGGAAGAGAGGGCCAAGATAACTCCAGAGACCTGTGCCGGCCTGATCAGGTCTTATAAAAGACGATTATTAGCTGTAATTGCAAACAAGGGTTATTCCACAAAATATTAAACCTAGGGGTTGAATAATAATTGACCCACACTTTTATGTTGAAAATTTATTAAAATTTAACTGAGCAACATAACTTGTTGGTTTGTAAGATTTATGCATCTGTTAATAAATCCTACTCTTGTTTGAAGTTTGCAGGCTCTAACTTATTTGCATCTTATCAAACCTGCTAAATCTGCAGGGGGTTGAATACTACTTGTAGGCACTGTATAAGAGCCCAGGCCGCTGTGTAGAACGTAAAAAACACTTTATAATACTTACCTAAACAGTCGCTGCGTTGGACTTGGGTCATATGGGCGTTTCTGTTGTCCGGTGCCGACACCTCCTCTTTCGGCCATCTTTGTTGCCCTTCTTCTGAAGCCGAGGTGCATGACGTGTCTACGTCAGCCACACTCGCCAGCCTTGAGGTCCTGAGCAGGCGCACTTTGATCTGCCCTGAGCAGGGCAGATCAAAGTATTGTAGTGCGCCTGTGTGGGTGTGTATGACGTAGGATGCGTCATGCACACAGACATCAGCAGAAGGACGAAGATGGCCGAAAGAGGAGGCGCCGACACTGGAGAATGGAGATGCCCATATGACCCAACTCCACCGCAGCGACCATTTAGGTAAGTATTATAAAGTGTTTTTTGCACTCTACACAGCGGCCTGGGCTCTTATATACAGCATGTTAGAATGCTGTATATAAGAACCCTGTGGTGGTGCCCGCAGCTTATAGGCCCCAAATCTGGTGACAGGTTCTCTGTAAGAGATTTTATAACTATCAAGTTTGTTGCCTCTGTATGAGTAAAATTTCCCTGCATTGTCTCTTATGTACATCTCGAGTAGTTTAAACACCTTTCTGGAAGCTCCTAGTTTACTTTAGCATAATTTCTGTATCACCTTCAATGTCTCTCAGTACTCAGCTGTCAGAGTTTAGTTAGCCGCCTTTCCTGATTGTCCTTCTTGAAAAGTATTTCTGGCAGTCTTGCGACAGTTACCACATATCAGTCCCTCACATTCAGTCTTCTCCCAGTTTCTGTGGGGGAATACGTGTTCACTTACTGACATCTGCATAGTTTCCCACTGATTTACCGTAGCTATTTCCACCCTTTGTTGGATGCTATCTGCTGGCTACACTCTTTAGTGATAGGAATTAGCATCTTTGCTCCTTTTTATGTTAGGAATCCTTTTCCTAAGTCAGCAATGACAGTACTTTCTCTTGCATTCTGTTGGTTTTCTTTGACTGGGACACACTACATGGATGTCAGGACAAGCTGAAACTATTCTCCTTTGTTATCCTTACCATAGGTATGGAGTATTGCACCACATACAGAGTACTACTCACTCCTACTTCTAGCTTGCTTTAATTCACACAGTTTTTCCTGGGCTTTACAACTTTTCATACATTTGCCAGGTTGTCGATCTAACCTCTACTGCTGGATAACAAGACTTTCTATAATTTTATCTGTCATGTTATTGTCAGGGATGGGGGCATGTTATGTAATGATGATCTTATGCTGCTTTTTTACCTATCTAGTAACTCCTTATAAGTGGCACTTCAGAACTGTAAACCACTACCAGTGACCTACTGCTGGTCTGCTATTATCAAAGTAGTAAATTATTCCCATGAATTATCAGGCACTTGCATCACTCACTCACTCACTCACTCACTCACTCACTCACTGCCTGAATCCTTTAGGGCAAGCTCTTTATCAGTTTTAAGCATGAATATGATGTTAGGTCTCTTTTATATGCTCCCAATGTTGGTGCATACTGGTTGACTCACTTGAGTAAGTATACAGATCTTTCTTCAACCTTACTCACTAGTGTTCAATTGGGTTTCAGTCTGGGGACTGTGGGGGCCAATACAGCACCTCTATGTGATGCTAGACACTACAAGCAGTATGAACAGAAGGGTAGTCAGACAAGTCGGGATCATAATCCAGGAGGTAACATATAAGATTCATTGAGCAGACAGCGACGTGGTCAGGAAGAGGTCCGAGGTCAGAAGGCAAGAGGTAACGTATAAGGTTCAGGTAGCAGACAGAGATGTGGTCAGGAAAAGGTCCGAGCTTAGAAGCCGGGAGGTAAAGTATAAGATTCAGGGAGCAGACAGAGATGTGGTCAGGAAGAGGTCTGAGGTCAGAAGCCAAGATCAGAACACTTACAGCAGACAGGAGCCAAGAGCACACTGAGCAAACAGGATCTATGGCTGGCGAAGTTCAGACAGAACGAGCCCAGTAAAGAAACAGAGCAATCACCAGGCACGAGATGCATCTGTGAAGGCACCTCCGAAAACCAGCGTGGACCCTAGTGCTGAAAGACAACCTGTCAGCAAGTGCACAAGACATATAGCAGAGCATTTTCAAATGCAAAATACTCCACACAGCGGAGCCATGACAAACGCATTCCAAATGCAAAATACTCCACACAGCGGAACCGTGACACTCTACTCATTGTCATTTACCTATTTCTTTGCCAGTCTCAAATATGCTTTGGTTCACTGTCCAGCTGGAATACTATGTTATCCTTTTCATACCCATAGTACTTGAGTGTTACAAAGTAACTTGTCTTGTTGGATACTCACATATAGCTCAGCACTGAGACCTGGTCAAGTATCCAATGTCTTTGGCTGTGAAACAACCCATAACATCAGGCTTCCTCTACCAAACCTAACAGATCCTTCAATTTGTCGATCCGTTAGCCCCTTTTCACTAGTTTCTTCCAAACGCATTTGCACCCATCGGAGACTAGTCAATTAACATTCATCTTATTGCTCTAAATCACCTGTTTCCAATATTCTACAGTCTATTTTTTGGCAAACTCGAGCCATGAGTTATGACGATATTGAAGTTGAGGTTTCTTCACCTTTTCTCAGGCCACCATTCCAGTCTTGTGAAATGTGCGTCACACGGTACTTGCATGGATGTCTCTGATCTCACTATTATGAATCATACGAACCACCTCCCCTGCCACGATTGTCACTCCAGAACTGATAGACCTTGTAATGAGCCAACTTGTTGACTCTGATATTTTGGCTGGCTGTCCGTCTTGGCTTTTGAATGAATGTATGCATTTCATATTTTATTATTACAACTGCCATGGCAGTCACAGTTTGGCAATTTTTTGGAGCCGATAGACCACTATCGATGATCTGGATGATTGTTACGGTTGCTGCGAGCACTGGAGACTATGTCCAGATTTCTTGCTACTGCACATGTGCGAGCGCTGGAGACTAAGTCCAGATTTCTTGCTACTGCACATGTGCGAGCGCTGGAGACTAAGTCCAGATTTCTTGCTACTGCACATGTGCGAGCGCCGGAGACTAAGTCCAATCTTGGAGCCATTGCACATGTGCGGGTGACATCATCGCTGACACGAGGTCACATGTCTCTGACACCTTCTATGCCGATTGGTCGCTGGTCATGTGCTTGTGACGTCTTGCTCGGTGATAGGCCAGCATGACGTCACTCCTGTCGTTCTGGCAGCGGATTGGCTCTGGTGTCCTCCATCTTGGATGAGGCACAGAGTCTATATAAGACCCTGACACACGCCGCATGGTGCTCAGTCCTCTTGGTTCATGCATATGAGTAGACGCTCTGTGCGCGTTCCTCTAGGCATTTCTTATACCTTACAGCTTCGGCTGCTGTCCGTATCCTTACCTCTTAGGGGAGCGGACATAGGCAGGTGCCTGAGGCACATGGTCTGTCTGGGCCTTGTGATTCTACTCGTAGGTGGACGTTGCCGCTAGGGTAACGTTCCTTATACTGCGTCTGGCAGTTGTTCGTATCCTCGCACACTAGGGGAGCGAACAGAGGTAGGAGCTTTGTGCGGCTTACGCTGCTGTTCGTCTCTTTTGCACCACTAGAAGAGCGGACCTAGGCAGGTGCCATATCTAGTGGTTCGTGTCCTCGCACACTAGTGGAGCGAACGCAGGTAGGAGCTTTGTGCGGCTTACGCTGCTGTTCGTCTCTTTTGCACCACTAGAAGAGCGGACCTAGGTAGGTGCCATTTCGCACACATTGCCTTTGTCTCTGTGATTATTAACAGAGATCATTCCACACACCCTCCAAGTAAGGGAGGAATTGCTTTACTTACTTATTATATCCTTCTGTGAGTTAACAGAGGTATTGCACTCTGCCATAGTCTGCAGCAAAGTCTTTGCACGGTGGACCCTGACTGTCTGATACTCCTTTCGGTTATTATCAGACAGCCCCCCGTAACATTAGGACTGAGCCAAGGGTCTGGCAGTTATGGCAGAATATCAGCAGTTACACCGTTACATACAAGTACTTGAGTCACGGCTCAAGAGTATAGAGGATAAACCTCAGACCATGGTGACATCTGCACATGATCCTCGACTTGCTCTGCCAAACAGATATTCTGGCGATGCCAGATCATGTCGTGGTTTCATTAGTCAGTGTCAGATACACCTAGAGGTCAACTCTTCTCGCTTCTCTACGGAGAGGTCCAGAGTAGGCTTTATCATCTCCTTACTTCAGGACAAAGCCTTAGAATGGGCGACTCCCCTATGGGAGCGCTCTGATGTGGTTACTGTGAGACATCAAGACTTTCTTGATGCTCTTAAGGCGGTATTCATGGGTCCGCAGGTTACCCATGATGCGGCCCTGAGACTGTTAGATCTATCTCAGGGTTCGTTATCCACTAGTTCTTATGCCATTGCTTTTAGAACTCTGGTGGCAGAACTAGATTGGCCAGAGAAGGTGTTGATTCCCATCTTCTGGAGAGGGTTGGCAGGCTATGTCAAGGATGCCCTTGCTAATCGTGAGGTCCCTGCTTCTCTGGAGGACTTGATCACAGTAGCAACGAGGATCGATGTACGCCATAAGGAACGTAGACTCGAGGTCTCTTCCTCACGCCCTAAGCATCGGGCTATTCCAGTTGTTGAGGGTCCACTACCATCTTCCTCAGCATCTGAAACATCTCCCACTCCTATGGAGTTAGGTCATACGTTCTCCAGACTACGCAAGTCTGGTCCTCCTATATGTTACGTATGTCGTCAGGCTGGGCACTATGCCAACAAGTGTCCTAGTCGTCAGGAAAACTCCCTGGCCTAGTAACCATTAGAGGGGGGTTACTAGAGACGTCTTCTGCACCCTCTAAGTGTTGTATCCCAGGTCAGCTCTCGTTATCTGAGAATACATGGCCTATTATGGCTTTTGTGGATTCCGGAGCTGACGGGATTTTTGTGTCCTCAGGATTTGTAAAGGGACACAATATTCCCTCTATCATGTTAGAGGCGCCTATTCCTGTCCGTGTTGTTAATGGAACTATGTTGTCTGACTCCATTACATTGAGGACAGTTCCCTTGCGCCTTTTCCTGTCTCAGGGTCACATAGAGGAGATTTCTTTTCTTGTTTTGCCTGAGGGTATAGACGACGTCCTTCTGGGTCTTCCATGGCTTCGGACTCATGCTCCTCACATTGACTGGGAGTCTGACAGCATTATTAGTTGGGGTTCGAAATGTCAGTCCCGATGCCCTTACCACCTAAGGTCGTTGCAGTTGCATCAACTGATCTCTCTCCCATACCTACACCCTATTTGGATTTCGCTGACGTGTTCTCCAAATAGGGTGCTGAGGTTCTTCCACCCCATAGGCCGTATGACTGTGCCATAGACCTTATCCCAGGTTCGGTTCCACCTAAAGGCAGGGTTTACCCCCTGTCGATACCTGAGTCGGAGGCCATGTCGACCTATATAAGAGAGAGTTTAGAGAAGGGGTTCATTCGTAAGTCTGTCTCTCCCGCGGGAGCTGGGTTTTTCTTTGTTCGGAAGAAAGAGGGTGATTTGCGTCCCTGCATAGATTACAGGGGTCTCAACGCAATCACAATAAAGAACAAATACCCATTACCTTTAATTTCGGAGCTCTTTGACAGACTGAGAGGAGCTCAAGTTTTTACGAAGTTGGATCTGCGGGGTGCGTATAACTTGGTACGAATTCGAAAGGGTGACGAATGGAAGACCGCTTTTAACACCCGAGACGGTCACTATGAATACCTCGTCATGCCTTTTGGGTTATGTAATGCACCCGCAGTATTTCAGGACTTCGTAAACGATGTGTTCAGGGATTTACTGTTATCCTCAGTAGTGGTGTATCTGGACGACATCCTGATTTTTTCTCCTGATCTGGAGACTCATCGTCAGGATGTCGTTCGTGTCCTTTCCCGTTTAAGGGAGCACTCATTGTTTGCTAAACTCGAGAAATGTGTATTCGAGCAGTCCTCATTGCCTTTTTTGGGTTACATTATCTCACAAGAGGGCCTGGCTATGGATCCTGCGAAGCTCTCTGCTGTCCTGCAGTGGTCTGAACCTCATTCCTTGAAGGCGGTGCAACGCTTCTTAGGATTCATAAATTATTACAGGCAGTTCATACCCCATTTTTCTACTTTGGTGGCCCCTTTGGTGGCCTTGACTAAGAAAGGTGCTAATCCCAAAGCCTGGTCTACTGAGACATCTCAGGCTTTTGAGGCAGTAAAAAGACACTTTTCAACTGCTCCCGTTCTTCAAAGACCCGATGAGAATAAGCCCTTCCTCTTAGAGGTTGATGCCTCTTCAGTGGGTGCTGGTGCGGTCTTGTATCAAAAGAACGGTGCAGGTAGAAAAAGGCCGTGTTTCTTCTTTGCTAAAACCTTTTCACCGGCAGAGAGAAACTATACCATTGGGGATAGGGAACTGCTCGCCTTGAGATTAGCCTTGGAGGAGTGGCGTCACTTGCTGGAAGGAGCGAAACATCCTTTCCAGGTCTATACAGACCATAAGAATCTGACGTACTTACAAACCGCTCAGCGTCTGAATCCTCGCCAAGCCCGCTGGTCCTTGTTTTTCTCCCGCTTTCACTTCTCCATCAACTATCTGTCTGGGAGTAAGAATAACAAGGCAGACGCCCTGTCTCGCTCTATGCTTTCTACCCAGGAAGAGATTGACGAACCTCGTCTTATCCTTCCCTCCAGGGTTTTTCATACGCTCTCCCCTGTGACGTTAGACCAAATCCCACCGGGCAAGACCTTTGTTCCGCCTGATCGACAGAATGATATACTGTCATGGGCCCACACCTCAAAGGTGGGTGGGCATTTTGGTATTAGGCGGACACGAGAGTTACTGGAGAGGTGGTATTGGTGGCCACACTTAGCCAGCCACGTCAAGAGATATGTCGGTTCCTGCTACTCGTGTGCTCGCAACCGTCCATTACGGCAGAGACCGGCTGGGCTCTTGCATCCTTTACCAGTGCCAGATAGACCATGGGAGGTGGTAGGCATGGACTTTGTGGGTGATCTTCCATGTTCACAGGGACATAGATTTGTGTGGGTCATTACGGACCATTTCTCCCGGATGGTTCATCTCGTACCGTTATCGAGAATCCCATCTTCCAGGGTACTAGCCAAACTATTCCTCAAGCATGTCTTTAGGCTTCACGGGATGCCAGATCGTATCATTTGTGATAGAGGCCCGCAATTTACTTCCCGTTTCTGGCGAGATCTTTGTAGCCTTCTGCAAATTGAGTTGAATCTCTCTTCGGCATACCATCCGGAGACTAATGGTTTGGTTGAACGTACCAATCAATCTATGATTATATACCTTCGACACTTTGTTGCTGAGAACCACGATAACTGGTCCTCCCTCCTACCCTGGGCAGAATTTGCCCTTAACAATTCGCTGGCTGAGGCCACTGGGCAGACACCGTTCGTACTCAATAATGGGCAACACCCTAGGGTACCGGTACCGTTTCCCGCTGCTGCACCTCCTCCTCTTGTGGCCGACTGGGCAACTAATGCCAGAGAGGTTTGGAATCGGACTCAAAAGTCGATCCAAGCAGCTAAGGACCATATGAAGACGGTGTCCGATCGGTTTCGTCGCCCGGCTCCTGTCTTTTCTCCAGGGGACTTTGTGTGGCTCTCTGCAAAACACGTGAGACTTAGAGTGAGCTCTGTCAAATTTGCTCCTCGCTTCCTGGGTCCTTATGAGGTTCTTCGAGAGGTAAATCCTGTAGTCTATCAATTGAAGTTACCTGTCCATCTTAGGACTCATGACAAATTCCATGTCTCACTGCTAAAGCCGGCTATTTTACCTCACGCTCGTGAAGTGCACTCTCCTGCCTCTGATTCCTCTCGCTCTAGCTATGAGGTACGAGCCATAGTTGGTTCTAAGATGGTTAGAGGGCGCAGGTTCTTCTTGATAGATTGGGAGGGCTATGGCCCGGAACATCGCTCTTGGGAGCCTGAGGAGGCTGTCCATGCTCCCGACTTAGTTGCCGATTACCTGCGTCGCCGGGAGGGGGACCCTTGAGGGGGAGGTACTGTTACGGTTGCTGCGAGCACTGGAGACTATGTCCAGATTTCTTGCTACTGCACATGTGCGAGCGCTGGAGACTAAGTCCAGATTTCTTGCTACTGCACATGTGCGAGCGCTGGAGACTAAGTCCATATTTCTTGCTACTGCACATGTGCGAGCGCCGGAGACTAAGTCCAATCTTGGAGCCATTGCACATGTGCGGGTGACATCATCGCTGACACGAGGTCACATGTCTCTGACACCTTCTATGCCGATTGGTCGCTGGTCATGTGCTTGTGACGTCTTGCTCGGTGATAGGCCAGCATGACGTCACTCCTGTCGTTCTGGCAGCGGATTGGCTCTGGTGTCCTCCATCTTGGATGAGGCACAGAGTCTATATAAGACCCTGACACACGCCGCATGGTGCTCAGTCCTCTTGGTTCATGCATATGAGTAGACGCTCTGTGCGCGTTCCTCTAGGCATTCCTCTGTCTATGCTAGGTGAGCGCTACTGACAGGGTAGCGTTCTTATACCTTACAGCTTCGGCTGCTGTCCGTATCCTTACCTCTTAGGGGAGCGGACATAGGCAGGTGCCTGAGGCACATGGTCTGGCTGGGCCTTGTGATTCTACTCGTAGGTGGACGTTGCCGCTAGGGTAACGTTCCTTATACTGCGTCTGGCAGTTGTTCGTATCCTCGCACACTAGGGGAGCGAACAGAGGTAGGAGCTTTGTGCGGCTTACGCTGCTGTTCGTCTCTTTTGCACCACTAGAAGAGCGGACCTAGGCAGGTGCCATATCTAGTGGTTCGTGTCCTCGCACACTAGTGGAGCGAACGCAGGTAGGAGCTTTGTGCGGCTTACGCTGCTGTTCGTCTCTTTTGCACCACTAGAAGAGCGGACCTAGGTAGGTGCCATTTCGCACACATTGCCTTTGTCTCTGTGATTATTAACAGAGATCATTCCACACACCCTCCAAGTAAGGGAGGAATTGCTTTACTTACTTATTATATCCTTCTGTGAGTTAACAGAGGTATTGCACTCTGCCATAGTCTGCAGCAGAGTCTTTGCACGGTGGACCCTGACTGTCTGATACTCCTTTCGGTTATTATCAGACAGCCCCCCGTAACAATGATGCTGTTTCCCATTTCTTGGAAAATCTTCTGCATAGCTGCTCCTTGTTTGGAACCAGTGACCTTTCACTTAGGAATCAACCTAGTAACTCCATGAACTATTAAGGAATGTGAGAACAGGTTGTAATTTATAGTATACAGGATGAAAAAGATTTTACCACCACCAGGAGCAAAGCAGTAACAATGCAGTGAGATGACAAGAATCTGCATAACAAATCATATGCTGAATAGTTGCAAGTCAAATTTATGTAAGAGAGAGCCAAGCTGATAGTCTATAAAATGAAGGCAGTCTGACATTTGAAGCTGTAGCGGACGGTGAGATATGGAGCCTGAAATTCAAAAGTTCAAAACATTGTTATCCTTTTGCTTGTCAGTGTACATTAGGCATTACAGACTTATTTAACCTTAGCAATCATGAATTACACTGCCGAGCATTAATGTTTGCACACAGGAGAGAACTATACATATACAGTATATATATATATATATATATATATATATATATATGTATATATATATATATATATATATATATATATATATAAAATCACAAAACAGAATAAAACACACCATGACATTAACATGAATAGGAGATTTGCAAAATGACAACCCTGGAAATCAGGTGATATCATCACAACCAAGTCAATGGTAAACCGTGGCAATAAAAAAAGGATATGCCAGTCATTAACAGTGCAGACAATGAAGTTTCAAAAACACAAGACTTTAATTTTTATAATTTTTGGACTAATTTTTAACCCTCTTATACACTCCCTGACAGACGTTTTGTCGCTTATCCATGTTATGTAAATAAAAGCTTATAACCTGACTTTAAATTCATCCATTGGTTTTATAAATTACTCTTTTG
Source organism: Anomaloglossus baeobatrachus (assembly GCF_048569485.1). NCBI lineage: Eukaryota > Metazoa > Chordata > Amphibia > Anura > Aromobatidae > Anomaloglossus > Anomaloglossus baeobatrachus. The sequence continues at coordinate 226,793,519 of NC_134356.1, forward strand.
AAAGCTGAAACCCTCCCAAATTTGGTTTAGGTTATGAAAATAAAGTTGCTGCGAAGCTAAAATATTGATCATTTAATGAACACAGGTGTTTTGTCGCCCACAGAAAGTAATGTGAAATTCAAACAAATAATTAACTTCCAATACAAAGATATGTTGCATAACATTGGTGAATGAAGTTGCTATTAGAGCCATATTTAATACTTTGTGTGACTTCCATGAGCTTGAAGGACTGCATCCATGCGGTTCAACAATGATTCATACAATTTATTGATGAAGTCATCAGGAATAGCAAAGACTGCAGTCTTACATGCCTTCCATAGTCCATATAGATTCTTTGGTTTTGTGTTACAAGCTTCCTCTTCCATCCTACCCCAAACATGCTCAATGATGTTCATGTCTGGTGACTACGCTTGCCAGTCCTTGAGCATCTTGATCTTCTTTGCCAGGAGGAACTTTGTTGTAGAGATGCTGTGGGACTTGGCAAATGCCACACGGTTTTTTAATTGCCTTTTGTTTAGGGCTGGTTTCTGGGCACTGATTTGACCATGGAGGCCATTTCGAGACAAAATCCTACAAACTGTTCTAGTTGACACAGGGACTTGAGGTAACCAGGCCTTTTGGAGCTCTGCTGCAGTGGAAAATGAGCTGGCTTTGGATTTTCTGATCAATAAACGTTCCTCCTGAGCAGTTGTCTTGTGGGTCTGCCGGACCTGGGCTTGTCAAAAACTTCTCCAGTCTCTTCAAATCTTTTTTTTAATTCTTTGAATTTGATGCTGAGACACATTAAAAGTGCCAGCCACCTCTGCAGTTAACCTGGTCTTCAACCTCTTGACAATCAAGGCTTTGGTCGCAGGGTGGATTTTTGCCATGTTGTCAAAAGTCAAGTTGCAGTTCAACTGAAGGTCTGGGGTGCTGGGTTTCTTTTTATACACACCCACTAATTAACCGATCATTTAGTGAGCACAGGTGAGGATGTAAACTAAGACTCGGTGCATTATATGACAAGGCGACAAAACTTTTGTCTTGCCAATATCTGACCTTTCTGTGTTCATTAAATTATCAATATTTTAGCTTTGCAGCAACTTTATTTTGATAACCTAAACCAAATTTGGGAGGGTTTCAGCTTTCAAAAGAGTAATTTATGAAACCAATGAATGAATTTAAAGTCAGGTTATAAGCTTTTATTTACATAACATCGATAAGCAACAGAACTTCTGTCAGGGACTGTATACTATCCTGTTTTCCATAGCTGTATTTTTGAGCATCATTCTTATATACAGTACACATGACAAAATGATCCAATCATAGAGGTGAGGTAATTGCATAGAGGTATGGTGGGCAAAATATCATAGCTACATAAAGTGCACTTTAATTAGACTTGTTCCATGTATGCATAAAAAACCCTTAAATATTATGTTCAAATGCTAACTTTGTAATGGCTTTTGTGGAAAGGGATTGCCTGTGATTAATGGTTGGAAAAACGTTCTGGCAGGAAATTGGTAAAATATATATTCTGGCATGATATTGTGAGGGAATGACACTGCCTGACCATAAATGATCTGGTTTGTGAGCTACTAAACAGCCATGTAATTGAGTGATATTTTATTAACATGTTGGGTAGTTAGTTTTTTCATTGCGTTGACATCAAAGAATATAAATGCAATATAATTTTTAAAGTCAGGTAATTTATAGTGAAACTGCAATTATTTTTTGCAGCGGACCCACTTCGGTCAGATCCTATGCCCTGGTTATACCTTTTAAACTTAATCTATCATGAAATAGTTATTTTCTAGGAGTTTTATATATGTAAATAAAAGAAAACGATTCTCATCTCTTGAGGTGGCAGTAGTGGTTATTGAATCCTCGTACTCTCCATAATTTTATGTAGCTCTACGCTCTTTTCTACTGTCTTCTTCCTCCCTTGGGATACATAATTCTATAATTTTACACTGAGTGTTAAGGCAAAAATGATCAACTATAGATAATCTTAAAAAGTTGCTTGGTATTCCCTATAAGCAGGCATGGGTTTCAGATTCTTAAAAACAGGGTTCTTACCCGGTGGGCAATGGAATGTTATTTCTCCTCCAATTGAGTCAGATGAAAGTCCACGTATTGATACTATACTAGACTATAGTTCCAATTATGAACTGGGGAGGAGCCGGGGCGCTTTGGGCATGGCTATCCCCGCCCGTCACATTAATTAAAAATTACAGGTTTCTTATAAAAGAAATCTTATTCTTCTACCTAACTACAGTTGCATTTCTGGCGAAGTGCACAGAGGTGTATGTCTTTCACGCAGTAATTACCGGGGTTCTGCCAGGTACATGGGAACCCCCGACGAGTGCTGCAACACACAGAGTACATGTTACAATGGTGGGCCCTTGCGCTAGGGAAATGGGACCAAGGTCACCTCCTAAACTCACCTGAGGCTGATCCCTGCATTCCCTAATGGGGCAGTGGAAACACTAATCCCACTCTAGATTAAAGACACAAAGAGGATTAAGGTCCAGTCACACTAAGCAACTTACCAGCGATCCCAACAACGATAGGGATCGCTGGTAAGTTGCTAGGAGGTTGCTGGTGAGATGTCACACTGCGACGCTCCAGCGATCCCACCAGCAACCTGACCTGGCAGGGATCGCTGGAGCGTGGCTACACGAGTTGCTGGTGAGCTCACCAGCAACCAGTGACCAGCCCCCAGCGCCGCGTGGAAGATGCTGCGCTTGGTAACTAAGGTAAATATCGGGAAACCAACCCGATATTTACCTTGGATACCAGCTCACGCAGCTACACGTGCAGAGAGCAGGGAGCAGCGCACACTGAGCGCTGGCTCCTTGCTCTCCTAGTACAGCACACATCGGGTTAATTACCCGATGTGTGCTGCAGCTAAATGTGCACAGAGCAGGGAGCAGCACACACTGCTTAGCGCTGGCTCCCTGCTCTCCTAGTTACAGCACACATGGGGTTAATTACCCGATGTGTGCTGCAGCTAAATGTGCACAGAGCAGGGAGCAGCGCACACTGAGCGCTGGCTCCTTGCTCTCCTAGTTACAGCACACATCGGGTTAATTAACCCGATGTGTCCTGCAGCTACATGTGCACAGAGCAGGAGCCGGCACTGACAGGGAGAGCGGGGGAGGCTGGTATCAAAGGTAAATATCGGGTAACCAAGGACAGGGCTTCTTGGTTACCCGATGTTTACATTGGTTACCAGCCTCCGCAGAAGCCGGCTCCTGCTGCCTGCACATTTAGTTGTTGCTGTCTCGCTGTCACACACAGCGATCTGTGCTTCACAGCAGGACAGCAACAACTAAAAAATGGCCCAGGACATTCAGCAACAACCAACGACCTCACAGCAGGGGCCAGGTTGTTGCTGGATGTCACACACAGCAACATTGCTAGCAACGTCACAAAAGTTGTTCGTTAGCAGCGATGTTGCTAGCGATGTTGCTTAGTGTGACGGGGCCTTAAGACAGACCGGGGTAAAATAAATGCAATCATACAAAGCACTCAAAACAACAAGAGGTTATAATGAGGAACAGACTAGATGGGAAAAAAACAAACAAGACTTAGGAAGGGAAAACAACACCCAGCAAATCTTCTCAGAATGGTTTCCTGGTCCACAGCTCACAGGTTTCCTCTAGAGGCAGTATAGCAGAAACTATCACCAGTGATTTACCTGGACTAGGAGAGAAGTATTTATAGCAAGGCTAATTAGCAATAGAAAGCAGCTGCCTATACCTTTCATTTAGAGTTTCAGGCATCGGAGGATCTACTTAACCCTGGCAGCGCTAGATAAAGGAGAATCTGCACAGCCAGTAGTGGTAATCTGAGAAAATGTGATCTCTGACACCAGAAATCGGAGGGACCACTCTCCATTGTGGCAGCCACATGACAATGCCACTGAGATTATGTGCCCGATTCATAAAAGGGAATCTATTAACCCTCCTAGCTATAATTATTGGCATTTAGGTGATAAGAAGTTGAATATAGTGATACCATAATATCTGAAATCCAATATCTTATATCAGAGAAATCAACTTTTTTCTAAATATATAAATGAGCTGTAAAGATCTATGGACTCAGATCAACATGAGAATCTGCCTCCGGAGCTTATTTTAAATGAAAGGAAGCATTGCAAGTGTGAGCCATGTAGATCAGGAGAGCAGACTGTCAGGCATTATATGTTTCCCACTAGTAATGCCTCTTTTTATTTTAATCCTGGAGGCAGATTCTAAGGCGGGCTTTGCACGTTGCGACATCGCAAGCCGATGCTGCGATGTCACACGCGATAGTCCCTGCCCCCGTCGCAGGTACGATATCGTGTGATAGCTGGCGTAGCGAAAATTATCGCTACGCCAGCTTCACATGCACTCACCTGCCCTGCGACCGTCGCTCTGGCCGGCGAACTGCCTTTTTCCTAAGGGGGCGGGTCGTGCGGCGTCATAGCGACGTCACACGGCAGGCGGCCAATAGCGGCGGAGGGGCGGAGATGAGCAGGATGTAAACATCCCGCCCACCTCCTTCCTTCCGTAGAGCCGCCGGCGGCAGGCAAGGTGAAGTTCCTCGCTCCTGCGGCGTAACACACAGCGATGTGTGCTGCCGCAGGAACGAGGAACAGCATCGTACTATCGCTGCAGCAAAATTATGGAAAAGTCGGAGCTTGCAACGATGATACGATAACGACGCTTTTGCGCTCGTTTATCGTATCACATAGGATTTACACACTACGACATCGCAAGTGACGCCGGATGTGCGTCACTTTCGATTTGACCCCACCGACATCGCACCTGCGATGTCATAGTGTGCAAAGCCGCCCTTAGAGAGATCAATGTCTGGTCCATAGATCTTAACAACTAATTTACATAATAGGAATAATGTGGATGTCTCTGAAATAAAACATTGAATTGTAGATACTAAGGTATAATGCTTTCAACTTTCTTTGACTTACATGGGTCTGGGTGTTATGCTTGACACTTGCCTTTCCTTCACCTGCTGTATATAATCTCTTGTCCACTCTTGTCGCTTGTGTGAAGCCCAGCAGTAGTCGCCCCAGGGACAGCATTCCACCTTCAGGGATGCCACAGGGTCTTCTTTTGGGTATATATGGCAACAGGTATGTCAGGTTTATATATATATACACTAGCTGTACTACCCGGCTTCGCTCGGGTTAATAACTGTTGTTAACAAAATAGAATGTATTAACAAAAATGTATTCTGCACACAAAAAACACAAAACAAATAGATAGAAATGTAATTATTAAAAGGCAAAAACTAAGCTAATAGAAGCATTTCACAACATATATTTCAACACCACAGATATTAGACACAGATTTAACTAAATTGGCCAGGTAATATGCTCCTTCTGTCTCTTTCCAGGTCTGTCTCTTTCCCTGTCTGTCTCTTTCCCTGTCTGCCTGTCTCTGTCTGTCTCTTTTTTTGTCTGTCTCTATCTCTCTGTTTCTTTCACCATCTGTCTCTTTCTAGGTCTGTCTCTTTCCCAGGTCTGTCTCTTTCCCCGTCTGTCTCCCCATCTCTTTGTCTGTGTCTTTTCCTGTCTGTCTCTTTCCTTGTCTGTCTCCATTTCTCTGTCTCTTTCCCCGTCTGTCTCTATCAAGTTCTGTGTCTTTCCCCATCTATCTTTGTCTGTATCACTGGTTGTTCCCTCCTTCCCTGTCTGCCTGTCTCTGTCCCTGTCTGCATGTCTGTCTGTCTCTTTCCCCATCTGTCTCTTTCCAGGTCTGTCTCTTTCCAGGTCTGTCTCTGTCTGTCTCTTTCCCCGTCTGTTTCTGTCTGTCTCTTTCCCCGTCTGTCTCTGTCTGTCTCTTTCACAGTCTGTCTCTGTCTGTCTTTTTCACCGTCTGTCTCTTTCACAGTTTGTCTCTGTCTGTCTCTTTCCCTGTCTGTCTCTATCTCTGTCTCTTCCCCTGTCTGTTTCTCTGTCTGTCTGTCTGTCTCTCTGTCTGTCTCTCTCTATCCGTCTCCCCACCGACATCTTATTACTTCACATATAAGCTTCTAATACTATGAGTGTCTTTTGTTCCTATAGCAACCAATCACAGCTCCTACTAATAACCTGTAGTTCCAGGCTCCATTTACTTTAATGCAGCCATGTTTTTTGGAGAGTAACTGTAAATCGCGGGGTTACATTTTCCTGTGAAAACATAGTCTACGACGTTCCCTGGGTCACATGAGGTGTCTGTGCAAAATTTCGTGATTGTAAATGCGACGGTGCGGATGCACTTTTCGCTTCACTTTTTCCCCATTATGTAGATAGGGGCAAAATTGATTGGTAAATTGGAACGTGCGGGGTTAAAATTTCGCCTCACAACATAGCCTATGACGCTCTCGGGGTCCAGACGTGTGAGTGTGCAAAATTTTGTGGCTGAAATAAAACATTGGATTGTAGATACTAAGGTATAATGCTTTCAACTTTCTTTGACCTACATGGGTCTGGGTATTATGCTTGACACAGGCCTTTCCTTCACCTGCTGTATACAATCTCTTGTCCACTCTTGTCGCTTGTGTGAAGCCCAGCAGTAGTCACCCCAGGGACATCATTCCACCTTCAGGGACGCCACAGGGTCTTCTTTTGAGTATATATGGCAACAGGTATGTCAGGTTTATGTATATATGAGTCGTGACGCCACTCACGGTTTGCAGTCAGGGATATGGGTGACCGCCACTGCAAATTTAACGAGCGTCTGGGGCTGATGGAGTCTGCAGTCAGATGCTATGGCCTCCCGTGAGTGAGGCAGGCCCCAGGGGCTCGGGTGTATAGAACAACAGGTCCCAGAATAACTCAGTCTCAGTCCAAAATGTCTTTCAACTGATCTTTACTCACTTTTAGATGTTTTGTGAGGTACCCGGGCGATGCTGAGATTAAACCACGTGAAACCAGGTATCCTTTAGGCCAGTGTAAGGGTAACCATTAACTCGCCTTCCTAGCACTTCTTGTTTCGCATAACCCCTGACTTGAAGTACTGTGGGATTCATCCAGGGAAGTCGCTACTGCCTTTTCTCCCCTTTTTGGCCCATTTGCCGGCAGCGTGGACCAAGTGAGATGGCTCCAGGCTCGATCCCCCTTATGGGCCCCCTCGTTGCTGCTGAGGCTCGTAGACTTGTAGTTCCCCTCACCGGCAGGTTTAGCAGGTAGTTAAACTTGAGCCTGCTCTGGGAACCTGTATCCTATACATGCCTAGTCACCAGGAGTCCCCGTAATCGACCGACTAACTCCCTCAGCGTCTTTCTGACTGGTAACCGTTCTCCCCCACTAACGGCTACTTCACGTGCAGGGTCTGACTAGCGTGTGCACGCGCCTGCGTCTCCTAACAACCATGCTCCCTGCTATCAGACTGGCTCTCCTCCTACTTTCCTGACAGCCTCTGCATCTTAGCTTCCAGCCTCTCCACTACACCCCTTGATAAGAATTGAAGGCCAGACCCCTCTACGGACTGCCCAAGGGTCCTATCTAATGGTGTGGGAGACCTGGTTGCTATGTGTCTGTGCGTACACACCTCATTCTGGCCTTTGGAATTACCTGGAAGCACTGTCCCAGCATGGGTGCAGTACTCAGTGGTGCCTGACCAGGTCAGGGGTGCCACACTTGCATCAAAGAACATCTCTAGAATCCGACCCTTTCTCACCATGGAACAACAAAATCCCTCACTGTGGCCCTGATCCACTCCCTCCTGGATTACTGTAGTTCTCTATTAATTGGCCTCCCCGTAACTAGACTTTCCCCTTTCCAGTTCATCCTTGATGTTGCAGCCAAGGTCACCTATTTGGCTAATCGTTATTCAGACACTTCCACTCTGTGCCAGTCATTGCACTAGCTGCCCATACATCATAGGATCCAATTAAAATTGCTGTCACCCACAAATCTCTTCACAGCGCGGCACCCCCCTACCACTCCAGACTCCAGCCTTATCGCTGTCTATCACCCTACCTGTTCTCTACACTCCACAAAAGACTAACATCCACACTAATCCGAGCCTCCCACTTTTAGCTCCAAGACTTTTCCTGAGCTGCACCAATCATCTGGAATATGCTACCCCAAGAAACTAGGATGATCCACAACTTACACAGCTTCAGACACTCCCTAAAAACACATCTATTTAGGGTGGCCTATCACTCTCCCTAATGGAAGTCAATTTATATACTGTATATCTCCTCCACTATTTCTCAGAACATAATTCTCCGTCAAACTCCACCGTACCCAGCAGCATTACAAAGATTGACTGGTGACCAGTTTATGTGTTGCGGGCGGGGGCCACTGCCACTTATGGGGCCGCTCGGATCCGGGTTCGCTGCTGCGGCTCTAGTGGTGACCGGACCCGGGCTCGCACAGTCGTCCGTCCTCACAACCATCGGAAGGGGATATTTACAGGGGATTGATGTGTCGGTGATGCCACCCGTGGGCTGCGGTGAGGTATGGTGACACCGCCGCTGCCCGGTGATGGGGCGCTCAAGGCTGATGGAGCAGGGCAGCAAGGTGGGATCCACTCCACGGGTAGGGGAGGTATAGTCCTGGGGCCCTCTTTGGTACACGAGAGTAATGGCTGCTGGAGGTGGCGCGCCGGGTTGGACTGGGGATCAATGGTGTACTCACAGTTCAATAATCCCACACAAGTCCAGTGGTAAACCAAGTTGCCAGTGACCGGTCACCTGTGGTGGGTGTATTCGGGTCCCACACCCGGGTGTAGTAAACAGGGGTCCCATCCTCCTGCACTCTGTGTTTGTGTCTCCTCTGGGACGACTCCACATGGAACGGGGACGTCCACTCCCGGTACTGTATATGTTGGGAGCTGTGGACCGCGAAATCTGACCCTTGGGATTTCTGTGGGTTCTGACGGACACCCTATTCCCCGCATTGGACTTCCGTTTCTCTCTCTGGGCTTCTGGAGAACAAGTCCTCAAACCTCGTCCTCTGCTGGTTAATTAACAAGGGGCATGCAACCTTCCTCATCCTAGGGCCCAGGCACCCCATCTGTGCATGGCTTCCGGACCAGATTCCCGCTGTCGGCACCGGCGGGCTACAACCCTGCCCCGGTCCACTTAAGGTCTCCCGCGACCGGATCTCCATCGCCTGTGGCTCTGTTTACTATCTGCCACCTAGCCAGGTAGTCCAGGGATCCCTACCCCTGACTCTGCTTCTCTGTCAGCACTTGACTTCTGTCAGCACTGTTCTGCACTCCACTCAACTCCACTGAACTGAACTGAACTCAACTTTCATGTTCCCGCCCCTGACACCTCAAGACCCCTAGGTGGGCATTCTCATCTGCCTGATTCCGTCCACTGGTGTGTCCTTATTATCATGAGGGGGTGGCTAGGCTTTAAGGGCTGTGTGTTGTACCTGGGTGTGGGTTTTTAGTGGTAACAAGGAGGGTGGACTACTTTTGTGACTACCTGGTTTTGCCAGGGCGTCACATATGCAGCCTTATATATCCTCCATTTCTTCTAGATGGCTAGGCCGTCGTTGTAAATAAGCACTTGAACCTTGTGTCACCCCCACCTCACTCCATTATAGATTGTCAGCTCTTACGAGCAGGGTTGTCTTTATTTTTGCTTAATTATTGTATCTGTTTCATAACTGTTACTTATGATTGTTTGTATATGAACCTCTAAATTGTAAAGCGCTGTGGAATATGTTGGCGCTATAGAAATCAAGATTAATATTATTATTAGAAATGTAATTAAATGATTACAGATTCACGCCTTCTATGAGGACTAAAGAATACTAAAGAAGTAGTCCTTTATTGCTAATCCACTGCTGATGAAACAGTGATTTAATCAAAACTACACTAAGCAGCCCAGTAAGTGACACACTGCTGGCATCAGGATCTCTGCCCCTATATTATGCTGCTCTCAGATTAGATGGCAAAAACCTGGTGACAGATTCCCTTTAAATGATGGGCAGCTGTGTATTGACTACTGTTATTAATTGTGGTTGGCTAATTATAAACACAATCACATCCCCAATTACAGTATATAAATTATGCAACCACGTTAGTTTAGTTTTCTGCCTCAAAATTGCATTGTTTATTTGTTAATTTTTCTATACAGCTTGTAGGTGACAAAGGTGGAAAATGTTCTGAAATGATTCTCCTGGTGTGATTTTTTTTTTTTTTACATGACAAGAGCCTGGAATTTTACCAAGGGTGTGTAGACTTTTTTTTACGTTCACTGTATATATAGCATTCAGTAACATCAAGATTTACTTGACACAGTATATTAGCCTTTAGTTAAAAATAAATGTAACTGTTTTACTAAGGATAGTAAGAGTTTTTTGCAGTGCAGATTGATTTTAACTAGAACTCCTGGATATTGTCAAGTCTCTCTCTTAATATTCAACAACCATCCAAAGTAAACCTGTTGACCCAACATCATTTTATTAATAATTGCTGATTTGTACAGTTTTCAGGCATCATTGTTGACTAGTGATAGGCGGACCCGAGCTTTAAAGGCTGGATCCATGTGGGTTCAAAAGTACCGATGCACCGACTTTTACAGTACAGATCCGCTCAGCCCTAGTCCCCTCCTATTTTGATACCCAGCCATGATAAAGCCAATAGCTGGGGGGTCGTATTGTCAGGTTGGGAAGACCCTAGATTACTAAAGGGAGGTGTCTATGAGACCCCCATTACTAATCTGTAAGTAAAAAGAAATATAACCCAAAACAAAGCAAAAATCCTTTATTTTAAATAAAATGCAAAAACCCCACCCTTTTTTACCCCTTTATTAACCCCCCCCCAAAACCCAGTTCCGATGTAATCCACACAAGGTCCTATTATGATTCCAGCTCTGCTACATACTAAAGTGACAGCGGGCAGTCACAGAACATGACTGTATGCTGTGGGCTTCAGGCAGAGACTGACTGAGCTGCATTGATAAGCGTTGACATCAATCAGTTTATTTGTGGTCACAGATGGAAGTTCCCAAGGTCCTCCACCTGTGACTGCATGTAACCTGACCTCAGGTGACCTCATTAAACTCAGTGACCTCACCTCAGGGGCCCTTAGGCACCTTAGGGGCCCTGTAAATGCGACATGGTGCCCGCAATCTATTTCAGCCAAATTTGTGTACCAAAATTCCAATATTATTCCTTCCCTTCCAAGCCCTGCTGATTGTCCAAACAGAGGTTTCTGACCACAAGTGGGGTATTATTGCGCTCAGAAGACACTGGGTAATACATTTTGGAGTCTATTTTGTCATGCTATCCCTTATAAAAGTGAATAAATTGGGGCTAAAGCAACATATTTAGGTAAAATGTATTTTTTTTCCATAGAATATGAAACTACCGCGCTACTAAGTAGAATGGGAAAAGAATGTGGAAGACTAAAGCCTGCTTTACACCTTACGATCCAGCATACGATATCGTATGCGATCGTAACCGCCCCCATCGTATGTGCGGCACGTTCAATTTGTTGAATGTGCTGCACATACGAGTAACCCCCCGTCACACGTACTTACCCTTCCATACAACCTCGATGTGGGCGGCGAACATCTACTTCCTGGAATGGGAGGGACGTTTGGCGTCACAGTGACGTCACGCGGCAGCTGGCCAATAGAAGCGGAGGGGCGGAGATGAGCAGGACGTAAACATCCCGCCCACCTCCTTCCTTCCGCATTGTGGGCTGGGAGCCGCGGGACGCAGGTAAGATCTGTTGATCGTTCCCGGGGTGTCACACACTGCGATGTGTGCTACCCCGGGTACGATGAACAACCTGACGTTCAATTCATGAGGAATGAACGACGTGCGTGCGATGAACGTTTTACCGTTCAATAGCAATCGCACGTAGCTGTCACACACTGCAATGTACCTTACGATGCCGGATGTGCGTCACTTACGACGTGACCCCGCCGACACATTGTAAGATACATTGCAGCGTGTAAAGCGTGCTTTAGTAAGATGTGTTGTAAATAAAACTAGTTAGAAAGTGTAACTTGCACAATAAATAAGGAAAGGTATGTAAATTAAAAATGTTCATTCGTTTCCTAAAATTAGATAATTAAAAGGTATTTTGTCTGAAAATATGAAATGACAATGCCAAGCTCCAGATGTCCGGGCAGGGAGCTGGGTCGGTGTAGGACCTGTAAAATGAAAAGAGGAGGGTTGTGTGAGTGTCAAAAAATTGACAGGTAATATGATGTGTTGTACAGTGTTTAAATGAAGTTAGAACACTATATGGATAAATTTACCTGTGTATTGTATAGAATAGGTTCAGGTACAGATTAAGAGGTGGAACGTGTGGCAAATATGGCGAGGGTGAGGCCTAAGATAAAAAATATATATACAGAATATTAAATAGGTGGTCTAAAATGAATTGGCTGGACTGTATAGGGTGAGCGCACTTACCACGGAGTGGTTAATCATGAAATGAACACCTTCTTGAGTGAATACTAGTTCTGGATGTTTGAAAGGCTTCAGTTAGAAAACTCGTAAATTGCAAAATTTTCAACATTTTTGCCAAATTTCATTTATTTTTACAAATAAACGCAAACAATATTGTCCTAAATTTACTACTATCATGAAGTAGTTACAAAAAAACAGTCAGAATCACTGGGGTCCATTGAAGCTTCCAGAGTTATTACCACATGAAGTGACACTGGTCAGATTTCTAAACTTTTGCTTGGTCAATAAGGTCAAAATTAGCTTGGTCCCTAAGGGGTTAAAGCACCACTCCAGCGCTAATATTAGAAAACGCTTGAGTGGTGCTTTAAATATAATTGTTACATGTGTATGTCATTAGATTTCATGGTTGAAACACATGCATAATGAGGATGGTCAGTGCTTCTTTAATAGGTAGAAAACAGTATGTTAGGTAAATATTAATATTTAGAAAGTGAAGAATTCTTTGAAACTAACAAACAAGGCAACAAGTCCAAAGTTCTGAACTTTGAGCTTTTTAATAGGAAATGTTTATCCTTATAGCTTGCTTAGCAAATATAGGAGCAGATTTACTTTTGTGAGTGCAGTGCACCTTTGGCAGATAATGTGTCAAAATTTGGTGCAAATAGTTGCATTTAGGGTTCGCGAACGTATGAATCTCGCATTGAACGCGGACCAATGTTATTTAATGAGGGAGAGCAGATGATTAGCTTTTTTATCATCCAGACTCTGGAAGAGAGAAAAGTTGCAGCATGCTACGATTGTCTGTGCAAGCCGTGTCACTCGCACCCATACAAGTCTATGGGTGTGAGTCAAACATTAGACTGCACTCGGATGATATCCAAGTGCAGCGCGATAGTCGCATCAGCTGACAATGGAGGAGATGGGGTGATTAATCATTCCATCTCCTCCGCAGCTGCAGGATTGGGTCACAGTCACAAGACACTCGGCTCATGCTGGCAGCACCAGCGGGAGCAGAGGGCCATTAGCATATGGCATCTCATGCACTCGCATCGGATGATATACGTTTGTGTGAATCCAACCTTAAGGTACCGTCACACATAACAAGATCGCTAGCGAGATCGCTGCTGAGTCACGGTTTCTGTTAGCGATCCCGTTAGCGATCTCGTTATGTGTGACACTTACCAGCGATCAGGCCCCTGCTGTGAGATCTCTAGTCGTTGCAGAATGGTCCAGGCCATTTTCTTCAAAGGCGACGTCCTGCTGTGCAGGACACATCGCTGTGTTTGACACTGTGTGACAGGGTCACAGTGACTGCTGAGATCGTTATACAGGTCTCTACTACGACCTGTATTGTTCCTGCATCGCTGGTAAGATCTGACTGTGTGACATCTCACCAGCGACCTCCCAGCGACTTACCTGCGATCCCTATCAGGTCGCATCGTTTTCGGGATCGCTGGTAAGTCGTTGTGTGTGACTGGGCCTTTAGTAATAGACCCACTTACTGTGTGTTTGAAACACTGTTTGAAGGTCCCTTGAATAGGAAACCTGTATGTTGTGAAATGTGGCCATCATGAATGGGACTTTTCCACACAAATGTTCAATCAGATTGAGATCTATCTATTATATAGGAAGTCAAAGCCTTCGAGAAAATGCCTTGTTTTCATGATGGTTCTAGCGGTCAAACCTCCAGTGATAAGTTATCTCCTATCCTATGGAAAAGGGAACAACATACTATCTTGAAAAGGAAAGAGTGGCTGACACATATATGGCTTGGACAATTTTTATCCTGTAGGGGAGGATCATATACAATGGCAGCAAGTGGGCATCTTGAAAATACATCAGGCATTGATACAGTGTATACTGTATCTGAAAATTGTATAACTTTTCATTATACAATTGATTTAAAATTGAAATCCCCGTGAAATTGTGAAGAAACTTGTAGAGTGTGGAGGTGTGTTTTAACGTACGTCTTACAAAATGTCAGTGTGTGGGTTCTTTAATCTCCTGGGTGCCTGTAATTTATGACATTACGTTAGTTGTCAAGCAGACAAGAGGCATCCTTACACACTGTTTTATTACTGACTATTGCTGCAGTAATGGAAAAATACAGACCCCATGTAATTGTTAAAGGTTCTGTTCCAAGCACATTAGTGTCATTTACCTAAGTGAGCAAAGTCTCTTTCTAGGAAATGATTATTGGCAGGATTGTGTGGTCAGTTCACAAGTAGGCAATGAAGAAATATCTTACCTTTATGTTATCATTATTATCTGCATTTTAATAGCAGAGAGTAACTCAGGAAGTTTAGAAATTAATGTGGAATATTTTCTGCTTCGACTGTTCTGAAATGATGGATTATTTTGTCAAAATGAAAATTACTAATTATTTATGGTTAAAGGGAACCTGTTCCCAGATTTTTCACTATTAAACTAAAAGTGTCACCTTCTGCAGCTCCTGGCTGCATTCTATGAAGGTGCACCTTGTTCCCTGACTCCCTATCCAGACCCCAAAAATAACTTTATAAAACATGACCGTTACATATGCTAATGACCTTTGTGGCTCAGATGGGCGGGCTCATTTTCTGCTCCTGTCCCCCCTCCTGCCACTGTTCGCCTTCCTCCTTTCTTGATTGACGTGTCATCATCCTCGTTGTATTTTCAAGTCTTGCGCATGTGCAGTCATGTCCGCTCGCGCAGGCGCAGTTCGCTCTGCCATATCGTGGGCAGAGCAGAAAAGATAACTGCACCCGCTCGCGCTGGTGAGCTAAATGTGCAGGCGTGAGATTATGGTCGGGTACGAGGATGACGCTGGTGACGTCATGCACAGCACCGATCATAATCTCACGCCTGTGCATTTATCTCACCGGCGCGCACGAGGTCAGTTTTGTTTTCTGCTCTGCCGAGATATAGTTGAGCGAACTGCGCCTGCGTGAGCGGACATGACTGCACAGGCGCGAGATTTGAAAATGCAACGAGGATGATGACAGAGGCATCATAATGTCAATCAAGAAAGGAGTAACTCCGGCACTCTTGAGTAATGAGAATAATTTTGGCTTTATTAGCAGGTAATTATCAGTTAATCAATGTTAACGTTTCAGCTCATGCCTTGTTCATAAACTGAAGTTACATATAAAGAAAATAAAAAATAGATACAATCAGTACCATGTACATAAATTCATAATTATCATAGGACAGACCTCATTTTTAACATCTCCACTTACTCATTATCCCCATTTGAAACGGAAATATTACAAAAAGGATTAACCTTTTGTCCAACACCCCATTTTGACACTTTTAAATTGGAGCAGGAGTTAAACAGATTTTTCAGGTCAGTTCGCCTCAAAGCACATTTTCAAGAGTCTTCACATATATATGTACCTTCTGTACCTTCTTTATATAAGGTACCCTCTGTACCTTCTGGAACACAACAGAATACCCCTTTTTCTCTCCATGGTCTTAATATCACTACACCAAGTAGTTTTATGCCACCTAAAGTATATCACCCAGTTGAAACATACATTTCACTTGTTCAAATGGATATTGATACATTTATTAACACGGTTAAAATTGGAGATTTACGAGTTAAACTAATCTAACTCCAGGTGAGGCACAGGCATTAAAGTCATTGAGAGATAATTCCTCACTAATAATTAAGCCTGCTGATAAAGAAGGGGCCCTCGTTGTGATGGATAAGAATTACTATATTTCAGAAATTCAGACACAATTAACAGATACAACTACATATACGCCTGTTTCCAAAGATCCCACGACTGACATTAAGATGATTATATCTGAAAAGGTTCATCATTATGCCACTAAAGAGGTCATTGATTCTAAATTAGCTACTTACCTTAAGATTAATCCAGTAATTCCTGTTTTCTATACTCTGCCTAAGGTCCACAAGGATTTATGGCATCCACCAGGACGCCCGATTGGGGCTTCTATAGATTCTCTTTTATCACCACTGAGTATAACCCTTGATCGAATATTATCACCTTTAGTATCTAAAACGACGTCATATTTATGTGATACGAGTGACTTTCTTTATCAATTGAGAAACGTTGGCCAGCTACCCTCAAATACTATTCTTGCCACTTTAGATGTGAACTCCTTATATATGAGTATTGACCACACCTTAGGTATACAAGCGGTAACCTGGTTTCTTGATACGTATAGTAATTTTTCATCTAATCAAAAACAGTTTTGTTTGGACTTGTTGTATATAGTATTACATTACAACTATTTCATGTTTCAAGACGAGTTCTATATCCAGAGGAAGGGCACATCGATAGGCTCTAACGTTGCACCACCGTACGCAAATATCTTTATGACTCATTTTGAATCTGTTCATGTATATACTCATCCTGCTTATCAGAATCATATCCTGATGTATAAAAGATTTATAGATGACATTTTCGTCATCACAGGTCCCGACATAGTATTCAATGATTTATTTGACCATATGAATACAAGGATAGAAGGCCTAACATTCACTAAACATATGGACACGTCTAGCATTAGTTTTTTGGATACTCTCATCAGGGTAGATTCCTTAGGTAATATAACATCTGATTTATATGTGAAACCAACTGACAGAAACAGCTTATTGTATTACACTAGCAGTCATCCACGTCATCTAAAGAACTCGTTACCCATATCCCAACTTAAAGGAGTAACCAGGCTTGTTTCTACACATGATCAGCGACTAATGCGACACAAAGAGATGACAGACAAATTCCTAGAGCGTCGGTACCCTTTACCAGTGGTTAGTTCCGCCTATCACCAAAGCCAACAAGTGACACGAAAGAAAAAAAGAGAAGTACCTTTTATTACCTGCATAAACATGTACCATCCTTACCACTCTATTGTAAAAGGCATTATTTTAAAGCATTGGCAGATATTACATAAATCTTACCCACAGATAACAGAATTTGCTTCCCCTCCCCTATTTTGTTACAAACGCTCCTCTAACCTGAAAGATCTACTGGTTAAGGCAGATATTGGGTCAGCAGTCATAAAATCAAGACAGACCTTCTTATCCACACCTAAGCAAAGCATTTACCCATGCCTCCATTGTCCACTTTGCTCTAGTACGATTAAGGGGAACCAGTTTATACATCCACGTACTGGGAAGGTTTTTTATGTAAGGGATTTTTTCACGTGTGATACATCATATGTGGTTTATTTAATCAAGTGTCCATGTGGTGTCATTTGAGCTGACAACATAGGGTGCACTGTCATTGTGTAAATCACACAATGCGCAGTGCCCAGGGTCTTGCTCAGCCCCTGAAACAAGTGTCACTGAGGATGCTTTGTTTCCGGGAGGGGGTAGAGGCTGTGGCAGTGACTGCAGCATCTGGCCTCTGATGATGCTTTGTTTGACTATCCCAACATGCACTAGGATTCCCAAAGAGTCATCAGAGAGGAAATAGGGGGAAAAAAATGTAATAGCAGTCAAATAGTAAAGTTAGGGAA